>NW_028259140.1:14800000-15442845 GCF_977971745.1 Zootermopsis nevadensis
AAAAGTTTATAAATTACACCTGATGACGGTTTGTTAAACCGAAACATGTTGTGAATGTTCCGATGTAAATCGAATGCTCGATATGGAACATGAGATGATATTTTAATCATTTTAATTAACTTATCTTACTATTTTATTGTGATTGACTGAAAACAAACATAATAATTATTTTAATTAATATCACAATATGACGCAGCTATACTATATCATTTATATTAGTGTTTAATTTGGTACTTTATTTGTTTTTGTATTTAATTTGTATTTTTTGTCAGATTTATCAACACATTTTAATATTTTAGGTCTCTTCATTAAATATTTGTGCAATGAAAACGGATAGAACAGGAAGCGAAAGGAATTTTTGAGTAGGCCCTGGCTTCCGCAATAAGAGATGTAATAGCTAATGGAGGAGGTAAGCCATGTCTTTTCTTGCCATAAATAAGGCAGTCATTAATTTTAGTGCCTGCCCATGTATTATTTACTTTGTTCCAGCTCCTTCAGTCCTTGAGAATCTAACAGTGCGCCCAACGAGGGAAAAAATTTTCCATGCATTTTATTGGAACACGACGTTTCGTTACCGTGTTCGCGACATCCCGCCATAGACCCTGTCCTGAGCCACGTGAATTTAGTCAACGTCCTCACACGCTTTATGATGCTGCTTAATGTTATCCTTGCATCTACTCCTTCGTCTTCCGACTGTCCTCTTTCAACTTTGCTTGTCTTAAACAGACGATGAAGCTCATAATAAGTGAATGATCGAATGGGCCCTCTTGCGTCTGTCTGTGCCCGGGAGGGTGTGCCGACATAGAATGGACAGGGTATAATCTCATTCTCTTATTTATTCGGCGCATTTCGGCTGACGAGGTGGAAGTTTGTCGGTCGTTTCTGCGAGAAGGTGAGGGGAATTGTAAACCAGAACGTCGCGTCGATCAGCAGTCGAAAGGCCGGATGAGCTTCTCCAGGGAACGAACCTCGGCCTGGTGCCACGCCCCCAATTAACACGCGTCACAATTTATTAAGTTGGCTCGTCTCACGTCTTCAGGCGATTGGCTGGCGGTGTTATACTCGCAATGAGAACCAGTTCCCTGGTACGGCTAGACGCAGATTGCGGTATAATATTAAAATGGAGCGTAAATAAATAAGGTCTTACGTGGAATCATCTGGCGCAGAACAAGGACGGGTAGCAGCCATTAGGAACAAAATAGCGAACCTTCGGTTCGGTGATAAACGGGAAATACTTTTGGCAAGAATGGCGACACATGGACGTTTCAGTGACTTTATCGTCTGTCTGTTACGAGATCATTAAAATATGCAGAATAGTTGAAAGTGCAATGCGCTCACTTCCCGGCTTCTAGTATGAAATGCGAAGACACAGGAAAGCTGATTCTACTGTTTTGTGGAGCCACACGTCGTCTGGTGGTGAGTCTGAAAGTGACAGTTGCCTTGAACTTACCAATGAATTCACTGTACATTGCTAATAAGACACAGCGAAAGTCAGAAATTAAGAAGTTCATTGTAGAATCATCTAAATATCGCAAGAAGTGGTTAGTAATATTTTTAATAATGATCGCCGACAGGGGCAGAGGATTTTTCGTCTAGCCTCAGGGGCCCACCCGGCCTCCTATCCAGTGGGTCCCCCCCGGGGGTAAGGCCCGACCGTGTCGTATCCCTGGTAGGGAATCGATGGGCCCCGGACTCCCCGCGTCAGGATACGAACTGTAGTTTAGCCGAGCAGTTGCTAATTTGATCAGATGGCCTCGACGCTTCTGAGTAAGGCAGCGTTTAAGGGCGAAAGCACAAGAACAATCTTCAATCGATTCCTTTATTACGAATGAGATTAAAATGAAGAAGGTTACACAGATTTACTTGTGCTGAGACTCCTGGATATGCCTTGAGTTCCCCATTTGATTACAGCTGTCACATTTTTCTGTTACTCTGTCTGTACCTTAACTAAATTTAAGTTCCTAGTTTTGTGTATTTTGTGGTAATATTTTGTGCTTATCATTAAAATACTTAAAAGTACCTTACAAAATACCATGAATAAATAAATACATCTGTTAACTGAAACCATCGTCTGTTTCTTCATGGCATTTGAAAATGTTGGTACTTCCCTAAGGAACATGGCATAATTACCCGGTATATTGGGGCAACTCAGCCAAATGTACTTTGTGTTCGTCGTGGTTGTAATCAACTGCAAACTACTGATTTTCCTGTGCCAGTCCAGGTTCGTAGTTCGATTCTCTGACGGGCTGAACCTTGTGATGAAAAGGGTAAACCAGGCTTTGGCATGTTAATCCGGTTTATACAAACGAAGGAGGCGCGAAGAGATTATATTTGGAACGCCTTACTTCATCCAAATGTGATTGATTTTATGAATTTTGGCATTGATTAATGTATTAAATTTGAAGAGAGTAGCGACAATCAGTCGCTTCAACATCTTTCCTCGAGAGCTTCCGTGACACTCACAAAGCTTTCGCCTCGTAAAAGTTGTTTACGAGGCGAAAACTTAAGCCTTTCCAGATATAGAATGACGTTTGCCCTAGAGCAGTCTCCTCACTGCGATTGGGACCAATGAAATTCGAATGTGGCTTTTCGGAGCGTTTCCGACGTTTTGGGGGTGATTTTGGGGGACGAATCGGATCGCCGCATTCAATTGAAAATTTCAGAACGGTATTGTGATAGCGCGTTTGTGTTGTGTTGGACTTCAAGTCGTACATAACAGCCGATTCATTGCACTGCTTGAATATCAACATAATTGTGTCTTTGCATCAGTGTGTCTCAATTCGTGAATAAATTGAGTGATTTCAACAACAACAACAACAACAACAACAACAACAATTGTGTCGTCAAGAATTGCAACAGCTCAGCGACGTCGCTGCCCTCTCGCGAGCGCTACTCTAATTAAGACCTCTCCGTGTATTCCCTGAGAGTCGGAGGTCCTCGCCCACCGACTGACCCTATGTCAAAGTCTCCTGAGAAAACCTTTAACCCTCTCCGCCCACCAAAGTAAAAAACGTTGTAACCACACCAGCGCCGGCCTAGCTACTGGGTTCGAACCCGTGGCTACATCAGCAGAAGGACGAGTGTGTGTGGATGGACGGTTACATTCGGAATCCAACATTTTCTTGCGTTTCTCCTCCATCGATTTGTCTCTGTGTTTGTAGGCGTAATCCCTTGCATTCGGTAGGTTCTCGATGACACAAGTCGACATCCCGGATCTACAAACATTCATGCCTGCCACCTCGTGCCTGCAATTTGAAATGTTAAAAGTGAAAACAAACAATCTTCCATCTTCCATCAGTATTATCTACACTCAAGTCAATTTTCACCACATTTCTCTGACAAAATTACAGAAAATATGTATGGAGTTCTAAAATATCAGAGATTTCAATGTAGGAATAAGAATAAAAGAATTATCTTTGGGAGTCGTAAAATGTGTTGACCTAAAAATATCCATGTCTGATGGATTGGCTCTGCCTTTGGGTTTAATGGGAAACTGCTTGAAGCTGAGGGCACAGCTTCCACCGAAATGTCGTTGCTTGTATTTTGTTTCCAGAAAACCTTAACAAAAGATCCCCCAATCGGAATTCAATGCACAATTGCCACACAATATTTCAGAACAGTTCACACGTGTTCTTTCTTTTGCTCATGCGCATAGAACACCGGCCAACGTGCTATTATAACGTAATATATTTTATTACATCGAAGTGGAGGGAGAGGTTACCACTATTTTAAAAGGCTGTGAAATGACTTGTGTTCTGTGCAAGCTTTGTTTGGTACACTTCATTAAGCCATTACATTCTATCAGAATAATAAATTTAATCACACGCTTTCTTTGGAGAGATAAGAACGTCTTGTTTGAGACATGAGCCCTTAACAATATTTCCCTCTTTTAGCAAAATATTTTCAAAAAAATTTTGTCCCACCAAAAATAGTTCTGGAGAGGTTCTGATACACGTAAGACAGACACAAATCAAAATTAAATTAATTTCTGTGAGATTTCTGGCTCTTCTTCAAACACTTATGAAGAAATTTGTCTTCTGGGATGTTTTTGGAGCTCCTTACTCACTCCGTTAACAGATGGTAGGAGACTGCGTGGTCGAACACGCCAAGAGACAGCCATTTTGAAATAAACGTCCATCAGAAATGGGAACATGAGACGGTAGGCGTCGTTAAACCTGAAAGTGGCCTAACACTTCGATCAATGCGAAAGACAATGGCGATGCTAATGTGCTGAACGCCAGACACTTCCTGCCCAAGAGAGTGCCACTGATCAAAGAAACTTAGTCAAAGAGCTTCTTATTGTTGCAGTCACAGCTTACGTCTGATTAGCATTTCCTAGTCATTCGCCCTCTGATTTAACCAATCAGCTTGACCGCAACATCGCCCTGCCTGCTCTCATTCTACCCCTCTCAGCCACATTTCGCGCGTTTATTCAAGGCCCTGAGTAAGCAGTAAGAACCTCTGAAACGTCGGTCAGTTTCTACGACACTACATGGCGCAGCATCCGCAACATCGCGGATACCTTGACCGGAAATGATTCACTTCCTAGAGCTTTTCGAAAGTTACAGTTTGTGATTGAACAGCCCTGAGCAAACAAACAAAGAAACAAACCATCGATTTTCCTTGTCATTGAAATATGCGACGCGGGATTCGAATTTAGTCCTTTTATAATAATGACCTATGACGAAGATCGTGTCGTCCATCACTTCTGCGTGGAGATCATCTGAATAGAAGTTCATGGCAGGGATCTCGGTCCGCGTGTCTTCTGCAGGCTCATATTTTTCGGTACTGAGCTCGCATGATGTTTTGTTTTGTCCTCCTGCACACACACACACACATTCAGTAACAGGTCACAGGATATAAAAAAGCTGCCAAAGGGAACTTCTTCTAACCCCACTCAGCGGGGAACTTCTTGATATTTATTACTCTATCACCTGGCCACGAAATGTTTAGCCTTTATGAAGCCACAAGATTCATTACCTTATTCACAAAAGTCGGTAGTTGACCTTATCTCGCATATTCTAGTTCCTTAAAAACATTTTAATATTATCCTTCCTTTTACGCCAATGTGTCACAAGTGGTATCTTTTCTTCAAGATTACCAATTATAGCTTTTTAGATATTTGTATTTCCCGTAACTTCGATACTTCACACTCTGTCTGTCTTTACGCTCTTGAAATTTGTAATTCCGTAAAAGGAAGGAATGAATTAAATACAACAACAAAAATTCATTCCCTCTTGCATTGTCAATTTTAGTACCAGGAACAGCTACAATTTTATTTTCGTACTTGTAGCATCAGGAAATTGCGCCTGACATCTGTTGTCTACTTCATGAAACTGCGTGAGAAAGTAGCCTTAAATATCAACACAAGATGGCGTTACACAAACAAGTGACGAATATGAAAGACTGCGAAGGGACTGCTTTAAACCACCGGTTTTTTGGAGATAACAGCGCGGCAAACTGAAATTTCCTTGCTATAAGAACAAAATATTTACCTGTAAAACTGGGACTCTGTGAAAAATAGGGCATACGTTACTTTGGATACCACAAGAGATTATACAATGTTAGTTAGTTAAGTGTTCTTTGTGGAGAATGCAATCGAAACCACTAATCGGGGTTAAAATTACGGACAAACTAACTCTGTAATGACAGGAGAAAAATTCTGTTCATAAAACCTCAGTCACTCAAAGAAAACCAGGAAAACATTTCGCAATAGCAAATTCTGTAAGAAGGATATAGAAGAGCATCACTCAGAATGTCCAGAGTTCTCACCCAGGGCGTACAGACAGCCGTGGAACGCGACGCAAGAATGGAAGGCACGTCGAGAAAGCATTGGTGCGACGAACGTCCATCGGTCGGTGTCCGGGTCATAAACTTCCACCGAGTTTAGAGAATTCTGACCATATCTTCCACCAGCGACGTATATTTTGTCTGCAAAAACAAATTAGCTATAATTAAACTGGTCCATGCAGAGCACAGACATGGGACAATCCGTACTTAAATCTGTAAATCTATTACGTCTCCCTGCGAGTCACAGAAACGGCTGTAGCTGTTCATCTGTTTCTTTCTTTCGAATGCAGATAATCAGCGTGTCAATGAAGACGAGTTTAACTGATAAAATTTAATATAAACAGCATAAAGTGATTAAATTAATGCATAACGGAAATGATGGTAAGTTACATCTTCTGTGAAACGAATTTTATTAAATTTTTTACCAGACATGTACGGTACGAGCTGCTAAAAGGTGCTCTACATTTATAATATAATGTGCTACTTTTAACTGTCTCAAAAACATATTGCATCTGCATTATTTGAGAGCCATTTTGATAGTTTGAGGGTTGATTGCATTCACTCCGAGTGCACGCTAAAAAGTCAGAAGACGACGCACAGGGACAGCTTACGAGAGCAGAAGAAACCATCACGCACTCAGAACTTCAAGCCGTTGCAGTCTGTGAAATAACGAAGTCCGTAGCACGGATAAAAGAAAGAGATAATAAAAGAATATGGGACGATGGAGTGACGGAAACTAAGTTCAAGAGCGAAGAGGAATGCCTTGAAGATGAAGGCATAAGGTTCGTCTGAAACGTCGGCAGAAGCCAAACGACAGCCATCTTCGTATTAGACACCGTGATAACCTCAGATCCTGCGATTCCTTCAACCGTTCGTGCGTTCTCACACGCGGACAGACAGACAGACGCCTCGCCTTCTCAATTAATTCACAAATTTCTATTTCACTGGATTTACGTACCATTCAGTACAGCCGCACTTCCTTTGTATCGTCTTGTGTTCATGGGAGCGATCAAAGACCACTGGTTCGCCTTGCAGTCGTATCTTTCAGCAGTTCTGTGATAATCATAATATTTGTATCCGCCGATGCCGTACACTGAACCTCGCAGAACTGCCACACTTAAACCGGATCTGAAACGAAAAAAAGTACACGCTCAGCTATGCTCATTTATTGCTGATTCAGATGCAATTCCTCTCGCTGAACGCAATTGTTCGCTCGTCATTGTTAAGTCACAATTCAAATGAATTAACAATCAAATCCCATTCTTAAAACCAACTTTGTTGCAAAAGTCCTCCGACCTATTCACACTTTGCACGATGCTCCTGTGTGTGAGTGGTTCAATTTTACAGCCCCTGCCCAGATTTATATCTTGACTAAGAGAGCGACTATCAGCTTTTTGAAGAAGGACTCTGCTCCAAGGAGTTCCTTAGTTACCAAGCTGCGTCTTACCTGCATTCGTGCATAGGCGCCACCTCGCGGCATTTCTTCGTAACAGCGTTGAAGCAGAAACATGAGCTTAATTGTGTCATGTCATCACGACCACCGATGACGTAAATATCGAAACCGACTACTGCCGTGCCAAGGTTGACTCGCGGACCGATCGAGTCGACCCCCTCCACCTGCAGGAACGAAAGGTTATGGCTTTATGTTTCTTTGGGTCATTCGGTCTATTGAAGTGAAGTCCTTACATTAGAGTTCAGGCGACCAACCACCGGAGCAGAGGTGCAACCCCCAACAGTGGACCGAAATTGCTACACCGTGGAGGGAGGCACTCGACAAAGACCGTAAGAAATTAACTTGGAGCGAAGGTGGAAACAGGAAGACCCGAAGAGAAGCTCTCGTCAAGTTCGACAGACAAACGTAGAATTAATTTCTGATCAACAGCTGACATTTCAGGTTCGTGCGATGGCAAGGACAGATGTTGGTGTTTTGGGTTTTATCGACGCAGAGATTGAGGCATTACGTTCCCCACCCCACCCCAAAGCCTTCTAATTCACGAGGCGTGACCACGCAGATGGCCGACATCAGTGCTTCATTTATTACGTTGAAATCCACTGACGATCAACGATGTCTAAGATCAGCAGACAGGTTACCATGACAGGTGAAGTAGGACGCTTTTTGTAAGCGGTATTTAAGGAAAACTTCACATCCTTCGTCGATTCCTATTAGAACTTATATTGTACACGAGACTTAGCATTTGTGTAATTTATTTATTTATTATTTTGACGTAAATACGTCTATGAGGAAGGGTCATTCGGCAAAAAAGTGGACGAAAAAGAGAAACGAAAAAGTGTAACTTCTTTGTTATGTTACCTAGGAAACGTCATCTGTTTACTCGGCATTGTTGTTACCTATAAAACATTACATTCAACTAATTCAAGTTAAATAAGCAAAGTCTTAATCAAACTTTACTCAATTGTAAAGAATGTATAAAGGAAATATTTAGAATAAAGCCAATATATAAACTTCCTTTCCGTATAGACGTATTTACGTCAAAATCTCCGGAACCGTCGTTCCACTATCACTTTTTAATTCATGTCTTTGAAGCTTCTCTTAAAAAAGTGTTCAGTGCAATGGAAATAAAAGATCACGAAATAAAGAGGCTAAGAGCTGCTTGTGATTAAGCTTAAATAAACGATTACTTAGTAAAAATAAGCAAAAAATAGGAAAAGAAGTTTTTCTTGGAGGCGTCATTTAAGAAGCCACAGTAAGAGTAGAAATTCGTGCAACTCACCACAGTCCACCGGTCTGCTCGTGCGTCGTACGCTTCGATCACATCTGTCGGACTTCCGTCGCGACGCCCACCAACAGCAAACAGAATGTCCTGTGGGATTCGCGGGTAGGCAATCCTTGGTGTCACGAAGTCCTTGTCTCCTTCCATCATCATTTCTGAGTCGTGCAGAAACGCGAGCGTCTCTGACATCACGGGTCTGCACGCCTCATATTCCGTCACGTACGGGTGCTTTGACACCTGTTGACAGTTCAATGTGGACCTTATGAACTTTTAGGAAGGGACGCCATGCTCCATTGCAGAGCACACATGAAATTCACACATAATTTGGTTGGAAACTCACCGAAATAGGCTGTGGTATATGCAGGAAAATATGCATTTTGGTTTATGTAACGACGCTCTTAACAAATGCACGGGTTGTGGAGAGAAGCGAAATCAAGGTTAAATCGATCTTAGAGAAAAGTATTGAAATGTGTTTCAACTGAAAGTTAAATCCTGCATTTTGAGTTACATTCAAAATTGTAATTTATTTCTTGTCTCTCTCGTACGAGATCCACATTCTTTTTGATTCGATAACTTTAATTAATTGTCAAAATTACGTAGCATCAAAGAAAATTATGACAATTAGTTGCTTCGAGTTTCAAGTGAGGCAACCTTCTGCATGTTGATGGTTGGGGTACAAGGTCCGTCAACACAAAAGCGTGGGGTTATTGGCTCATTGTCTATTACGAGCCATTGCATGTTTCGACCTTAATTAGTCATCATCAGGTGTTTCTCTTTATGTGTTGGAAACTAGTAGACACGAATGCTAAACTGTAAAGACACTTGAAGCAGTTAACATTTTCATGAATCCGTGCGATTGTTTTACAAGTATTCTTAAGAGGCGAGTGTCTGAATTCACAGGGCATTTGACTTTGAATAGAACATTTTTTCCTCTCGGGTTAAAACACGTGCTGAAATGGAAGAAAGAATATCATAAGTTGTAAGGCTGCTTCGTGAGATGACGGTTAAAATCTTTGAATGTTAAAGTCGTCTATGAGTTTGAAGCCCCTGGGGTAATTTACTCTTGGAGGTAAAACGAATCTATCTTATTGTACGTTTCGGATATCTGTTGTCCCTATATGGTCAATCAGCTGAAGATTATCATGCTAAGTGTTCATCGTCGGAGATACTTGAAATTATTAGAGTAGCTAAGATAAGCTTCTTATGGCAATAGGATCTTTGGTTAAGTCGAACGCTGCGTCAGAAGACGTGATTTACCTGTTGGAGGATTTTCCTATTCGAGCTGAGTGGACGTTTGAATTTAGTTAACGGTGGAATGCTGTAGTTGAACTGATCTTAATTAACGCTGAGACTGTAATAAAAGATTGTAGCGCAGACGATGAATAAAAGACGATTATTAAATCCAAACATATCTGTATAAAAGGTCCAATCGAGCATTTGTTTTGCACATACACACACACACACATACACATGTGAGCGTGTTACCAGCGGCATTAAACAGGTAGTTACTGTAACCATGGCAACTAAGTTAATCTGGGGATTTCTTACCTAGCAAATTTTGCACAGTAGAAGGAATTGAAATCATTGTGTAATTTTCACGTTGTTATTGTAAGATTTTAAACAGAATTGGAATGTGTCAACAGATTCCGAAAAAGCTAATCAATATTAAATCTAATAAACATCCGTTCAGACGTTCTCGAGCTGATACTGCGGACAGACAGAGAGACGGGCTTACACGTGACGAAGAAAAAGGCTCACGATTTGCATTAATGGGTTAGGAACACATGTGAATATGGAATTGAAAACGCGGGCTTCACTTCCCATAAACATCCACGATTTCAGGGGCATACTGACCGTCTCCTTGAAATACTTTGCATCAAGTCGTCCAAGTCTGACGCCCTTCAAAAGTCCCGCGATGTGACCTTTCCTGTTGTCCGGGTCGTGGTTGATCCATCGGAGAATGCACCGCCACACAACTCTCTCGTCCCTCACGTTCAGTTCCTCGTCCTCGATTATCGCTTGCAGTTCCTCTACAGGCAGTTCCAGCAGTTCTTTGCTCTGATGAGACATTTCTACGAAGTGGCGCAAAACGAAGGGGCGAGATTGAGTCTCGAGGTCGGCTAAGGAGTGTAACCTGCGACAGCGAGGGTAACGCTGACACATTGAAACACTGCAGGAAGAACTGGATTCTCAAGCATTTGCACACCACAGTATTTCGCCTTCAGTTTTTACCTTAACCATTTGGAGCCCAAATGAACGAGACTGAGTGCAGACACGTGGAGAGGCAACGATGGTGGTTGCTCTGTTGAACCGGGACAAAATAGAAAGTTCTCGACTCTGAAGGTACCCAGGCAATGCCCAATCGTCCTCGCGATAAGGTTGTAGGTTGAAACAAGGGCATGGCGTATGCAAGTGAAGAAGGCGGTGAGATGAGGAGTGCAGAATTTTGAATTCTGGTCTTAACCTTGGTGAAACGACGTTTTGGTAACTGTGTGTGTTAATCCCGTGAAACCTCGTGTAACCGGAATAAATGGGGGTACCACGGGTCGAATGAGCGGGGGAAAGGGGAACGTGGTCATGGATATGAACAAATAAGTAGAGACTCAATACAGATTTTAGTCGCCAGCGAATGATGAGTGCATGTCGAACGCAAAAGCCGACGGCAAAAGTCACTCGTGGGCGCTGTTCGAGGGAGTCCCTGTTCTAAAATAGTGAATTTATCAGTAATAATGTCCATCGCATGAACTGGAGGTTCTGGTGTGATTCTGCCGATTTCAGTTGATTTGCTTGCTATGTTGTTCTGAACAAGAAGGAGTAAGGGTTCATCATCTACGGGGACCAGCGTGTTGTTTCTTGTCTTTGCCCGAAATTAACCAATTCTCTAAATGTCCAGAAGTGTTCATAATAATCAGCAAAATCTGGAGTGAGGTTAGATTAATGAACTGTACCGCGTGTACATCGACTTAAACACTCTCGCTGGTGGAATCCAATCGCAACCGATCCGGTTGAAACTCGGTCGCTTAATGCGGGAATAGGATAATCGAGGCTCGGTCAACAGAGGTTTTGCAGTATGCAGAAGGACGTGGGACTGAATGTTGATTTTGTTGTTGGGAGGATTATGTAAGAAGAAAAAATTCCGCAGAGAAAGAAAGAAAGAAGAAAAGGAATTCGAGAGGAAGACATATTTAATTATGACCCTGCAATAGATCGTGATTAACGTTCCACAAGTTGAAATTATTCATCTACTGGTCATAATGATTATCAAAACATACGCAGTTAAATCAGATCTGCCCCGACCTACAACGCTTTATAATTTGTCCAGTCCTCAGTCGGAGGCTTTAATCTCCGACGCGGTACTCGACTGCTGTCTTGAGTAAAGCTGATTCGTTCTAGCGACGAAGCCTGGCGTCAGAGAAAATGACAAATGAACATCAATTACCTTGAGGACTGTAGGATGCCGATACACTTGTCGACGTTTATCTCGTCCTTGAGGAAGTTGCAGCAGAGTTCAGTAACGCCTGGTACCCACAAGTACTCAGCCGTCTCGAGCAGCTGACGCGCGTTGTCGGAGCGGATGTCCAACTCGCGAAAATAAACATAATCCAGTATCTGGGTCATTATGTCTGAGCTGATTCCGTGGAGGAGAATATCAGTCTCCTCACCGGTGTGCAGTTTTGTCGTGAAGAGGGTCCTGAAACGTCGATTTGGAGAAACGGCGAGCAGAAAATTACAAGTCATGTGCATAAACTTTAAGTTTTTATGAGTCACGTAGCCAAGTAAAAGAATCTTTTTGTCAATGTGGTGGATGAATTCTTGTTATCGGAATACTTCAAAAACTTCCAGAATGAGTACAAATAGGAACAGATTAACTGCTTGTGGGTGATGTGTTTGCGTAGTCTTAAAAAAATATAACTTAAAAATCGGGAAGCAAGCAGCGAACTTTTGTACTATAGAATTTCTTACCTACCCTTCACACCTTCCAGAGAAATCTGAGGTTATAACAACTACTACAGAAATTTTAAAGCCAACGCAAATATTTCAACATACATCGCGTGCTGTACATCCACTGATTGATCAGTTCGTAATATGAAATCTATTTGCTCTGTAAAAACATTTTCCCGACAATAAACAACTTGAAAGAAAAGTCGATGTTTCTACGCGGACTTTAGAAAATCATAACCAACCAGAAAACGTTTTCCTATTACAAATTAAGGGATTTGCAGCTCAAGCCGAACTGAAAGATTTGGTTGTCGGAAAACACAGTTCGTAACAAGACGTGAGATACGTCTCTTGGAAAAAAGAAACAATGGCTCACGCTTATAATTCATTTCTCATATCGAGAACCCAGGGCACATTTATTTTAAAAAAAGCAGATTAAAGTATGCACAAATTCTCGAAAGATCCTCTAATAACAATGAAAAATGTATTCATCGTCCTGTTGATGGAGGCAGTATGACCTCCGAAACGTTGGTTAACATCGACCAGACTACACAGCGCAAAAACCCAGAAGACAGAAATCTTCATACTCATCGCCCTGATAAAGGAGAAATTATGACCTCTGAAACGTTGGTTAACATCGACCAGACTACACAGCGCAACAACCCAAAAGACAGAAATCTTCATATTTTCAGTCGCACTGATGAAGGAGGCAGTATGACCTCCGAAACGTCGGTTAACATTGACCAGACTACACAGCGCAACAATCCAGAAGACGGGAATCTTTATACTCACCGCTGTAAAAACCTTAAATCTCGTCCTGATGACGGAGGCAGTATGACCTCCGGAACGTTGGTTAACATCGACCAGACTACACAGCGCAAGAACCCAGAAGACAGAAATCTTCATACTCATCGCCCTGATGAAGGAGGAATTATGACCTCCGAAACGTTGGTTAACATCGACCAGACTACACAGCGCAACAACCCAAAAAACAGAAAATTTTACACTCACCGCCCTGATGATGGAGGCAGTATGACTTCCGAAACGTTGGTTAACATCGACCAGACTACACAGCGCAAGAACCCAGAAGACAGAAATCTTCATACTCATCGCCCTGATGACGGAGGTAGTATGACCTCAGAAACGTTGGTAAACATCGACCAGACTACACAGCGCAAAAACCCAGAAGACAGAAATCTTCATACTCATCGCCCTGATACGGAGGCAGTATGACCTCCGAAACGTCGGTTAACATTGACCAGACTATACAGCGCATCAATCCAGAATACGGGAATCTTTATACTCACCGCTGTAAAAACCTTAAATCTCGTCCTGATGACGGAGGCAGTATGACCTCCGGAACGTTGGTTAACATCGACCAGACTACACAGCGCAACAACCCAGAAGATAGAAATCTTCATACTCATCGCCCTGATGACGGAGGCAGTATGACCTCTGAAACGTGGGTAATCATCGACCAGACTACACAGCGCAACAACCCAGAAGACAGAAATCTTCATACTTATCGCCCTGATGACGTAGGCAGTATGACCTCTGAAACGTTGGTAAACATCGACCAAATTACACAGCGCAACAACCCAGAAGACAGAAACCTTCATACTCATCGCCCTGATGACGGAGGCAGTATGACCTCTGAAACGTTGGTAAACATCGACCAGACTACACAGCGGAACAACCCAGAAGACAGAAGTCTTCATACTCATCGCCCTGATGACGGAGGGAGTATGACCTCTGAAACGTTGGTAAACATCAACCAGACTACACAGCGCAACAACCCTGAAGACAGAAATCTTTATACTCTGATGACGGAGGCAGTATGACCTCTGAAACGTTGGTAAACATCGACCAGTCTACACAGCGCAACAACCCAGAAGACGGAAAACTTCATACTCATCGCCCTGATGACGGAGGCAGTATGACCTCTGAAACGTTGGTTAACATCGACCAGACTACACAGCGCAACAACCCAGAAGACAGAAATCTTCATACTCATCGCCCTGACGATGGAGGCAGTATGACCTCTGAAACGTTGGTTAACATCGACGAGACTACACAACGCAACAACCCAGAAGACACAAATCTTCATACCCTTCGCCCTGATGACGGAGGCAGTATGACCTCTGAATCGTTGGTTAACATCGTCCAGACTTCACAGCGCAACAACCCAGAAGACAGAAATCTTCATACTCATCGTCCTGATACGGAGGCAGTATGACCTCTGAAACGTTGGTTAACTTCGACCAGACTACACAGCGCAACAACCCAGAAGACACAAATCTTCATATTCATCGCCCTGATGATGGAGGCAGTATGACCTCTGAAACGTTGGTTAACATCGTCCAGACTTCACAGCGCAACAACCCAGAAGACAGAAATCTTCATACTCATCGTCTTGATACGGAGGCAGTATGACCTCCGAAACGTCGATTAACATCAACCAGTCTACACAGCGCAACAACCCAGAAGACAGAAATCTTCATACTCACCGCTGTGAAAACCTCATCGCCCTGATGACGGAGGCAGTATGACCTCTGAAGCGTTGGTTAACATCGACCATACTACACAGCGCAACAACCCAGAAGACAGAAATCTTCAGACTCACCGCCGTGAAAACCTCAAGTCTTACATGTATTACGAAGTTGCTTCTCACAGTTTATTATATTTAAGACAGCAGCTCTCAATGTTTCGGATAGTACCAAATTTCTTCTGGACTTTGTCGGTCGTCTTTAAGTATTAAAACCAAGACGTTTTGGAAATGGATAGTTTCTATTTCTCTCTCCAGATCGATTGACTGTCACCTTAGTTCAACTGCACTTAAAAATTAGTACAAAGAACCACCCATGTCTTCTGGGATGTTGCGTCGTGTTGTCTCGTAGTAATTATCTTACGTTTCAGACGTGCTTACTGCCTCTATCAAGGAAATAAAGCAGGAAGTACATCTGAAATGCTACTTAGTTTCTACGGCGCAACTTCCAGAACACAATAGTCTTCTTGGTCACCGCCGTGAGATTTCATGACAACGAACAAATAACAAAAGACAATCAGCCGTATAAAAATACAGTTTTCTGCAACGAAGGGGATAAAACATTTCACATACGAATTGACGTCTTTTGTGTCCTAATTTCACGTGTTAATAATCCACGTCAGTAAATAAACAAACCTGAAATATTCGCTGCGCATCGACAGAATCACTCTGTGGACTCGGAAGACGCCGCCGTCGTCCGACCTCAGCACCGCGTCACACAAGAGGTTCCTCTCTCTTAGCTTATTGAGACTGAGCAATGCTTTGGTGCACGTGCACCTGCCGCCGATATGAAAACAGCTGCGACTTTGGTTTGAGTCCATCTCCTGAAAAGACAGACCATCGCTGTTACAGATTTTTCTTCATACCGTCGCGTGTGCACATCAACTGAGAGTGACTGAGAGGGAACACGATACTGAGAAGACTATTTGGTCCTGCGAGAGAGTTACTGACAAGGGAATGGCGAAAACTGCGTAATATGGAGCTTTATAGATCTCTTCACTAATTAATAAATTGTAGGCTGTTTGTTCGAGGATGATGAGATGGGCGGGGCATGTAGAACACATGCAGGGACAAGAAGTGCAAATTTTTAATCGGAAGATCTGAAAGGAAAAGGTCACTTAAAAGTCTCATGCGTTGCTAGGATAACATTAAAATGTATCTTATATTGTGGAGAATGAAGGTGTGGATTGTCTACAGCTGTTTGTGGAAGTGGCTTAGAGGCGGGGTCTTGTAAACAAGGGCATGAAACTATATGTTTCTTAAAAGGCGAGGCATTTGATTACCAGGGCTACTGTTAGATTCTCAAGCAGGACTTAGACTCCATAGATTCCGTTTGTTTCTTTGTTATAGAAATGCCTGTTGAGATTCAATACAAAATGACAAAGCTCTAAAAGTGACATATAACTAACTAACTAGACGGCTTACGGAATACGAAGTTTCATCACCGAATTAACCAAACCCCTCCACCGGACCCTGCCCTGGGCCAACAAAATCCAGTCTCCTTCAACATCCTTTCTCCCGTAGATCCCGCCTGAGATTATCCTCCCATCTACATCTAGGTCTCCCCAGCAACCTCTTCTCCTCAGGATTTCCAAAAATACGCAGTGCACACCTCTCGCCCAATTCATGCACTCCAAATGCCCCGCCCATCGCACTCTTCTTAGCTTAATCACCCTGAAGGTGTGACTGATTTAGGCAATATTAAGTGATGCCGCGTGTTTGTCATTACTCGCATAAATTTAAATCTTCTTATATGTAAACTACGTAGACATTACGTATAAAATATCAATGTAATCCATAAAGTCTTAGATGCCTCTACTCTGGTGAATCGATTTTAAAAAATTACAAAAAAAATATGCCATAGAAATTGCGTGACCTTTGATGCAGAACCAGACAGTTAAATAAATTTTGGAAAAAAGAAGGCTACTCTTTTTCATAAGCATAAAATTTTCGAGTTCTTCTCTCTGTGTAGAACTAAAAGTGCTTAAGAGCTTACGTGATTAAGGACTTTCCTGCCTAAGTTACACATTTATATACATTACAAGCACAAAATGGAATTTAAATTTATCAAATGAACGCGAGAATTACAGTTGGGAACAGTCACAAAAACTCTAATTTGTTCTACCGCGTGCGTAGATCAGGCCCAAATCACGCCACTCACACACTGCAATGTGCAAGATATTCTATAAAAAGTCGATTGGTACTCGGCTCGTCAAAGAATAGTCCACTTCCTTTACTGAACAAGAAGATTCTTCATCGTGTGCACAAAAGCCCGCCACCGGGGTCTATCCTGAGCCAGTTGCATCCAGTTCGCTCCATCGAGTCCCATCTCCGTAAGATCCATCTTAATGTTATCTTCCCACCTACGCCGAGGTCTTCCCAGTGGTCTCCTCCCTTCAGGCCTTGTAAACACACCTCCCCTCCCCTCCCCCTAACAACATCGGGTGAGGAGCTCGTCCTGTACTTTTCTCTATTATCTGTCCCACTCCCGGTTTGGGTCCAGACATCTTCCTCAACACTCTGTTCTCAGAGACCCTCAGTCTATGTTCCTCCCTCACAGTGAAAGACCACGTTTTGCACCCATAAATTCTTTGCACTCAATAATAGCAAACATTCCCCGGATTTAATCTGCTGATGCAGAGAGAATCGTCGATAATTAGGCTTGTAAAACCGAAATAAAAATTCTTCACAGTTCCCTAAAACGCTTTAATAATGTCGATGTAACAAGAGAAGGAAAGTGTTAGAATTATTGTTCAGAATACAAACACCACTTCTTAGCATTCATATATTTTTATTAAGATTCTGGGCTACGAAACTCATTTTTATCCTTTTAAAACTGTAAAATGTTAATTGCCTACTGGAATATTGTTTAACTATCAATAATGCCGTGAACAAATAGAAGTCAATCTAATGTTACTTGAAATTGTGTTTAAAAGAAGACAAGCCTAATTCTCTTACACGAGTTTACAAATGCAGATGAAAACATGAAATGTGATGATCAATATTAATAAATAGGAATCCCTTACCTCAAACTTTGTTCAGTTGTAAGAGACCACGACGTCCACCGGCAATTATCAATTTAATCAAAACTAAATTGGAGGTTCACAGATTTCTTAATAATTCTTATATAAGATAAGAAAGTCAGATATTCTAAAAGGATTTTACCAGCACAAAATTGTCTACTCTACGACGCACTTCTTCTACAACCGATTCACAGCTCAGCTCTTTCCGCAATAACGAAAAACGATTGTTGACGGCAATAATGAAACAACAATGTCGAATAAACAGATGACGTAACAATTAGTTTCTTAGGTAACATAACAATGCACGCATGAGTTCACATAAAAGGTGACCATTGTCGGTCCATATTTACACATTCTTGATATGAATCTTACACATTTTCCTATCGCCGTTTTCCCGAATTTACGTCAAAATAAGACCAAGCCTAATTCTCTTACACGAGTTCACAAATGCAGATGAAAACATGAAATGTGATGAACATTAATAATAAATAGGAATCCCTTACCTCAAACTTTATTCAATTGTAGGAGACCACGATGTCCACCGGAAAAGATGAATTTAATCAAAACTAAAATGGAGAGGCAGGAGCACAGATTCCTTAATAATTCTTATGTACGATAAGAACTTGTGATATTCTAAAACGTTTTTAACAGCACAAAATTGTCTACTCTACGACGCACTTCTTCTACAACCGATTCACAGCTGAGCTCTTTCCGCAATAACGAAAGCGGATTGTTGACGGCAGTAATTAAACACAACAATGCCGAATAAACAATTAGTTTCTTAGGTAAAGGAATGGAGTGCAATACGGTACATTCAGGCTATTACACTGCATGCATAAGAAACTAGAAAAGATCCTTATGGCATGTGGAACCAATATTATTGCAGGTGTGGGTTAGAAATTCCAATACTTTTTCTTACATTGTTATTCACTCAGTTGTTCAAATAAAAGCTGACCATTGTCGGTCCATAATTACACTTTGTTGGTAGTTGAACAAAATTACTCTAACTTATAATTTGGTTACATTCAATCATAAATGGAAGAATTCAATAATTAATATTGAATGTGTTCCTTATCGGAACGAAATACATTTAAAAATAATGGGAATATGTAAAAGAAGGAATTGAAATTTCATTGCCCTTATTATTTAAAACTAACATCGGTTTTATTTTACTTGATTAATTTTGAAAATAATTTTTAAGGCCCCGGGCCTGTTGAACCCGTCACCCCTGCGCCAGGGAAAATGTTTCCGGGGGCCTGAGGGACCCATGTTTCGCGGTTCTGACGTAGACAATGGAAGTGTAATCGCCTCTGAAGTTGGTTCAAATCTATGTTATAACGGAGACTTGTATCGCTCTTGCTTTTAAAGCCCAACAACTGAACATGTGATTTCGTTCTGACTTTTAGGTTCCTATTTGATTCACCGACATTTCCACGAGACTCACACATTTTTAATACACAAGAAAGTATTTCAAATTTTTTAAATTAAACTGAATAATTGTAACCTAATCTAACTTTTTATGCTGCTGATAAATAATGCAATAACTTAAAATGGATCTAGGTCTCTGGAGTCCAGCGCACAGACGTGGAGACATGGCGGGCCGATGGATCTCCGCGATGGCACTGGAGATGGTCTGCACGTGTAGCAGCCTCGCGTCGGAGGAGCAGACCTCAAGAAAACCAATTCTTAGAGTCCAACAAGATTTGTTGAAGAGAAAAGTTTTAGCATCTATCCAAAACAAGAAAAAGTACGTGGCGTTTCTTGGAATTCCGAACGCCAAACCTCCTGTCGGCGACCTCAAGTTCAAGGCAATGAGAAGATGATAATATGAACGTGAGTTTTACATTGCGGTCTGCATTCTGTGAAAAGTACATAAACAATTCGGAGCGTCGTATTCAGAAAATATTGCGGTGTCTAGAGCTAAAGTGCCACCCAAATTACCTAAAGACCTTAGAACCTAAAATGTCACATCGTACATAAAGTAACTAACATTGCCTTGAGAGACGAATTGAATGATAAATATCGACGTCTTACTCTTTACAAAACGTCGTGTTCCGTAAGGCGTCTAGTTACTTAGTTAGTTAGTTAGTTATATGTCACATTTAAAGCTTTGTAATTTTGTATTGAATCTCAACAGGTATTCTACAACAAAGAAACAAACTGAATCTATGGACCCGAAGCCCTACTTGAGAATCTATCAGTAGCCCAGGTGATTAAATGCCTCGCCTTTTAAAAAACATAAAGTTTCATGCCCGTGTTTACAAGACCCCGCCTCTAAGCCACATCCACAAACAGCTGTAGACAATCCACACCTTCATTCTCCACCCTCTAACATCCATTTTAATACTGACGTAGTTGATTAACACGTGAAGTAAGGACATAATAGACGTCAATTCATATGAGAAATGTTTCATCCCCTTTGATGCAGAAACCTGTATTTCTACACGGCTGATTGTCTTTTCTTACTTGTTCGTTGTCATGAAATCTCACGGCGGAGAGGAAGAAGAAGAAGAATATCTTCTGGGCGTTGCGCCGTAGAAACTGAGTGGCATTTCAGACGTACTTACTGCATTTTTTACTTGATGGAGGCAGAAGCACCTCTGAAACGTCCGATAATTTCTAAGAGACAACATCCCAGAAGACGTAGGTGGTTTTTGTACTAATTTTTAAGTGCGGTTGTACCAGAGCGACAGTCAATTGAACTGGAGAGAGAAATAGAATCCATGTCCAAAACGTCTTGGTTTTAATATTTAAAGACAACCGACAAAGTCCAGAAGAAAGTTGGTACTGCCGGCAACATTGAAAGCTGCTGTGAGTTGCTCTGTCTGAAATATGCGCTGTGTAGTCTGGTCGATGTTAACGGACGTTTCAGAGTTCATACTGCCTCCGACATCAGGGCGATGAGGTTTTCACAGCGGTGAGTATGAAGATTTCTGTTTTCGGGGTTGTTGCGCTGTGTAGTCTGGTCGATGTTAACCAACGTTTCAGAGGTCATACAGCCTCCATCATCAGGGCGATGAGTATGAAGATTTCTGTCTTCGGGGTTGTTGCGCTGTGTAGTCTGGTCGATGTTTACCAACGTTTCAGAGGTCATACTGCCTCCGTCATCAGGGCGATGAGGTTTTCACAGCGGTGTGTATGAAGATTTCTGTCTTCGGGGTTGTTGCGCTGTGTAGTCTGGTCGATGTTAACCAACGTTTCAGAGGTCATACTGCCTCCATCATCAGGGCGATGAGTATGAAGATTTCTGTCTTCGGGGTTGTTGCGCTGTGTAGTCTGGTCGATGTTAATCAACGTTTCAGAGGTCATACTGCCTCCATCATCAGGGCGATGAGTATAAAGATTTCTGTCTTCTGGGTTGTTGCGCTGTGTAGTCTGGTAGATGTTAACCAACGTTTCAGAGGTCATGCTGCCTCCTTCATCAGGGCGACTAAAAATATGAAGATTTCTGTATTCTGGGTTGTTGCGCTGTGTAGTCTTATCGATGTTAACCAACGTTTCGGCGGTCACACTGCCTCTTTCATCAGGACTATGAATACATGTTTCATTGTTAGGAGAGAATCTTTCGAGAATTTGTGCATACGTTAATTTGTTTGTGTTTTTAATAAAGTTGCGCGAGTTCTTGAAATGAGAAATTAATTCTAACCGTGAACCATTGCTTCTGTCTTCCAACAGACGTTTCTGATGCCTTGTTACAAGCTGTTGCCCTCTTTAAGTTTTCCGACAATCAAGTATTTCCGTTTGTCTTGCGCTGCAAATCCATTAATTTGTAATAGGAATTTGTTTGGTGGTTGGTGATCACTTCTTAAAGGCCGCGTAGAAACATCAGCTTTCTTTTAAGTTGTTTGTTGTCGAGAAACATTTTGACAGAGCACATAGATTTCATATTACGAACTGATCAATCAGTGGAATGTACAGCCTGCGATGTATGTTGAAATATTTGTTTTGGCTTAAAAATATCTGTAGTAATTGTTATAACCTTAATTATCTCTTGAAAGAGTCAAGGTTATGTAAGAAACGAGGTGGCCATTGTATAGCAAAAATGTTCGCTGCTTGCTTTTCGATTTTTAAGTTATATTCTGTTAAGACTATGTAGGCTCTTCACCCACTCGCAGTTAATCCGGTCCCATTCGTACTCATTCTGGGAGTTTTTGAAATCTTCAGGTAACAAAAATTCATCCACCACATTGACATTACTTACAAAATCTAACTACTGTAGGCTTGCTTGAATCAAGAATTAATGAAATCTCTTGCTGATGGGCTACAAAGGATCAGATTTGTTACGCAGCAGCCCTGATCATGAGAGCAGAGATTGTTCTCGAAACGTTGGCAGAAGATATGGTTTGTTCACTTCAGCCACCTGACGTGGCTTTGTAGCCCAAGAGTCGTTCATCAATGTCTACAAAGAATTTAAAATTATATAACAATAGTCAGTCGTGGCCTTCTGAATAGAAAACACGAGTGGTACAAAGTGGTTCTTTTTGTTTTTTTGTGGTTTATTTGGGGGGGGGGGAACTGTCAATGTTTTACATGTCCTGAGACTTTTCTCCTTCTGAGATTGTTTATAGCTTAATTCATTCTTCCTACAGGAATACAGCTATAATGAAAATTTTTTTGCCCTGTGCCAACTGCTTGGACTCAATTCCCAAATAAACAACCTCCAAAATACACCCTGTACAAAATTAAGAATTCTCATGACATTTCTTGTACCTCTTAATAGGTGGACAAGAATGACTTAGTGTATATTGGATAAGTTTTTGTAAGATTCTCAAGAGGGATATCTGATTTTTTGTGTGAAATACCACAGATTTAAAGATTTCTCTCTTCTGGGTTCTTGCGCTGTGTAGTCTGGTCGATGTTTACCAACGTTTCAGAGATAATTCTGTCTCCATCGTCAGGGCGATGAATATGCCAATAGTGTGGGTGGGGGCTAGGTTTATAGGAACAGGGTTGTGAATGGAGTAGCCTGCCCCGAGCCAGTGGGAGCAGGCGTGTGAGTGGAGCGCCATATTTTAAAGCATTAATTATAATTAATACTACGAACCATGCATCTCCCAACCTGTGGTCCAGTTCACAGTGTACTTAGGTGCGGTACTTTCACAACGTTCCTGGTCTGGTGAAGTAATAAGGTTCATACATGGCTTTTTCAGTCGATAAGTACGAGGAAGTCCTGGGATTATATTTTCAATCCTACCACACACAGCCCTGGAAACAAGTGACTTTACAAATTTCCTTATATACAGACTGCCAGAATGCAAAGAAAAATTATGAATTTGCAAATATTTTTCATAAATACTGGCCAAAATTACAATCATTGCAACAAAGCTGCTTTAAAACATTCTTCAAATAACTAAAATGTTATAAGATGGAAAAAACATAAACAGATGATAATATAAACAAAATCCTCCAATACAAAATTTTATTGAAATCAGTTCAATGGTTCTTCAGTTGTGACATGACACAGCATAAAATAGAATTTAGTTTCAAAAATTTTCAAGATACACTGCTACAAAAGAACATTTTGAAAACATGGCAATTAATGAAAATGACTATCTTCTGGGTTGTTGCATGGTGTAGTCTGGTAGTTTACCAACGTTTCAGAGGTGCTTGCTGCCTCCATCATCGGGACAATTCTTACAAATTACAGACAGAAATTGATTAATTTTATAAGAATTCACTTGCCTGTACAAATATTCGCGATGAAATAATCATCCAAGTGTAATACTCTCCAGGTAAACAGGTTCAACAAAATGTGACAGTAATGCTTCCTGCAATCCGACAACATTCCACCTGGCAATCTTGTCTGAACATGACATTGTCAGCAATCTCTCGTCCTAAAAGAAGAAGTAACTACATTCACAGAGTTGAATTATTACAATTACACTTATGATGTAAAGTGGTAGACACAAGGACGAGTAACTGCGCGGGTGCTGTTAGGCAACCACTGCACACACGCTTTATTTAATACCAGGCAGATATTAACCGTTCACAGCCTACTGGTAATTACCAGCACAATTTACTTGAACACTGTGCTCACACAAAGTGCCAAAGAACTGAAATCAAGATAATGAAGAAAATTAGTTGTAGTGCTACAATGAAGACCTTCCTGTGCACTTGCACTTAAAGAATAACACAGGTGTGATGATAAATACAGATCCAAAATGTATTTATTTGTACCATACAGAACTCTTCTGCGTCACACACTTGAGCCATCAGGAACACTGCTAAAAGCCTACATGTTCGTGGCATTGACAGCCACTGTCTGAGCTATTCTGAGTGTGCTGTGTCCCCTCCACTGAGCTGGTACATTTCACAACCAATGTCATCTCAGTGGCCAAAGATTCTTTCCGTTAAGTTTCTTTTACTATAAGTTATGATAACTAACGACATTTGTATTAAAATCCATATCTGTTCCAGGATTTCTATAAGCAGTGCTTTCCCCACTGTTTAAGAAAAATTACGAATGCTAAATGTCAGTAGAGTACTCAGAATTCTGACTCCAGAATACAGTCTGAAAGATGAAGCCCTGCACACAGGATGCAGATACTACCCCTTTAAACAATAGTGACAGGTGATGAAACATGGACTCACCACTGGGATCTGGATCCTGAATAGGAGAACATGCTGTAATAGTGCAAAGCACATTTTGTGTCCAGAAATCTGCTGGCACATAATCTTTATGTGCTCCTTAAAATCACGTGGAATAAATATGTTGCATATGAAGGCAACTAATTTGGAAAATAAAATTTCTCCATTATTTTATAGCTTCCTATAACACTCCTCTTATACCTATGTCTGCTCTATATCTTATGTTACTAGTACTTACCTGTAAATTAAAGCTTTGTGCAAACAGGATGCTCCACTTTTTAAGATTAAGACCAAGACTTACCCGTGTAATTCCATCCCAAGTTTGAATACGGGCACTTGACTTCACTGGGATAGTTCCCTCACCAGGCTCAACTTTCATCCTTAACCGTCCTTGTGCTCTTCTGTTTGGATCCTTATCTTGAGATACAGCCTCATGAGGAGAAAAGATCCTTTAAAAGACACAACAGACGTGAACATGAACAGATTCAATAATAGGCATCTGAAAAATATTTCATGATAAAGCATCCTAAATTAAAGCAAAAAGTAATACAAAAAATTCACTTCCTTTTAACCAGAATTAGCCAAAAAATGTCACAACTAAACTGTAAGCTGAACACCTTAAAGAACGCTATGAAGTAAACACTGGTATAAGGTATGTCATTTGCCTAATTCCAAGCCAATCAGAAAAGGGTTGGTTGCAAACTTTTGCAATTCATCCTTCCCAGATTTTAACTGTTACAGTTCAGTGACGAGATCTCGTGAACACAATAATAAACTTTCATCCTCCATGAAAGGTAGGAATTTCTTAACCAGCAGAAGTGTTACCAGTTTCTCAAGGCACACTTTGCTCCATGGAGTTAGAAACTGTACTCACCCTTATCTAGTGGCAAGATTAGCCATGAGTAGGGGCTGAATCGCAGCTTTACTTTATTTTCACTATACTACAAAACTTTTCATCTGAAAATGTTTTAGAAAACTGTCATAATTCAAACTTCTTAAAATGTTTTTAGGACCTATCTGGTACACGAAATTAATGAACATTAACTTCATGCTACAGCAGCCTTCCTGACTACTTACACCTCTTCAATCATTGCCACTTTCTTACATAACCCAAAGGTTCATCATCACCATCACAAATCCCAGCCATTACGTCCTGTTCTGATCAATACTTTTCAATTTTATTTACCCCTTCGTCTTCTGACTGACAACCAAGAAAAAGTCACATTTTTACGCTCTGGAAGAACAACAAACATAAAAATGTGAGCTGTGAGCGGAAAAGTGGGAGGAGAAAAGAAAACCCAAATGCAGCAATGGATACGTTTAACATTCATTATCTGGAGCTTTCCTTGCATTTACAAAGCAAAGTTTAATAAAGCATGTCATCTTAGTTTCAATACAAACCTAGCATCTCCACAAGGTGCAATACTTATATATAAGTGCAATTTTGTATTTTCCTTCAACTGATAGCCGTAACCAGTAGGTCGAGGTTCAAAAATGGATTGTTTTGCTGTTTCTGAAATTATAAAAAAAAAATGTTACAATTTCAGTCAAAACTAGCAAGAGAATATGTTATGCTGATACATGGCTAAATCAAATTGTCCATGTAATTTGTTTCTTCAAACGCTTATTCCAGAAAGGACTTCATCATGGCCTGAAGGCCAGACGCAGAGCTTGGCAAGTAACTGAAATGAAATGTTAAGAAAAATAAAAATATAACTTTATCATTCACATAAACAAATGATATCCTTTGCGCAATTAACAAACAAGACTGCGACTTCTTCATAACCAATTTACATTTGACGGGTACCTTGTATTCATGTGAAAACGATTTCTTTGCAGCAAATAAACGGAGGATTCAAATGCATCCGAGTCAGTGATCTTTCAAATCTTTTTTCTGTCCCTTACTGCCAATGCACTTATTCCACACTTTTCTGTAGAGTTCATTCATCAGTTTGCTTCTGAATTAATTAATTTTTACTCTATCAAAATCTGTTTTAGCTTTTCTGGTCATCTATCACACACTTCATCACAGTCACTGATGACTCAACTCTGGAAAGATACAAATAGGCTGCCCAGATGCTACAGTGACCACCCTTAATGTCCTTTCACCCCATTCTTCCATGTGTATTCTGCCCCGGCCTAACTTCGCACCACCTTGTAATCACCGCAGTGTTACCACATGGCAGATAACAAATGACATCTCATAACAAATTATGAAGACACACCCCTCACATTAAGTACTGGAAAATGTATGATGCATGGGTGGGCGCACGCGCGCACAACTGTAAAGTGGCAGTGTATATTTTCACTGCATTAAAAAACATCAATATATTGGTATGGGTTAAACATATCACTGTAAAATAAAAGTACACCAGATAACTGATTTACAAGCTGAATGGGACAGAAGTAAGATTTTTTGTACAAAATAAATGACATCCTGGTTGTAAAAAATAATCTTACTATAAAAATTTGTGATTCCTCGTTGTCGTCAACTAATTTGTCGTCAAAAAATGACGTCATCAACAATGTCAACAGATATTTGTTTACTCGGCATTGTTGTGGAACACAACAATGCCGAGTAAACAAATAACGCTTCACTACCAAGCCAGTCGCATTATCACTGCTCTGTAAGCAGCACCTCGCATTATTAAAAATTGATTGACAGTTGGCCTAAAATATCAGAAAAGTGAAAAAAGAAGTTATCAAGTATTTGAATTACCAACAGCAACAACGTAAACTGATACTAATAATACTACTCGTTCGATATATTACGATTACGATAACTCTTATGAAAACTGACTTTATGATCGATTTTAAAACGAAGATTAGCAAGGGTGGGGTTGAATGTAAAAAGTTGACTGAACAAGAACTGTTGGCCTCTGAACAGCGACGTAAAGAACTAAAACATCAGATCTATTTAACAAATAAAGAAAAACGAAGGGAGAGTTGCATTGATAAACATAGAAAAACGTATACAACAAAAAATAAGAGAGTGAAAAGAAAAAAACACGAAGATTAGCAATGGTGTTGCTGGACGTAGAAAGTTGACTGACCAAGAACAGATGACCTCTGAACAGCGACGTAAAAAAGTAAAATATCAGATTACAGGAAGCGCTCAGAAAGGATTAGCCATCGTTCTCGTCAAAAAATGACGTCATCAACAATATCACCTAATATTAGTTTATACACGGGGGTTAGTTTAGTGTCTTACTCAAGATTTTAAAACGCAACGAACACCTTTCGGGGGGTTGGTCAAGTGTTTAAACCCCCCATTCGGGGGGGTTAGTTTAGTTTCTTACTCAGGGGTTAAAACACTTGAATGAGACACTAAACTAACTCCCCTTCGGGACTAACCAAGGTTGGTTGCGTTTTACAAACTTGACTAACCCCCCCTAGGAGCTCCGAAAGGAGCGCCCTGCTCTAGTATCAGAAAAACTTGAAGCAAACCTGAGTTTATGTGCTTCTCCAGCTGACCGTAGAAGAAATCGCGAAGGCAACGGCGGGTAATGACCTCAGCATGGCTGTCATTCAGCGAAGCTCCATACAAACTCATATATTCTCCACAGATGCATTTGGTACCTGTGGCCACAGCAATCACTTTTGCATCTTCCATCTGAGTACCTGAAGTCATTACAATGCCCGCAAAAACTTTCCTTCCTTGAAGCTTGGGCTGTGTTTCAGTCAAATCTCTAACCTTGTTAATCACCAACCTGGGCGAAGAAAGAAAATATTCGTTTAGCAGACAGAGTGAGTAAAATTATTAAATTCTGTTCATTATAACACCTCTGAAAATATAAATACTATCTATCTCACATAAAAGTGAAACTTTCATTTGGAGCATGCCCCAACCTTTGTAGTGCATTCACTTACTTTCCTGGTTTATTTACCAGACAGAATATATTCATCTTCACTAAGTGTCCTGCCTTATATCAGCTTTTAATCTTTGTCCAGCTTCCAGTAACATAATCTACAATTCATCACCACGCACACAACTGCCTCTGTACAGACATGAACACTAGTGGGCAGGGCCCTTTTAAGAAGATGAGTCAAAAAAATCTGCCTGTCATGAAACCTGAAGGTTCAATACCAAATTCAAACAAGGTATCACCACTTAATCTTATTTTTCATTTTCAATTTTCTTCCTTTAGGATGGGAGACCAAGATTCACGTCCAAACAAAAACCAGGGAAGGTCACAGCTTTGCTCGTGTTTTAAATGCTACATTTTTGGACAGAACGCACAACGATAAAAGATTCTGAATTTCACTGCATCATGCATTCTTCGAACTTAAATCTGCTATTGATTTATCTGTGAATATTTGTTATTTTTGCTCCTTAAATTTTAACCTCACCATATTTTTAAAATGTGTGTTAAATATCTTTGTATTGTGCCTCTGATCTGCATTCTGTTGATAAAATATAACGATATATTAATTATTTCTGCATTTACATTTCCCTTACTAGCATCTAGTGGCATTTTTAGACACAAAATAATCAATTCACATTAAGACTCAAATATATATCATACAAAGAAACCTTGTTGCTTCCAGTGGTTTTGGCATGTTTCTCAGCTGCTGAAATCTTTAACCTTTAGTCTTCTGAACACTGCACGAACAAGGTTTGCTCGCATACAATTCGGGGTTCTCGTTGTGGCGAGTGTAGTCCAGTAGCAGCTTACTGACATTTCAGAGGCAGCAAGTACCTCTGAAACACTGGTAAATGCTACAACCCAGAAGACAGCCATCTCCAAGGTATTCCTGTGTCCTACAGAACAATGAAAACTTATTCACCCGGATATGCGGTCAGCAACTTCTTTTGGTAGAGCCATCTGCTGACAGGAAACTGGTGGATGACTTGCAGGACGAGTTTTTGGCTGCAGCGATGGTGAAAATGTGGCTAAAGCTGCCTCCGCTGCTGCGTCTTTGGCTAGCTCCTCAGTTTTTCCTGTCCCTATGAAAACCTGACCATTCACCTACAAATGCAGGTGCAAAAGTCAGTGTGTGTACTGGAAACAATATTAACAGAAAAAAAATAAACTTACTAATTTACAGCAAAAAAGCAGTAATGAATGAGTTTGTATTAGAAGAAAAAAAAATAGTTTTAAAAATTCTGCTGCTTTGAAGTACACTTTTAACAGTGCAATAAATGTGCACAGTCTGCGAATGTCTGACCCAACCAAGTGGAAGAGGCATTTGCAAACACTGGAGCCACATGGGAGAGTTTTATGATACTAGGAACCAAAAGACCACATGTCGGAGTCTGCTAATACTGATTCAATGTCTAAACTGTGCGCAACATTGGTGCAGTACAACTGTACCAGAAATCACGATAGAAATTTTCTGATTTTCGGTCGATAGCATCAGTTTGATCCTAACCACAAAAACTCTATGAAGACAACTGGTCCTTGGGGGAGAAGTAACAAATGCCAAACCCCATAAACTTACAGACCTAGCACAAAAGAGACATTTTCCTGGATACTAGGAAAATTACAGATTGCCGACACTTCTCGCACGAGTATGTTTCTGTTGGCTGGTAATTGAATTATTATTATTGGTTTGCCACATGCACAATATTTTGGGGAAGAGCTCTCTGCTGATGTTTGTGATACTTACATTCTGTAACGTTTGTCTACAACTGTTTTCAGACAACATTTTTAAATAACTGCACAGTCTGCATTTCACTTGTATCTTTCTTGTTTTCAGACTGCAATAAATCACCCTGAATGACAAAAAGCTTAATTATTTAAGAGTGTAACAAACATGTAACGACAAAGCATTCTTCCAGAGTCTAGCTCACTGAACACAAACATTTACAACAATCTCATAAAATTAACATTACTTTAGGAAATAGCTTCTTGTTTCATTTATCAACACCATATCAAGTACAGAATATGATTCCACTGGCAGGATGACCAAAAACTATGAGCTAGAAAGGAAGTGACTTGATCGCTTGGTATTTGTCCAGCATACCAACAGAAAGCATGAAACTTAGCCAACATTTAAAATTGTACCCTTTAAATACAGAACAGGTGTATCATCACATTGTGATCTGAAAGTAAAAGGTATAAAATGTTTGACTGACAGCAGTGTTGATAATGAATGAAGAACAAATCCCTTTGTTCGCTGGTCTCGATTCATGTCTATACATATTATTCCATTCCTTGGATCCAGATCTGTAAGTTAGTCAAATGACAATACATGTGGAAGAAGTAATAAAAAATACAATATAAATAAATATAGAGGCACACACACACACACACACAAGTGCAATTCAAATTATTATAAACTTCTTTTCAAATAGACTAAATAAAGACTTCACATAAAGTAATGGGTAAAGATTAAAAGTCCCACTGTCCCACTATGCACCATGTAGGCGCTTGGGGGGAGAGGTGGTATAGCCCCTACTCATTCTTGACCTCAGCACTACATAGGGGTGAGTGGTCAGCATCACGCCCCAGCAAGGCTTTAATCCCGGGAAAGGATCCCGGTACCCACTGAATAGGAGGCTAGCTTAATGAAAACTTGGACATGACATCAAATTAAATAAGCCTTTCACATTCGATTGAAGCATACGAACACTTTAAACATAAAGAACTACTACCTGAAGACGCGTGTACTTCCGATTTTGTCATTTCCATAGGCAATGACATCCTGGCAAATCACTATAGCTTATTATTCATTTAAAATGTCTTAAGGCGGATACATTAATATGATATAGTTGGATACGACCTACATTTAATTATAAAGTTTAGCTTTTCTTGGTTCAGATCATATTCGTAAGCTACTGTCATGGTTGGTTACGCACGTGTTATAAGTCGAGTGGTCACGGAACATCAGAAACGTTAAGTTAACCAAGCATGTTATCGAAGATAAAACCTAGTCTGTGATACCAATTTCGTGCTTTGTATTTACGCAAATATATTCTTTGATCAATAATAAACGTAATATGAAACGGTTTTCTTCAGACTTTCATTAATATAATTGCTAAGAGTAAATGAGTTTACCTGTTTTACAAAAAATTCAAGTTTAATAAGGTATGCAGCAAGGACGACTTTTATAGTCACTTTTCGTTCTTACATTGACAAATACAGTAAAACCTCTCTAACTTGGACTCTTGCGGTTCCATGATAATGTGTCCAACTTCCAGAGGTGTCCAGGATAGACGGAAAGGGGAAATTATCCTTTCAAATTGTGGTGTAATTACAATGTGGTAATGGTAAAGTATTATGGAGACCTTCCCAAAAAGGAAATTATTGATAAGAAAAATCAAAAGGGTAAATTAGATTTTTACAAATTTTGTTTTCACTAAATTAAACTTGCATGGATAAGCTAAAAGTGAAGAATACCAATACTTTACGTTTACAGACAATGTAACCTATTTACTTACATAATCTAACTACTGTAGGCTTGCTTGAAGTAAGAATAATTTTTAATGACAATAATAATCTTTTGAAACCCACTCTCATGGTTGCACAAATGTTCAGAATGTATTTTTTGTAATTGTACTTACGGCAGTAGCTCAACATATCATGTCACTTATTTCTTGTAAAAAAGTCCATGACAAGAGAACTTCGTCTTGTTTCAACTTAAACTTTATTATATTTATACGCCATCAGGAAAGTGCAAGATAGGCAGGAGGGTTTGCAATTGAATGGGACACATCAGCTATTAGCGTAAGCTGATGATGTTAATTTATTGGAGGACGACGTAAATACAATAAAGAGGAAAAGTACATGAAAATATCCCATCAGCAGACAAGTGTGCAAAATAATATTAGAGTGGCTAGTTGGGTAATTTAGGGATATCTCGACACCTTAAGAAAAAAACTCTAGGCTTCAGGAATATTTTTTGAAAATTAAAAACAGAAATTTTCATATATTATCCATGGAGGTATGTTTTATTTGTACTACAATAATAAAGCAGGTAAGTTTAAGTGCAATTAACAAAAAAGAAATGGAAGCAAAATGTCGACTTCTCCCTGTGTTTGGGGAGATTTCGACATGTGCATGGGAAATATTAGGAGACTGTAACTACTGAACAGAAACAACTTGAATTCATAAAATAATGTCAATAAACAGTAAATATGCAAAATTAAAAACAGGCGTTACATGTGAACTGGTTATCTGCTCCATTTTCCACGCAAGTTTTATGAAACCATCTTAAACAGTCGCCGAGACATTTAACCCATTGTTCGCCAGCTTTGTCATCGTAATAGTAGGCACTGCACACACCACAGTAATTTTCATCACGGTTGATGTTACCTGAGGAGCTGGGAACATCCGTCCCGAGCCGTCGCTCTGAATGGCGGCTAATAATTGTCTTCATTTCAATACGCCTGTTTGGCTTTCCACTTTTCTGTCTGCTCTCTCTTAGTTTCTCCCTGAAGGCTGCTGATGTTACAACAGCCGATTCCTGTTTCTTCCTTCCTTTGCGAATAGAGGAGTCACTTCGGAATTTTACCACTGGAACTGGTGACAATTCTTCAAAGGACGTAGACGTTGATGAGGGTGCAGGGGAGTCAAGACGAACAGGATCTCCACCATTCAGAGCTGGCACAAGCTCATACTCGAAGACATCATCTGCCAGTATGCCAGGGTTGTATGGGTAGATTCCACATTTTCGAAACCCACTAGTCAAATTATTGTTATTTAGTGTTCTGTCTGACGACAGGTCCATATGAACAGGATCCTTCCATCCTTTTCTCGGACTGGGACCTGTTCATATACGTTCTTGGCAGATGATCCAGAAGTGGTTTGCCATTGCCTTCTTCTGTGTGTGAATGGAGTAATTGTTGGGATGCCACGGAGAAACCGGGGAAGCTCCCGGAGGAAATCTCCGTGTTTCCTAGACCACGGCGGTGCCCGAATTTATAACTTGTGTTGGGCAAGGCCGTTAGACTATTCAAGCACACATTTAAAACAAATATTGTGCCATTTTGTTTTACTTTCTGGTGGGATAAATTAAGAGAAAGGAAATTACAAGTTTTCAAATGCTATACCCTATTTAATATATTAAACATGTTATCTGAGGACATTACTAGTTGGTATTGTCCCGCAAGATGGTTACCAACACATAAATCAAACAGAACACATTTACTACTCCCAATATAATACACTGTAACATATATACATACACACACATATGCACCAGGCCAGGAGGAATGCCACAGTTTCAAGTAATACATTTCATAAAATAATTTGCATACAAAGAGATTGCTTTCGAAACGTTGGCAGAAGATAAGTTTTATTCCCCATTCAGCCACATGACACAGCTTGTAACTCAAAAAAAGTCTTTCATGATTTTTTAAATGTTTAAAATCTCTTGAAATATTCATTCCTTTCACTTTATTGTGACAATCGCATAGCACAAGCATAGACCACCTTTTTCTCAGTATGATAACACTGCTCCAAAGAAAGCAGTATGCTGGTAAAAAAAATCCAGAAACTGGAAACACTGTACTTTGGAATGCCAACAAGCTGGTGCTGCAACATTTTTACAGAAAGAAGCAACAGAGAAAATGTTATGCCAGGTTTTTGGGCCAACTGTGCAACCTTCTACAAGTCCTATCTGACCTCATTAAATTTCTTTTCGTGAGAAAGGTTGCGTTAAGAAATAGCCCATTCAATAAAAATTTGCGATCTCTAGCATTTAGAGACCTTCTAAGCTTTCCTACGAATGCACAGACATAGAAAGTTATTTATAATTAAGTAATGTTAACACACTAACTGCCATATTTAGAGAGTTCCGATGGGCAGATTAAAACAGAGCAGAAAATATCAATCAAAAACCTGACAAGGAGATAAATCACATACGTTGCCAAGAAACAAGAAATAAATATTTACACACCTGCTTAATGCGGATCGTGATATTCCACCAACAGTGAAAGAACCTGGAGACGTACTTGTAGCATCACGGATTCGGATACCACTATCATCATCTAATAAAATCAGCCGTGATTCTCGCACAAATAGCCCATGGTTCTTTTTGCACTTAAACAAAAGCAACACGGGAGTTATATATTTTGCATAAGTTGTACTGTAATTTACACACTGAGAATACTTCTGCAAAGTTGTTTTGTAAATTCAACATTGAGAATATATCTGCATTTAAGACACGAGTATTTTATAACAAATACGAGCCATTTACTGATCGTCCTGGTCAGCATACAATCTAAATTTCTACATTTCGGTGGTAACTTCATAACAGACATGGAGAGAGTGAGGTTTTCCAAAATTATGGAAATCCCTCCTACCACAATACACATCCAAAAATTGAGGCAAGATTAGCTACAAACTCTGTGCAGTCTGGTAGGTTGTTATCCAACACAGAAGACCACAATCTGAAATGACTTACGAGATTAGCCACACATCATAAAAACCTGAAGACCTTTACAATTAGTAGTATGTGAAATAAACACGAATGAATACTTACTTTAAAATATGATTTTCCTTGGACTTTCCCATTATTCTTTCCTTTTGGTTTATCAAGTATAACACCAAACCATTTTCAACTTGCAAAGTCAGTACTGCCAACATAAGCATTACCACCACAAACATCTTTCCCAGTCACCTCAACTCGCTGATTCAAACGCAGTGACTTTTCTGCCATATCTGAAAAAAAATGTATTCCAAATTTAGAACACGTTGAGTTTGAACACTGCTCAACATCTGTAAAACACTGCATTCCAAATGGTGGGCCAACTGTGCAGCCTTCTACAAGTCCTATCTGACCTCATTAAATTTCTTTTCGTGAGAAAGCTTGCATTAAGAAAATGCCCATTCAATAAAAATTTGCGATCTCTAGCATTTAGAGGAAAGGGTCAATGCAGACATCGTGTTACACAAAATGGGGAGATTGAGTATGGACAGACACTGAGAATTGTCTTGTGGTTGCTAAATAACAAATGGCAGCTACATAAACAATTACTTGTAATTATGACACTCTTGGGCATAAAAATAACTTTTTATGTTAGTAAAATAATTCAAAAAACTTCAACTCCTGTGATCAGGTACACAATAGGTCAAAGGCATGTTTACAAAAGTACATGAATAAAATCTTTACAAACATCTGATACCACGCACTCAGCTATAACATGAACTTTTATTTAAGTTGCTTTATAAATCATTTCATGACTACCAACCATCATAGTTGAGAAGTTATCATTCATGCTTCAACACAAGAGACTGTCGTTTCAAATCTCTTCCACAAACCAGTTATTTTGAACAATATTTCTTGTGGTTTCCAGAGGCCTCTCCAGGAAAATTCTGACAGTAATTTTAAATTGGCCATAACCACTCTTTCCACATCCTTTCATAAATTATCCTACCATTCAACGCTATAAAACGTGGGTAGTTAAAGGTATAAACAAAGATAAATAAATAAAACATGAATGAAATTATTAAGTATGAAGCCACAGATGAGAAAATGAATGGCAAATTGCAATAGACCATTACACTCATACGCATGTTGCCTGTGCCAAACTACATGCTACGAAGGGTAAATACGTGGTCAGCTGTTACATCTCCATGCATTTTGCAATCGAACTGAGTAGTCTCTGAGTGGCCTCTTCTCCTTCCTGGGGAGAAAGCTCCTGAAAATAAATGAGCTGGCCTGGAAATAGTGACACCACTCTGGGAGTGGACCCCAGTGGCCCTGCCTAAAGAATCCATTTTATTGGCAGAGTGGTCCTAGATCAAAACTTTTAATTCAAATATTAAATAGAAGTTCATGTTGTGTATTCAAAATTATACATGTAGAATAAGTATAAACATGTAATTATTGCAAATAAAATTCTCTTCAACAAATTAAAATTTCAAGAAGTACTGACACTTATATCTGCGAGCATCATTAAAAAAAACAGTGTGATCACTTTCAGATGAAGTTAAACAATTACTCATAAATGTTCAAATCAAAGAATTGCAAAAGGTGAGTGTGGTTTCAATAAGAGTATTTTATACTACCAACAAAGGCATAGAATACACAATATCTCATTTTATAGTTTTCTGTAAAGCCCATAATAGGAAATTCAAAGTAACTGTACCACAATTTCTCTTGTTTAGTTCAGGAGAAGACTTTCACCTCACACTAATTTGTATTGCAGCACAAAGGAAATATATATTGTGACGTGTTGCCGTGAGAGCAGCACAACAATGTCAATAAACAGTTTAGTTGTCTGCTTATTGACATTCTTGCGTTTGGCATTGTTGTATTCGTTTATAATTGTTGTGTCTGTTTAATGACATTGTTGCGTTTTTGTTTTATTATCTTACTATTTTTTTACTATTTTTTACTATAAAAATTTGTGATTCCTCGTTGTCCTCAATAAATTACGTCATCAACAATGTCAACTATAAACAAACTCGGCATTGTTGTGGAACACAACAATGCCGAGTACAACACAACAATGCCGAGTAAACAAATAACGCTTCACTACCGAGCCAGTCGCATTATCACTGCTCCAGAAGAAGCACGTGGAATCGCATTATTGATAATTTTCTGACAGTTGTCCTAAAACATCAGGAAAGTGAAAGAAGACGTTATCAAGTATTTGAAGTACCTACTCCAACAAGGTAAAGTGATACTCATTCGATATATTATGATTATGATCGATTTTGAGACGAAGATTTGCAAGGGTGGGGCTGGACGTAAAAAGTTGACTGAACAAGAACAGTTGGCCTCTGAACAGCGACGTAAAGAAGTACTACATCAGACCTATTTAAGAAATAAAGAAGAGCGAAGTAAAACTTACATTGATAGACGAGACCATATTAACGACACACGTAGAAAGACTTATTCGGTAATAACAGAGGAAAAAATAAAACAAGACGCTGAAAATGAAATTATTAGATATCAAAGTAAATTAGTAATGAAGAACCGAGGATGACTGCTAATAGCAGCACATTTTATGAACGACGAACATCAACAACATTATCTCGGACCTATGAACTATGAATGTATTCATTGCAAAGCGCTTCACTGGCTCGATGAATCGACTCAACGTTCCAGTAAATCGTTTTATGATTGTTGTGCACATGGAAAGGTTGTGCTTGATTCGTTGCCTGAATATCCTGATGAACTTAGAAAACTCTTTTCTCTTCGACATTTTCGCAACAAATGTCGTGTTTACAACAACATGCTTGCATTCGCATCATTTCAAGCGAATCTCATGGACTTCGGAATTAATCGACCAGGGCCATATTGTTTTAAATTGCATGGCCAAATTTATTATAACATGAATGCGGCATCTTTTCCGAAAGATAATGAGAATGCAACTTTTGGTCAACTGTTTATGATCGACGAAGAAGAAGCCGTCAAACAAAGAATCGAAAATGCACGTCAGAATTCGAAAGGCTACACCAAAGATGACATCAAAGAAGAAATTGTCACGAAATTAACTAATATAATTTCGCGCATTAACGTCCACGCAGAATCCTATCGCATGATGAACTACCAATACAAGCTTGAAAAAGAAAACGCTGAGCGTAACAACGAGTCTGAACCGGAGCTAAACTTGGTTATGTCGATGGTTCCTGGAGACGACAAAAACAGGTACAATCCGAAATGGTGCAATGACGTCGCTGTTGTGTGTCCTAAAACCGACGACGGTGACATTCCTGATTCGTATGTTGTTGTTTACAGTACTAAGGAGCAAAGACTCAGACGTCTTTCGACAATGAATCCATTTGTTGAACCCTTCGTCTATCCCCTTCTGTTTCCTTACGGCACAATGCAATGGCATAAAGACCTGAAACTGAAAGATGCTAAAGTTCGTGATCGTCTAACACGAGGAATGTTCGCTCGCTATAGAATCGCTACTCGCGAAAAGGAATTTAATCCAATCACAAAAAGTGGGAAACTTTTCCAACAATACTTGGTTGATACTGAAATTAAACGTGAGAAAGACGTTATCAACTACTTGAGGTATCAACTCCAACAAGGTAAACGTGTAGATAATTGCAGCAGTTTGAAAGCAAACTTGGAAAAGCTTGCAAAAGAAAAGAAGAAAAAACTCGGGCGCATTAAAGTTTTGAACTCATCGTTCGTTGGATCGCCACGATACATGTTGGAACTGTACCAAGACGCAATGGCAATGGTTGCTGCTTTCGGCACGCCGTGTTTGTTCATCACCATTACGACCAATCCTAATTGGAGTGAAATTCGCGAAAATCTCGAACCACATGAAACACCACCAGACAGACCCGACTTCGTTGACAGAGTATTCAAGTTGAAACTCAAACACTTGATGGATTTGCTGACCAAACATTCAGTTATGGGAAAGTCGCTTGCTTACGTGTACACAGTTGAGTTTCAGAAGCGAGGACTTCCGCATGCACATATCCTTTTAAATCTCCAAGAAGGATCAAAAATTAAGACTGATGAAGATGTTGACAAATTTATTTGCGCTGAACTACCAGACCCCGAAACAGAACCAAATCTTTACGACATTGTTACGCGTAACATGATTCATCAATGTAGTCCGCGTTGCATGAAGGGAAATGAGTGTACTAAAGGTTTTCCCAAACAGTATTCTCCTTGCACAATAATCGTCGAAGACGGTTATCCAATCTACAAACGACAAAATAATGGACGCACTTACTCCGCAAAAAATGGATTTGTTGCAACAAATCAAGACGTTGTTCCATACTGTCCGTATTTGATGCAGGAATTAAACTGTCACATCAATGTTGAGTCTGTATCATCGATTACTTCAGTAAAGTACCTATTCAAATATGCTTTTAAAGGTGGTGATTTGACAAACTATTCAATCATCGAAGGAGATGAGCTTCACTACGACGAGATCACCAGCTACCAAGACAGTCGCATGATCACTGCTCCAGAAGCAGCACATCGCATTCTTGAAAATGAAATTCACAGGCGCAGTCATGCAATCATACTAAACTAACCCCCCCGAAAGGGAATTAGTTTTGCGTGTTACTTAAGATTTCAAAAAGCAATGGTCAATTGTTTTAACCATCAATTCGTGGCGGTTAGTTTAGTTTCTTACACAAGGTTGGTGTCGTTTTACAAACTAGACCAACCCTCCCTAGGAGCTCCGAAAGGAGTGCCCTGCTCTAGTTGTTTAAAAAAAGCCGATTCACAAGCGGCTTTGAAGAGAGTGTGGAAATAGCTGAGGTGTGAGTCAGGAGACAGGAGAGACGAGAAATAAGTTATAATTTTTGAATGTTACTCAAAATGCAACCCTTACTGAAGTATTTCCCTTTCGGTTGAAACACATTTCAATACATTTCTCTAAGATCGATTAAAGTTGATTTCGCTTCTCTCCACAACCCGTGCATTTGTTAAGAGCGTCGTTACATAAACCAAAAAACATATTATCCCGTATATGTTATTGCCTATTTCGGTGATTTCAGAACCAAATTATGTGTGAATTTCTTGTCTCCTCTGCAACGGAATATGGCATCCCTTCATAAAAGCTCATAAGGTCCACATTGAACTGTTCAACAGGTTTTATATCAACCGAACGTGAAGGAAACGAGGAGTGCAGACCCGTGATCTTGGAGACGCTCAAATTCCTGGACGACGTGAAAAGGTTGACGAAGGAATACAAGGACTTCGTGACACCAAGGATTGCCCACCCGCGAATCCCACAGGACATTCTGTTTGCTATTGGTGGGCGTTGTAACTTACGGCCGACAGATGTGATCGAAGCGTACGACGCACGAGCAGACCGGTGGAGTGTGGTGAGTTGCACTCCTTTCTACTCTTACTGTGCCTTGTTAAATGACGCCTCTGGGAAAAACTACTTTTCCTCTTTCTTGCTTATTTTTACTAAGTAATTGTTTATTTAAGCTTAATCACAAGCAGCTCTTAGCCTCTTTATTTCGTGTTCGTTTATTTCCATTGCAGTGAACACATTTTTTTTAAGAAAAGCTTCAAAGACATGAATTAAAAATAATAAATAAATACATTACACAAATGCTGAGTCTCATGTACAATGTAAGTTCTAATAGGAATCTACAAAGGATGTAAAGTTTTCCTTAAATACCGTTTACAATAAGCGTCCTACTTCAACTGTCATGGCAACCTGTCTGCTGATTTTAGACATGAAACGAAGTCATCGTTGATCGTCAGTGGATTTCAGCGTAATAAATGAAGCACTGATGTCGGCCATCTGCGTGGTCACGCCTCGTGAATTAGAAGGCTTTGGGGTGGGGTGGGGGACGTAATGCCTCAATCTCTGCGTCGATAAAACCCAAAACACGAACATCTGTCTTTGCCAAAGTACGAACCTGAAATGTCAGCTGTTGATCAGAAATTAATTCTACGTTTGTCTGTCGAACTTGACGAGAGCTTCTCTTCGGGTCTTCCTGTTTCCACCTTCGCTCCAAGTTAATTTCTCACGGTCTTTGTCGAGTGCCTCCCTCCACGGGGTAGCAATTTCGGTCCACCGTTGGGGGTTGCACCTCTGCTCCGGTGGTTGGTCGCTTGAACTCCAATGTAAGGACTTCTCTTCAGTAGATCGAATGACCCAAAGAAACATAAAGCCATAATCTGTTCTTCCTGTGCAGGTGGAGGTGGTGGACTCGATCGGTCCGCGAGCCTTCCATGGCACGGCAGTAGTCGGTTTCGACATTTACGTCATCGGAGGTGAGAAAGGCGTTGAATATTCAAGCTCATGTTTCTGCTTCAACGCTGTTACGAAGACATGCCGCGAGGTGGCGCCTATGCATGTCCGAAGGTAAGATGCAGATTGGTAACTAAGGAACTCCTTGGAACAGAGTCCTTCTTAAAAAGCTGATAGTCGCTGTCTTAGTCAAGATATAAATGTGGGCAGGGGCTGTAAAATTGTACCACTCACATTCAGGAGCATCGTGCAAAGTGTGAATAGGTAGGAGAACTTTTGCGACAAAGTTGGTTTTAAGAATGCGATTTGCTTGTTAATCTGAATTATGATTTAACATTGCGTTCTACGAGGGGAAATGCATCTCCATCAGAAATAAATGAGCATAGCAAAGAGTATACTTTCTTTCGTTTCAGATCCTGTTTAATGGTGGCAGTTCTCCGAGGTTCAGTGTACGCCATCGGCGGTGTAGTTTTTGGTATGAATCACAGAACGGTTGAAAGATACGACTGCAAGACAAATCAGTGGTCTTTGATCGCTCCCATGAACACAAGACGATACAAAGGAAGTGCGGCTGTACTGAATGGTACGTAAATCCTGTGAAACAGAAATTTGTGAATTAGTGCAGAAGGCGAGGCGTCTGTCGGTCTGTCCGTGTGTAAGAATGCAAGAACGGTTGAGGGAATCGCAGGATTTGAGGTTCTCACGGCGGGGAGTACGAAGATGGCTGTCGTTTGGGTTCCGCCGACGTTTCAGACGAACCTTATGCCTTCATCTTCAAAGTTTCCTCTTCGCTCTTGATCTTAGTCTCCTTCATTCCATCGTCCCATATTCTTTTATTATCTCTTTCTTTTATCCGTGCTTCGGACTTCGTTATTTCAAAGACTGCAACGGCTTGAAGTTCTGAGTGCGTGATGGTTTCTTCTGCTCTCGTAAGCTGTCCCTGTGCGTCGTCTTCTGACTTTTTAGTGTGCACTAGGAGTGAATGCAAACAACCATCAAACCATCAAACTGGATCTCAAATAATGCAGATGAAATATGTTTTTGAGGCATTTAATAATCTCACGTAAATAGAGCATTGTATTATAAATGTAGAGCACATTTTAGCAGCTCGTAACGTACATCTCTGGCACTAAATTTAATAAAACTCTTTCACAGACGATGTAACTTACCATCATTTCCATTATGCATTAATTTAAGCACTTTATGCTGTTTATGTTAAATTTTATCAGTTAAACTCGTCTTCTTTGACACGCTGATTGTCTGCATTCGAAACAAAGAAACAGATGAACAGAGGCAGCCGTGTCTGTGCAGATTCTGTGACTCGAAGGGGGACTTAATAGATTTACAGATTTAAGTACGGATTGTCCCATGTCTGTGCTCTGCATGGACCAGTTTAATTGTAGCTAATTTGTTTTTGCAGACAAAATATACGTCGCTGGTGGAAGATATGGTCAGAATTCTCTAAACTCGGTGGAAGTTTATGACCCGGACACCGACCGATGGACGTTCGTTGCACCAATGCATTATCGACGTCAAAGGTTTTCTTGCGTCGAATTCCACGGCTGTCTGTACGCCCTAGGTGAGAACTCTGGACATTCTGAGCGATGCTCCTCTGTCCTTCTGACAGAACTTGCTATTGCGATATGTTTTCCTGGTTTAGTTTTTCAGTAATTTTATCCCCGATTCGTGGTTTCGATTAAATTCTCCAAAAAGAACACTTAACTAACTAACTAACTGACAACGCATAATCTCTTGTGGTATCTCAAGTAACGTAAGCCCCATTTTTTTAACAGTCGCAGTTTTACAGGTAAATATTTTGTTCATGTAGCAGGGAAATTTCAGTTTGCCGCGCTGTTATCCCCAAAAAACCGATGGTTTAAAGCAGTCCCTTCGCAGTCTTTGATGTTCGTCACTTGTTTGTGTAACGCCATCTTGTGTTGTTATTTAAGGCTACTTTCTCACGCAGTTTCATGAAGTAGACAACAGATGTCAGGCGCAATTTCCTGATGCTACAAGTACGAAAATAAAATTGTAGCTGTTCCTGGTACAAAAACTGACAATGCAAGAGGGAATGGATTTTCTTTGTTGTATTTAATTCATTCGTTCCTTTTACGGAATTACCAATTTTAAGAGCGTAAATCCGTTTGTAAGACGGTCGGAGTGTGAAGCATCGAAGTTACGGGAAATACTAACATCTAGAAATTTGTAATTGGTAATCTTGAAGAGAAGATACCACTTGTGATACATTGGCGTAAAAGGAGGGATACTATTAAAATGTTTTTAAGGATCTAGAGTATGTGAGATGAGGTCAACTACCGACTTTTGTGAATAAGGTAATGAATCTTGTGGTTCTATAAAGCCCAAACATTTCGTGGCCAGGTCTCAGACTAATAAATATCAAGAAGGGCAACGCTGAGTGGGGTTAGAAGAAGTTCCCTTTGGCAGCTTTTTATATATGCTGTGACCTTTCACGGAATGTGTGTGTGTGCAGGCGGATACAACAACACATCATGCGAGCTCAGTACCGAAAAGTACGACCCTGCAGAAGACACGTGGACCGAGATCCCTGTCATGAACTTCTATTCAGAAGAACTCGACGCAGAAGTGATCGACGACACGATCTTCGTCATCAGTGGAAAGTATATCGAGTACCACTTCGTCTCCCACGTTGCATGTTTCAATGACAAGGAGAATCGATGGTTTGTTTGTTTGTTTCTTTGTTTCTTTGTTTCTTTGTTTGATTGCTCAGGGCTGTATAATCACAAACTGTTACCTTTGAAAAGCTCTAGGAAGTGAATCATTTCCGCGATCTTGCGGATGCAGCCCCTTGTAGTAACGTAGTAACTGACCGACGTTTCGGAGGTTCTTCCTGCTCACTCAGGGCCTCGAATAAGCGCGCGAAAAATGGATGGTTAAGGGTGTAGAATGAAAGGAAGCGGGGCGACGTTGCGGTCAAGCTGATTGGTTAAATCAGAGGGCGAATGACTAAAAAGTGCTTATCAGACGTAAGCTGTGACTGCATTAATAAGAAGCTCTTGGACCAAGTTTCTTTGATCAGTGGCACTCTCTTGGGCAGGAAATGTCTGGCGTTCAGCACATCAGCAAGCCATAATCTTCGGCTTTCGTCAAAGTGTTAGGCCAGTTTCAGGTTTAACGACGCCTACCGTCTCATGTTCCCATTTCTGATGGACGTTTATTTCAAAATGGCTGTCTCTTGGCGTGTTTGACCACGCAGTCTCCTGCCATCTGTTGACTGAGTGGGTAAGTAGCTTCAAAAACCTTCCAGAAGCCAGTTTTCTTCATACTCGACTGTTCAAGAGCCAGAAATCCCACAGAAATTAATTTAATTTTGATTTGTGTCTGTCTTATGTGTATCAGAGCCTCTCCAGAACAATTTTTGGTGGGACAAAGAATTTTTGAAAATATATTGCTAAAAGAGGGAAATGGCATGGGCTCATGTCTCAAACAAGGCACGTTTATCTCTCCAAAGAAGTGTGTGATTAAATTTATTATTTTTACCTAAGGTAATATCTAATGAAATGTACCAAACGTAGTTAGTGCAGAACACATGTCATTTAACAGCGTTTTAATATGGTCATAACCTCTCCATCTATTTTTATGTAATAAAATGTATTACGTCATAATAGCAAGTAGGTCGGGGTTCTATGTACATGAGTGAAAGAAAGATCACGTGGGAAATTTTCTGAAATATGGTGAGGCAATCGTGCATCGAATTCCGATTGGGGGAATTTTTGTTAAGGTTTTCTGGAAACAAATTATAAGCAACGACATTTCGGTGGAAGCTGTGCCCTTAGCTTCAAGCAGTTTTCCATTATACCCAAAGACAGCCAGCCCATCAGACATGGATATTTTTAGGGCAAATCATTTTACGACTCACAAAGATAATTCTTTTATTCTTATTCTACACCGAAATCTCTGATATTTTAGAACCCCAAAAGTAAAAGTATATATATACATGTTTTCTGTAACTGTGTCCGCGAAATGTGGTAAAAATTTTCTTGAGTGTAGATAACACTGATGGATGGTGTTTCTACTTTTAATATTTCAAATTGCAGGCACAAGGCGGCAGACATGAATATTTGTAGATCCGGGATGTCGACTTGTGTCATCGAGAACCTTCCGAATGCAAGCGATTACGCCTACAAACACAGAGACAAATTAATGGAGGAGAAATGCAAGAAAAGGAGAAGAAACGTAGAAGAAGAAGAAGAAGTAGAAGGAGAAACGCTGAAAAAAAAGAGGCGAAACGTAAAAAATGTTAGATTTGGAAAATCAGTAGTTTGCAGTTGATTACATCCACGACGAACACATTAATGTTAATTACTTTCCTTACGAAAATTATGTACAAAACTAGGAAAACAAACAAACAAACAATACTCTATATGAACAAGAAGAATGTAACAGGTGTTGATCACTTTGTGGACAGCTTTCCATCACCAGTAAAATGACAAACAAAATACTGTGCCATTATTGCACTGTGCCAACTGAATGATGCCAAAACTGTTTGTGACTTAAAATGGAGGAGCAGTCTCAGATATGTAGTTCTCTTACTGACCAAATGATGAACAACATGGTGTGCAATGTGAGCACCAATCCTGCTTCTTAAGTGCTTTGGTTACGAAATGCCAAAGTATTTCACAAGAGAGATGTGAAACTTCTATAGGACAGAGAGTCCTAATTGTAATGTAAGAATGTTGAAACCTGATGTCGAGACCTTTTTATTTTCACAGGTTGAAATCTTTGGGTAAGAAATGCCAAAGTATCTCACAAGAGAAATCTGTAACTTTCCTATGCCAGACATTGCTAATTGTAATGTAAATATGTTATCACCTGATATCGAGGCTTTTTATTTTCACAGGTTTAAGGGCTTTGGTTACAAGATGCCAAAGCATTTCACAAAAGAGAGATGCGAAACGTCTCTAGGACAGACAGTCCTAATTGTAATGTTAGAATGTTGCCACCTGATGTTGAGACCTTTTCATTTTCACAGATTTAAGTGCTTTGGTTAAGAAATGGCAAAGCATTTCAGAAGAGAGATGTGAAACTTCTCTAGGCCAGACTTTGCTAATTGTAATGGAAGAATGTTGCCACTAGATCTCGAGGCCTTTTTATTTTCACAGGTTTAAGTTCTTTGGTTAAGAAATGGCAAAGTATTTCAGCAGAGAGATGTGAAACTTGTCTACGCCAGGCGGTACTAATTGTAATGGAAGAATGTGGGACCGGATCTCGAGGCCTTTTTATTTTCACAGACTGAAGTGCTTTTAAAGAATGGAAGTTGTAATTTAGCAAACTGAAAGAAAGTCCCTTGGAACATATCTGCAATAATTTTACAAAATAAATAAAGCATAAGATCAAGATTTTCAACATCACAGATTTATGTTCAACAGAATATAATGCTGAGCAAAATATGCAGAAACTCCCCGAAGGATAAATATTTTGCAGATGTGATGTGTCATGACCTTTCTTCTACATGTGATACTGCATTGGCCACTGACACTAATGTCATGTTAGCAGTGAAGAAGGAAAAAGTGGTATTATACTTCTTTGCAATATTCATGTGTGACTCACTGCTGGATGCAGAAAAACTTAAACAATAAGCACAAAGTGTGACAGAAAAATCGTAAGAACAGTCTTTGGTGTTCAATTTCCCCCGCTGAAACAGTGCAACTATGCAGAATCTTACTAAACAAGAGCTGACATTAGGACAACAAAATGTCAGTATCAAGTATTAACAGAAGAAAGCTCAAATTGGTCTTGCACAATGAAACAGGTGAATCAAAAGGGACCATGAAAACTGCTACAAGATCACTGAAACTATTTAGGGTTTGAGGTTTTCATGGCAGTGAGTCTGAAGATGGCTGTCTTCTGGGTTGATGCACCATGTACTGTAGTAGGTTTGCCAACATTTCAGAGGTCCTTGCTGCCTCCATAATCATCATCATCCTGATGACAGAAGACATCCATCTTCATCGCTGAAACCATCTGTGCCTAATACAGAATGAAGTATTACACTGCACCATACTCGAGTAGTGCAAGGGAGCGAGCAACTCCTTCCTCATTTGACTCAAAGTATTTTGTGACGAGACACAGTTATCACTTACAGTGGAAAGATAATGCAATGGCACTTAAAAAATATCCATACAGCAGAAATACTTATGATCATAAACCACCAAAAACCAATTGTTACAATACAATGGAATGTACTAACCAGTTGCTTAAAAATTATTTTCCAGATGTAGTTTCAAAAGAAGCATATTTCAGGGAATTCCATTTAAAATGCAGCCCCCAGCTCCCAAATCAGTCATCCATCAGCTTGTTTCTGAAGTACAGAAACATGTATTTTGCTGTTACTTCATAAGTGACAAATTCTACATACACAAGTTTAAGGCTGCCTTTCCTGAACAGCATACACAAAACCTGCCCCTGTAATTTTTGATTTTGCATTGCTGAAAAACAAACTGTCCTATACGTCTCTGGTTACTTATCTCATTGCGCAAACAGAGTAGTTTCTTTTCAACAGTATGGCCATATTTTTTGAACAACATTACAAACTAGTTGATTCAGTATCCACCATTCCACCTGCAACACCATAGATCAAATGAAGCTTTTCAGCTCATAAAAGAGGTAAGGTGACAAGACATTGGTCATCTCGCTCTGTAATCAATATAAAAGCCTTATTTGTAGACCTGATGAAGAATCCTGTTTCTATGATCACGTCATTTGAAAAAATCATGGCAGTGCAAACCGCAGCAGAGTTGCATTCTGACCCTTGACATGCATTTTCCTTAGGCCGTAGGCATGTGTTTCAAATCCTGGAGTGTGACTGGCAGCCTGTAGCATGGAATTTAAATCCTACATTCTTGTGCAGTAGAGGTTCATGCCTGAAATATATAGGAGTGTCCAGAAAACATTCTAGGATTATTCAAGCTTACAAAAACAGCAGATTCTTATCAATGTTTTTCAAACATAACCTCTCTTTTATTCAACTCCCCACACAATTTAAAGACATTCCTTCTGAATTGAAACCTTGTCACTTACAAATCATCACTGATAAATTTGGGCTGTTATTACCACCATTGTTACACTATATTCACATTCACATTTGCAAGTAAATCTATATTCTGTGTTATGCAGACCCAACCATGTTTTCTCACACACTATTGACAGCTCTTAAAATAACAAGTTCAGATACTACTGAATCAGCACTAGTCAATACCCACAATATATCTCTCTTTTTTATTCTAAAACCAATTCAATTAGTGAATTGAATAAGGCAGAAATTTAGCACAAAAAGCCTCATAAGTAATATAAAGTTAGGTTAGAAAATTTCTAACAAACCAACCAATCAACCAAAAATAATTTAAGCTCATTTCTATTCTAATATAAATGCCCTTGATTCTACTTTTGCAATTAAACTTTAATCACCCACCAAGTAACATCAAATAAGGACACAAGAGTAATGTGAATACTTAGTGAACCACTTCAGTATTAACTGTGTTTCTAAAGCACTTGCCAAAGTTATGTATTAGAGGCCAAGTTATCAAATGAAGACTAATCAAAAATTGCGGCCAGAACAGTTTGGTTTCAAGGGATAGCTACTGAAAATTTTGCCCAAAAATGTATTCACCAGTTTCAAATTATTGCTACAGCAAACAGCTAGTATCTCCAAAAGCAGCAATAACAACCTGTTCCTTGTAGTGTTTATAGGTTGAGTTTTCTTTGAGGTAAAGACTAAATATTTAAAAATTAAGCTCTAGCATCGCAGGTTTAACGAAATTTGGTGGTAGCCTATAGATTGGTTTTATATGGCTCAGGATAGGGGGAGATGGCATGGTCTTGTGAACATTGTAAATAACCTTTGGGTTCCATAAGAGGTGGGGATTTTCTTGACTATCTGAGTGATTACCATCTTCTCAAGAACTCTGCTCTGTGATGTTAGCTTATTAGCAGAAAACAATGTTGGTTACTGTACATGACCAAAGTCTCAAAAGCATCATGAGTAGCCAATCTTAGGTTGTACTTCCTGTCATATCAGTTTCATTTACACGTAACTATTTTTCAAGTTTCTCAGTCAATGGTTTACTTCCTTTTCTGGGTTGAGAAAGCTGGGAATTTATAATGCAACACATTGACTATTCTAAGCTTTGTAACCTTTGCCCTTCTTCTAGGCTTGGGTATAAGGAATTAAAGTAAAAAAAAAAGTTAAACATGTTAGTAATTTAATAAATTAAAACTTTAAAGTCAAACATATAAATTCATTAATTTGTATTAGATGTAAATATAACGCAGGTAAAGAGAAATAATCTTCCTTTAATGAGTATTTCTATTGATAAAAACTACCTTTACCACAACAACAGCCAGATGCTTCGTAAGAGCCCGCACTTCTTACATAGGGTAATCAGAATGGGTTGCTTGGTCAGAGCACAACTTACAGGACCCTGATATATGAGTATTGGACAATGTTGAAATGATGATAGGAGGGATAATTCAACAAATTGAAATCAAACCCTGGTTGTCTAGCCTGCAGGCAGTCACTGTACTAACTGAGGAACAAAGCAACTCTAACCAAGGGTCCTCTGATTTTCTCAGCATGACACGGATATTGTAATTTTCTATTGCTCCTGGGCATTCTTCCTCAGGGGTTTTGCTGTCTTCAGAGCCAAGGTCAGCATCCAACCTGTAACACACCACAACACACAAATATAAACAAAGCAGACATAATGCGGATTGGTAGAACATACCACGATTAGCAGTTTCTATTTATAAGTTACATTTATCACACCATGGATTTAAACAGTGGCAATAATATAATCATTAAATTAAATTAAATCTGTGGTGTAACAGCTCCAGAGTGCCAAAGCCGATTAGCTTGACTGCTGGTCTCATGTTCACATGCCTAAGGAGAGGTGAAGAATCATCCAACCAGATACAGGGTGACGTGTGGTCAGCGCGACGAACCCCCAGCCATTGCTAGTTTTCATGACCGGATTGTAGCTCCCCAATTTCCTCACGATGCTGGATTGACACACTGGTCGAAAATCTCATGAGAAAATTTCTTCTCCCCCCCCCCACCCCCCCCGAGACTCGAACCAGCGCGCATTCTGTATCGCCAGTCCGAAGCACGATGCCTCAGACCGCGTGGCTACGGCGCGGGACAATATAACCGTACGATTAGTATATCTGTGTCTTTATTCATTTGAATCAACACAAACTTCATGGAGCAGAGCTCTCCAGCTCAGTCCATCACGGAATTTGTTACCTTTTATTGAACTCTGATATGCTGACAACAGACCAATACTGAACCCTATCCTGAGTTAACCGAATAAAGACTACATGCCTCAGATCTTAATTCAACAACATCAATGTGGGATGTTGTTTGTTTTATTGGGTGTTACACCATGCTGTGTTTACCCTCATGATGGTGGCATTAAGCTCCTATGAAAAGTATGTCAACTTCTACCAGACTACACGGCACAACATCTGACCCACAGCACGAACCTGAAATCTCATCATTTTTAATCTTATCCTGCCATATACACACACGAGGAATAAGTTTAGTATAATTATAATTTTGTTTAACTTAGCGTAATGGTATCGAAACATCCGGCTGTTTGATCACAAATGATTACTCAACATGCGCAAGTACATTTTGTGTTGACACACAATAAATACAATACGACACACTCACGCAGAACACACAGCATTAAACTGTTTCCAGTCATTAAACCCACCTCATCCTTTTCTATCTCCAGATACGCATCTCAACATAACATTAAATCTACTGGGTGTCCTATATTCTCATCATGGATAATATCAGAAGCCTGAAACAAAGGATTAACAAAGTGTTTCTGTGCCACACATTAAACTGAACAATGGGCCTATAAAATGATGGGCTTCAATGTTTGTATCTTCCACTAGTATTACATAATAATTAAATAAAGTGATATTATTAATATTTATATCTCACAGCATGTCTTAAATTTTATTTGTTTATTTAATAATGTTGTCAATAATGGATAATTAACTGGAAGGGACATGTGGCCTTAGTTAAGGTACTATCGTGCCATTTTCACCGAGGGGCTCGGAAAAATCACATAATGGTTGAGCCAGGATAGCTGGTCACAGCCGAGATCTGAACCTGTAGCCTCAGTTATAAAGCATCACGCGAAGATATCAGTTCAGGACACTAAGTAGACAGGACATATAATTGGCCAGGATATATGGCCTAATGTAAGGATTCTGTAGTGACGGTAAAGCGGAAATTTTATAAACTGGACAGTTTGTGACTTTCTACAGTTGACACCGTAATGTAAGATGTATAATTTTATTTGCACTATTATTCGGGTGAGTACCTATAATTAGCTGTACAATGTCATGTATTCAATCAAAAAGTCAGTATTTCTGATGGCATATTTGCATATTAACTAATGCCTTTAAGAAAAGTCTAAAGCATGGTTGGCTGATAATGTCCGTGAATCTTTTTCCATCCCACATTGTGATGACATAAATCACAATTCAATGAATATAGCAGAAGTGTTCACTTTAAACTCTAAATAAACACTGATTAACAGTTATTGTAATAGTAATTTAAAAATACCAGTCAGATTGAAGAGGAGCAGTATTAAACTGAATGATAAATAAACAGTGTGTGACAGTCTGAGTATGTGGTTCAGGTTCTAGAAGGTGGGGATTTACCTGACTATTTGAGTGATTATCAGCATCTGAAGAATTACTCCACTCCGTGGGATTAGCTAATTACGTTTTACATGGCAATGCATATCAAATGTTGAGTCTTGCAATCACAGTGTCAATCAGTGCTGTGAAACCTGCAAGAATTTCAGTTCTATCGCACACAGATAAAAAAAATACTGTGAAAAGATATTGCTCTCTGTCGGTGCCATTCCAGGCCTGCAAAAAGTTTTTGTCAGCCACAAGCAGCACTTCTGCGTACTTGGTGTCCTCTTCAACAGATTTCTTGTCATTAAAATCTGCTTGCATAGAATCTGGGTGTCAACTTCCAAATCAGATTCTATTCTTTCGATGTACTCAGATTTTTATGGACCTGACCACGCACTTTCCCAGTCTGCTAAAAAAAAATATCAGGATATTTATTTGTAATTTTTATTAAACCAATGACTATTCTTGAAATTTCACTCTCATTGTCACCATAATCATCATAAATTAACCCTTTAAATGCAATGTTCGTCTAAATAGTATTTAAGAATTCAGTCCACACCAGGAAGAAAAATAGCCTTGTAAAGCAGTACAATTACTCTGTTTATGTATAAGCACCCCTTTATTTAATTAGTCAACTGTAAAAATTTTTACCACTTACCATTTTTAATCTCAAAATTGATGGCTATACAACTTTGAAGTATAAGTTATCTTAACAATTCAATATGCATTTCTAAATTGCAGAATGAACCTTCAAACAGCATTCAAGGTTAACTTCCAAATTCTTTTTTCAAGAACCGCAATTCTGATGGCTTCACTTTGAAACACACTCAATTTTCTTATTTAAAATTTCAATATGAAGTAAATTTGAAGGGATTATTTTTGTTTCTTGTACAGAAACCAACTATCAGAGAAAGACACCTCTATGTGTCAAAGTCCAGAGAACCACATAAAGTAAGCCTACTTACTTCCCCATTAAATGCTGAAATATCATACTCCGCATTTAAGAAATATTATGCAAATTTAAAGCAACTTTCTGTAGTATAAGGGTAAAACGCGAATCATTACGGATACTTCGATCTTATTGGAGCAAATTCGCGTTAACGAAACATACATGATTGCGGAGATGACTGTATTTATAATTTTTATTCAAAATCAGCGATGTAAGAATTACGATTTAGTATAAGAAGCAGTACTAGAAACATTGTAAAACGTTATAAATAATAGTAAAATATATTTCTTTCACTTTTTGACTTGCTGGTTTCAAAATAGGCGTTATTCTGAATCGACGCAAATCAAGGGCTACCTGTATTTTGCAATTATGTTGATTAACTTATGAAGGCTTTGTGTCTAGAACAAAACCACATAAATCCATATTAATTTTAAATTTAAGTTAATGAAATTCTGCCATTCATTTCAACATTGCATAAAACCATATACTTATATCTAAGTTATAAACAACCCTTACTTCCGTGCCACAGAAGGTCCTGATTTGATGATGAGGTCAGTACAAAGGGAATTTACTTTTACTGTTACAACCTTCGCATTTCTGTTTGGAATTTCTTCACCAAAGTCCTCTTCATCCTCTGAATCAGAATATTCCTATGATTAAAACTACACATGAAATTAAACTCTTCAGCATCTATACGTATCAAAGATTCTCAACACATTAATGGCCACAGTTTATTTAAAAATAATTCAAATGATAAAAGTCTTTACATTGATATGATAAACAGTCAATAAAATGGAGTATGTCTTGCCTCCTACCAGCTAGACAAAATAGTTAACAACATAAAAGAGGTAAAACCCCTAAAGAAAGAGATCAGCAATGAGATCCATTGGTAGGTTTTAATTCTAGACTGTAAAAAGCAAGAAGTTCTAATGTTTCCAATATTGGATAAATTTTAGTAACAAAATAGTGTGAGTTTGAAATGGTTTTGATTTATAACGTCTACCAGGTAAATAAACAAATTTTTATAAGAATGAATACATTCATACGGTTTGTTATATTTGATTTATTTGCCTCCGTTGGCTGAGTTTGTTTATTCCCTGTATATTTATTTCTCATGTATTCTACGTTAGGTTTGTACACTTTACACAAACTGTACCACGCTAAAGCTTTCAGAGCACATTTCAAAAATGTGTCTGCATTTAATAACTTTGAATGTAGAATACGAATATAGTTTTTTCTAAGTGTTCTACAGAAGAGAGAATTGATATTTTAACCTGTACCAACGTATACACATACGAAATCCACGGCGAACAACATGATTAACGTCGGAACATCATCAGTTTGACCAACATACTTGTTAAGAAAATGACTGGTTCTAACTAAACATGGGTTCCAGTGTTACTTTCATGTTTCAACATGATAATCTGAAGCCAGTTCATAACAAATGCATTTTCAAGTGTTCTTTATGCTTTTGCAGAAGCTAGAAACACTTTGTGGGCCGTCCTCACCAGAGTCTCTACAAAGAATGGGTAATTTGAAAAGTTGGACTGCGTTCCCACAGCATGCAGATTTTCCTTCGATTCAGAAAACAACTTTTAATAAATATTTTTTGTAATTTGCATCGCTGTGCCCTAAGTAAACATGCAACACAATTCACTGTGTGAAATATGGCATGTACATATAAAATTGCTAGAGCGTCACATTTCCATAGCAAACACGCAGCTTCCTCAAATAAATGCTCGCTTAAATATACAAGTACAAGAAACTGAGTTCACAAATCATAACTGTAGCAAATAGTGACGTCATGACTAACAAGGCGAGAGAAATGGCAAAAAGACAATCCACTACAGAGTCTGAAGGCAGGCTTAAATCCTAAATACATTCTATGGAAAATGACCATTACACACACCATAACATTCAACTCTCGCAACCTTTACATATGTGATTGATTGTTATATTGACATGTCGTTAAGCTACTGATTGAAAATCAATGTACGTTGTAACGTGTAAAGAGGAGAAAATGTTCGTTATAAGGAAGTTTATTCAAACGCTGTAACGGGGTTCCGCTACACGACTATAATAGACTACGTTCCTTTCAATAAAGAGGTCGCCGAAGGAAGTGATCTGGAAGCCGATTCGCTTTAACGAGAACATTCTGGCAGCCAAGCAGGTGGCATCACAATCAGCGTTCCTTGAGTCTCATCGCGGACCTCTGAGAACACTTGCTTTACGACAGCCTCGGCCGATGTGCGAATCCCTGACAACTGGCCTCCATCCCCGTGATTTCTTCTAGATTTAATAGCGTGAGTCAGTGTGTCCGTTGGCAACCCTTCAGCAACGGTCACTCACGAGCCCATATCAATACCAATATTTAGGAGGAACACAGTGTCTCCATATTCAAGGCTGAACAATAATTTGTATTCACGACTAAATCAGTACGACTCTTGGTAAAAGAGCAAATTTCGTGACCGGAAAATTTCACGTGCGTAATTTACTAATTAGAACTACAGTAATAGAACATGGCAGAAATACTTTGCTATGAGAGGAAAATATCTTCCAAACAAACCATTTGTAACACCGACACGGATATATAAAATATTGATACACAACATCTTTTAGAAATGATGAATGGGTTGAACTGGTTGAGGTTCATATCACACGCAAATTAGCAGCTAAGCGCTTTCGAGACACACTATAAAACAAACGACAGTCGTTAAAGTATCGATGAGTCACACTGATCTTTCGACGGGCGGTCTGTTGGCCGGATTCAATTCCCCCACATCCGACCGCGTAAGCTACCTCAACACAATTCGACAGATTCTCTAAAGAAGCAGAGACCGGCTGCCTTACCCCTTCTTCGTCAGTGACTCCAACCAAATACTGTTCATTCGTTGGAGCATGCGCGTTACATTTATCCCGAGTCATCTTATTCATGTTAGTTCAACCGGTAATTCGTGTTTCGCTGAGTGTATTTCTGATTGATTCAAGTCTTTCCACATGTGTGACAAGACACTTTTGTACCTACAACAGTCTTTCAAACTCCAATCCACTATTCAAAACTGAGCGGTTTCTGAGGAAACCGACATAGTGAATCCAATATTAAACTTTTTGGAAAATCCTTAAAAACCATCCCATCTGAAATTCATTTTTTACTATTCAATTTCAAATGAATGCATTTACATGTATTGCAACGCAGAAATACAGCTACAGTTGTGTGTGGATTACTTTATTTTTTTATTTGTAGTGTTCTGTCTGACGACAGGTCCATATGAACAGGATCCTTCCATCCTTTTCTCGGACTGGGACCTGTTCTTATACGTTCTTGGCAGATGATCCAGAAGTGGTTTGCCATTGCCTTCTTCTGTGTGTGAATGGAGTAATTGTTGGGATGCCACGGAGAAACCGGGGAAGCCCCCGGAGGAAAACTTCGTGTTGCCTAGACCACGGCCTTGCCCAACACAAGTTATAAATTCGGGCACCGCCGAGAATCGAACCCGAGACCCCAGGATTACAAGGCCAGCGTTCTAACCGTTAGACCACCTCATCTTATTGTTATTTAGTGCTCTGTCTGACGACAGGTCCATATGAACAGGATCCTTCCATCCTTTTCTCGGACTGGGACCTGTTCATATACGTTCTTGGCAGATGATCCAGAAGTGGTTTGCCATTGCCTTCTTCTGTGTGTGAATTGAGTAATTGTTGGGATGCCACGGAGGAAAACTCCGTGTTGCCTAGACCACGGCCTTGCCCAACACAAGTTATAAATTCGGGCACCGCCGGGAATCGAACCCTAGACCCCAGGATTTCAAGGCCAGCGTTCTAACCGCTAGACCACCGTGGCTATGTGGTTTACTTATAAGACAAAAACATATAAATGTTTTTTATTTAAAAAGTACAGCAGCGTAGGCAGAAAAATACGAAAATTTCACCACTCATATTCCTCTAGACCAGCGATATGTAAACGTATTTGTTTGCGAGCGAGCATTTAAAAATTATTCTGCCTGGCGACCCATAGTTTTTCAATTAGGGACAAATTAAATATATTTTTTTGGAAATACGTCAGTGTTATATTTTATTTATTGTTGTGTGAATAAAAGTGCATTTACAAATACAAAAATAAACTTAAAAATTCGTCGGTAACATTTACTTGACTAAATTATTAATAATGTAAAATTAATTATGCTTTGAATTTCGCAACGCGAACCACCAAAACGTTTTCGCGACCCAACATTTATGAACCCCTACCCTTCACTAATGCGTTTTTTGCTGAAATAGTATTATCTACATATGCGTGAAGGTTTAACGTAAAAGATGACATTACTAACTACAAAAACATTTTGGAATAAAATCGTTTATCATAGAAAATCCAAAATCAACCTAATTTCCAAATCGGCGCTGTTTCAGCACTATTTCAGCTGAAGCTCACCTGCGGTAACAGTGGCGTCTTTTCGACGGGTCTCGATGACAGGCTTCGCGACGCATGGCGCCAGTTTTCCACGTTTGAAGGCACCTTACGTTCGTCTGTGACAAGTACGCCGTTTTCGTTCGGCGTCACAAAGCTTGGCGTTGTTTTTCATCGTCGTTTTACGGTTTCTTTGAAGCTCATCTTCCGTGAAATGTGGCTTTGTGTCGACATAGCGACAGTGGACCGAACGCTATTACTGGCTTAATTTGAATTTCATAATCGAAGTCTGAACGCAACGCTCAGCTTCGATTATCCACCGTCGTGTCCTGTGGCGGCTCTGTAATCATCGCCAAATGAGTCTTGTACTGTGTGCCCGATTATTTACCTATTACATCACCAACTGGTTCAGTCTACTTAAGAACGTGTCCCGTCGAACATCCGCGCTCTCCCTCCCTCTCTCTTTCCCCCAACCCCGCCTGACACGATTCCTGCCTTGAACCTTTTTCCATGAAAACTCATGAACCAGGCTTGCGTTCGGTAAACATCTAGAAATGTCTCTCCGGTTCTGTGCGTTAAGTTTCGTCTCGAATGTTCTGGGACAGTGGTCGCCTGACGCGATGTCCACCACGTAATTTATTATTTGCCGTATTTTAAGTTTTTACCAACACCGCCCCCCAAAAAACCGACCCCACAATTTCAACTTCATATAAAAATTTGTGTACTGGGGCCCCTGCTTTAAAGGGTTAACGAGTAACTTATTGCTGTCACATGAACCACTTTGTACGTGGGCGAAGATTAGGTGTTACTTTTTTTTACAATTTAAGGTACCTAATATCTGTGCTAAAAGAATTTTAAATTATGCACTCAAATCGATAACTGAATTGTATAATTATTAATTTCTAGTTTCTGTTCAATCAGTGTGGCGACCAGGCTGAGAGACCAGGGTTCGGTCCTGGGCAGGGTAGAATTTTTATCTTCGCCGAAACATCCATTGTGCCTCACAGACTCCTATCCAGCGGGTACCGGGTTCTCTTCTCGGTGGCATGGCGGGCGGAATGCAAATCTGTCTCCCCTCAAGTGTTAAGAATGTTTGCAGAAATACCTCCGTTCTCCCATAGCTCAGAATGGAGTGTGGTGCGTAGTTAATCATCAGGAATAGCGTCACCATGATCTGTATTTGAATAAATGACGAGTCGCTGGGATATTGCAATGGTTGGGCCTATTGTCATTACTGTGAATTGTTCAATGATACGGTCCTTCACTGTTTCATTTGAATGTACCGTGTTTTAAACCTCGTGTTCCCTCCATTTATATAGGTACTCATTATCAATATTACCGACGTAATCTGCTGAAATTAACGAGATGAAAGTTTCAAAACAAAGCAGGACTTTTTCCTTATGCATCTTGTTCAGATGCGGTGACTGATTTTATACGTGCGTGTACAATGGGGAGAGAGTGGACAGATTCCTGTGGTGGGCTCTGGTTTCGGGTAGCGACCGCTATTTTCTGTTCTTGGGGACGAGATGCGACCCGCTCGTCTTATACCAGAGCCCTTTCAGTGCTGACGGCACAGCCACGTAAAACGTCATGTAACATCTGGTAGTCGTATATTACATCTACACGCAAGTACGTATGGTTTCCGTTGAGACGGTTCTAAGATCAAGTTCTGTAGTTGAATATTCTAACTACGTAATTAAGACGATATTTAGGACAGCGCAGACTTTACTCTGCAAGGCGGATACACTTTGAGACAAGAAAAGATGGAACAGTTGTAAAAACGTTGCTCATGACTAGGATATAGAAATACTTCAGTAAAACGAGTCATGTTTTTAGAACTGCTTGTATATTTAAATGGTTCACTTTGCCGTTGAAGGGGTGCAGCTTCGCATCGAGAGTGATTCAGTCGGAAAGTCGGGGTGATTCGACAGAAACTGTCAGATCACCAGATCGGCGTGTTAACTGGGTCCCTACAAACGTAAAGAACAACAGTCAAACTGAAGGACATTGTATCAAGTGTTTGGATTACGTGGTATTGAATCGAATGACTGTAAATGATGCATCGGAAGGGTCTGAAAGCGATTGTTACATAGTTTTGGGCAGCAAACCGGAAATGAATACAAAGACGATGTCAATACGTCAGATGCCGGACAGAGAGTCAAACCCGGTTACGGCTAGAAGCAAGGGCGTTATCGTAAGCCCCATCACGCGAGGAGAATGACAGCGAAGTACAGAAAATTCTGTGCCACAGCAGAATTTCCGTAAGAACTCAGTCTGTCGGAGTTCCGTCACCGCATTGGCAGTCGGGAGTAGAGAGACCCACACGCTCCTCGAAAGGTTGAAAAATCTCGGAGCTTGTTTGTTGCGGTGTTGTGGTAAAACTGTTACGTAGTTTGCTTACCTGCCCCATTGTTTTCACAAACCTGATAATTGTAGCAGGATATTCTGGCGATGTTCACTGACCACTTCTCATTAGGCAGATCTTTTATTTATCTCGAGCGCTGGGCATCTGTTCACCTGGTGGGAAATTGGGTGTAAGCATGATGAAGTAAATTGCGTCGTGGACTCAGTTTCGTTGAAATAAAATCCTTTTGACATGATAAATGGGAGTCCCACGGTTAGAGTATACAACAAAACAACTTTGAACCGCTACTTATACTGAATTGGTCGTTATAGAGACCACACGAGTCCACAAAACTCACTTTCGAGAAAACTAAATACCAAATTCAAACTGTCTTTGCTTTTCCCGAAGAACAGCCTGCAAGTATCTAATTCTTTTTACGGAGTTATGGCTCACCAACTACTTTTCGATCTATATTTATGAGCCAAAGTTGTTTTTAGACTCACAAGAACCCAAATAATATTGAAGAAACAATGTATGACTCACATGGATATGTGCCCTTCTTCTTAAATTTTTGGGTGGTAAATTTAAGGGCCTGTGGATTTACAGTGGCTTCTTCACGGTCAAAATCTAAACTTGGACGTCACATAAGCCAAGGACTCGTGTCGTTTTGATGGTAAACAGACTACAGACAAGGCTGTCCACTCGCAGTAAAGTCTTTCACTGATGTGGTCCTAGTGGTAAGTAATGAATTTTCTCTTGGCGACAATAACTCATTTGTCTCACAAAATAAGCTGATTTTAAAATTACCCATCCAATCAGAAACCAGTCCACCATTTTCTTAACAACTTAGTAGTCCGGTGAAACGCATCAGAAAATTTAGAAAGTGATTTCACTACTCAGTCCTCTGGTGTGAACTTCAGCACTAATTATTGCGTTTAAGTAACATGCCAGTATACCGGGCCATTGCTATGAAACTGTTACAGTGGCATTCCTCAAATTTCATTCTACACGTAGTGAAGTAACCCAACGCCAAAATACAAATAAATACTCACCAAAAATTACTAAAAATTATATAAAGAAAAATAGAGATATTTTTAAAAAAGGAACATGCACACACCAATCAATCAACCCCACCTCCAAGACTCAGGTTCCACGAGGTATGCCTCACACTCCTCTAAGAACACACAGTTAACACTTCTACCTTAGTCAATGAGCTCGCACCTTCCATTTTCAAAAGACAAATTTTCTCATTCTCACTACCAACCCATTCACAAGTTATCACTTCTAATATACGTCACGACTGTGAAACAAAATTAATCCCGGCAATATTCACTTAAAATCACTTGTAGCAAAACACACAATCCATAACACTCATTGCACTTACCTGACTTACATAAAGCAATCTCATCACTGGCAAGTCACATTTTTCGATCATAGGACAACTGCTATTGCCCATCTCTCGTTAACGACTGTTTGGAAACTCCCTCTCGGTGATGATCACTAAATATTCCCATTACCTCCTGCTTTGACTTTTTTTTTTACAGATTTCCATAGAGAAAAAGCAAACTAAGTAATGCGTGGTCAGCACACTTTTAATTCGTACTATAAATTGCCCTGTTTTACATCGAATTTAATAAAAGTGACATAGGAGTCTAATAACGTGAATACACGTCCACCAACACAACACGAGCAAGTCTTTCGCGGATGACTCTTAACTGGTTTTATCCAAACCCCACAATAACGACGATTATGAAACTTTACAAAATCTAAACCCGAAGTGGAAATTGAACCGACTGTCAATGATGATGATGATAAAGACTTAAGTAATTAATCCATTTGCTTGACAGCAATCAAGAAGGGCGGTTACAACCAAGCGCTAAAACAATAGGACGAGTTAAAATAGAATAAAATTTATAAATAACGTAAAGATAAGGAAAAGACATTAAGGTGTCGAATATAAACAAGATCCGAGTGCACAGAGTACGGACAAAATAAAGTTAAAAGTAAATTCTGGGTGTGGCTTAGGTCTAAGATTTGAACAAGCGAAACATTATCTTCCTTGTAAGTGGCAATTACTGCACAAAAACACGCAGTACGCCTCTGACCTTGAAATTGAGACCAACCGTAAATGTACAGAGGTCAGGGCAATGGCAAAATCAAACATGGAAAAAAGTTAATTTTGTTCTTAAACGAATTGAAAAGGGAAGTCATCAAGACGCCGCCTGAGATATTTACTGTAACTAAAATGCATTCGTAATTACCGTGGCACAAAGCAGGAAACTTTCTCTGAACTCTTTCGAATTTGGATGATTCCGTTGTCGTAATGGAGTTCGAATTTCGACCGCACAAATCAAAAACAAATACAGAGACAGAATCGAAATAGACGCCACGAGGAATTGAGAAAGATGAGGCAATGAAATGTATCAAACGCGACATTTTAAGCTCCTGAAAATAAGACGTCAGGTGGACTTAAAACACAGCTCTCAGTCCAGTATCTTTGATACTATTTTACAATTCATAATTGCAGTTAATACTAATAATTTATCTCGTAAATAATGACAGAAGTTTTAGCATCATCAATTTCAAAACAACATTTTTACACAGAATCAAATACGAGGTGCTAAGTCCTAAGTTTTTGTGTTTATCTGGACGTCACCCATCGCTCAGTATTCCAAAAATGAAGCCACTACGTTTCAGGAGCTGGCTCTGTTTCTAGGATATTGAACGACAGAGAAACAGCTGTACTGAATACATTGCACCACCATTAGAACACACGAGAATTATGTTTAAAAACACACGAATGTTTGCTCCTAATATAATAGTCAATGCTCATCATAATTTGCTATGCGAGTGCGACGTAGGAGACCTTGGTAGTACGAGATGAAAACGAGGTGATGGTGTCGCCTCTTGTGGAAGTGGCAGGAGTCTGGAGTAAGACGCTCGGTTTTATTTACGTGTTTTTGGTAGTCGCCGTGAAGGAATTTTTACTTTTAATTTACTCTAAAGAGAAATATTATAAATTGCGTAATTTTAATGTGATTTGTATTGATACTGCTGGAATAAATTGTGTTACTGTCGAACAAAATGAAGATAGGCGGGTCACATTACGCTAGGAACTGATATAAACGTGTGACAGAAAGACAGACCTGAAGATAATCCGGAATCTAGCCAACTGATAACGGTTGCTATAAACGCTCTGACTCCATCGCATGTGAATCTCCTGATACGGCAGCCACATTTTAAAGCAATGTTGAGTCCCAAAAATGCAGATGTTTAAGATGACACAAATAAGCCGAAGTGCACTTCCTGGAATGTTGATCTTAGAAGGAATGTCTGAGGCCTGCATTCTGAAAGTCCCAGGATTAAAAAATCTCAAGGTTTGTAGTATCACGAGTGTGTCAGTGGTTCAACGGAACACTGGACAAAGTTAAAATTAACATTTTACTGGACGGTGAAGAGGCTAATTGCACTTTCGAAACAAATATATTTTTGTTTATTTTTGTAAAAAAAACAATATTTCAGACGCTGGCTCTGCTTCCATTATCCTGTAACACTAGAAAACCCACTGGATGCAGCTCGTCTCAATCCCCAGGAAATATCCAAAAACATGTATCAAATTAACAACAAAACTTCGTGATGATGAATTGTTGAAGGCGTAGCCCCTCTGCTCTGTGTTCTGGATGTCCTGTGCTCAAGTATTGGACTGCGGATGAGCTGTCCTGGTTTTTGTTAGTTGCTCCATGTACCTGCAGGCGTAGTACCTTCCGATAAATCAGAGATTTACATCATTTTCACCGAGTATCAAAATTCAACTTGAGCTAGTGATGACACGAGTTACCTGAAACCTTTTGATGGATTTTGAGCCCTCCATTCCACAATTCTTATACGTGACGTTAAGGCAAATGTTAAAATTATTCTTGTGATAAAATGTCGAGTTAATTGACTCTTGTATAGTTAGAGAAATTATTATAAGAATTACTATTTCAGACATTAAATTTCAAAAACTGGATCCAGGCACTGCTATTACTACAGACAAATGAATAGTTTAGGAAAGATAGAGAAAATCTCTTCGGTTAACATTCAATACATGACATCGCTAACATGAAAATAAATTTAAGGTTGCTAGGTTACAGGTTCAGATTGAAATGACAGGATTTGTAAGAGGGAGCTTCATGAAAAGCTAAATACTGATGAATGCATTTAAAGCTGTGAACGAGGGTTTGGTGACCAGGAAATTATTTAAAATTATCAGGTTCATCCTGTTTGGCCAAGGAACAATGCATCCCCATAATTTCTAAATTACCAGATTCACGAATACAACTCTGTGGTCACACAACAGAGGTTTAACAGAAGTTTATATCATCACACTTCCGTTGCTTGGCCAAAATATCAAAACGTTCTTTCATCATTCCGAGCATTTTTGGTCACCCTGTCAAATTTTTCAATTCTGTACATTCATGGAAGCAAATAATTGACACTTTTATAAGTGCCACAGAGTGTCACAATTAAGAAATCAAAACAATCCCCCTCGTCTGTGTTTTTTAAAGACCACCTATTAGTGTCATCGTATCCGTACGCTAGTAATTGTCCAAATTATCCGAACGATATTAATCAAAATCGATGAATCACAACTTCGTAAAATACTGCCCGGACATTTCCATTATAATTTCCACGTCACTTATGTACATAAGTCGACTCTCCTATTCAAATCCTCACAACCTGGAGAAAATAAGACACACGAACACGTGTCAATAGGCGACGCGAAATAACATTGAAACGTTTAAAGGACAATTAACTTGGGGAAATCACGAATCATAACCGCACACAGACGAAACAGTGTGACCAATTTCGGGCGTGCATCGTTCTTTGTTTCACCCGCTCGCCACGTTGAGGCACAGGAAATGAGCGGGACCTGTAACAAAAAACAAACAAACAAAACGACTTCTGTAAGAACGGCTCGACAATCATACATTGGAAGTAAGAACACGAACGCAGAAAACTTACCTGATCTGTTCGTTAACGCCATGATTCATCTCTTCTGCTGTGCGCATGCGCAGACTTCAGTAGCCATTTATGATTGCTCACTGCAGTTGTCTGTTTTGACAAGCGCAACTTCGAAGAGACACGACTGCAAGGCATCCACTTCGGCGAACGAAAACGCGGAATCATCGACTGACATTTATCGAGCTTTTACGACGTCGCAATAAGATCGGAAATGAAACGAGAACACGAAATTCAGATTTGTCGCGCTGGAATGATGGGTCACTGAATCGAAGAACGAAACGTCGGAAATGAGGACCAAACAACGTCGAACCTCTCTCACTCACCTTTATTCTGTCACTTACCTTTACGCCCGTGCTAGGAGTTCGCCGTCCTGTAAAAAAGAACACAGAAACACGGATTCGCGTCCCGGAACAACACACGAAACCAAAGCGCGTTATTACGTCAGCGAAGTTTTCGTCGTGTAAAATCCTAACTCCGGCGCGAATTCCGCGATTCTCGCTGACAAACGAAACGCAAAATGTTCGTGTAACTGATCTGCGTTCGATAACGCAGAATTACGCTTTCTTAAGAAAAAACACAATCGATGTCTTTCTCTAACGTCGAATAACCTGTAATTCAGTTCACAGAATAAAACACACAACAAAACATAATATTTCTCTTCAGAATTCCTGACAATAAATAACCTTACAGATTCAGACAAATCTTTCAGCACTGAAGCGAAAGATTGAAGAACCAAAACACGTATTTTGTACTTTACTGAATCTTTTTCCTTGCAATGCGATTTGTTCACAGGAAGAGAATGCAAAAGTTCTTTTTGTCTGTCTTTCCTTCTCGCATTAATTGCATTGGTCGTGCCGACCGAACCTGTCAAGTTGTGCACCCTGTGATAAAAAAACACACAGAAATATCAAACCCTCCCAACTGAACGTCCATTGCCATGGGCACAAAAGCTAAGTTCACGCGACCTAACATGGGCACCTATCGGGGAGGGCAGGGAGGACACTTACAAAATATAAAAAAAAATTATATAAAGTGCACAGGGTTGCCAACTTGACCTTAACCTAACATGCCCTCAGTCGTGGCGGGCGCTGCGTCAAATACAAGTTGCCTGGCACGGACCGACGTGGTTATCGTTGGCAACCTGAGGCCTGGCTGACCTGATAAGACCGTGCCGATGCTATGGCGGACAAAATTTGCCGCGAGCGCCAAGCCCATCCTCCAGCGGATGGGTCCTCGTACACTAGGGGTTCGGCCGACACTGGTTTTCTCTTAACTTTACTGTTTGCGCGTTGCTCCTCTTGCCATGGTCCCTGGTTCGAAGTCTCTCGCTGGCACAACACAACACAACCACAAATACTCAGAGGGCCGCTTCACTCACACACAGACTTTACACTCTTTCGAAACTCTGAGGCAATCTTTACTGAACACTAAACACTGAACACTTCCAAATCCCTGACGAGTAAATATTCTCTTATATTTCCAGGTTTATCGAAAATCATACCGCAATGACCAGAGCCTGCCTGCCTGTAATACACCGCGCGAGATAATTACGAAATTTCGACATGTCTGTTAGTTCGTGATGAATGCGTACGCCATCGAATTCGGCAAGTTATATGATCGTGTAACATGCCCTTTTAGTGTGAGAACATCACAGCCATAAACAAATCAAAATGGTTACGATTGGCTGGGCATTTAGACAGCATACATAACACGTTGCGTATAAAATATAAGCTGTGGGGGGAGGGGGAGGCTCTTCAATGGACAGACAACCAATTTTAAAAAGATTTGTTGCTGATGTCTGCAAATCTCAATTTAAGAATAACAAAACAGTTTTGGTTTTCCGTGCTCCGTCCACCACTGGTTGCATTCATAAGCTCCTCTGATCAAAAACCTCCTCTTTGCTTGGTTTCGTGATTTTATTCAGTTTCACATAGCGAAGACGGCCGTCCGATGTTTGGTCAAAATGAATTATTTAAAGCTGCCATTTCAAAGTTTTGATTCCGGGTCCATGGAATCATCTTTTCTAGTGCAGAACAAATTAGAAACTAAAGGAACATACTCTACAATAACTTAAATTATTCTCGACTCGAAGCATGATGATATAACAACGATGTATCAGTTGAAGGAGTTTCATTTATTTCATTCCTTCCTGTGGTTACATCAAGAAGGCCACGCCCAAGGAATTTGAAACCTAGCACAAAATTTTGACACGGAAACACGTGACACGAGCTAAGGGAACTCGGAGTGGAGGAGAATATTATTAAAACGGAGTTAAGATCCGAATTTAAATTAAATGGTTCGGACTAGGAGTAGAATTTCCGTATTTCTGGTGACGAAAATGAACTTCCGTGTTCTTTTGTGGCAGTGAATTTCCCGAAAACGTTGTAATGTATGAAGACGTGGAAGAGAATCGAAAGCTGGAAGAGGGACAGAGAGCCTCAGCGTCGAGATGTGAATTAATTAAGAGCTCTTATTGAAGAAACGCACCAGAAATTTACCTGATATGGAACCTGTGTTCAACATTTGGAAAATTCAGAACAAAACACCTTAAACAGAAAGTTCTGTCCAACTACCCATTTCACGTAACATATTTAGCGACATTTTTAATATTATCATACTACTCTTTATAATATTGCTTGAATTTGTGAGTGGGGACGCCTTTGGTCCCATTTATTTACTGTCCTGAATTCGTTTGAAGTTCATTCTTTAAAATTTGTCCACATTCAAAGAAGCAACACGAGAACGTACAAATCATGAAAAGTTAGTTTTTGCCGGGCATGCACACAGAAGGAAAGAATTGTTAGGTTTATTAGTGAGTTAGTCATGCAGAAAGAATTCTAATTTGTACGATTCGTTTGTGGAGTCTTCCATCAAATAATTTTATATCAAAATCTGACGTCACGTCAAAGTTTAATTTACGTGACGTCAACAGCAGCGGATTTGACAGTTACTGCTCTTACTCAGTCACTACCCAACAACCTTGGCTATAATGGGGAATAATTTGTTGGTGCAGGTTAAAATGTTTCAAGTTTTGTACAAATCCTGAACGCAATGAACCGAACTTTTTAAACGCATTGCAGTTTAGACTTCGTAGCCTAAGTAGAACAAACGACGGGAGATTACGAGGAGATGAAAAGTGTTCATGGTTTCCTATCCTGGAAGATGAAATAGTGAAAGAATTCCTAGGGACTCTAGGGATAATGGGAATATTTTACGTGAGAGTACAGGAAAAGCTGCAAAGATGTAACAAATCATTTAACGTGTCGACGTAAAGATAAAATGCAACGTAGTTTGAAGGGGTGGAATGGTGCAGACATCCTAAGGAATGAATTTCACATTCCTCAAGTGCAATTAGCTTTTTCATTTAATCACAGGAAGACAATTGTCCGTCATTCTATTGCACGAATCCCAAATCCCAGGATCAGCAAAAGAATTGCCCACGACTTAACTTTGGTACATTAGTGCTCGTATCCTTATGCAGCTTCGAAAATAAAGTATAATATAAGACACAGTGACTAGTTATGCGCTGAGAAACTGGATAAAAACACGAAACCTTCTGTTCCAGCTCGGGAATCTATCCGAGAGCCTTCCGGATGCAACAAGCAGTGAGCCGAGCGAGGTCATTTTACGGTAATGTCACATGTAAATAGCTGATTATAAATATGAAAACAAAACTATTTAATATTAGCAATGACATCTGAGTGCATCGTAATCCTATTTGACTGAAATGTACTCATCAAATTATATGAAACCGAACTGACATAATATTATCACAATAATTATTTAAGTAAGTGCATTTCAAATTATTTGCATAAAAATATGACAATAACTTTACAATGGGACCACTGAATTTTTAGACTAAATCATAAGAATGACAATCAACAGTTAATTTGATTCCCAAACGTTCGCCAGAATTTTGAAGACAAACTTCTAGAAACTTTGCAAAGCTCATTCATTATTAATATGTAATATGATTCAGATCAGCCTGAATATTCATGTCGGCGAAAAAATACAACACTCGGAAAAATCAAAATGTCTACCACTTATGCAACTAATTAATTATTCATATTAATGTGCACTCGGTACAGTTCCTATAGGCTATGCGGATTACAAAGCCACTGGTCAGCAGTAATTTTGTGTACGTGTTCAAAAGTCGGCAAACAAATTTAATGTTTTGGAAAAGTTCTTCATTTCTGAATGACTTGAATATTTAATATTTCTGCATCGCAAAAAGACCGTCATAATGGCTACAAACTTCGCACGTAATTTTCCATGTTGGAAAGAATATCGTAAATAATGATTTTGCAAGTCGAAATTATTTCAAATTACGAAACTGTTACAACGTTTTTAGTGAAAACTTCTTCATTGTTTCACACGACCTGATTTGCATACACCACGAACTACTTTTTGTCCAACTATACAAACTAAAGTGAAGTAGCTTTTTGACGTGTCCGAGAACATTTAATTTGTTTCTATTAATACGAAATCACAATTAATTTCACGTAAACTATTTAATACAACTTATAAACACTAGTTGCTTGTTCTACAATACCAGATTCGTACGCTGTAGGCCAAGATAGATTGCAGGCAGGCTCACGTCTCACCCTTACGAAGGCTAATGGCTCTCTGATGCTACGCGATTAAAAAAATGAAGAGCGATTTCGCCCGTAAGATGTCACCCCACCTGACATCCTGTGACGGTTCAAGCTAAATCTAACAAACGGACGGCATTTAATGATCAAAATAATAAGTGCAGACGTCACTAAATATATTTAGTACGCCTATTATTTGGGTTTTAAAGTTCGACACACATAAAATTATATAAATTTTAACCTGGGATAAGTGACGTCACAGACCAGACAAGCAAATGGCGCGCCACGGTTCCCACGCTATGTCACTATGTATCCCTCCGCTGTTACTAACCGAGTACCCAATGTTTCAAGCTTTTCAGCACAAAAGCATTCGTCCAAAACGCAAAATGTAGGCGTTTTTGACACTGCATAAATGCCATTGACCAAGTCTCGCGTCGTAAATAATATAAACACAAGAGAATTATTGAACATACATTAACTTGAAAACATCCAAGTTTCCCAATTAAAATCTGAGGGCCCACAAAATTGAGCCATCGTAGGTTTAGCTTCTTGAAATTCTGTAGTCATTATTCAGTCTTTGTATAAATGTATTCAAATAATTTAGGACTGTTTTCGTCACGTTATGAGCTCTAGACTTGACTGCGAAACAAACTAGAGAACAGAATGCTTCTTGACAATGTAATAGTCGCTGGGCTGTTCAAGAAATCTGACTTCTGGGAAAGTATTCTAGACTTCCGTGGTTTGCCCTATTAGATCACAGCGCAGGGAGCATTATATTTGTTATTGAAGCTGAGAACACAAGCAACGAACACACTAGGACAGTAAAGGCTCTGTCTTGCTGCTCCGGGTAAGGTCAGGCAGCGACGTGCAGCTTGGGAACTGGGCCTTGTGGAATGGGGTTCGTACTCGGCAGGTTACTGGTTTGAATCCAAGCCTGTATGCTCTACTGTTTAGCCATCCCGCAGTTGTACTTAGTGACTGTGTTTTATGCGGAAACTCTGGATAATAAAGACAGGTGGATAGATAGAGATCTTCCCTGCTTTAAACTTAAGCTCAGAGGGGGTTCGAAGCATTTGTTACATGAATAACCATCCCCTCATACATAAAAAGTAAAGATCGAAAAAGGAGTGTCATATTGAATGTTATTTCAACAACAATAACATGAAACACCCTGTTTCACCTCAACCTTCTTTTAAATGGGGGGGGGGGGTGGAGGGTGTGGAGTCGCATAGGGTGTGTCACCAAGCAAGATACCACAGCTGCAGTTTTAGTAAGTTCACTGTGACAAGAAATTCAGGAACGCTAAAATTGTTGAAATAACACGCACGTTGCATTTGGCACTCATGGTCAGTTACATCGTAACTCAGTAAAGTCCCAAAATTTAAAAAGTTTGCTTGAAGCATTTGAACGTTAAACAGTGAACGAAAGTTCTGACAGCGTCATAACCGGTTCTTCTTAAATTCTAAATTACGTATGTCTTTTGAAAATCAGCCACGACATCTGATAAAATAACTCCACCCCACAAAGCATTCTTTTACCCAATCGGTAATAGTCTCCATAAACCTCTAATTAGATCACCTGGCTAATAAAATACGCTCGATACGGAATGATTTTCTGGATATGGACACTTATTCTCGAGTCTTAGCTCTGTCTCCTTCTTTTTATCTTTAAGTTTCATTTTTACTTATCGACCTCTTAAAGCCGGGTCCACACTGACGCGCACTGCTATAATATAACGGCGGAACGCGAAAATGTGGACCCAGGTTTGTGCCCGAAATATTCAACACAGTAATGTCAATGAAATTGACCATGTTTCGCACCCATACAAAACAACAGGTAAAATTATTGTTTTGTTTCAGGTTCTTAGAAATTAGACGGGAAGACAAATTATTTTGAACTGAGAAGTAGCAAGCATTTCCATATTTTAATCTCCTCCTAACTTCCTCGTGAGCATCATTTTCATTTTTTATTGTTTTTCCCAAGTATTTGAACTTTGTCACACTTTCAAAGGATTTATGAGCCACCTTAATGTCTGTCGCGTACATCTCGGCGTCCGCTACGACGTGGCTGGTTGCACACTGCGTCCCATCCCGGAGAGTGACGAAGCTGGTGGGATATTTCGGTGTTTTGATGGGTTGTCTCAGGGATTCTTCATTAGCTACGCGAATCGGTAGGCATGGACTCGAGTCTCATTTGGTGTCACGGCCAGTTCATAACCTGCGTGATCGTTGATCTACAAATGTTGATCCCGCGTCTCGCAGTCCAATCCTTGATGCTTTATGATTCACGGCGCATACTTGAGATGGCTCCCTCGCCTCTTCCGGGTCTCCCACTGGGACTTTATTCTCATGGCCGTGTTACCGTCGGTCGGTCTGACATGGGATCGTATCGCTCGCTTCATCCGTGGCTTCAGAGTCCTGTTCTGTCCTGGGTGTGACTGCGATTCCAGGCTATGACGTCATTTACTAACCCACGTGGTATTACCACCTGATCGGGGCAATGACCTCCCGCTCGCCGATGTAGTAAGTCATCTTTGTCAAGGTAAAACTGACCTTTGTCAAAGTTATTTCTACAGACGCTCTGACGAAAATTTTCGCTTTGCTGCTCTTGCAATATTTTCCCGACTCAAGGGGTCGTTTTCCAGGGTCGCGATGTGTCGACTTACGGCGTCTACATACTGGATAAACGTTCTTGGGCGGAATTCTGCTGTGAAATCTGAGAGAACATCTCATTAACCGGGAGTTAGTGTCTGAGAATTTCTTTAGATAATGCTCAATGGTCAGGTCGGGCTACGAACTGACGACCATACAGATAGCTTCGGAAGTGACGTGTGGCCCACACAAGAGCTAAAAGTTCTAATTCACTGGAGCTGTATATCTGTTCTTGTTCGTGTAACTGTCCAGAAGCACAGGCGATGGGTCTTTCTTTCTATCCTTTTCGCATTCTTTTCAGGAGTAGAACTGAAAATCATCATGTCATCTATGTGACAGTAGACCTCCCAATACTTTGTCCATCAGGGACTGAAAGATCGCATAAACCAAAACATAAGCGATTATATTCGTAATGCCCAAAGGGTGCGCCAAATGCAGTCTTTTCTTTGTATTTCTCCGCGATCTCCACTCGCAAAAATCCAGCACCGAGAAGTAACGGCCTCCATGCAAAGACGCCACCATGGGGAATGCCTGAAACTTGGTTAGTGTATTTACACCTCTAAAATCTGTGCACACTCTCCATTTGTGTGCGCCATCCATACTCCTTTTTGGGGTCAATATGGCAGGTCTTGTCCACGGACTATCAATCACTTTCACGTATAATAACTTTTTCCAACAAATCTTGAGTTTACTCTTTCGTAACATCTCTTAAAGCGTATGGTATTTTATACGGAGGTTTCCGTATCGGCGCTGCATTTCCTGTATCTGTGGTACGAGTCACCACTTCAATACTCCCTATTTTTTATTGCTTACTCTTCTAAATATTTACAGAAATTATTATATTAAAAGCATTTTCCGTTTTCTGTCGCTCCTCTGAGTGCACGTGCACCCTTCCGAAGTCGCATCACGAGTTCCTGATGCTTGAGGCGCCTGCAGCGAGCAAATTTCAAATTAAATCTGAATAGAAATTATTTGCCATCACGGACATTGCTTCGAGTGGCAGAACTTTCAGCGAGTGCGTCGTTAAATTTCTCATGCTGTTGGACATTATCATTACCAGGAATGGTACATCAGACAGGAATATAGCGATGTGTGAAGAATTGTGGCTGGTAAACAATTTCAAGTTGTTAGACTCGGAATAGAAAATTTTTTCGCATAAGAAAAACTCGTGCAAAATTCGCGTTTAAGCTTTTAAGTGCCTCGGGAATTAAATAATCTCAGTCCTACAATCTATTCGATGTAGGTCTGAGACCGGTTGTCCTGACTGAAGTTTTTCGTGGTTTTTCTTTATTTCTTTCAGGCACATTCTGTGATAGTACCGGAAACATTCGAGGTTAAAGACCGGAAGTGACAGAGTCGCAGCGGCGTAACATTGTCTATTTTCATGATCTGCTGGGTTTTGGTACCGTAGAGGCTGAAGATACGACTTTTAAGATTGCCGCGTGTTTATTCGTCTTTTACACTTCATGCGACACCAATTAATAACCTCGTTCGAATTCATGCAATTGTCATTATAAGAGTATCAGAAATAAGACCGTACTTTCGCTTAATAAAAGTCTGCGTTTGAATTCAATCCTGCTTGAAGTAACTCGCCATTGGTCATCTGAACCCGTACAAATGGAATCCCCATCCTCGCACTCTTTGAGCAAGAGACATTGTATTTAATTTACGTAATTTACATTTCCCGTTTTGACCGGCTTTAACAAATTTATTGAAAGTTTTGTAAAGAGTAAGACGTCGATATGTATCATTAAATTCGTCTCTCAAGGCAATGTTAGCTACTTTATGTACGATGTGACATTTTAGGTTCTAAGGTCTTTAGGTAATTTGGGTGGCACTTTAGCTCTAGACACCGCGATATTTTATGAATACGACGCTCCGAATGATTTATGCACTTTTCACAAAATGCAGACCGCAATGTAAAACTCACGTTCATATTATCATCTTCTCAGTGCCTTGAACTTGAGGTCGCCGACAGGAGGTTTGGCGTTCGGAATTCCGAGAAACGCTGCGTACTTTTTCTTGTTTTGGATAGATGCTAAAACTTTTCTCTTCAGCAAACCTTGTTGGACACTGACTATTGGTTTTCTTGAGGTCTGCTCCTCCGACGCTAGGCTGCTACACATGCAGAGCATCTCCAGTGCCAACGCGGAGATCCGACTGCCCGCCGTGTCTCCACGTCTGTGAGCTGGACTACAGAGATCCAGATCCATTTTAAGTTACTGCATTATTTATCAGCAGCTTAAAAAGTTGGGTTAGGTTACAATTATTCAGTTTAATTTAAACAAATTAAAATACTTTGTTGTATATTAAAAATGTGTGAGTCTCGTGGAAATGTCGGTTAATCAAATAGGAACCTAACAAGTCAGAACGAAATCACATGTTCAGTTGTTGGGCTTTAAAAGCAAGAGCGATACAAGTCTCCGTTATAACATAGATTTGAACCAACTTCAGAGGCGATTACACTTCCATTGTCAACGCCAGAACCGCGAAACATGGGTCCCTCAGGCCCCCGGAAACATTTTCCCTGGCGCAGGGGTGACGGGGTCAACAGGCCCGGGGCCTTAAAAAATTATTTTCAAAATTAATCAAGTAAAATAAAACCCGATGTTAGTTTTAAATAATAAGGGTAATGAAATTTAAATTCCTTCTTATACATATTCCCATTATTTTTAAATTTATTTCCTTCTGATAGAGAACACATTCAGTATTAATTATTGACTTCTTCCATTTATGATTGAATGTAACCAAATTATAAGTTAAGAGTAATTATCTTTGTTTACACTTAAAATTGTTCGTTATCGGGACTTTTTACATCGTCTGTTCTTTTAAAACCACGACGTTTCGGAGGGTGGTTCTGTCTCCGTCTTCAAGTGAGAGGTACTCACTCTGCTGGGTCCCTTAAGTAAAGCTAGTCTCTGCCACTGAACAGACGATGGAAAAAGTCCTGATAACGAACAATTTTAAGTGAAAACTACCGTCGTCAAAACCCTTTAGAATTGTATCATTGTATTTCTTTTCAACTACCAACAATGTGTAAATATGGACCGACAATGGTCAGCTTTTACGTGAACACCTGCGTGCATAACAATGCAAGAAAAGTATTGGAATTTCTAACCCACGCCTGCAACAATCTTGGCTGAGCATGCCATAAGGATCTTTTCTCATTTATTATGCATGCAGTATAATAGCCTGAATGAAACTTATTGCACTCCATTCCTTTACCTAAGAAAGTAATTGTTACGTCACCTGTTTACTCGGCATTGTTGTGATTCATTATTGCCGTCAACAATCCGCTTTCGTTATTGCGGAAATAGCTGAGCTGTGAATCGCTTGTAGAAGAAGTGCGTCGTAGAGTAGATAATTTTGTGCTGCTAAAAGCGTTTTAGAATATCTGCCCTCTAATCTGGCCATTTTAGATTTGATTAAATTGATCTTTGCCCGTGGACGTCGTGGTCTCTTACAACTGAACAAAGTTTGAGGTAAGGGATTCCAATTTATTATTAATGTTCATCACATTTAATGTTTTCATCTGCGCTTGTGAACTCGTGTAACAGAAGAGAAGAAAAATCTGGAACAGCGATTGACTGTTTTTCAGGAGATGGACTCAAACCAAATTCTGACCGAAGCATCGATTAACCTGAATAAGCTGAGAGAGGAGAACCTCTTGTGTGACGCTGTGCTGAGGTTGGAGGACGGCGGCGTCTTCCGAGTCCACAGAGTGATTCTGTCGATGCGCAGCGAATATTTCAGGTTTGTTTATTTACTGACGTGGTTTATTAACACGTGAAATTAGGACATAAAAGACGTCAATTCGTATGTGAAATGTTTTATCCCCTTCGTTGCAGAAACCTATATTTTTATACGGCTGATTGTCTTTTGTTATTTGTTCGTTGTCATGAAATCTCACGGCGGTGACCAAAAAGACTATTGTCTTCTGGGCGTTGCGCTGTAGAAACTGAGTGGCATTTCAGACGTAATTACTGACTTCTTTCCTTGACGATGGAGGCAGTAAGCACGTCTGAAACGTCCAATAATTTCTACGAGACAACACGACGCAACATCCCAGAAGACATGGGTGGTTCTTTGTACTAATTTTTAAGTGCAGTTGTACTAAGGTGACAGTCAATCGATCTGGGGGGAGAAATAGAAACAATCCATTTCCAAAACGTCTTGATTTTAATACATAAAGACGACCGACAATGTCCAGAAGAAAGTTGGTAATGCATGGAACATTGAAAGCTGCTGTGAGTTGCTCTGTCTGAAATAATAAACTGTGAGAAGGAACTTCGTAATACATGTAAGGCTTGAGGTTCTCACAGCGATGAGTATGAAGATTTCTGTCTTCTGGGTTGTTTCGCTGTGTAGTCTGGTCGATGTTTACCAACGTTTCAGAGGTCATACTGCCTCCATCATCAGGGCGATGAGTATGAAGATTTCTGTCTTCTGGGTTGTTGCGCTGTGTAGTCTGGTCGATGTTAACCAACGTTTCGGAGGTCATACTGCCTCCGTCATCAGGGCGATGAGTATGAAGATTTCTGTCTTCTGGGTTGTTGCGCTGTGTAGTCTGGTCGATGTTTACCAACGTTTCACAGGTCATACTGCCTCCGTCATCAGGCCGATGAATATGAAGATTTCTGTCTTCTGGGTTGTTGCGCTGTGAATTCTGGTTGATGTTAACCAACGTTTCAGAGGTCATACTTCCTCCGTTATCAGGGCGATGAGTATGAAGGTTTCCGTCTTCTGGGTTGTTGCGCTGTATAGTCTGGTCGATGTTAACCAACGTTTCAGAGGTCATCTGCCTCCATCATCAGGACGATGAGTATGAAGATTTCTGTCTTCTGGGTTGTTGCGCTGTGTAGTCTGGTCGATGTTAACCAACGTTTCAGAGGTCATACTGCCTCCGTCATCAGGGCGATGAGTATGAAGATTTCCGTCTTCTGGGTTGTTGCGCTGTCTAGTCTGGTCGATGTTTACCAACGTTTCAGAGGTCATACTTCCTCCGTTATCAGGCCGATGAGTATGAAGATTTCTGTCTTCTGGGTTGTTGCGCTGTGTAGTCTGGTCGATGTTAACCAACGTTTCGGAGGTCATACTGCCTCCTTCATCAGGGCGATGAGTATGAAGATTTCTGTCTCTGTGTTGTTGCGCTGTGTAGTTTGGTCGATGTTAACCAACGTTTCAGAGGTCATACTGCCTTCGTCATCAGAGTATGAAAATTTCTGTCTTCTGGGTGGTTGCGCTGTGTAGTCTGGTCGATGTTAACCAACGTTTCAGAGGTCATACTGCCTCCATCATCAGAGTATGAAGATATCTGTCTTCTGGGTGGTTGCGCTGTGTAGTCTGGTCGATGTTAACCAACGTTTCAGAGGTCATACTGCCTCCATCATCAAAGTATGAAGATATCTGTCTTCTGGGTTGTTACGCTGTGTAGTCTGGTCGATGTTTACCAACGTTTCAGATGTCATACTCCCTCCTTCATCAGGGCGATGAGTATGAAGATTTCTGTCTTGTGGGTTGTTGCGCTGTGTAGTCTGGTAGATGTCACCCAACGTTTCAGAGATCATACTGCCTCCATCATCAGGGCGATGAGTATGAAGATTTCTGTCTTCTGGGTTGTTGCGCTGTGTAGTCTGGTCGATGTTAACCAACGTTTCGGAGGTCATACTGCCTCCGTCATCAGGACGATGAATACATGTTTCATTGTCAGGAGAGAATCTTTCGAGAATTTGTGCATCCTTTAATCTGCTTGTGTTTTAAATAAAGATGCCCTGGGTTCTCGAAATGAGAAATGAATTATAAGCGTGAGCCATTGTTTCTGTTTTCCAAGAGACGTGTCTCAAGTCTTGTTACGAGCTGTGCCCTCTTTCAATTTTCAGAAAATCAAATCTTTCCGTTTGTGTTGCGCTGCAAATCCCTTAATTTGTAATAGGAAAATGTTTTCTGGCTGGTGATCACTTCTTAAAGGCCGTGTAGAAACATCGGCTTTTATTTCAAGTGGTTTATTGTCGGGAAAATGTTTTGACAGAGCAAATAGATTTCATATTACGAACTGATCAATCAGTGGAATCTACAGCACGCGATGTATGTTGAAATATTTGCGTTGGCTTTATAATTTTTGTATTAGTTGTTATAACCACAGATACCTCTTGAAGGAGTGAACGTTATGTAAGAAACGAGGTGACATTCTATAGTACAAATGTTCGCTGCTTGCTTCCCGATTTTTAAGTTATATTTTTTTAAGACTACGCAAACACATCACCCACACGCAGTTAATCTGGTCCCATTCGGACTCATTCTGGGAGTTTTTGAAATATACGGTAACAAGAATTCATCCACCACATTGACAAAAAGATACTTTTATTTGGCTGCGTGAGTCATAAAAACTTAGAGTTTATGCGCATGACTTGTAATTTTCTGCTCGCCGTTTCTCCAAATCGACGTTTCAGGATTCTCTTCACGACAAAACTGCACACCAGTGAGGAGACTGATATTCTTCTCCACGGAGTCAGCTCAGACATGATGACCCAGATACTGGATTATGTTTATTTTCGCGATTTGGACATCCGCTCCAACAACGCTCGTCAGCTGCTCGTGGCGGCTGAGTACTTGAGTTTACTAGGCGTTACAAAACTCTGCTGCGACTTCCTCAAGGACGAGATAAACGTCGACAAGTGTATCGGCATCATACAGTTCGCAAGGTAATTGATGTTCATTTGAAATTTGCTGTTTCGCCAGCCTTCGTCGCTGGAGCGAATCAGCTTTACTCAAGAGAGCAACCGAGTGCCGGGTCGGAGATTAAAGCCTCTGACTGAGGACTGGACAATTTATAAAGCGTTGTAGGTTGGGGCAGTTGGAGTGCCTGTAATTTAAATATTCTGATTTAACTGCGTATGTTTTGATCGTCATTATGACCAGTAGATGAATAATTTCACCATGTAGAACGTTAATCACGATATATTGCAGGGTCATAAATAAATGTGTCTTCCTCTCGAATTCCTATTCTTCTTTCTTTCTTTCTCTGCGGAATTCCTTGCTTCTTACATAATCCTCCCAACAACAAAATCAACATTCAGTCCCACATCTTTCTGCATACTGCAAAACCTCTGTTGACCGAGCCTCGATTATCCTATTCCCGCATTAAGCGACCGAGTTTCAACCGGATCGGTTGCGATTGGATTCCACCGGCGAGAGTGTTTAAGTCGATGTCCACGCGGTACAGTTCATTAATCTAACCTCACTCCAGATTTTGATTATTATTATGAACACTTCTGGACATTTAGAGAATTGGTTAATATCGGGCAAAGACAAGAAACAACCCGCTGATCCCCGTAGATGATGAACCCTTACTCCTTCTTGTTCAGAACAACATAGCAAGCAAATCAACTGACATCGGCAGAACCTCCAGTTCAAGCGATGGACAGTATTACTGATAAATTCACTATTTTAGTACAGGGACTCCCTCGAACAGCGCTCACGAGTGACTTTTGCCGTCGGCTTTTGCGTTCGACATGCACTCATCATTCGCTGGCGACTAAAATCTGTATTAAGTCTCAACTTATTTGTTCAATTTCATGTCCACGTTCCCCTTTCTCCCGCTCATCAGACACGTGGTTCCCCCCATTTAGTCCGGTTACACGAGGTTTCACGGGATTAACACACGCAGTTACCAAAACGTCGTTTCGCCAAGGTTAAGGCCAGAATTCAAAATTCTACACTCCTCATCTCACTGCCTGCTTCACTTGCGCACGCCATGCCCTTGTTTCAACCTAAAACCTTATCGCGAGGACCAACGGGCATTGCCTGGGTACCTTCAGAGCCGAGAACTTTCTATTTTGGCACGGTTAAACGGAGCGTCTCTCAGCGTTGCCTCTCCACGTGTCTGCTCTCAGTCTCGCTCATTCGGACTCCAAAGGGCTAAGATAAAAACTGCAGGCGAAATACTGTGGTGTGCAAATAGTTGAGAATTCAGTTCTTGCTGCAGTGTTTAATTGCATCAGCGTTACCTTCGCTGTCGCAGGTTACACTCCTTAGCAGACCTCGAGACTCAATCTCGCCTCTTCATTCAACGCAACTTCGTGGAATTGTCTCAGCAGAGCGAAGAACTGCTGGAACTGCCTGTAGAGGAGCTGCAAGCGATAATCGAGGACAAGGAACTGAACGTGAGGGACGAGAGAGTTGTGTGGGAGTGCATTCTCCGGTGGATCAACCACGACCCGGACAACAGGAAAGGTCACATCGCGGGCCTTTTGAAGGGCGTCAGACTTGGACGACTTGATGCAAAGTTTTTCAAGGAGGTGGTCAGTATGCCCATGAAATCGTGGATGTTTATTGGAAGTGAAGCCCGCGTTTTCAATTCCATATTCACATGTGTTCGTAACTAATTAATGCAAATTGTGAGCCTTTTTCTTCGTCACGTGTAAGCCCGCCTGTCTGTCTGTCCGCAGTTCCAGCTCCAGAACGTCTAAACGGATGTTCATTAGATTTAATACTAACAAGTTTTAACAGAATCTGTTGACATATTCCAATTCTGGTTAAAATCTTACAATAACAACGTGTAAAACAACACAATGATTTTAATGTCTTCTACTGTGCAAAATTTGCTGCGTACAAAATCCCCAGATTAACTTAGTTGCCATGGTTACAATAACTACCTGTGGAATGCCGCTGGTAACACGCTTGCATACGCGTGTGTATGTGCAAAACAAATATTCGATTCGTAATTTTATGCAGAAATGTTGTTCGAGTTAATAATCGTTTTTATTCATCGTCTCTAATTTTGAGTGTCCGACTGCGCTACAATCTTTGATTGAACTCTCAGCTTTCATTAAGGTACATTACGTGTTTCAGTTCAACTACAGCATTCCACCGTTAACTGCATTCAAACGCCCACTCAGCTTGAATAGGAAAATCCTCCGACAGATAAATCACGTCTTCCGGCGCAGCGTTCTACATAACCAAAGATCCTATTGCCATAAGAAGCTTATCTTAGCTGCTCTAATAATTTCAAGTATCTTCAACGATGAACACTTAGCATGATAATCTTCAGCTGATTGACCATATAGGGACAACAGATATCCGAAACGTTCAACAAGATAGATTCGTTTTACCTCCAAGAGTAAATTACCCCAGGGGCTTCAAACTCATAGACAGCTTTAACATTCAAATATTTTAAACGTAATCTCACGAAGCAGCCTTACAACTTAAGATATTCCTTCTTCCATTTCAGCACGTGTTTTAACCCGAGAGGAAAAAATGTTCTATTCAAAGTCAAATGCCCTGTGATTTCAGACACTCACCTCTTTCGAATATTTGTGAAACAATCGCACAGATTCATGAAAATGTTAACTGCTTCAAGTGTCTTTACAGTTTAGCATTCGTATCTACTAGTTTCGAACACTTAAAGAGAACCACCTGACGATGACCAATTAATGTCGAAACATGCAATGGCTCTTAATAGACATTGAGCCCATAATCCACAAGGTTGTGTTGACGGCCCTTCCGCCCAACCATCAACATGCAGAAGGTTGCCTCCCTTGAAACTCGAAGCAAATAATTTTCATAATTTTCTTTCGATGCTACGTAAATTTGACAATTAATTAAAGTTATCGAATCAAAAAGAATGTGCATCTCGTACGGGAGAGACGAGAAATAAATTACAATTTTGAATGTAACTCAAAATGCAGTCATTACTGAAGGATTTAACTTTCAGTTGAAACACATTTCAATACTTTTCTCTAAGTTCGATTTAACCTTGATTTCGCTTCTCTCCACAACCTGTGCATTTGTTAAGAGCGTCGTTACATAAACCAAAATTCATATTTTCCTGTATATACCACAGTCTATTTCGGCAATTCCCCAACCAAATTATGTGTGAATTTCATGTGTGCTCTGCAATTGAACATGGCATTCCTTCCTAAAAGTTCATAAGGTCCACATTGAACTGTTCAACAGGTGTCAAAGCACCCGTACGTGACGGAAAATGAGGCGTGCAGACCCGTGATGGCAGAGACGCTCGCGTTTCTGCACGACTCAGAAATGATGATGGAAGGAGACAAGGACTTCGTGACACCAAGGATTGCCTACCCGCGAATCCCACAGGACATTCTGTTTGCTATTGGTGGGCGTCGCGACGGAGAGCCGTCAGATGTGATCGAAGCGTACGACGCACGAGCAGACCAGTGGAGTGTGGTGAGTTGCACGCATTTCTACTCTTACTGTGCCTTGCTAAATGACGCCTCTCAGAATAAACTACTTTTCCTCCTATTTGTTTATTTGTACCAAGTAATCGTTTATTTAAGCTTAATCACAAGCAGCTCTTAGGCTCTTTATTTCGTGTTCGTTTATTTCCATTGCACTGAACACTTTTTTAAGAAAAGCTTCAAAGACATGAATTAAAATGTGATAGCGGAACCACGGTTTCGGAGATTTTGACGTAAATACGTCTATACGGAAAGGAAGTTTATATATTGGCTTTATTCTAAATATTTCCTTTATACCCGCTTTACAATTGTGATAAGTTTGATTAAGACTTTGCTTATTTAACTTGAATTAGTTACGCTTATTTATGGGTCTGTGGTAGCTGAATGTAATGTAATGTTTTATAGGTAACAACAATGCCGAGTAAACAGATGAGGTTTCCTAGGTAACATAACAAAGAAGTTACACTTTTTCGTTTATCTTTTTCGTTCCAATTTTTTGCCGAATGACCCTTCCTCATAGACGTATTTACGTCATAAGAATAACTAAATAAATTACACAAATGCTAAGTCTCGTGTACAATATAAGTTCTAATAGGAATCGACGAAGGATGTGAAGTTTTCCTTAAATACCGCTTACAAAAAGCGTCCTACTTCACCTGTCATGGCAACCTGTCTGCTGATTTTAGACATCGTTGATCGTCAGTGGATTTCAACGTAATAAATGAAGCACTGATCGGTGTGGATGTTGGCCATCTGCGTGGTAACGCCTCATGAATTAGAAGGCTTTGGGGTGGGGTGGCGGACCTACTGCCTCCAGCTTTGCGTCGATAAAACCCAAAACACCAACATCTGTCCTTTCCAAAGTACGAACCTGAAATGTCAGCTGTTGATCAGAAATTAATTCTACGTTTGCCTGTCGAACTTAACGAGAGCTTCTCTTCGGGTCATCCTGTTTCCACCTTCGCTCCCAGTTAATTTCTCACCGTCTTTGTCGAGTGCCACCCTCCACGGAGTAGCAATTTCAGTCCACTGTTGGGGGTTGCACCTCTGCTCCGGTGGTTTGTCGCTTGGACTCTAATGCAAGGACTTCACATCAGTAGACCGAATGACCCAAAGAAACATAAAGCCATGATCTGTAGTTCCTGCAGGTGGAAAGGGTCGACTCGATCGGTCCGCGAGTCAACCATGGCACGGCAGTGGTCGGTTTCGTCATTTACGTCATCGGTGGTCGTGATGACAGGACACAATTAAGCTCATGTTTCTGCTTCAACGCTGTTAAGAAGACATGCCGCGAGGTGGCGCCTATGCACGAATGCAGGTAAGACGCAGCTTGGTAACTTAGGAACTCCTTGGAGTAGAGTCCTTCTTCAAAAAGCTGATAGTCGCTGTCTTAGTCAAGATATAAATCTGGGTAGGGGCTGTAAAATTGAACCACTCACACAGGAGCATCGTGCAAAGTGTGAATAGGTCGGAGGACTTTTGCGACAATTTTGGTTTTAAGAATGCGATTTGATTGTTAGTTCATTTGAATTGTGACATAACAATGACGAGCGAACAATTGGGTTCTGCGAGAGGAAATGCATCTGAATCAACAATAAATGAGCATAGCAGATAGCGTACTTTTGTTCGTTTCAGAACCGCTTTAATGGTGGCAGTTCTGCGAGCTGCAGTGTACGCCATGGGCGGTAAAGTTAGAGAGCATTATCTCAGAACGGCTGAAAGATACGACTGCAAGGCGAACAAGTGGTCGAGGATCGCTCCCATGAACAAAGAGCGATGCTATGCGAGTGCGGCTGCACTGAATGGTACGTAAATCCTGTGAAACAAGAATTTGTGAATTAGTGCAGAAGGCGAGGCGTCTGTCTGTCTGTCCGCGTGTAAGAACACGAGAACGGTTGAAGGAATCGCGGGATTAGAGGTTTCTAACGGCGGGGAGTACGAAGATGGCTTTCGTTTGGCTTGTGCCGACGTTTCAGGCGAACCTTATGCCTTCATCTTCAAGGCATTCCTCTTCGCTCTTGATCTTAGTTTCCCTCACTTAATCGTCCCATATTCTTTTATTATTTCTTTCTTTTATCCGTCCTACGAACTACGCTATTTCACAGACTGCAACGTCTTGAAGTTCTGAGTGCGTGATGGTTTCTTCTGCTCTCGTAAGCTGTACCTGTGCGTCGTATTCTGCCTTTTTAGTGTACACTAGGAGTGAATTCAAACAACCATCAAACTATCAAACTGGCTCTCAAATAATACAGATGTAATATTGTTTTTGTGACAGTTAATAATCTCATGTAAATAGCACATTGTATTATAAATGTAGAGCACCTTTTAGCAGCTCGTACCGTACATCTCTGGTACCAAATTTAATAAAATTCGTTTCACAGACGATGTAACTTACCATCATTTCCATTATGCATTAATTTAATCACCTTATGCTGTTTATATTAAATTTTATTAGTTGCTCTTAAGTCTTTTGACCCGCTGATTGTCTGCTCTCGAAACAAAGAAACAGATGAACAGTGCAGTTTCTGTGACTCGAAGGGGGACTTAATAGATTTACAGATTTAAGTACGGATTGTCCCATGTCTGTGCTCTGCATGGACCAGTTTAATTATAGCTACTTTGTTTTTACAGACAAAATATACGTCGTTGGAGGATATTATTATTTCAATGTTCTAAACTCGGTGGAAGTTTATGACCCGGACACCGACCGATGGACGTTCGTCGCACCAATGCTTTCTCGACGTGACTATTTTACTTGCGTCGCGTTCCACGGCTGTCTGTACGCCCTGGGTGAGAACTCTGGACATTCTGAGTGATGCTGCTCTGTCCTTCTAACAGAACTTGCTATTGTGAAATGTTTTCCTGGTTTTTTAGAGTGACTGAGATTTTATGAACAGCATTTTCTCCCGTCATTACAGAGTCAGTTTGGCCTTAATTTTAACCGCGATTCGTGGTTTCGATTACATTCTCCAAAAAGAACACTTAACTAACTAACTAACTAACTAACATCGCGTAATCTCTTATGGTATCTCAACCAATGTATGCCCCATTTGTCACAGAGTCCCAGGTTTAAAGGTTGTTGTAGCAAGGAAATTTCAGCTTGCCATTCTGTTATCCCCAAAAAATCGGTGGTTTAAAGCAGTCCCTTCGCAGTCTTTGATATTCGTCACTTGTTTGTGTAACGCCATCTTGTGTTGATAATTAAGGCTACTTTCTGACGCAGTTTCATGAAGTAGACAACAGATGTCAGGCGCAATTTCCTGATGATACAAGTACGAAAATAAAATTGTAGCTGTTCCTGGTACTAAAACTGACAATGCAAGAGGGAATGGATTTTCTTTGTTGTATTTAATTCATTCGTTCCTTTTACGGAATTACAAATTTTAAGAGCGTAAAGACAGACGGAGTGTGAAGCATCGAAGTTACGGGAAATACTAACATCTAGAAATTTGTAATTGGTAATCTTGAAGAAAAGATACCACTTGTGATACATTGACGTAAAAGGAAGGATAATATTTAAATGTTTTTAAGGAATTAGAATATGTGAGATTAGGTCAACTACCGACTTTTGTGAATAAGGTAATGAATCTTGTGGCTCCATAAAGGCTAAACATTTCGTGGCCAGGTGATAGACTAATAAATATCAAGAAGGTCCCCGCTGAATGGGGTTAGAATAAGTTCCCTTTGGCAGCTTTTTTATATGCTGTGACCTTTTACGGAATGTGTGTGTGCAGGAGGACGCAACTGGACATCACGCAGGCTGAGTGCTGAAAAGTACGTCCCTGCAGAAGACACGTGGACCGTTATCCCTGGCATGGACTTTCATTCATATAAACTCGATTCAGAAGTGATCGATGATATGATCTTCGTCATCACTGGATATTATGACCGGGCCAAATTCGTCCCCCAAGTCGCATGTTTCGATGACAAGGAAAATCGATGGTTTGTTTAATTGTTTCTTTGTATGATTTTTCAGGGCTGTATAATCACAAACTGTTACTTTCTAAAAGCTCTAGGAAGTTAAACATTTCCGGCCAAAATAACCGCGATCTTCCTGATATTGTCGAAGAAAGTGACCTACTTTTCAGAGGTTTTTCCTGCTTACTAAGGGTCTTGAATAAACGCGCGAAAAATGGGATTGAGGAGGGGGGCAGAATGAAAGGAGGCAGGGCGACGTTGCGGTCAAGCTGATTGGTTAAATCAGAGGGCGAATGACTAGGAAATGCTAATCAGACGTAAGCTGTGACTGCATTAATAAGAAGCTCTTTGACTAAGTTACTTTGAACAGTGGCACTCTCTTGGGCAGGAAATGTCTGGCGTTCAGCACATCAATATCGCCATAATCTTCGGCTTTCATCAAAGTGTTAGGTCAGTTTCAGGTTTAACGACGCCTGTTGTTTCATGTTTCCATTTCTGATGGACGTTTATTTTAAAATGGCTGTCTCTTGGCGTGTTTGACCATTCAGTCTCCTGCCATCTGTTGACGGAGTTGGTAAGGAGCTCCAAAAACACCCCAGAAGACAAATTTATTCATACTTGTTTGTGCAAGAGCCACAAATCCTAGAAAAATTCATTTAATTTTGGTTTTTGTCTGTCTTACGTGTAACAGAACCTCTCCAGAACTATTTTTGGTGGGACAAAATTTTTTTGAAAATATTTTGCTAAAAGAGGGAAATATTGTCAAGGGCTCATGTCTCAAACAAGACACGCGTATCTCTCCAAAGAAAGTGTGTGATTAAATTTATTATTCTGACCTGAGCTAATGGCTTAATGAAGTGTACCAAACGTAGTTAGCGCAGAACACAAGTCATTTGACAGCGTTTTAAAATAGTCATAACCTCTCCCTCCATTTTGATGTAATAAAATGTTTTACGTTATAATAGGACGTTGGCCCATGTTCTATGTGCATGAGTGAAAGAAAGATCACGTGGGAACTGTTCTGAAATATTGTGTGGCAATCGTGCATTGAATTCCGATTGGGGGAACTTTTGTTAAGGTTTTCTGGAAACAAAATACAAGCAACGACATTTCGGTGGAAGCTGTGTCCTTAGCTTCAAGCAGTTTCCCATTAAACCCAAAGGCAGAGCCAATCCATCAGACATGGATATTTTTAGGTCAACACATTTTACGACTCTCAAAGAAAATTCTTTTATTCTTATTCTACATTGAAATCTCTGATATTTTAGAACTCCATACATATTTTCTGTAATTTTGTCAGAGAAATGTGGTGAAAATTGTCTTGAGTGTAGATAATACTAATGGAAGATGGAAGATTGTTTATTTTTACTTTTAACATTTCAAATTGCAGGCACGAGGTGGCAGGCATGAATGTTTGTAGATCCGGGATGTCGACTTGTGTCATCGAGAACCTACCGAATGCAAGCGATTACGCCTACAAACACAGAGACAAATCGATGGAGGAGAAATGCAAGAAAAAGAGGATGATAAAAGCAAAAGAGGAGGAGGAGAAATGCAAAAATGAAGGAGGAGAAATGCAAGAAAATGTTGATTTGGAAAATAACCGTCCATCCACACACACTCGTCCTTCTGCTGATGTAGCCCCGGGTTCAACCCCAGTAGCTAGGCCGGCGCTGGTGTGGTTACAACGTTTCTTACTTTGGTGGGCGGAGAGGGTTAAAGGTTTTCTCAGGAGACCTTGACATAGGGTCAGTCGGTGGGCGAGGACTTCCGACTCTCAGGGATTACACGGAGAGGTCTTAATTGGAGTAGCGCTCGCGAGAGGGCAGCGACGTCGCTGAGCTGTTGCAATTCTTGACGACACAGTTGTTGTTGTTGTTGTTGTTGTTGAAATCACTCAATTTATTCACGAATTGAGACACGCTGATGCAAAGACACAATTATGTTGATATTCAGGCATTGCAATGAATCGGCTGTTTATGTACGACTTGAAGTCCAACACAACACAAGCGCGCTATCACAGTAACTGGTCTTAAATTTTGAATTGAATGCGGCGATCCGATTCGTCCCCCAAAATCACCCCATAACGTCGGAAACGCTCCGAAAAGCCACATTCGAAATTCACTGGTCCAATCGCATTGAGGCGTCTGTTCTAGGGCAAACGTCATTCCATATCTGGAAAGGCTTAAGCTTTCGCCTCGTAAACAACTTTTACGAGGCGAAAGCTTTGTGAGTGTCACGGAAGCTCTCGAGGAAAGACGATTGTTGCCACTCTCTTCCAATCCAAGAAATTAACAAATCCAAAATTCATAAAATCAATCACATTTGGAGGAAGTAAGGCGTTCCAAATATAATCTCTTCGCGCCTCCTTCGTTTGTATAAACCGGATTAATAAGCCAAAGACTGATTTACCCCTCATCTCAAGGTTCAGCCCGTCAGGGAATCGAACTACGAACTTGGACTGGCACAGGAAAATAAGTAGTTTGCAGTCGATTACAACCACGACGAACACATTAATTTTAATTAAGTACCTTCGAAAATAATGTAGAAAACTGAGAATTTATGTAAGAGTTAAAAAAATAAATAAAAAGAGAAATATTGTTTGCAGCAAAGAAGGAAAGATTTTTCTCCTCGTTATTTTCTGCTCAAGAAGTCTTATTGAAATTAATTATTTTAAAGACGTTTAATTTTGTCTAAAATATTACCATTCATCAACACACAGTAGTTTCTCTTTACGTCTTGTATTAAATGAATCCACTTGTGGCGACATGTTTCGAGTTACGAAACCGTCTTCAGGGGGAGATTAAATGTTTTGCTTCATGAATGTCATTTAGAAAATCGTCATTTGGAAGCGAACACACTGAGAATTTTGTATCGATTTCTGATCTGCGTGTGATATTTTAAAAAATTGCAAAAAGTACATTTTGCTGAGTTGCCCCAATATACCGGGTAATTGTGCGATATTCCTTAGGAAAGTACCAACCTTTTCAAATGTCGTGAAGAAACAGACGATGGTTTCAGTTAACAGATGTATTTATTTATTCATGGTATTTTGTAAGGTACTTTTAAGTATTTTAATGATAAGCACAAAATATTACCACAAAATACACAAAACTAGGAACTTAAATTTAGTTAAGGTACAGACAGAGTAACAGAAGAATGTGACAGCTGAAATCAAATGGGGAACTCAAGGCATATCCAGGAGTCTCAGCACAAGTAAATCTGTGTAACCTTCTTCATTTTAATCTCATTCGTAATAAAGGAATCGATTGAAGATTGTTCTTGTGCTTTCGCCCTTAAACGCTGCCTTACTCAGAAGCGTCGAGGCCATCTGATTAAATTAGCAACTGCTCGGCTAAACTACAGTTCGTATCCTGACGCGGGGAGTCCGGGGCCCATCGAGTTCCTGCCAGGGATACGACACGGTCGGGCCTTACCCCCGGGGGAGGACCCACTGGATAGGAGGCCGGGTGGGCCCCAGAGGCTAGACGAAAAATCCTCTGCCCCTGTCGGCGATCATTATTAAAAATATTACCATCCACTTCTTGCGATATTTAGATGATTCTACAATGAACTTCTTAATTTCTGACTTTCTCTGTGTCTTATTAGCAATGTACAGTTAATTCATTGGTAAGTTCAAGGCAACTGTCACTTTCAGACTCACCACCAGACGACGTGTGGCTCCACAAAACAGTAGAATCAGCTTTCCTGTGTCTTCGCATTTCATGCTAGAAGCCGGGATGTGAGCGCATTGCACTTTCAACTATTCCGCATATTTTAATGATCTCGTAACAGACAGACGATAAAGTCACTGAAACGTCCATGTGTCGCCATTCTTGCCAAAAGTATTTCCCGCTTATCACCGAACAGAAGGCTCGCTATTTTGTTCCTAATGGCTGCCACCCGTCCTTGTTCTGCGCCAGATGATTCCACGTAAGACCTTATTTATTTACGCTCCATTTTAATATTATACCGCAATCTGCGTCTAGCCGTACCAGGGAACTGGTTCTCATTGCGAGTATAACACCGCCAGCCAATCGCCTGAAGACGTGAGTCGAGCCAACTTAATAAATTGTGACGCGTGTTAATTGGGGGCGTGGCACCAGGCCGAGGTTCGTTCCCTGGAGAAGCTCATCCGGCCTATCGACTGCTGATCGACGCGACGTTCTGGTTTACAATTCCCCTCACCTTCTCGCAGAAACGACCGACAAACTTCCACCTCGTCAGCCGAAATGCGCCGAATAAATAAGAGAATGAGATTATACCCTGTCCATTCTATGTCGGCACACCCTCCGGGGCACAGACAGACGCAAGAGGGCTCATTCGATCATTCACCTATTATGACCTTCATCGTCTGTTTAAGACAAGCAAAGTTGAAAGAGCACACTCGGAAGACGAAGGAGTAGATGAAAGGATAACATTAAACAGCATCATAAAGCGTGTGAGGACGTTGACTAAATTCACGTGGCTCAGGACAGGGTCTATGGCGGGATGTCGCGAACACGGTAACGAAACGTCGTGTTCCAATAAAATGCATGGAAATATTTTCCCTCGTTGGGCGCACTGTTAGATTCTCAAGGACTGAAGGAGCTGGAACAAAGTAAATAATACATGGGCAGGCACTAAAATTAATGACTGCCATATTTATGGCAAGAAAAGACATGGCTTACCTCCTCCATTAGCTATTACATCTCTTATTGCGGAAGCCAGGGCCTACTCAAAAATTCCTTTCGCTTCCTGTTCTATCCGTTTTCATTGCACAAGTATTTAATTAAGAGACCTAAAATATTAAAATGTGTTGATAAATCTGACAAAAACACAAATTAAATACAAAAACACATAAACTACCAATGTAAACACTAATATAAATGTAAAACACTAAGAAATACTAAAACAATACAAGGAAAGAACATAGAAGCGATAATCGAATTAAAAGAAATAACCAAGCTAGACCACTCTCTAGACCATTTTTCTTAATGAGAAAGTGTCCTCAAAAGAAACAAAGTTTATGCCAAACACGTCCAAAAATTTACATACGTCATTTGCAGCAATGACACACCTGGCTGAAGGACTATATCTAAGAGCACTGCACACACTAAAAGCAGAAAATTCTCTTGTTTATCCTGACGACACACGAATACCAACAGCGTCCATGATGGAATTGCAATTTATTTTGCCCTTAAATACATTAAAGATTATGACCTTGCAAAAATAGTGACAGGAGGAGTTTCATGGCCCTTGGGTCGAAAAGGGAAACAATTATTTCCCGAGCGAGGAAAAAGGTTGGACCACCCTGATTTAGTCAATTATTTAGAAGTGCTTTTGTGCCTCTAACAAAAGTCACGCAAACCTTCACTTCTGCCTGTAGAAATGTAAGCCAAATTATAATCTGAGAGCACAAAAATCGAAGAAGACTCTACTTCTCATGCCCTAAAATGTAACTCCAGCAAAATCCTGAAACATATTTTAAAAGTATCAGTAAATAGTTCTAGCAATGTTTCTGGTCCAATACGAAGGGCAAAGCCATAGGTGGTTACTATGTTTTGTGCCCGGTTCAAAATCTCAAACGAAATGTTATTTTAAAGTTGCGTGTGCCTGTATGCAGAACAATGTCCGTTTCTTTCGTACGTCATTAAGTTTTTAAATTTTTGTAGCCTTCTGTATAAATAATTGCGAAAACCGTGGAGATTAAACAGTATGACAAATATTTAGTTTATATGAAATACCTTTATCTGGAGATAATAATTCAATAAACATGGATAACCATTAAAATATAAAAGCAGTTGAAATTTTACACGGATATGAAAACACAAGCTAATGAGACCACGAATCTGTGATAAAAAAATACCTCACTATTATTAATACACTTGTGAACCAAGATCAAACTTGCTTTTAAAATGTCGTAGCATATTTACGATCGCGTCGCGGCACACAGGTTGAGAAACTCTACAACCAACCGGCAATACCGGCGATGCCTTTGAGGCACGGACTCTCCAGCCACTGAAGAAGGACCAGTGTTCCAGCCCAATTTGACTCGCGCTCCACACTTTAATAACTACAGTCTCCATTATGCACTGCACTGAAGTCGACTTCAGAAAACAACAAAAACAAATGCACGCAGCTCTTCGCGTGATGCCAAAATTAACCTCATTTTAATGCACTGTCTTAATGAGTAAATGTCAATATTGATCTTATTGATATTTCAGCGCTGCTCCTCGTGTCGGTTCATGGATGCGTGCATCAGATGAATACCTCCACGGAAATAGTTCTTCCAGACAGAACGAGCCCAAAGTACAGGTTAGCAAAAGTACGCGCGAGGCATTGAACAATAACTACAAACGTGCAGAGAGAATCGATCTCCGGATTCTGTTTTCGCTCAGCCAAGTCCCCAAGTTCGTTGTTTAAAGAAGCCCTACGTCGTGTACTTTGGCGGAGTTTTCGGATGGAACGCAGTAAAATCAAAATAATTCACAAGTTTTCATTCCTCCTAAACATTAACCTAATTTTAAAATTTTTATCGCATCAAATATCATGAACAGTGACAGTATAATAGCAGTCAGTGAAGTGACCGGCTACGGATTGGACGACCGGTGTTCGTATTCTGGTCGCCATCTTGCACGAATCAGCCCTTGGACTCACTGAGACTCGTATGCAGGGAGTTCAGGAAAAAACAAAGGGTTAAGCGGACGCAGCGAGAAGCTTAGTACAAACGGCCACGTATTGCGGCAGCATTGAGTGTATGTGGATCGCTCGCAATTCAGGGATAGAACAAATTTACATTTTTGCGTCACTCACCTGTTTCTTCGCGTGATACTGCAAATAACTCCAGTGTCAGGAACATGTCACCCACAAAATGCTAAAACTTTTCCTAATAGAAAGTGAACACAACAAAATACTTATTTTTGACACCAAGAAACTTAAAATTGCTTGCATATATAACACCTGCAGTACGTTTTTCAAAGCACCTGGGCTCTTCCAAAAATATTAATGATCAGACAAGAGAAATCACTCGTTAAACACATCGCACATGCATAGACGAATACGCGCATTAAACCACCATCTCCTCCACTGCGGCAAACCAGACTGACTTAGGCCGGTCGGTGCACGCGGAGTGGAAGAGAAGTCGACTCACGAAATATTCCGAAGCTGGCCGACTTTTGCCGAAACAAATATATATGCTGCACATACACGGCTGTAAGGTAAAGGCGCGTACTCACGAATCAAGTTTAATTGACCGATTATAGTTGTTCAACAAAAGTTGAATATTGCTTGAATCAGTTTTTGTTCACACATTTTAATAGAAACTGATCAACAGTTTCAGTTAAAAATGGCGTCGAATGCAGTTGTGCGTGAAATTGTACGGATAGTAACTTATGATAAAGTTCTAAGAATTTTAGCATCACACTTTCAGACCACTTGAGGCTGATTTTTCTAACTAAAAACACAACACAAAAAACAAAACACATGCACGAGTGGCGTGACCAGTTGAAAGCGAAGTTGACAGTCAACTGAAGTTCACACGTTTCAAGACAGGATTCAACTTGAAAGCAAATGGCGGATGACTCATCACTTGAACGATAAACTTTGACTGGGTCAAACTTTTCTTGATCCACTAAAAAGTTGATAAACTTTATTGAAACAAAGATTCTCACTACAGATTTCATTCAACTTTTGTTGATCAACTATAATCGGTGAGATTAAACTTGATTCGTGAGAACGCGCCTTAAAGAGGTCCCACGAAATTTTGGCCTTTGGAATATTCAAGATGAAGGCTGAGAGCGAGTCACTTGTACGATAGGAGAATGTATCGTCTGCTTCTAGGAAGGTCGAGGAGCATTTCGGACTGAAGGCCCAAAACAAACAAATTCACTGACCTTGCACCTCAAGAACATACACAGATCCGCCGGCCAAAAACTAATTGCGCCCACTAGACTTGGGGGGGGGGGTACAGCTCCTGGTTATTCCTGACATAGGCACTAAATGGGACGAGTGGACAGCACTAATTGAACAAGGGGCGGGCGGGATGGACCCAAGAGCCGGTCTGGACACAGAGACTGGAGAAAAAGAAATCCTCTGGCCCCGTCGGGGATCGAACCCCAGTCCTCCAGCCTGGGCTACTCGCAACACTGACTGAGGTATCCCAGTTCATTCCATTAGTTATCCAGAACTTATTTTTGTTAAATGGAGTTAAAACTCACTAATCCACACAAAATCTAAACATTTACATAAATGTTAATGACTCAATCGCACTAAATCTTCACGACCGCAGTGTTCCACATACAGTGAACTGTTTGTTTCATGCAGGACACAAGATCTTCTGCCTGGCAAATGAAGCCTGTTTTATGGTTGATAAACATGGTGCCCCCAAAATTTAATTTCTGTGAATGCTAATTGGTATATTAATAACCATTTGAAATTGAATGTTTCCTCAAAGCATCCTGCTAAAGAGGATGTTCCCGCAGGTTTCGCCAAATTGGTTTGTGGCGTTGGGATACTTCTCTTTGTTAATGTTTAATGTCAAATGATCGGATAGTTTAAAAATACTTTCGGTTGGAAACTACTTGTTTTAGTCGAGCTTAGAAACAAGTGCAAAAATGGCGGAGTCATATTTACGGCAACAGATTGAATGCCTACGGGCAGAATTGAGTAATTTACGTACGCAGATGATAACAGGGCGCTCAACAGCGGCAAAAGATCTTTCATTCCAAAATGGGGAGGTTCAGGAAAGTCAGTCACAATAAATGAGTTTTTTTGAAACTGTAGACAGTACAGCACGTGTTGGAAATTGGAGTGAATCAGATAAGATTCAAATCACAACACTAAAATTTACCGACACGGCCAAAGCATTTTATAGTGGAAGTTTGGAATTTCACGCACCGGATATTACGTGGGAAAATATTAAGGCTCATTTTCGGGATCGTTTTAGGGATGTCCGAAACGACCAATTTCACTTTGTCTAATTGCAAACGGCGAGACAAAGAGAGGACGAAACACCGCAGGAATTCGCGGATCGTTGTCGTTCATTGGCGCAAAAGTAGAGGACCCCGTATTACAAGTGTCATTATGAGCAGGCACAAAGGATGCTACTAGCAGCTTTTATATCAGGCTTAATTGGGAATCCAGGAACGAAACATTTTATTCGGGTTCAGGAATTCAGTGTGAAAAATGTAACAAGCACGGACACACATGGCAGCGGCGCCGCGCTCATTTCAGGCCGATTGAAACAAGATCCACCACAAGCAAGCAATTCAGCCACAGGCCAAGTCAGCATCCGACAAATCCCGCTAGGACTAGAAATGCGCAGTCTCGGTGCTACGAATGCAACAAACTAGGGCATTATGCCAGAGATCGTTATCAGCAAACTTCCAAAAGTCAATTTCAAAAAAGAAATCTGCCACCGAAATCCAATCAGCCGGAAACACAAACTCCAAAGTTTCCTATAGCAGTGGCCCCACTAAATAAATTTTTCAGGGGGGTTGGTCAAGTTTTAAAACGCAACCAGTTTAGTGTCTTACCCAAGTCATTTGTTTACTCGGCATTGTTGTGTTGGTACAACAATACCGAGTAAACAAATATAAGGTAGCATTGTTTAAATACGTCATTTCTTGACGACAAATTGGTTGACGACAGCGGGGAATCAGAAATTTTTATAGTAGAGAATATTACTTCCAGATAAAAGTATTTCATATAAACTAAATAATTGTCACATAGGTTTTCGCAATTATTTATACAGAAGGCTACAAAAATTTAAAAACCTAATGACGTATGAAAGAAACGGACATTGTTCTGCATACAGGCACACACAACTTTAAAATAACATTTCGTTTGAGATACCATGAGATTTTGAACCGGGCACAAAACATAGTGACCACCTATGGCTTTGCCCTTCGTATTGGACCAGAAACATTGCTAGAACTACTTACTGATACTTTTTAAAACATGTTTGAGGATTTTGCTAAAGTTACTCTTAAGGGCATGAGAAGTAGAGTCTTCTTCGATTTTTCGTACTTTCAGATTATAATTCTCTTACATTTCTACAGGCAGAAGTGAAGGTTTGCGTGACTTTTTTTAGAGGCACAAAAAGCACTTCTAAACAATTGACTAAATCAGGGTGGTCCAACCTTTTTCCTCGCTCGACAAAGAATTGTTTCCCTTTTCGACCCAAGGGCCATGAAACTCCTCCTGTCACTAATTTTGCAAGGTTATAATCTTTAACCCTTTGCGACCGGATGTCGGACTGAGTCCGCCACGTAATTTACAAATTTTTCACTTGATCTGGAGTCAAACTGAGACTAGCAAACAGTGTCAGCATATAATTAAAGCCTTCTTCCTTGCATTATTCCTATCCTAGTCTTCCTGGCAAGACTTTGTGTACCTGATAACAGGAGAATTAGGCAGGAGAGAAAAGTCGTCTTATTCTGACACGTGTCCATGGAAGCCAGGACAGGCGAAGGAAGAAGTCTATGGAAAAATCTTACGAGAAGAAGAGATGGGATGGTTGGACACGTCCTGAGGCAACCAGGATTGGTTAATTTGGTAATGCAAGGAACAGCTGAAGGGAAAATTTGTAAGGGAAGACAATTATTGGAATTTTTGAGGTTGTGGGCTGTAAAATATATGTGGAAATGAAGAGACTGGCGCAAGATGGACGAAAATGGGGGTCCGCATGAAACCAGTCGGAAGACTGACGATAAAGAGAGAGAATTTGCAACACTTAATTTCCTCCTAAAAAAACAAAATGTGCCTTCATGTTTCACGGCTTGCAGGAAGATCTCGACCAACTCAGCGACTAGCAGTTTCTCACATGTGACTTTATCCCAGAGCATTATTTACTGAAGTTTAAAGGAAATTTTTAAACTCTTTCTTTAATAAGTTATTGTTACTTATAAAAGGGAAGTACCCTCTCACTTACCATGAGAAGGTTACTATTCAAAATATTTTTTAAAGCTATTATATATGCACAAAATAGTGTTTAAAATCCTTGTATCACAATATAATTGAACGGACAATGTGTTCAATACAAGCCACGACCACTTCCCTCCGCATCGTTTACAACCGATTCATTCAATCTTCCTGCCATTCGACAACATTCTTCTTCGATTCAAGCCCTTGGGGATTTGAGGTCCTTGGCTTTCAGTGCATTTTCCCTCCATTCCTGATGGTCCTTAGCCCCTTTATACCAATTTGTTTTCCCACGATTCTCGAATCCTCCTTAGGCTCATGTCTACTTCTCTTACGTGGTCTACCGATCGTCCTTATGGGACCAGGCATTTCTCTAATCATCCTTCTTTCAAATATTCTTCTGAAGTCACTGTCCAGGGAACACTGGGATTCCGATTGTCTAAAATCGATATTAAGTCATTTCAAGTATATGTAACGCCACTTCGAAATGTTTTCTTCTTTTTCAAGTAATTAGAATATTCCGTATACTTTTACATTCAGCCAAAGTGAAGCGGTGAACCAAATGCTTAAAATTACTTATAATATCCGTTGTAAACGATGAAAATCTCAGTTTCTAATATCAGGGGAAATGAGTGGGTGGGAGAATCACGGCATTTAAGGGAATGCCGCCAACCAAATTATCTTTCGAACGATTTGAAATGAGCGCGCTCTGCTCGCACTGCCATCTCTGGTGACATCATAGAAACAGATGGCGGTTGATGTTGTCGTCGTTTCTTCGTGGCAAAGAAACATCTCATCTCGCTCTTCTATGTATTAAAGTTAAAACATTGCACGGAATTTGTAGCTTGTTCCTTAATTTGAAAGTCTGTTCTTCTGAATCTGCAGTCTTGTAACACAATGAACTCGGGCTGGAATAAATGATGTGTTATGTTACTAAAGTCTTGGTTAGTGGCGCATTCTGGTGAGGTATTGTCCAGGTACCACGCATAAGGCGTGAAGTCTTCTTTCAGGCCCGGCTTATGATCTGTTAAGCTGATTCTGTATTTGAGTTTATCTCGGAGACATGCCTCGAGTTCCCCGTTTGATTAGAGCTGTCACATTTTTCTATTACTCTGTCTGTACCTTAACTCAATTTAAGTTTCTAGTTTTGTGTATTTTGTGGTAATATTTTGTGCTCATTCATTAAAATACTTAAAAGTACCGTACAAAATACCGTGAATAAATAAATACATCTGTTGACTGAAAGCATCGCCTGTTTCTTCACGGCATTTGAAGAGGTTGTGAAACCGTTCCCTTCTTCTTTGTAGATTGTTGCCAAGGTGGGATTGGGTTCGAGGAAGGGATTTATGGACTCTTTTCCTGGGTTCACGGGGTTTAATTAAAGATCCCTCAGCTGAGGCTTTAGTTATTTATTTTCAGGTGATTGCTTATTTAAATTCTCCGCGCGATATTGGTCAAAGTTAATGTAATACACCGATGAGTCCGTGATGCCGTTTCAACTTGCAACTACTGACAACTGCCGACTCCTCTCAAAAGAAGTCTGCGTCTCAAATACATTACTTTCTCCCACTTATTCCGAAATCTGAAATTTTGTAACATCATTGGTTCGACTTCCCGCTTAGTTTTGTGATTGGTGGAATATTTTAAATTTAAGTCTGATTGGTCGGTTCGATACCCGAGGTCAACTCTGACGCTAGGTCACTTATGCCTACTTTTGCATAAACCCAATTAATAGGGGTCCGACCTCCCAGGGGTGAAATCCTACAATGGCCAGTTGAAAGAAGTTTCGAACTTCTTGGATGTGGATTTTTCGAAAGGACAAATGTTCCGCTGACCCTTCGCGACATGTGCGGGAGTGAATGCATTGAAAACGGAAACATTTCTTCATCCTTGATGGGTAGCCGTGGTCCGAGCTCGACCTCATGGCTACACGATTACAGTTGGTTCTCCCTCAGGCACATGGCACAATTACGCGGTATATTGGAGCAACTCAGTCAAATGAATTTTCAAAATTCTTTTTAAAATATCACACGTAGATCAGAAATCGATACAAAATTCAGTCTGTTGCCTTAATAATGACGTTTTTGTAAACGATGTTCATGAATCTTCCCCTAATAACATGAAGACGGTTTCGTAACTCGAAACATGTCGCCACAAGTGGATTTATTTAATACAGGACGCAAAGAGAAACTGCTGTATATTGATGAATGATAATATTTTAGATAAAATTAAAAGACTTTAAAGTAATTAATTTGAATAAGACTTCTTGAGCAGAAAACAACGAGAAGAAATAATCTTTCCTTCTTTGCTGCAAACAATATTTCTCTTTTTATTTTTTTTGTAGCTCCTACATCAATTCCTAGTTTCCTGCATAATTTACATAAGGAAAGTAATTAAACTTAATGTGTTCGTCGTGGTTGTAATCAACTGCAAACTACTGATTTTCCTGTGCCAGTCCAGGTTCGTAGTTCGAGTCCCGAACGGGCTGAAACTTGAGATGAAAAGGGTAACCCAGGCTTTGGCGTATTAATCCTGTTTATACAAACGAAGGATGAGATTATATTTGAAACGCCTTACGTCATCCAAATGTGATTAATTTTATGAATTTTGGCTTTGTTAATTTGTTGGATTGGAAGAGAGTGGCGACAATCGTCTTTCCTCGAGAGCTTCCGTGACACACACAAAGCTTTCGCCTCGTAAAAGTTGTTTACGAGGCGAAAACTTAAGCCTTTCCAGATATGGAATGACGTTTGTCCTAGAACAGACGCCTCACTGCGATTGGACCAGTGAATTTCGAATGTGGCTTTTCGGAGCGTTTCCGACGTCATGGGGTGATTTTGGGGGACGAATCGGATCGCCGCATTCAATTGAAAATTTCAGAACGGTTGCTGTGTGAGGAAACCTTTAACACTCTCCCACCAAAGTAAGAAACGTTGTAACCAAACCAGCGCCGGCCTAGCTACTGGGTTTGAATCTAACATTCTTTTACGTTTGGCCTCCTTTTTAGCGTTTCTCCTCCTTCTTCTTCTTTTACGTTTCTCCTCCTTTTTTTACGATTCTCCTCCATCAGTTTGTCTCTGTGTTTGTAGGCGTAATCGTCTGCATTCGGTAAGTCCTTGACGACACAAGTCGACATTGCGTATCTACGAACATTCATGTCTGACGCCTGTTGCCTGCAATTTGAAATATTAAAAGTGAAAACAAACAATCTTCCATCAACCATCAGTGTTATCTACACTCAAGACAATTTTTACCACATTTCGCGGACAGAGTTACAGAAAATATGCAGCTCAACATGCGATGATGTAACTCACGAAGGAAAGCCTCTTCTACAATAAGTAATTTATTAATATAAATTTTAAAAAATGTAATTTGAATGTCAGTGCAATTATGTAAAGAAATTATTCATTTTCTTAAAAATATATATACTTCTACTTTTGGGGTTCTAAAATATCAGAGATTTCGGTGTAAAATAAGTATAAAAGAATTATCTTTGGGAGTCGTAAAATGTTTTGCACTAAAAATGTCCACGTCTGATGGGCTGGCTCTGTCTTTGGGTAGAATGGGAAACTGCTTGAAGCTAAGGGCACAGCTTCCACCGAAATGTCGTTGCTTATAATTTGTTTCCTGACAACCTTAACAAACATTCCTCCAATCGGAATTCAATGCACGATTGCCTCACCACATTTCAGAACAGTTCCCACGTGATCTGTCTTTTGCTCAGATGCACACAGAACACCGGCCATATTGCTATCATAACGTAATACATTTTATTACATCAAAGTGGAGGGAGAGGTTACCACTATTTTAAAAGGCTGTCAAATGACTTGTGTTCTGGCTAGCGACGTTTGGTAAACTTCATTATGCCATTGACTTCGGTCAGAATAATGAACTTAATCACACGCTTTCTTTGGAGAGATAAGCACGTCTTGTTTGAGACATGCGTCGATGACAATATTTCCCTCTTTTAGCAATAAATTTTCAACACAATTTTGTTCCACCAAAAATAGTTTTGCTACACTTAAGACAGACAAAAATCAAAATTAATTGAATTTTTCTGGGATTTTTGGCTCTTGCACAAAAAGGTATGAATAAATTTGTCTTCTGGGAAGTTTTTGGAGCTGCTTACTCACTCCATCAACAGATGGTAGGAGACTGCGTGTTCAAACACGCCAAGAGAAAGCCATTTTTAAATAAACCTCCGTCAGAAATGGGAACATGAGACTGATAGGCGTCGTTAAACCTCAAACTGGCCCAACACTTTGACGAAAGCCGAAGATTATGGCGATGCTGATGTGCTTAAAGCCAGACACTTCCTGCCCAAGAGAGTGCCACTGATCAAAGAAACTTAGTCAAAGAGCTTCTTATTAATGCAGTCACGGCTTACGTCTGATTAGCATTTCCTAGTCATTCGCCCTCTGATTTAACCAATCAGCTTGACCGCAACGTCGCCCCGCCTCCTTTCATTCTACACCCTTAACCATCCATTTTTCGCGCGCTTATTCGAGGCTCTGAGTAAGCAGTAAGAACCTCTGAAACGTCGGTCACTATAAGGCGCTCTATCCACAAGATCGCGGATACATTGACCGGAAATAATTCACTTCCTAGAGCTTTTCGAAAGTAAGAGTTTGTGATTATACAGCCCTGAACAATCATACAAAGAATCAAACAAACAAAGAGACAAACCATTGATTTTCCTTGCCATCGAAATATGCGACCCACTCGTTATAACATCCACCGATTACGAAGATCGTGTCGTCCATCACTTCTGCGTTTAATTGATATTCATAGAAGTTCATGGCAGGGATCTCGGTCCGCGTGTCTTCTGCAGGCTCATATTTTTCGGTACTGAGCTCGCATGATGTTTTGTTCTGTCCTCCTGCACACACACACACACATTCAGTAACAGGTCACAGGATATAAAAAAGCTGCCAAAGGGAACTTCTTCTAACCCCACTCAGCGGGGCCCTTCTTGATATTTATTACTCTATCACCTGGCCACGAAATGTTTAGCCTTTATGAAGCCACAAGATTCATTACCTTATTCACAAAAGTCGGTAGTTGACCTTATCTCGCATATTCTAGTTCCTTAAAAACATTTTAATATTATCCTTCCTTTTACGCCAATGTGTCACAAGTGGTATCTTTTCTTCAAGATTACCAATTATAGCTTTTTAGATATTTGTATTTCCCGTAACTTCGATACTTCACACTCTGTCTGTCTTTACGCTCTTGAAATTTGTAATTCCGTAAAAGGAAGGAATGAATTAAATACAACAACAAAAATTCATTCCCTCTTGCAGTGTCAGTTTTAGTACCAGGAACAGCTACAATTTCATTTTCGTACTTGTAGCATCAGGAAATTGCGCCTGACATCTGTTGTTTACTTCATGAAACTGCGTGAGAATGTAGCCTTAAATATCAACACAAGATGGCGTTACACAAACAAGTGACGAAAATCAAAGACTGCGAAGGAACTGCTTTAAACCGTTGGCTTTTTGGGGATAACAACGCGGCAAACTAAAATTTCCCTGCTACAAGAACAAAATATTTACCTGTAAACCTGGGACTCTGTGAAAAATAGGGCATACGTTACTTTGGATACCACAAGAGATTACGCGATGTTAGTTAGTTAGTTAGTTAGTTAAGTGTTCTTTGTGGAGAATGTAATCGAAACCACGAATCGGGGATAAAATTACGGACAAACTAACTCTGTAATGACGGGAGAAAAATTCTGTTCATAAAATCTCAGTCACTCAAAGAAAACCAGGAAAACATTTCACAATAGCAAGTTCTGTCAGAAGGATAGAGGAGCATCGCTCAGAATGTCCAGAGTTCTCACCTAGGGCGTACAGACAGCCGTGGAACGCGACGCAAGTAAAATAGTCACGTCGAGAAAGCATTGGTGCGACGAACGTCCATCGGTCGGTGTCCGGGTCATAAACTTCCACCGAGTTTAGAACATTGAAATAATAATATCCTCCAACGACGTATATTTTGTCTGTAAAAACAAATTAGCTATAATTAAACTGGTCCATGCAGAGCACAGACATGGGACAATCCGTACTTAAATCTGTAAATCTATTAAGTCCCCCTTCGAGTCACAGAAACTGCGCAGACACGGCCGTCTCTGTTCATCTGTTTCTTTGTTTCGAAAGCAGACCATCGGCGTGTCGGAGGAAAATTGTTTAAATCATAAAATTTAATACAAACAACATAAAGTGCTTAAATGCATAATGGAAATCTTCTGTGAAAGAGTTTTATTAAATTTGGTACCAGAGATGTACGGTACGAGCTGCTAAAAGGTGCTCTACATTTATAATATAATGTGCTACTTTTAACTGTCTCTAAAACATATTACATCCGTATTATTTGAGATCCAGTTTGAGGGTTGATTGCATTCACTCCGAGTGCACACTAAAAAGGCAGAAGACGACGCACAGGGACAGCTTACGAGAGCAGAAGAAACCATCACGCACTCAGAACTTCAAGCCGTCGCAGTCTGTGAAATAACGAAGTCCGTAGCACGGATAAAAGAAAGAAATAATAAAAGAATATGGGACGATGGAATGACGGAAACTAAGTTCAAGAGCGAAGAGGAATGCCTTGAAGATGAAGGCATAAAGTTCGTCTGAAACGTCGGTAGTAGTCAATCGACAGCCATCTTCATACTAGACACCGTGAGAACCTCAGATCCTGCGATTCCTTCAACCGTTCGTGCGTTTTTACACGCGGACAGACAGACAGCCTTCTCAATTAATTCACAAATTTCTATTTCACTGGATTTACGTACCATTCAGTACAGCCGCACTTGCATCGATTCGCCCTGTGTTCATGGGAGCGATCAAAGACCAATGATTCGTCTTGGGGTCGTATCTTTCAGCCGTTCTGTGATAATCATAATATTTGTATCCGCCGATGCCGTACACTGAACCTCGCAGAACTGCCACACTTAAACTGAATCTGAAACGAAAAAAGTACACGCTCTGCTATGCTCATTTATTACTCATTCAGATGCATTTCCTCTCGCAGAACGAAATTGTTCACTCGTCATTGTTAAGTCACAATTCAAATGAATTAGCAAGCAAATCGTATTCTTAAAACCAAAATTGTCGCAAAAGTCCTCCGACCTATTCACACTTTGCACGATGCTCCTTTATGTGAGTGGTACAATTTTACATCCACTGCCCACATTTATATCTTGACTAAGACAGCGACTATCAGCTTTTGAAGAAGGAGTCTGTTCCAAGGACTTAATCAGTTACCAAGCTGCATCTTACCTGTTTTTAATAAGCATAGGCGTCACATCGCGGCATGTCTTCGTAACAGCGTTGAAGCAGCTACATGAGTTAAAGGTTTCAACGCCGTTCTCACCTCCGATGACGTAAATGTCGACACCGACCACTGCCGTGCAATGGTTGACTCGCGGACCGATCGAGTCGGCCCCTTCCACCTGCAGGAACGACAGATTATGGCTTTATGTTTCTTTGGGTCATTCGGTCTATTGAAGTGAAGTCCTTACATTAGAGTTCAGGCGACCAACCACCGGAGCAGAGGTGAAACCCCCAACAGTGGACCGAAATTGCTACCCTCTGGTGGGAGACACTCGACAAAGACCGTGAGAAATTAACTTGGAGCGAAGGTGGAAACAGGAAGACCCGAAGAGAAGCTCTCGTCAATTTCGACAGACAAACGTAGAATTAATTTCTGATCAACAGCTAACATTTCAGGTTCGTACTTTGGAAAGGACAGATGTTGGTGTTTTGGGATTTATCGACGCAAAGCTGGAGGCAGTACGTCCATGATTAAGCCTAAATAAACAATTATTTGGTGAAAAGAAGGAAAAAGGAGGAAAAGTAGTTTTTCTCGGAGGCGTCATTTAATAAGGCACAGTAAGAGTAGAAATGCGTGCAACTCACCACAGTCCACCGGTCTGCTCGTGCGTCGTAGGCTTCGATCACATCTGTCAGCCTTTCGTTGCGACACCCACCAATAGCAAAAAGAATGTCCTGTGGGATTCGCGGGCGGGCAATCCTTGGGGTCACGAAGTCCTGTTGTATCTTCTTCAAATTTTTCACGTCGTCCAGGAATGTGAGCGTCTCCGAGATCACGGGTCTACACGCCTCGTTTTCCATTACGTACGGGTGCTTTGACACCTGTTGAACAGTTCAATGTGGACCTTATGAACTTTTAGGAAGGGATGTCATGTTTCATTGCAGAGGAGACAAGAAATTCACACATAATTTTGTTCTGAAGTCACCGAAATAGACAATGACATGTACGGGATAATATGTTTTTTGGTTTATGTAACGACGCTCTTAACAACTGCACAGGTTGAGGAGAGAAGTAAAATCAAGGTTAAATCGACCTTAGAGAAAAATATTGAAACGTGTTTCAACCGAAAGTTAAATACTTCATTAAGGGTTGTAAATTGTAATTTATTTCTCGTCTCTCCCGTGCGATCACCACATTCTTTTTGATTCGATAACTTTAATTAATCGTTAGAACTACGTAGCATCGAAAGAAAATTATGACAATTAGTTGCTACGAGTGCCAAGGGAGGCAACCTTCTGCATGTTGATGGTTGGTTGGAAGGCCCGTCAACACAACAGCGTGTGATCATGGGCTCGATGTCTATTATGAGGCATTGCATGTTTCGACCTTAACTGATCATCATCAGGTGGTTCTCTTTAAGTGTTCGAAACTGTTAGATACGAATGAAAAGTTGTAAAGACATTTGACGCAGATAACTTTTTCGTGAATCCGTCCGATTTTTTCACAAATATTAGTAAGAGGCGAGTGGCTGAAATCACAGGGCATTTGACCTTGGATAGAAACATTTTTCCTCTCGGGTTAAAGCGCATGGTGAAATGGAAGAAGGAATATGGCTGCTTCGTGAGTTTACGTTTAAAATATTAGGATGTTAAAGCTGTCTATTAATTTGAAGCCCCTGGGGTAATTTACTCTCGGAGTTAGAACGAAACCTTCTTGCTGCAATTTTCGGATATCTGTTGTCCCTATGTGGTCAATCAGCTGTAGATTATCATGCTAAGTGTTCATCGTCGGAGCTGCTTGAAATTACTAGAGCAGCTAAGACACGCTTCTTATGGCGGTAGGATCTTTGGTTAAGTTGAACGCTGCGTCAGAAGACGTGATTTATCAGTTGGATGATTTTCCTATTCGAGCTGAGTGGACGTTTGAATGCAGTTAACGGTGAGATGCTGTAGTTGAACTGAAACACGTAATCGATCTTAATAAACGCTGAGACTGTAATAAAAGAATTTTTAATTCTGGCCGTGACCTTGGCGAAACGACGTTTTGGTATCTGCGTGTGTTAATCCCGTGAAACCTCGTGTAACCGGACTAAATGGGTGGAACCACGGGTCTGACGACCGAGGGAAAGGGGAACGTGGTCATGGAATTGAACAAATAATTACAGACTCAATACAGATTCTCCACCTCGGCGGATGATGCGGGCGTGTCGCACGCAAAAGCCGACGGCTAAAGTCACTCGTGGGCGCTGTTCGAGGGAGTCCCTGTACTAAAATAGTGAATTTATCAGACATTTTGTCCATCGCATGAACTGGAGGTTCTGGTGTGATTCTGCCGATGTCAGTTGATTTGCTTGCTACGTTGTCCTGAACAAGAAGGTTCAGCGTCTATGGGAACCAGCGGGTGTCTTTTGTCTTTGCCCGATAATAACCAATTCTCTAAATGTCCAGAAGTGTTCATAATAATCAGCAAAATCTTGGGTGAGGTTAGGTCAATGAACTATATCGCGTGGACTTCGATTTAAACACTCTCGCCGGTGGAATCCAATCGCAACCGATCTGGTTGAAATTCGGTCGCTTAATGCGGGAATCGGATAATCGAGTCTCGGTTAACAGAGGTTTTGCTGTACGCAGAAAGATGTGGGGCTGAATGTTGATTTTGGTGTTGGGAGGATTATGTAAGAAGCAAGAAATTCCGCAGAGAAAGAAAGAAAGAAAGAAAACGAAGAAAAGGTATTCGAGAGGAAGACATTTAATTATGACCCTGCAATAGGTCATCTGCTGGTCATAATGACGATCAAAACATACGCAGTTAAATCAGAACATTTAAATTACAGGCACATTAATAACAAAATGTCAACGCATTGTAATTCGCCCAATCCTCAGTCAGAGGCTTTAATCTCCGACCCGGCACTCGGCTGCTGTCTTGAGTAAAGCTGGCGTCACAGCAAATAACAAATGAACACCCGAAGGTTCATCACCGAATTAACCAAAGCCCTGTCCTGAGCCAACAAAATCCAGTCTCCTTCAACTCCTATCTCCCGTAGATCCCGCCTGAGATTGTCCTCCCATGTACGTCTAGGTCTCCCCAGCGGTCTCTTCCCCTCAGGCTTCCCAAATAGTGGACCCAACCAACCAGATGGCTTAGCGAACACAAAGGTTCATCACCGAATTAGCCAAAGCCCTCCACCGGACCCTGTCCTGGGCCAACAAAATCCAGTCTCCTTCAACTCCTATCTCCCATAGATCCCACCTGACATTATCCTCCCATCTACGTCTAGGTCTCCCCAGCGGTCTCTTCCCCTCAGGCTTCCCAAATAGTGGACCCAACCAACCAGATGGCTTACAGAACCCGAAGGTTCATCACCGAACTAACCAAAGCCCTCCACCGGACCCTGTCCTGGGCCAACAAAATCCAGTCTCCTTCAACTCCTATCTCCCATAGATCCCACCTGAGATTATCCTCTCATCTACGTCTAGGTCTCCCCAGCGGTCTCTTCCCCTCAGGCTTCCCAAATAGTGGACCAAACCAACCAGATGGCTTACAGAACCCGAAGGTTCATCACCGAACTAACCAAAGCCCTCCACCGGACCCTGTCCTGTGCCAACAAAATCCAGTCTCCTTCAACTCCTATCTCCCATAGATCCCGCCTGACATTATCCTCCCATCTACGTCTAGGTCTCCCCAGTGACCTCTTCTCCTCAGGCTCTCCAAAAATACCCGGTGCACACCTCTCGCCCCATCCGTGCACTCCACATGCCCAGCCCATCTCACTCTTCTTGGCTTAATCACCCTGAAGACGTGACTGATTCAGTCAATAAGTCATGCCGCGTGTTTGTCATTACTCACATAAAGTTAAATCTTCTTATGTGTAAACTACGTAGACATTACGTATAAAAATATCAATGTAATCCATAAAGTCTTAGATGCCTCTACTCTGGTGAACTGATTTTAAAAATTTAGGAAAAGAATATGCCATAGAATTTGCGTGACCTTTGATGCTGAACCAGACAGTTAACAAATAAATTTTGGAAAAAGAAGGCTAGACCTTTTCATAAGCATAAAATTTTCGAGTTCTTCTCTGTCTGTAGAACTACAAATGCTTAAGAGGTTACATGATTAAGGACTTTCCTGCCTAAGTTACACGTTTATATAAACCACGAACACAATATGTCATTTAAAATTATAAAACGAACGCGAGAATTACAGTTGGGAACAGTCACAAAAGCTCTAAGTTGTTCTAACGCATGCGCAGATCAGGCCTAAATCACGCTACTCAAACACTGCAATGTACAAGATATTCTATGAAAAGTCGATTGGTACTCGGCTCGTCAAAGAACAGCCCACTCTCTTTACTGAACCAGAAGGCTCATCACCATGTTCACAAAATCCCGCCACCGGGGTCTATCCCGAGTCACTTGCATCCACTTCGCTCCATCGACTCCCATCTCCGTAAGGCATATATTAATTTTATCCTCTCATCTACGCCGAGGTCTCCCCAATAACTTGTAAACACCCCTCCCCTGCTCACCCCCTAACAACATCGGGTGAGGAGCTTGTCATTCACTTTTCTCTGTTATTCGTCCCACCTTCATTTTGGGTCCAAATATCTTCCTTGTCAGAGCCCCTCAGTCTATGTTCCTCCCTCAAAGTAAAAGACCACGTTTTGCACCCATAAATCCTTTGCATTCCCCGGATTTAACCTGCTGATAATGATAGGGAGATTCGTCGATAATTATTCTTCTAAATCCGAAATAAAATTTCTTCTCAGTTCCCTAAAACGCTTTAATAATGTCGATGTATCAAGAGATGTAAAGCGTTAGAATTATTATTCAGAATACAAACCCCACTTCTTAAGATCCATTTATTTTTATTAAGATTCTGGGATACGAAACACGTTTTATACCTTTAAAAAGTTAATTGCCTACCGGAATATTCTTTTACTATCAATGATGCCATGAACAAATAGAAGTCAATCTAATGTTACTTGAAATTGTGTTAAAAAAGTTTAATTCTCTTACACGAGTTCACAAATGCAGACGAAAACATTAAATGTGATGAACAATAATAATAATAAATAAGAATCCCTTACCTCAAACTTTGTTCAATTGTAAGAGACCACGACGTCCACTGTCAAAGATCACAGATTTCTTAATAATTCTTATATAAGAAAAGAACTTGTGATGTTCTAAAAGGATTTTAACAGCACAAAATTGTCTACTCTACGACGCACTTTTTCTACAACCGACTCACAGCTGAGCTCTTTCCGCAGTGACGAAAGACCAACCAACCAACCAAAAAGCTAACTAAGGGCAGAGGCCTGCGCTAGCACAAGCATCGTCCCTTCCTAGGTGAAACCATTCCTGCGCACAAGGCGCATTGCTGGAAATGGTAAACAGTCTTAATATAAAAAACGGAAATTTTGCTATCGCTAACAGGGTTACGTCGTGGCGGGAGCCTCGATCATTCAAACTGGGATCTGTTGCTGCTGATGGGAGGTTATCCCGTCAGGCAAGTTGTCCAAAAGAATTTGGTTGGTTGGATCTCTGGGGTTTGAACCCAGAGAGGGAGGGGCCGTTTTGGCTGAAGGCCTCTGCGGCATGGGGGGAAGATCACTTCAGCTGATGGCCTCCATGATCGGGGTGGGGGGGGGGGAGGGTGGCGGGCCGTGCCCCTATTAAGTTATACCCTGGCATTCGCCTTACAACTGAGGAAAAGCACGGAAAACCTCAGTCAGGGTAGCAGTGACGAAAGAGGATTGTTGACGGCAATATATACTAATGCAACAATGACGAGTAAACAGATGACGCAACAATCAGTTTCTTAGGTAACATAACCATTGTTGTCGATCCATATTTACACATTGTTGGTAGTTAAAAAATACAATTAGAATCACTCTAACTTATAATTTGGTTACATTCAATAATTAATTCTAAGTTCTTTCCCTATAAGAAGAGAACGCATTTAAAAATAATGAGAAGATTGCAATTTCATTTTCGCTTATTTAAAAATAACGCCCGGTTTCATTTTACTTGATTAATTTTAAAGATGATTTTTGAGGGGCCCGAGCGCTGTTGAGCCCATCGCCCCTGGGTCAGAGAAAACGTTTCCCGCGTTCGAATCCCGGGGAAGATGTTTTCTGTTGTTCGGATAGCGACCACTAGGGACGAATGGCGCTAAGGCGAATTCTGTTCTTGTTCCTGGGAAATGATTCGACTGACTAAGGCCACGAGCCCGAAAACTGTCTGAGACCCAGAAGATGAATTTGTAAGGACCCGTCGTATTTCCCCTTAGTAAATACCGCAGAGTCTACCGGCCATGGGTAGACTCGAAATTGAGGGTTGACTTTTCATTACTCGTTCGCTTGTGGCCCGTGAAGAAGAAACGTGGCGCGATTATTCCATAAGACAAATGAGAGAACGCAGGAAGGTCGGAACTCTGGGGAAAGTGTCCTGAGTTCGATTTCCGGCTAGGGCGGTTCCTTTAACTCCGAAACTAAGCGAGACAGATCAATGGCGCCAGGATCAGAGTTTCTCTGCTTCGAAGAGGAGATTACGGAAACGGAGGCCTCGACACTGGGTTCGACTCCTGACAAGAAGAATGGTTTCTGTTGACAGGAACGCAACCGCGTTAAGAGAGCGAAAATCTTTCGTTTCGGAGAGGAAGTTACAGGATCTAAGGTCACAGACCCGAGTCTCTCTTAAGAAAACACCATTCCTGCGTAAGGAACGCTTTGCTGGAAATGGTAAATGAGCCTCATAACCAAAACGAGGGTTTGGTCGTGGCGGAAGCCTTGACGGTCTGTTGCTGCTGCTGATGAGAATTTTCGCGTGAGTCAACTCGTCCTTCATGAAAAGGATTTTGGTTGGAGAGTTGTCTGGAATTTGAACCCATAAGTGGCTCACGTCAGCTGAAGGTCTTAATGATTTGGGAGTGGCGGGCCGTCCTTCTTGTATTTGCCTTACAACTGAGGAAAAGCTCGGAAAACCTCACTCATACAAAACTTTCTACTAGCGCCAAGTAAAACTTCTTTATCGAAATAGTCATTACCCAATTAAATTTAAAATGTGTCTAGTATAAATAAATAATGTCTCGGATCCATCAAAAAGATTTTCCGGCGCTTTTATCAAAGCAGGATCTACGATTTTAATTCCCAGAAACAGAATTTACGTTCCCTCAATATGACGCCAGCAGTTGATATGAAGATTTCACACTTGTCAGTTGGTTCATAATCGTTTAAAACCGAAAAGCAACAAGCGACTTTGGCTACTGTTACGCACTGAACTCAAGGAAGACTTCTTAGTTTTCACGACACTTCGTGCATGAACCATCAGCATTAGCAACTTTAAAGCTGCGTTCTGTATTTATGGGTTGCACTGCAAGCAGTATGGAACAGGGGAACCGCAGGGACCACGTGTGTCGGCAGACGTAGAAGGCCCACTCCGGGAGCCGATGGCATCTTTGGCCGGGGGAGAGAACGCCGTAGTGGAAAGAACGATGATAACGAATTTCAGAAATCACAAGCAGACTTGGAAGCTACAATTTGGGACGCTTTGCTAGGAGATAGAAAGGAGAGGGAGAGACTCAGGCAGGAGGACGGAGATACGAATGAGGGTATTGTAAATCGTATAGAATCAACTGCAGACAGATTATCCAGAGAAATGGCGAGTCTTAGAGAAGGTACCCGACGTGAAATTAAACTTGTAAAGGAGAAAGTTGAGAAAATGTTTGCCAGAGTGAATGAGCAGATGCGAGAGACCATGGCGGAAACCAGGCGAATTAATGAACAAACGAACAGAAAATAGTCGAGCATAGGCAAGATGTAGACAGTGAGTTAGAAGCTTTTCGGCAGGAATTGCAAAATTTTAGAAAGGAGATGGAAATTATCCCCGTCACTGCAAGTGAGGACGAGGCTAATTTACGTAGACTGCGAGATCGTGTGGACGCTGCGGAGGATAGTCAATCCAAGATAGAGGAAGTAACGTCTAGATTAGGCAAAATGGAGGAGAAATTATCAGATGCTCGTAGACTTTTGGACCAGAAAAACTACCAGTGAGAAAGACAGGCCCTCTAGTGACAATTTAGATGGTTTAGTTCCCGGGACCTCAACCCAATCAGTAACGCCTGTTTGCAGAGAGAACGCGAAGTTAGAAGAAGTACATGTCGGATGGACCTGTAGATTGTAGCAGCGACAACACAACTATTACGCAGGGATTGGTTAAGCAAGGCCCGTCGCAGTGTCACGTGCGCACTTGTTAGATCTTGTGCTTCCAACTTACAGCGACCGTTCTAAACAGAATCGGTTCGGCTCCCGATTGCTTTTAAGTCAGAAACGGATGGCTATGCTAAACAATGGTGCACGGCGATACACAAAGATTTGAAGAGTTGTGAGCCGTTCAAGGTCGCCATAACCCAATTTCTGTGGGATCAGCAGATACAAGCGATGTTCGCTGTACCAGGACAAGTTTGACAAGAACGAAGAAAGCACGTCGGAACACTTCTTGAGATATGCCTTGTTAGCAAAGAATCTATCGCCGGCGTTGTCCGAGGCAGACTTAATAGAAGCGTTGACAGCCAATTATCCCGTGTACGTTCATAGATCGGTTTTGTCGGCGAACGTGAGAACTACAGGAGTTTGCTGTGTTGAGCAAGGGGATAGGTTACAAAACTTGTAAGTTTGGGGTGTGGTGTTTGTCAAGCCCAGTAGATGACAGTTTAGATTTGTTGATTTACTTGGCTGGAATTTTTCTTTTTCGACTAAAGTGCTTTGAACACGTGGGTTTGGGTTAAAGATTGTTTTCCTGGAAATGAAATGATATGTCTGTTTCGTGGACCACTTTGGCTGCTCCCTCATAAATATATTTTTGCATAATCCCCTGCTTCTCTCATCTTAGGCTCCCATATCCCACTCCAGGAAACCCTCTGTAATTTATTTTAGAGGGCAGAAATCAGTTAGGTAAAGCATAGAATACCAAACCCGTTTATGCCAATCTTTTATTTCTACAACTCAATACTACTGTAAGAATCCGCTGGTTCTCGGAACTGCCGACGTCGAACTCCCCAGTCTCTCGTACGTTAACTCTTCGGCTACGAGGCGTGTGGTATATTTTGATTCTGGTTCGACCACTTATGTCGATGCAATACGTAGTTTATTGGTTCGCTACTAGATTTCGTTGTGGCCAAGTTCGCAGAGAGTGAAAGGAAGTCAGAAGTTGGTAAGATTTGTTGCGTGATCTAGTCTTTGGAGTCTTGGAGGTGTGGTATGACTGGCGTATGAAGTTTATGTTTAGCGAGTTGTTAGTGTTTCGCCTTGTGGGGAGATATTTGCGTGATAAATGTATTTGAGTTCATAATGGCAAGTATTCAGTCTTAAAATGCCATAATGTAAGAATCATTGCTGTAAGTTTCTGTGTGCGAACAGTGATCTTCGTGGCTGTTATTAGGTTACGGAATAAGAGACTGGAAATTATGGGGTGTTCTCGTTAGTCGGTTGAGGTTGTGTCGATGATTAAATAGACGCCACGAGGCATTGATAAGTGACATTTATATACTCAGAAGTGTTTATTATTTGCGGGTTTGGTGCCTTGTACAGTTACTTGAAGAATTTCAATATGTTCACCTTGGAACGTGAAGTATGCTTGTTTAGCAATGCTGCATGTGTGGTGTGCCCCCAGAACAAAAGAACATATTCAATCAACTGTGTCATATGAATGCTGTTGGGTGGAGAAACGTGATAGTTAAAAGTGAATGCATTTTGTCTTCTGGGAATAGCTGAGAGAAGAAGCTTAATTGATCCTTGGGATTCTACTGAAGGGAAAGCTGTCTGTCATCTGACCAGCCCACTGCTTGCCAGGAAATCAGTGGAGTATGTTCAGTACACTTGGCAGGCTTACTTAATATCACAACAGGAAATTGGCTGTGATCACGAAGGGCACTCCTGTCTGCTACAGATTTATCTGTCTCAACTCGACGTGCATTGTGTTAAGTACATGAGCAATTTGATGTATTAGATGTGCTTGTCATGTGATAGAGTTAAGTCTGCCAAGAATATGTGGCACTATTTATCATTACAGTGCCGTTTGTAACTTGGTTGTTGTATTTCCTGGTGATCAGATTTCAAATATCACCATATTTGTGGAAAGAAGAAAGGCTTTAAAGCACAGTGAAACTAAAATCAGTGGCAACTGAAGTTGCATAGGACTGTTTTTTGTGTGTGTGTGCGCGCGCGCATGTGTGTGTGGGGGGGGGAAGGAGTGGCAGAGTTTTTAGTGAAAATTTTATGATGTGGTGTGGAATAATGTCAGCCCACATGTCTAATGTTTTTTTTGTTTTTTTTGCAGTTGATGGTGGGGGAGAAAAGAAAGTTTCCAGTATGAATCTGTGAGATAGGGAGGCTACTTTTTGTTTCACAGTCGTGACGTATATTAGAAGTGTTAACTTGTGAATGGGTTGGTAGTGAACATGACAAAATCTGTCTTGTGAAAATGGAAGGTGCGTGCTCATTGGCTAAGGTAGAAGTGTTAACTGTGTGTTCTTAGAGGAGTGTGATACATGTATGGTGGAATCTTTATTTCTTGAATGTGAATGTATTTCATCTTTCTAGGAGTAGCAGATTACAAGAAATAGAATGATCCTTCTGAGCGGCATGCTGTATGTAACCTGACCTTCATACAGCTTGCCATAGAAGCAGTAGCAACAGTTGGCAGACTGACTTGATATCAGAACAGGAAACCTGCTGGGAGCATGGAGGAACCCTTGTCCGCAAGGGATTCATCTCTGTCTGAACTTGGCATGTGTTGTGTAAGTACATGAGCATTAGGATGTATTTGATGTGCTTGTCTTATGAGAGAGTTCAGTCTGACCAATATTATATATGGTACTGTAAATGAATACAGTGGCATTTGTAACCGTGTTATATTTTGTGGTGCTCTTAATTCTAATAATGCCATATTTGTGAGAAAAAAGTGATTTTAATGGACAGTAAAAGTAAAATAATCAGCAGTAAGTAATCAGTGGCAACAGACGTTGCATGGGACCGATGTGATGTGTGTTTGGGAAGGAGTTGTAGAGTTTTTACGGACAGTATTACTATGTGGTGTGGAACTATGTTGAACAGAAATATTAAATTTTTTTAGGGACATATACATTCACATCATTCCCTAGAGTGCTGTGCTCACTTCAGGAGCTTCCACAGTTCTTCACGGAAACATTGTTGGTGCCGCGGCACATTCCTGCGCGCAGTCCATATCCCTTGTGTATTGAGGTTTTCAGATATGTTTATTGTGTAGTGTTGATGGATGTGGTTCCATACGTTCTGAAATCTGCTCGCCTTCTCAGTATTCAGTTACTGAAGTATGTATTTTCATTAATGTTCTAGGTCACCAGTCACACCACCGTCATGACTGTTACTTCGTTCTGTTCCCTTTGGATGTTCTGTTTGATGAGGCTGGGTTGAAGTACCAGAACGATATTGGCCGCGGTTGGATGAAATCTTACAGGTGTGTAAAACCTCTGTGTTGAGCGCCTGACACAAGATAGGGCGTTGGACCAACATTTCTCAAAGAGACAGCATATTAATTGGCTCACAAAATGCAGCTTATGTATAGAGCTACAATAACTGGATGTGATTGAGTGTGTCTGTCTGTTCATAAGAGGCACCAGTACAAGAAGTATGTAATCTAAATAATACAGGGTAGTGGGAAATAGGTTCTAACCACAACAAATTGCTCAAGTCCCACAATAAAAGTGAGTACAGATATGAAACTCCATTGTCAATGAATCACTTTACAAGTTACCAACCTTGTTGGCATAGTACACAAAGAACAAGGACTAACATTTGTACCCTTTGGAGAAAGATTCCTCGTTATTAATGTCCGAAACCAGCGCATTAAGGACACTGTCTTTTGACTTCATATCACAAGGAATATTAACTGGATAAATATTCAGAATATGTACCAAGTTGGAAGAGAAATACTTTTTCTGTCAAGCAACGGTAATGCTCTGACAGAGGCTGATTGCAAGTTGGATGTTTGGTGTTATGCGTTTAATCCCTCGTATGTCTATGAACAGGATCCCCCCCTCAATTTCAGATTAAATATTTGAATAAGCAGGAGGCACCCATTCCAAAAATAAGTTGGCATGAGATTTTTTCACATCAGACGACTTTGCCTCCAATGTCTATGAAAGTGGCCCCTTGAGATTCTAGATTTCACGTGCATCTTACACCTTTCCTGGTATATTGCAGCAGGAGTGCACCAGCACTAGGCAGACTGACGTCCGAGAGAAGACCACTTGTGTCCCTGATGGTTGGCCGTCCTGTTGCTGAGTGCGTACATGGAGAAGAGGACTGAATGCAGCATGTAAATTTTGTGTGCCTCTGGAGAGGTGGTGCAGTTTTCTGTTATTTAACCCATTCACAGGGGCTTGCTCTGTTGTGGTAATTGTGTTGCAGGTGTGATAGCAACTTAGATATAAATCATGTGAAATGGGTGTGTGTGTCCGTGTAAGGTGTGGATATTTTTGTAGGGGTGGATGTCTAGTTATGTGTGTAGGGTGTTCTAGGGAGTGTAGTAAAATAGTAAAAATGTCGGCCGCAATCACATTGCGTTAATAAGAGACTGCTTCATAGTGCGGTGACCAACACATCGTGGAATGAGAGAGTTTGTCATGTGCGAAAGGCTGTAAGTTTCAGGTACTCTTGGCTTTGGCCGCAGCTTGTCACCAAAGATGTGATTCCTCTTCCTGGAAATAATATGGTATTTCCTTTTATCAGCTTCATCCCATTTCAAACTAATGCCACAGGAAGAACTTCAAAACATCAGTCATTCTGAATCTGTTCGGAAGCAGATGCGGGGGGCTCTGCAGTTTCACTCGTTTAGGAAGTGCGGTGATGAAGATCTCTGGCATAGCTATACCGGACAGTTTTGATAATCGTGGATGTCCGTTCTCTGACGCAGGAGGACTTTAAAAGTGTGCTGACCACGCATTACTTAGTTTGTATTTTCTCTATGTAAATCTGTAAAGAGATGTCAAAGCGGGAGGTATTAAGTGTTGATTGCTGCATGTGCCAAAATGAAGTCTGACGAAGGGAAGTTCGTGTTCTTAAGTACAGTTACCAGTGGGCTTGGTCATTGGGTGTGTTATAGATGCTCGTGCAGTACAATCTGGTGGCAGAGAGGCTGTGTATTGGCGACATATGCAATAATCGTTTAATAGTGCTTCGTGCTAAGTTCGTTGAGCTGTAGTTTATGAAATCCGATCTATTTTCATAAATGATGGAAGATATTTAGGTTATGGAAATGTTTGGTAATTTGTGTCTTATAGGTGATGTTGGTCGGACTTTTCAAATGACGCAGCTCGCGAGTCGTCTATGCCCTCCTGCAAATTTAATTGTGAGAAATTATCGAGCAGGGAATATCCGTATTAGGTGTTGAGTGCTGCAAGTGCCAAAATGAAGTCTGACGAACTACAGACCTATTTCACTTCTGACAACATTTTCTAAAATTTTTGAGAAAGTTATATGCAAGAGAGTAAATAAATTTTTGAACTCAAACAACATCCTTGTCGAGGAGCAATTTGGATTTAAAAATAAAAATCTCAACAGAAAAGGCCCTATTTAGTTTCACAAATGAAATTGTATGTGCCCTTAACAATAAAATGCATGTGGGTGGAATATCTTGTGACCTAGCCAAGGCATTTGATTGTGTAAACCATGAAATATTACTAATGAAACTGAAATTTTATGGAATTCAAGGTATAGCAGTACAATGGTTTAAATCCTACCTAAATAATAGAAGGCAGAAAGAAGAAATTGAAAGCCCCCATACCAATCATAATACCTATTCAGAATGGGGTATCGTAAATCACGGAGAGCCACAAGGTTCAGTTCTTGGGCCCTTACTTTTCCTCATATATATAAATGACTTGCCAGCAACTGTGAACTCTATGTCCAAACCCATTCTTTTTGCTGATGATACAAGTATCATTATTGCACACCAAGAATTGATCTATCTTGAAAATATCATGAATGATGTCTTTGCCAACATAAACAAATAGTTTAGAGCTAACAAACTGGCACTAAATTTTGAAAAAACAAACTTCATAAAATTTGTTACTAAGCACAAGACATATCCTAAATTAAATATAAGTTTTGAAGAAAAATTAATTGTGGAAGTTGAAACAAACAAATTCCTTGGCTTACAAGTCGACAGTACCTTAAATTGGAAGAAACACATTGAGTATATTATTCCCAAATTAAGCTCTGCGTGCTTTGCCATGAGAACAGTCGTACCACTCATGACAATAGATACTTTAAAGCTAGTTTACTTTGCTTACTTTCACTCTGTATTGTCATATGGATTAATCTTTTGGGGAAATTCAACAGACAGTAATAAAGTTTTTTACATGCAAAAGAAAATAATTAGAATAATGGCAGGTGTCAAAAGCAGGGTTTCTTGCAGAAAATTATTCCGTAAATTTCATATACATCCACTTGAAAGTGAATTTATACTCTGCTTGCTGTCATTTGTGGTGGAAAACATGGATAAATTTAAAAGAAATACAGATGTACATAATTTAAATACAAGACGTAAACATGATCTATATGTGCCAAATGCTAACTTTACTAAATATCAGAAAGGAGTGTACTATACAGGTATCAAGTTGTTTAATAATCTTCCACCAACAATTAAAACTCTAAATTATGATATAAACGTATTCAAGCCTGCATTGAAATTATTTTTCATACTTGTATTGCAGAATCTGAAATTTATGTACATTGATATGTGAAATACGTTCTTGTACTTGTGTTGAAAGTTGTGAAGTGTATGTATATTGTATGAAATGACATGTTTTACATCCTTTGGTTGAGTCCTAAGAAGGATCTATGGAATGTAAATAAACTCTACTCTACTCTGACCTTGAGAGGATTGGCCATGAAATACTGCGTTGGTAAAATGGCAGCTCTCAGACTCTTAGGAATATAAGGTAGAATAATATAAGTGTGGATTGTGTTTCACCTGTCATTCTTGTAGGAATCATATAAGGTACTTAAAATTTTGCAAAATCTTTGCAGTTTCATTACATTGTTGGTATATTTATAAGAAATTCTGGAATATAATTTTGGATAGAAAGTGGGATCACGGGTTGGGAAAGTTGTGGCGGGAAGTGTTGCACCAAAGCCTGTCAAGAGACCAGCTACAGTAGGAGGTGCTGTACCACCAAAGAACACACCACAGAAAATAACAGCTTGGTTGTGTTCTGGCGGAAAGAGATCTTAGTCAAGAAGAAGTTGATGAAAGGGCATCTGCTATCTTCTCTGAAGAAATAATTTTAGGTCTGGGTGATGGGGACTGGAGAAATCGTCTGCCAGCTGTGGAACAGTTATTGCTTATATTCACGTGTAAAACGCATTGGTGGACCCCACTTAATGGTACCTGCACCTTGTCGTGGTGGTGGGGCTTGAGTACCTCAGTGACCCCAAGCATAGCTACTGGTAGGGCCTCCCTAGCCAGATTGGTCGAGGGGGAGAGGTCAGACTAAGACAGGTACCCTGGTCCTCCAGGTTGGGGGTTGGTCGCAAGGCTAACAACCTTGCACCGTAAAAAGGAAGATCAAAGCCTCCGACAGAATGGAAGAGGGGAGTTGAGGAGGCCATAGAAGAAGAAGTGCCAATGTAAGAAAATTTAGTTTTGTTGACGTGTGAGTATAGTGTGCACAGTGATTGGAGCTTGTGGTAAATTTGAGAGTTTGCTGTGTTGAGCAAGGGGATAGGTAATAATGTGTGTAAATTTGGGGTTGGGTATTCATTATGAACTTGGATTGGCTTGCAAAAATCTCAAGCCCAGTAGATGACTGTTACAGGTGATAGGTAGTCTGGTTCGATACATGTGACAGTTACCCTATGTCGAGAGTTGTCAGGTTTCAGTCCTATTGACATGTGATGAGGTTAGCAGCAGTTATGTAAATATCAGGACCAGTAGCAGGGATAGAATGAAATTGCAGGGATGACTGTATTTATAATTTTATTCAGAATCTGCAGTGCAAGAATTATGATTTAGTATAGGAAGCAGTAAGAGAAACATTTTAAAACGTTGTATATAAATAATAGCAATTTTTTTTTTTCACTTTCTGACTTTCTGGTTTCAAAATTGGCGCTAATTGGACCTGTGCAAATCGAGGTAAACAGAATTCATTTCATTTTTTGTGATCTGTAACTTGGTTGTGTTTTCGATGAGGCATGTGTGAAATCAGATTGTACATTTTGGGTCAAGACAAAGATTGGAGTTTTACTTTTCACTATTGTTCTCTCTGTAGATGTTTTGTGGCCACATTTTAAAGTTAACAAAGTGCTGTAAAATTCTGTTGTAAGAGGTGGAATTTTTCCCCCACATGTAATTAAAAGAAGTCAGACGTCATTCCATATGTTTGGAAATATAATTGCGATGTCAGTTTTGGGAGCAGTTTAAAAGGAGTCACTGACATTGAGATGTGGGCTCTGAATTCTGTTTTGTACGTGAAAAGTTGGTAAATTAGCATAACCAGCGCACAAAGTACACCATACAAAATGCAACCGAACCCAACAAAGTACTTAGTTTTCCTGTCCCTCCAAGTGAATTGTGGGATAGCACCTTAAATTTGGTCATGACCACTTCCTTCCACATCCTCTCATTTGACGCTTATAATCCGAGATACTGAAAGAGTCGTTAAATAAACTGTAAATCAGGTCATTCTTTATCCTCCTCCAAACTCTTCTCTTATGTCTGCTCGCTTTCCTTGCTTACTTGTCGCCCCAGAGATTAGTTTTTTCAACGCTCCCATTGGGTATAATAGCATGAAGATTATTGAATTGCATTGCCACCAATTTTTGTGATGAGTGCTTTCTGTTTCCTTACAGCATGCTGGATTAGCCCCTGCCGATATAAGTCGTCATATCACACGTGATCTTCTGTTAAAACTGAAACAAACAGACTGAAAAGTAAGCATGCTCCTCTTTTGTATTTTTCTTTTTGGCGTTAGGTTTCTCACATACTGATGTTTTTTTACAGGAAGGTATGTCTTTTGGTCCAGGATAATGTGATATATTAATTTATTTATTTTAAATTTTAGATTGGATTGTTCCTTACGGTAATCTACTTTGTCCCCTTGTACAGTAACCATTAGAAGTCTTCCCAAAACATTTACTATTCAATGCTAATAAAAGAAACACTTTGAAAGAGGAAGAGCTAATTTTGAATGCTTTCACTTTCCTTCCAAATTATCCAAGTGATAATCACAAACACTTTAAATATTATAGTTAAACTAGTTTGTGTAAGCTTGCATTAAGCCAGATTTATTTGGAAATTTAAAAAGTAGTAAATTTGTATTTTGTAACTTTTTCTGCTTTAATTCCTGAGATAGCTTAAGAATGCAAATTGCAGTGTGAAATGGAAGACATTATGTTACAGTTAAACTGTGTAAAGGATATATAAACTAGTGACAAAAACTACCATCTTTTTTGTATCCAGGAGCGGAAGAAGGCGTTGCAGGCGGTGGCAAATATTTTGCATGACAATAAATTGATATCAAACAACTTGGGCAATGAAACAAGAAACCACATTACATTACCAGCTGTAGAAAAGTTTGTCCTGACACAAACGAGAACGTAGACCAGTGGCAGGAGAATGTTTATGTCTGGGCTAGCATTCAAATTTATGATTTTGAGTTCAGTTTCTTTATCTGTGACATAATTATCAGTTATTACCATGAAGAGAGTTTAGTATAAATTGGCAGCATAATAATCTCGGAAATGCAGTTAAAATTCTGATAATGTAAGGAACTTTCACTGTGTCAAAGATTGTATTTGAAGACTTCTAAAGAAACTATTGACCCATTTCAGCCTGAGATCCGTTCTGCTGCAACGGATTGTGTCAATGCTTGGGGTCAGCAGTGCGGATTTAAGGAGTTCTTTCGTGGTAATATGATTGAATATGCCCTTAAGAGAGGAAGCCCAACCCTGCGAATAGAACTTTGGGCATGGCTTACAGAAATACTTGCCACATGTAAGTATATAAAATTGAATATCTGGACATTGTATTCATGATAATGAGTCAGACGCATGTTCAGGTACATCAGATGCTTTTACAGATAGTTACATGTGGAACTGGGATAGCTCAGTCTGACTGGCTTTGGGCTTGGCAACTAGGGTTTGATTACCATGCCCACTCCTCTACCTCAGAAATAAAGTGGCCAGGAATGACGCTAACTACTCACATCCATCTGCTGCCATGGAATGAGTGGTGTTTAATTAAGTATCAGGGATGTGTTTATTTTAATTTTAGTTTCAAAATATAGTCGCTTTGTGGAGGCCTGGGTTTACTCCCAGTGCAGTCCATGTGGGATTTGTGGACAAAGTGGTACTGGGACGGATTTGTCTGAGGCTGGCTCTGGTGTCCACCCTACCTCCTATTAGATGGGTTTCAGGTGGTCCTTTCCCTGGAGTTAAAGTGTGGTGCCGACCTCTCACCCCCATCTAGTGCTGAGGTCAAGAATGAGTAGGAGTTATACCTCATCTGGTCGCCACAAGGACCTTCAAAACTTGCCTCTGTGGTGGCTTTACTTTCTGCAGTACAACTGATCTTTATTTGGTCTCAGTATGAGATCAATTTTGTGACATTAGAGGTGACTAATTTGAAGCTGATTTATTTTTTCAGTGCCACCCAGGTCTATCCCCAAGAGAAAATTGGTGACGTATCTGCCACACTTGTATGCAGATTTGGAGTATCGTAATGCAAATGTGAGGAAAAATGCCGAGGAGGCTATCGTTCCATTTATGATACGCTTGGGACATGAGACAATGGCCGAAGCCTCAGAGGAATTGAAAGCAAGTGTTTGTGACAATTAAATATTTTACTCTAAGATCTGTTTATCCATTCTGACTTTGTGGAAGTTCTTGCGAAAGTTTTGCCAGACCTAGTTGCAGATTGACATTTGAGAAGCAAGTGTGCGTTTGCTGAGCGCTTGAGTGGTGATTAGGCTTATGTTAATTTTATTACTTTGTTAAATTGCCAAATATGTACAGTCAAACCTCGGTTTACGAACTTAATTCGTTCCTGAAGGTCATTCGCAAACCGAAATGTTCGTAAGCCGAAACTGTTTTCCCCATAGGAATTAATATAAAATGGATTAATCCGTTCCTGGACCCCAGATGATTGCTTATTTAAAATTTTACAACAGTACTTTGTTCTTAACACAAAATCAATGGAAACCATTAAATCTATCACAAAAAAGATAATCACAACACTAAGCAGATCAAATATAGATGAAAACGTAATTTAGTTATGGAGGAGAGTTGACGGCGTAAGTGGAAGGTGGTGAGGAAGTGAAATGTTATTGTTTGGAAGGGGATTCTTTTTCTTTTTTCTGTCTCTTGGCACCACTCGACTCTGCATCAGACTCACTGGGCCTCTGTCTCACTAAAAAGTTGTCCAGTGTGATTTGTTTTTGTCTACGTTTTAAAATGTTTCTAAAGTGACACGTGGCATTATCATTGAAAATGTTTATGCTGCGGCTTGCTACTGCTTTATCGGGGTGATATCGTTCCACGAAACTTTGCACCTCACCCCATTTTGCACAAATTTCACGGATCAAAGAAGTAGGAACATCCTCCCTTCCTTCCTTCCTTCCTTCACAATCGTCTTTTGTAGCTGCTTCTGTAGTTGTTCCAGTTCTTCCGTGCTGAGTTCATCTTTATGGTCCTCCAGTAACTCCTCCACATCTTCATTGTTAACTTCCAAGCCCATGTTTTTGCCTAGAGACACAATATCATCAATAACAGCAGAATCTTCAATGTCAAAGCCCTCAAAGTCTCTGCCTGCAACACATTCGGGCCACAATTTCCTCCAGGCTGTATTCATGGTCCTGTAAGTCACTTGCTGCCAGGCTTTGTCAACGAGAGTTAAGCAATGAAGAATATTAAAATGGTGTTTCCAAAAGTCTCTTGAGTGTTAATTCTTCTTCTGCGAATACTGCCGACGCTGATACTCCCAGCTTATCACTCCACGATGTTGACGGCTTGTGTGTTCGTAACGCGAGACACAGTACGTTATCCGAGACGCTTTGTGTTCGGAAAATTTGTTCGTGAACCGAGGTTTGACTGTATGGCTGTCTGCAGGATGGTATAGGTTCAGAGTTGGCCACTGTTAACATTGTACATCTGCATATAGCTTCACGATGTGCATGGGCGTATGGCAGCTACCTTTACCTCTTTTTAATCTCTAATCCCGTTGAAATTTGATAACATTTAAGTGTAATAAGTGATCTTAGTACCTAATTGGTATGTAACCAGCCAATAAATTCCTTGTTTGTGGATTTGTTAGTGATGTGATATTTTGTTAACAGCCTGGCTCTCGCGATGTTGTGATCGCAGCCCTTGACAACGCAGGAGCGTCTGCTGGTGTTGTTGATGATGATACATCACCTCTTCTTCAGAGCAACGACTTAAAAAACCAGCGCGTAATTGATGAGCAAAACCAGAAGGTATTTTTATAACGCTGTTCACAAATTTGCTGGCATAAAATAAAAGATTACAAATTATAGATTTACATTCTGCCATGTGGCATTTTTTCAGGTTCCAAAGTGGGACTTCACATACGTAAGAGAACAATTTGTGGATTTACTGAAAGCTCAAATGACAGATGCAAATCAGACACTATTGGCAAATATGTTTGATTCAGACTTTCAATCGCATCTTAAAGCCATTGATGCACTAAGAGAGGTAAGTAAGGCTTTATCATAAGTGTGAAATTTGACATTGCAGTATTTGAGGAACTTAAAGGTGTTATCATCCAGTTCTGGCTGTAAAATATGAGATTGCTCGTTTATTATTGACTGCGGTCACCTGTGTCACATATTGGACGATATGTAAAATTGTGTGGTCTGTAAATATTATGGAAGATCTTTCATTAAAATGTGAAGTTTTATTATTTACTGTGAAAACATGATATATGCGAGGGGCAATTAAAAACATCCTGGAATTGTGATATAGCACTGTAATGGTAGGACATATGGCAATGCTTACCTAATCACCTTCAAAGTAGGACCCTTGTGCGAGCGCACACACACACTTGCTCCATCGATCCTGCATTGTTGGAAGCACTGGCGGAAGGCTTCGTTTGGAATCTTCTGGAGTTCGACTTGATGTCCTCCACGGTTGCGAAACGCATCCCCTTGAGGCCCATTTTCAGAGTAGGGAACAGCCAGAAGTCACTCGGAGCGAGATCCGGAGAGTATGGTGGTTGGGTGATGACGGGAATGCTTTTCTCAGCGAGGAATTGCTGCACAACCAGCGATGTGTGGCTTGGTGCGTTATCGTGGTGCAGAAACCTCCCGCCCTGCCACATGTCGTGCCGATTCCTCCGAACTGCTTCGCGCAACCTCTGCAACACTTGCATGTAGAAATGACCCGCAACAGTCTGTCCAGGCGGTACGAACTCATGGTGTACCACAACGTTGATGTCAAAGAATGCCATGAGCTTTCCTTGGACCGGACGAGGCGTGATTTCTTTGGTCAGGGATATGACGCTGTGTGCCACTCGGATGACTGCATCTTCATCTGCGGGTCATAGGCGAACACCCATGACTCATCACCAGTGATGATCTTCGTGAGAAATGTCGGGTCCTGCATACTTTTCTCAAACAGGAATTCCGGGAACTTTTTGACTGCCCTACGTATCTGTTGTGCCATGCAAGAAGCTTGCTTTGCCACTGTACAGGATCCATACTCATGAGGAACTAGATTCTTGGTACTTTTCACTAAGAAAACATCCACTCGACTATTTCACCTAGTGTAGCTTGTGGCAATCTCAGGGTGATGAACTTCATGTTCAGAATGAAGTGTCTTTACATTTGTCTTGTGGAGCAGAGGTAAAAATGTACAGTTGATGAAAAACCTGTCTTTCCTTACAACTTATTGGCCGTGTGCCATCCTGAATTCCACATTTTTATGTGTACAGTTTTAAATGGGTGATTAAATAACTTTGTGCATAAAATTAATTTTTAAATTGTTTAGCATTTGAAAGTTTATTGCAGTGATGTTGCTCCATTTGAATTTCAGGACTTGGACAGTAACAGAAATGGAACAGTTGCCAATTTGGATCTCATATTGAAATGGTTCTCGCTGCGATTCTTTAACACAAAGACGTCAGTTTTGTTAGAAGGACTGACATATTTGCGGGCTGTTTTTACCGAATTGATTCCACGAGAATATGTGTTGTCTGATTATGAGGCATCATGCTTCGTTCCGTATCTGATTCCGAAGGTGAGACGTTCAGTAATTTGTTTAAATTATCTTCTGGAAAATTTTTACATTCCTACAGCTTCAGCTTGCAGTTTAGTAATTGTTTTTGAGATCACACAAATCTGATTGAACTTCGTGTATGGTAGGTGATATTAACCAATGTCGTCGGCTCTTGGTGTAGCGACGCCAGCACTGAATTTTGCTGAAATCCATTTTTAGTTTGTCAGAAATGAAATCCATGGATATGCAAATGAACAGATATGACTTCCCCATTACATGTTTATTTTATGCACTTCTTCCAAAATGGAGCATTCTTTTGGTATTTATAGATTGGAGATCGTACGGATACTGTCCGAGAACTGCTCAGCCTTATCAAACTGGTGTATCCAGCTGAAAATTTTTTTGCAATTATGATGAAAAGTTTGAAGTCAAGCCAAAATGCAACAGCGCGCGCTGGTGAGTAATATTTTAAGTAAAGGGTCATAATTTATGCCCAAGTCGTAAAAGTGACCTAAACTAGAAAACCGAAAATGTTCTGAAATTTTCTTAAAATATATGCACTTAAGCATTTTCCTTTGTTCTTTAAGTGAAAAATCAGTTTTCATGCAGGGGTCAATTTTTTTCTGACCTTATGTAAGATATTTTTGTCTCTTTATTGTTAAATTAGTTATTTCATTATCTGATTTAACACAATAAGGAGGGATTAATTGAATTGTAACTTCTTCATCCATGTTAGAATTGTTTTGTTAGGATTTGGGTTTCAGTTGCTGTAAATTCTTGAATTGTAGCTTCTAATTTGTGACATTTTATTGTTCTGTGGGATTTGATTTGAGCTTTGTGTGAAATAAGCTGTGCTATGATTTATAATTTTATAATGGAACATTATACCTCATCTGGTCGCCACAAGTACCTTCAAAACTTGCGTCTGGGGTGGCTTTACTTTCTGCAGTACAACTGATCTTTATTTGGTCTCAGTATGAGATCAATTTTGTGACATTAAAGGTGACTAATTTGAAGCTGATTTATTTTTTCAGTGCCACCCAGGTCTATCTTCAAGAAGAAATTGTTGGCATATCTACCACACTTGTATGCAGATTTGGAGGATCGTAATGCAGATGTGAGGAGGACATTGTATTCACTATGAGGAGTCAGAAGCATGTTCAGGTACATCAGATGAGCACTTTTGATGTGAGGGACCCAAGCACTTGTAATGTCTCCTCTGGGAGTTCCCACACAGTGTTTTGAGGTCAGCAGTCGAAGTTTGGCGAGCTATTTCCTTCAGGGCAGCACTGAGATCAGGTTTGCAAACTTTCACTCCATAGTTTTCAATAAGTGATCCAAGATGCTGAAGACATCCTGAAGAATGAAAAATTCCAATCATTAGTGTCACCGAGATACAAAATGTTCCATTATAAAATTATTTCACACAAAGCTCAAATCAAATCCCACAGAACAATAAAATGTCACAAATTAGAAGCTACAATTCAAGAATTTACAGCAACTGAAACCCAAATCCTAACAAAACAATTCTAACATGGATGAAGAAGTTACAATTCAATTAATCCCTCCTTATTGTGTTAAATCAGATAATGAAAGAACTAATTTAACAATAAAGAGACAAAAATATCTTACATAAGGTCAGAAAAAAATTGACCCCTGCATGAAAACTGATTTTTCACTTAAAGAACAAAGGAAAATGCTTAAGTGCATATATTTTAAGAAAATTTCAGAACATTTTCGGTTTTCTAGTTTAGGTCACTTTTACGACTTGGGCATAAATTATGACCCTTTACTTAAAATATTACTCACCAGCGCGCGCTGTTGCATTTTGGCTTGACTTCAAACTTTTCATCATAATTGCAAAAAAATTTTCAGCTGGATACACCAGTTTGATAAGGCTGAGCAGTTCTCGGACAGTATCCGTACGATCTCCAATCTATAAATACCAAAAGAATGCTCCATTTTGGAAGAAGTGCATAAAATAAACATGTAATGGGGAAGTCATATCTGTTCATTTGCATATCCATGGATTTCATTTCTGACAAACTAAAAATGGATTTCAGCAAAATTCAGTGCTGGCGTCGCTACACCAAGAGCCGACGACATTGGTTAATATCACCTACCATACACGAAGTTCAATCAGATTTGTGTGATCTCAAAAACAATTACTAAACTGCAAGCTGAAGCTGTAGGAATGTAAAAATTTTCCAGAAGATAATTTAAACAAATTACTGAACGTCTCACCTTCGGAATCAGATACGGAACGAAGCATGATGCCTCATAATCAGACAACACATATTCTCGTGGAATCAATTCGGTAAAAACAGCCCGCAAATATGTCAGTCCTTCTAACAAAACTGACATCTTTGTGTTAAAGAATCGCAGCGAGAACCATTTCAATATGAGATCCAAATTGGCAACTGTTCCATTTCTGTTACTGTCCAAGTCCTGAAATTCAAATGGAGCAACATCACTGCAATAAACTTTCAAATGCTAAACAATTTAAAAATTAATTTTATGCACAAAGTTATTTAATCACCCATTTAAAACTGTACACATAAAAATGTGGAATTCAGGATGGCACACGGCCAATAAGTTGTAAGGAAAGACAGGTTTTTCATCAACTGTACATTTTTACCTCTGCTCCACAAGACAAATGTAAAGACACTTCATTCTGAACATGAAGTTCATCACCCTGAGATTGCCACAAGCTACACTAGGTGAAATAGTCGAGTGGATGTTTTCTTAGTGAAAAGTACCAAGAATCTAGTTCCTCATGAGTATGGATCCTGTACAGTGGCAAAGCAAGCTTCTTGCATGGCACAACAGATACGTAGGGCAGTCAAAAAGTTCCCGGAATTCCCGTTTGAGAAAAGTACGCAGGACCCGACGTTTCTCACGAAGATCATCACTGGTGATGAGTAATGGGTGTTCGCCTACGACCCGCAGATGAAGATGCAGTCATCTGAGTGGCACACAGCGTCATATCCCCGACCAAAGAATTGCAAAGAGTTTTTCAGGTGGATACACTTGTTCAATCTGCCTGAGCAGTGCTTGGACAGTATCCGTACGATCTCCAATCTATAAATACCAAAAGAATGCTCCATTTTGGAGCCACCACACTTTAACTCCAGGGAAAGGACCACCTGAAACCCATCTAATAGGAGGTAGGGTGGACCTACCCAGCAACTGCTATGTTAACGTTGCTGTCAATGATAAGCTCTGAGAGAGCCGGAGGCAGATTGCCCAAGTTGTCTGATATAAAGTTATTCTCATTCAAAATATTCTGCACCTCCTGCAACGCCACCTTCCACTCCTGGATACAAAAAAGTTGGTAGTTTTTGTCACTGGTTTATATATCCTTTACACAGTTTAACTGTAACATAATGTCTTCAGCATCTACCCTACGGATCTCTGCATTAGGCCTGGTTTTCCCGACAGCGGAATACTGCACTCCGGTATGGCTTAATAGCCCACATGTCCATAAATTAGACTCAGCTCAACAATACAATGAGGACTATAACAGGCTGCCTCAGAACAAGCCCCACCCACTGGCTACCAATACTGAGCAGAATTCTACCACCAGCAATACGTAGACAAGATGCCTTGTTACGTGAATTTAAGAAACTGCAAAGAAATTCTAACCTCCCAGTTCACGACGACATCCCTCATCTTAATCTCGAAAGACTGAGATCCAGGCGACCCCCAATAGTTACTGCAGAATGCCTTCAAGCTGGCAATTTTAAAAGCAAAATTGCCTGGGCAGCAAAACAGCCATAGAAACCCTCAGAAGTTACCAACGGGACAAGACCTCCCTCGACAAACATGGAAAACCCTCAACAGAATCCGCATTGGCCGACGCCCTTAACAAATGGGGAAAACTTTAAACAGCCGACTGTGACTGTGGTGCGAGTCATCAGAACGTCAAACATATTGTACAGGATCGCCACCTGAGCATTTCCACCAGAACTTGAATGGATTGCCAATCTTATAGTACTGTATTCTAGTATAGTATTATTATATTTGTAATGTTCATCATATTCTTGTATTTCATGTGTTGTAATATAGCCTTAAGATAAATAAATCATGGCCTTAAAAGACTGATTTCTCTCACTGACATTATTTACTGCTAATGCAAACACATGCCGTCTGTTACTCGAGATTGTACTCAAAAGAAAATACCAAAGTACCAAATCACCTCTGATACAATTACCTGAAAAATTTTCAGTAAACCAAAGAGAAAACTGTAGTGTGAGGAAATCATTAGTTTATTGAACTCTTTACTACGAACAATTATTCTGATCACAAGGAACATTCTAACCTTCTCCATCCCCAGCTGCTTCGGCAGCCATCTTGGCCTGCTTCTGTTGCTGCGACATGAGGTAACGAATGGCCAAGACAGTCTCGTCTTTCACTTTTTCAAATTCTGACACCTGTATTGGAGAAAACAAAGTATCTACCTAATTAAAAATACGTAATGAACATGTTAAAACAATATACAAAGTCAACATTTAGGGTATCCTCTATATATTACAGAGAATGGGTAGTAAATTAAAAGATGTTTATTTAATAACATAGCCCCGATGATAAAGGCAGCAAGAACCTTTGAAGTGGTGGCAAACGTCTACCGGACTACATGACGCTACAACCTAGAAGACGGCTATCTTCATGTGTACAGTGCTCAACATGGTTTGAAGAAGGAGCATCAATATGTCAGGAAGGATTGGAAAATAACTGGTATGAAGTATTCAAAGACAAAAAACAAACTAAACTTAAATCCGTACCTCAAATAAATGCTTCTCTTTCTGCTGAAACTAAATTCTGGAACCCTGGTCTTAAAAGGCAAAATGCTGATGTTGAGAATAGTCAACATAACCTTCATGCTGAACATAAACCAGACCATTACAGGTGGTGATGGAAGATTATTCAGATGATGTAAAAATCGTACTGCGTTTATGTCAAACCTCTCCCACCTATCTCATCTGTCAAAGTTAGCCGCTTGATCTTAACACTGTACCATTTCTAAAACAGAAAAATCATTCATGTTCTCAAGGTATGAGAATAACGCTTACCTGAAATGTATTAAGAGATTTAAGTTGGGGTTTTAGAGCATCACCGATCCACCTATAAATTTCAGTCACCAAAGTTTTCCCTTCTTCTCTTACACGTTCATCTCTGTCTTTTATTAATGGTTTTATCTTTACAACCTTTGAGCCAAAAGTCCTGCAAAGAAAGTGTCGGACGTATTATTAGTGTTATGTAAAGTACAACAGCGCACGAGGAAGACTTTCACACGCATCCCTTTGGATTACAAAGACCGGCGTCAAATACAGGGACCGTAACATTGTAAAAACACAACCGAGTAAAATCAATTCCTTCGTCGGTAATTAGATTAGTTGATGAAGTTGCATAACTGCAGTTCTGCAGCAATTAATGTGAGAAAATATGTAGTTACCATCACTGTTATTTTGTGATGCCATATCAGCTGTCAAGGTTATTGCTGGAACAACATATATGATAACGTGGGAGAGATGTGGAGTTGAAATGTTAAAGATAGGAGGACAGAAGAAATCCAAAAGAATCACAGAATTATCCCACGTTTATTACAAACAGACAGTCCCATTAAGAAAGAACACATGGTAAAGTGGAATTACTTACTGAAAGGGATTGGGGGGTGGGGGGAAGCTGAAAGATACTATCACGTGTAACATCCTTCAAGAATAAAGAAACTGAGATCCTGTGTAACTGCTGAGACAAGCTGAAACAATGTTTGGATTTTTATGTTCTATTCCTTTCAGAAGTTCCTCCTGAACAGCTTCAAATTTCTCTTTTCCTATGAGAGTAATCTGAACAGCCAGTTGCCTTGTTCTTGCTTTTGGTGCAGCAAAACACTTGGAAATAATTCCAGGCATCACTTTTCCAACAGTTCTGTAACCAAACAAAAACAAAATGCTCAACTCATTACCACACACACAAAGTATGATGATCAAACACTCTGTAAGTTTCTTTAAGAAAGGAAAATAGGCTGAAAATCATACAGAATAAAGAAATATTTTATTATTATACGCTGCATCTATGTGTACTCTATTGAAATGTATTAAATGAAATTAAATTCGTGGCGTAACAGCTCCAGAGAGCCAAAGCCTCACGTTCACATGCCTAAGCAGAGGTGAACGATCATCCAACCAGATACAGGGTGACGTGTGGTCAGCACGACGAACCCCCAGCCATTGCTGGCTTTCCTGACCGGATTGTAGCTCCCCAATTTCTTCACGATCCTGAGTTGGCACCGGTCCCATACACCGGTCGAAAGCTCATGAGAAAATTTCTCCCCCGAGACTCGAACCCGCGCGCATTCCGTCCGAAGCACGATGCCTCAGACCGCGCGGCTATGGCGTTGGACATTGAAATGCATATTCTTGTGTTTTCTAGTGAAATGTTCAGGCATCTAACAAATTGCATTTTGATTAGTGAATTAAGTAAACATTCGCTAACCCCCACCCATAATCCTCGAAAGAAATGGGCTCTTCAAAATATCTCTACTTTTATGTTTATGTAATCTGTTGCATCAAAAAAAGAGTTCCCACTCCCTCACAAAGGCAGACTGTGAAGAATAATATACACAGCAGATGTACACCGAAGGTTGCTTAGGATAATATTTGGACCTAAGTGTAAAGGAAAGGTAGAAGGTTGGATGAAACTGCATACTAGGATTTATACTTCATAAAATATTATCAGGAGGATGTAACATTAATGGAGATGACAAGAAATTTATATAAAATGTTGGTTGAAAGAACTCAAAGGTAGAGCCCACTTGAAGACTTATTTATGGATGGGACAATTTTATTTGAATGGATCTTAGGGTAATGGTTGGGGGGTTTAAACCACATTCAGTTGGTTCAGGACAGAAAAGACTGTATTTGGCGCACCCTTTGGGCATTACGAATATAATCGCTTATGTTTTGGTTTATGCGATGTTTCAGTCCCTGATGGACAAAGTATTGGGAGGTCTACTGCTACATAGATGACTTGATTTTCAGTTCTACTCCTGAAAAGTACGCGAAAAGGCTAGAAAGAAAGACCCATGGCCTGTGCTTCTGGACAGTTACACGAACACGAACAGATATTGAGCTCTAGTGAATTAGAACTTTTAGCTCTTGTGTGGGCCACACGTCACTTCCGAAGCTATCTGTATGGTCGTAGCCCGATCTGACTATCGAGTATTATCTAAAGAAATTCTCAGACACCAACTCCCGGTTACTGAGATGGTCTCTCAGATTAGCGGAGTTTGACTTCACAGCAGAATTCCACCCAGGAAAGTTTATGCAGCTTGTAGACGCCCTAAGTCGACACATCGTGACCCTGAAAAACGACCCCTTGAGTCGGGAAAACATGGCGACAGGTTTTGTCAGATTGTCTGTAGAAATAGCTTTGACAAAGGTCAGTTTTACCTTGACAAAGATGGCTTACTACATCGGCGAGCGGGAGGTCATTGCCCCGATCAGGTGGTAATACCACGTGGGTTAGTAAATGACGTCATAGCCTGGAATCGCAGTCACACCCAGGACAGAACAGGACTCTGAAGCCACGGATGAAGCGAGCGATACTATCCCATGTCAGACCGACCGACGGTAACACGGCCATGAGAATAAAGTCCCAGTGGGAGACCCGGAAGAGGCGAGGGAGCCATCTCAAGCATGCGCCGTGGATCATAAAGCATCAAGGATTGGACTGCGAGACGCGGGATCAACATTTGTAGATCAACGATCACGCAGGTTATGAACTGGCCGTGACACCGAATGAGACTCGAGTCCATGCCTACCGATTCGCGTAGCTAATGAAGAATCCCTGAGACAACCCATCAAAACGCCGAAATATCCCACCAGCTTCGTCACTCTCCAAGATGGGACGCAGTGTGCTACCAGCCACGTCGTAGCGGACGCCGAGATGTACGCGACAGACATTAAGGTGGCTCATAAATCCTTTGAAAGTGTGACAAAGTTCAAATACTTGGGAAAAACAAAAACGATTCAATGAGGAATTTAGGAGGAGATTAAATTCCGGAAATGCTTGCTACTTCTCTGTTCAAAATATTTTGTCTTCCCGTCTGATTTCTAAGAACCTGAAAATTAAAGTATACAAAACAATAATCTTGCCTGTTGATTTGCATGGGTGTGAAACATGGTCAATTTCATTGACATTACTGTGCTAAAAATTTCGGGCACAAACCTGGGTCCACATTTTCGCGTTCCGCTGTTATGTTATGGCAGTGCGCGTCAGTGTGGACCCGGCTTTAAGAGGCCGAGAAGTGAAAATGAAACTTCAAGATAAAAAGAAGAAGATGACAGAGCTAAGACTCGAGAATAAGTGTCCATATCCAGAAATTCATTCCGTATCGAGCGTATTTTATTAGCCACGTGATCTAATTAGAGGTTTGTGGAGACTATTACCGATTGGGTACAAGGATGCTTTGTGGGGTGGAGTTATTTTAACACGTGCTCGTGGCTGATTTTCAAAAGACATGCGTAATTTAGAATTTAAAAAGAGCCGGTTATTTCGACAGGCTTCTGCACGCTGTCAGAACTTTCGTTCACTGTTTAACGTTCAAATACTTCAAGCAAACTTTTTAAATTTTGGGACTTTACTGAGTTACGACGTAACTGACCATGAGTGCCAAATGCAACGTGCGTGTTATTTCAACAATTTTAGCGTTCCTGAATTTTTTGTCACAGTAAACTTACTAAAACTGCAGCTGTGGTATCTTGCTTGGTGACACACCCTATGCGACTCCACACCCTCCACCCCCCCCCATTTAAAAGAAGGTTGAGGTGAAACAGGGTTTTTCATGTTATTGTTGTTGAAATAACATTCAATATGACACTCCTTTTTCGATCTTTACTTTTTATGTATGAGGGGATGGTTATTCATGTAACAAATGCTTCGAACCCCCTCTGAGCTTAAGATTAAAGCAGGGAAGATCTCTATCTATCCACCTGTCTTTATTATCCAGAGTTTCCGCATAAAACACAGTAACTAAGTACAACAGCAGAGCATACAGGCTTCGATTCAAACCAGTAACCTGCCGAGTACGAACCCCATTCCACACCCCCCAGCGCCCAAGCCGCGCGTCGCTGCCTGACCTTACCCGTAGCAGCAAGACAGAGCCTTCACTGTCTTAGTGTGTTCGTTGCTTGTGTTCTCAGCGTCAATAACAAATATAATGCTCCCTGCGCTGTGATCTAATAGGGCAAACCACGGAAGTCTAGAATACTTTTCCAGAAGTCAGATTTCTTGAACAGCCCAGCGACTATTACATTGTCAAGAAGCATTCTGTTCTCTAGTTTGTTTCGCAGTCAAATCTAGAGCTCATAACGTGACGAAAACAGTCCTAATGTATTTGAATACATTTATACAAAGACTGAATAATGGCTACAGAATTTCATGAAGCTAAACCTACGATGGCTCAATTTTGTGGGCCCTCAGATTTTAACTGGGAAACTTGGATGTTTTCAAGTTAATGTATGTTCAATAATTCTCTTGTGTTTTGATTATTTACGACGCGAAACTTGGTCAGTGGCATTTATGCAGTGTCAAAAACGCCTACATTTTGCGTTTTGGACGAATGCTTTTGTGCTGAAAAGCTTGAAACATTGGGTACTCGGTTAGTAACAGCGGAGGGATACATAGTGACATAGCGTGGGAACCGTGGCGCGCCATTTGCTTGTCTGGTCTGTGACGTCACTTATCCCAGGTTAAAATTTATATAATTTTATGTGTGTCGAACTTTAACACCCAAATAATAGGCGTACTAAATATATTTAGTGACGTCTGCACTTATTATTTTGATCATTAAATGCCGTCCGTTTGTTAGATTTAGCTTGAACCGTCACAGGATGTCAGGTGGGGTGACATCTTACGGGCGAAATCGCTCTTCATTTTTTTAATCGCGTAGCATCAGAGAGCCATTAGCCTTCGTAAGGGTGAGACGTGAGCTTGCCTGCAATCTATCTTGGCCTACAGCGTACGAATCTGGTATTGTAGAACAAGCAACTAGTGTTTATAAGTTGTATTAAATAGTTTACGTGAAATTAATTGTGATTTCGTATTAATAGAAACAAATTAAATGTTCTCGGACACGTCCAAAAGCTACTTCACTTTAGTTTGTATAGTTGGACAAAAAGTAGTTCGTGGTGTATGCAAATCAGGTCGTGTGAAACAATGAAGAAGTGTTCGCTAAAAACGTCGTAACAGTTTCGTGATTTGAAATAACTTCGACTTTGATTTCACGTTGCTCGGTCAAGAATTGCAAAATCATTATTCACGATATTCTTTCCAACATGGAAAATTACGTGCGAAGTTGGTAGCCATTATGGCGTCTTTTTGCTATGCAGAAATATTAAATATTCAAGTCATTCAGAAATGAAGAACTTTTCCAAAACATTAAATTTGTTTGCCGACTTTTGAGCACGTACACAAAATTACTGCTGATCAGTGGCTTCGTAAACCGCATGGCCTATAAGAACTGTACCGACTACACATTAATATGAATAATTAAATAGTTGCGAAAGTAGCAGACATTTTGATTTTTTCGAGTGTTTTATTTTTTCGCCAACATGAATATTCAGGCTGATCTGAATCATATTACATATTAATAATGAATGAGTTCTGCAAAGTTTCTAGAAGTTTCTCTTCAAAATTCTGGCGAACGTTTGGGAATCAAATTAACTGTTGATTGTCATTCTTATAATTTAGTCTAAAAAATTCAGTGGTCCCATTGTAAAGTTATTGTCATATTTTTATGCAAATAATTTGAAATGCACTTAAATAATTATTGTGATAATATTATGTCAGTTCGGTTTCATATAATTTGATGAGTACATTTCAGTCAAATAGGGTAACGATGCACTCAGATGTCATTGCTACTATTAAATAGTTTTGTTTTCATATTTATAATCAGCTATTTACATGTGACATTACCGTAAAATGACCTCGCTCGGCTCACTGCTTGTTGCATCCGGAAGGCTCTCGGATAGATTCCCGAGCTGGAACAGAAGGTTTCGTGTTTTTATCCAGTTTCTCAGCGCATAACTAGTCACTGTGTCTTATATTATACTTTATTTTCGAAGCTGCATAAGGATGTGAGCACTAATGTACCAAAGTTAAGTCGTGGGCAATTCTTTTGCTGATCCTGGGATTTGGGATTCGTGCAATAGAATGACGGACAATTGTCTTCCTGTGATTAAATGAAAAAGTTAATTACACTTGAGAAATGTGAAATTCATTTCTTAGGATGTCTGCACCATTCCACCCCTTCAAACTACGTTACATTTTATCTTTACGTCGACAAGTTAAATGATTTGTTACATCTTTGCAGCTTTTCCTGTATTCTCGTGTAAAATATTCCCATTATCCCTAGAGTCAGGAATTCTTTCACTATTTCATTTTCCAGGATAGGAAACCAGCGGCGTGTCTCATGAACACTTTTCATCTCCTAGTAATCTCCCGTCGTTTGTTCTACTTAGGCTACGAAGTCTAAACTGCAGTGCGTTTAAAAAGTTCGGTTCATTGTGTTCAGGATTTGTACAAAACTTGAAACATGTTCGCCTGCACCAACAAATTATTCCCCATTATAGCCAAGGTTGTTGGGTAGTGACTGAGTAAGAGCAGTAACTGTCAAATCCGCTGACGTCACGTAAATTAAACATTGATATAAAATTATTTGATGGCAGACTCCACACACGAATCGTACAAATTATCGTTCTTTCTGCATGACTAACTCACTAATAAACCTAATAATTCTTTCCTTCTGTGTGCATGGTCGGCGAACACTAACTTTCCGTGATTTGTACGTTCACGTGTGCGCCCTGTCATCTGTTGCTTCTTTGAATGTAGACAAATTTTAAAGAATGAACTTCAATCGAAATCATGACAGTAAATAAATGGGACTAAAGGCGTCCCCACACACAAATTCAAGGAATATTATAAAGAGTAGTATGATAATATTAAAAATGTCGCTAAATATGTTACGTGTGATGGGTAGTTGGACAGAACCTTCTATTTAAGGTGTTTTGTTACCACAGTGAAGTTTGCAAATGTTGAACACAGCTTCCATATCCGGTGACATTTCTCGTGCGTTTCATCAATAAGAGCTCTTAATTAATTTACATCTCGACGCTGAGGCTCTCTGTCCCTGTTCCAGCTTTCGATTCTCTTCCACGTTTTCATACATTACAACGTTTTCGGGAAATTCACTGCCACAAAAGAACACGGAAGTTCATTCTCGTCACCAGAAAAACCGAAATTCTACTCCTAGTCCGAACCATTTAACTTAAATTCGGATCTTAACTCCGTTTTAATAATATTCTCCTCCACTCCGAGGCCCCTTAGCTCGTGTCACGTGTTTCCGTGTCAAAGTTTTGTGCTAGGATTCAAATTACTTGGGCGTGGCCTTCTTGATGTAATCACAGGAAAGAATAAAATAAATGAAACTCCTTCAACTGATACATCGTTGTTATATCATCATGCTTCGAGTCGAGAATAATTTAAGTTATTGTAGAGTATGAACTTATGTAGGCGTTGCCTTAGTTTTCTAATTTGTTCTGCGCTAGAAAAGATGATTCCATGGACCCGGAATCAAAACTTTGAAACGGCAGCTTTAAATAATTCATTTTGACCAAACATCGGACGGCCGTCTTCGCTATGTGAAACTGAATAAAATCACGAAACCAAGCAAACAGGAGGTCTTTGATCAGAGGAGTTTATGAATGCAACCAGTGGTGGACGGAGCACGGAAAACCAAAACTGTTTTGTTATTCTTAAATTGAGATTTGCAGACATCAGCCACAAATCTTTTTAAAATTGGTTGTCTGTCCATTGAAGAGCCTCCTCACCCCCCACAGCTTATATTTTATACGCAACGTGTTATGTATGCTGTCTAAATGCCCAGCCAATCGTAACCATTTTGATTTATTCATGCCTGTGATGTTCTCACACTAAAAGGCCATGTTACACGATCATATAACTTGCCGAATTCGATGGCGTACGCATTCATCGCGAACTAACAGACATGTCGAAATTTCGTAGTTATCTCGCGCGGTGTATTAGAGACAGGCAGGCTCTGGTCATTGCGGTATGATTTTCGATAAACCAGGAAATATAAGAGAATATTTACTCGTCAGGGATTTGGAAGTGTTTAGTGTTTAGTGTTCAGTAAAGATTGCCTCAGAGTTTCGAAAGAGTGTAAAGTCTGTGTGTGAGTGAAGCGGCCCTCTGAGTATTTGTGGTTGTGTTGTGTTGTGCCAGCGAGAGACTTCGAACCAGGGACCATGGCAAGAGGAGCAACGCGCAAACAGTAAAGTTAAGAGAAAACCAGTGTCGGCCGAACCCCTAGTGGACGAGGACCCATCCGCTGGAGGATGGGCTGGGCGCTCGCGGCAGATTTTGTACGCCATAGCATCGGCACGGTCTTATCAGAGCAGCCAGGCCCCAGGTTGCCAACGATAACCACGTCGGTCCGTGCCAGGCAACTTGTATTTGACACGGCGCCCGCCTCGACTGAGGGCATGTTAAGTTAAGGTCAAGTTGGTAACCCTGTGCACTTTATACTTTTTTTATAGTTTGTAAGAGTCCTCCCTGCCCTCCCCGATAGGTGCCCATGTTAGGTCGCGTGAACTTAGCTTTTGTGTCCATGGCAATGGACGTTCAGTTAGGAGGGTTTGATATTTCTGTGTGTTTTGTTTTATCACAGGGTGCACAACTTGACAGGTTCGGTCGGCATGACCAATGAAATCAATGCGAGAAGGAGAGACAGACAAAAAGAACTTTTGCATTCTCTTCCTGTGAATAATTCGCATTGCAAGGAAAAAGATTCAATAAAGCACAAAATACGTATTTTGGTTCTTCAATCTTTCGCTTCAGTGCTGAAAGATTTGTCTGAATCTGTAAGGTTATTTATTATCAGGAATTCTGAAGAGAAATATTATGTTTTGTTGTGTGTTTTATTCTGTGAACTGAATTACAGGTTATTCGACGTTAGAGAAAGGCATCGATTGTGGTTTTTTTTTAAGAAAGCGTAATTCTGCGTTATCGAACGCAGATCAGTTACACGAACATTTTGCGTTTCGTTTGTCAGTGAGAATCGCGGAATTCGCGCCGGAGTTAGGATTTTACACGACGAAAACTTCGCCGACGTAATAACGCGCTTTGGTTTCGTGTGTTGTTCCGGGCCGCTGTGTTCTTTTTTACAGGACGGCGAACTCCTTGCACGGGCGTAAAGGTAAGTGACAGAATAAAGGTGAGTGAGAGAGGTTCGACGTTGTTTGGTCCTCATTTCCGACGTTTCGTTCTTCGATTCAGTGACCCATCGTTCCAGCGCGACAAATCTGAATTTCGTGTTCTCGTTTCATTTCCGATCTTATTGCGACGTCGTAAAAGCTCGATAAATGTCAGTCGATGATTCCACGTTTTCGTTCGCCGAAGTGAATGCCTTGCAGTCGTGTCTCTTCGAAGTTGCGCTTGTCAAAACGGACAACTGCAGTGAGCAATCAGAAATGGCTACTGAACTCTGCGCATGCGCACAGCAGAAGAGATGAATCATGGCGTTAACGAACAGCACAGGTAAGTTTTCTGCGTTCGTGTTCTTACTTCCAATGTATGATTGTCGAGCCGTTCTTACAGAAGTCGTTTTGTTTGTTTGTTTGTTACAGGTCCCGCTCATTTCCTGTGCCTCAACGTGGCGAGCGGGTGAAACAAAGAACGATGCACGCCCGAAATTGGTTTTCGGTTTTACTTTGACGGAAATCCGTCCATTTTGGTCACACTGTTTCGTCTGTGTGCGGTTATGATTCGTGATTTCCCCAAGTTAATTGTCCTTTAAACGTTTCAATGTTATTTCGCGTCGCCTATTGACACGTGTTCGTCTGTCTTATTTTCTCCAGGTTGTGAGGATTTGAATAGGAGAGTCGACTTATGCACATAAGTGAAGTGGAAATTATAATGGAAATGTCCGGGCAGTATTTTACGAAGTTGTGATTCATCGATTTTGATTAATATCGTTCGAGTAATTTGGACAATTACTCGCGGACGGATATGATGACACTAATGGGTGGTCTTTAAAAAACACAGACGAGGGGGGTTGTTTTGGTTTCTTAATTGTGACACTCTGTGGCACTTATAAAAGTGTCAATTATTTGCTTCCATGAATGTACAGAATTGAAAAATTTGACAGGGTGACCAAAAATGCTCGGAATGATGAAAGAACGTTTTGATATTTTGGCCAAGCAACGGAAGTGTGATGATATAAACTTCTGTTAAACCTCTGTTGTGTGACCACAGAGTTGTATTCGTGAATCTGGTAATTTAGAAATTATGGGGATGCATCGTTCCTTGGCAAAACAGGATGAACCTGATAATTTTAAATAATTTCCTGGTCACCAAGCCCTCGTTCACAGCTTTAAATGCATTCAGTATTTAGCTTTTCAAGAAGTTCCCTCTTACAAATCCTGTCATTTCAATCTGAACCAGTAACCTAGCAACCTTAAATTTATTTTCATGTTAGCGATGTCATGTGTTGAATGTTAACCGAAGATATTTTCTGTATCTTTCCTAAATTATTCACGTGTCTGTAGTAACAGCAGTGCCTGGACCCAGTTTCTGAAATTTAATGTCTGAAATATTCATTCTTATAACAATTTTAATATTAATTATTTTATTTAATTATAATAACTTTTTATCACAAGAATACTTTTAAAATTTGCCTTAACGTCACGTATAAGAATTGTCGAATGGAGGGCTCAAAGTCCATCAAAAAATTTCAGGTAACTCGTGTCATCACTAGCTCAAGTTGAATTTTGACACTCTGTGAAAATGATTTAAATCTGTGATTTATCGGAAGGTACTACGCCTGCAGGTACCTGGAGCAACTAACAAAAACCAGGACATCTCATCTGCAGTCCAATACTTGAGCACATGACGTCCAGAACACAGAGCAGAGGGGCTACGCCTTCAACAATTCAACATCACGAAGTTTTGTTGTTAATTTGATACATATTTTTGGATATTTCCTGGGGATTGAGACGAGCTGCATCCAGTGGGATTTTCTAGTGTTACAGGATAATGGCAGCAGAGTCAGCGTCTGAAACATTGTTTTTTTTACAAAAATAAACAAAAATATATTTGTTTCGAAAGTGCAATTAGCCTCTTCACCGTCCGGTAAAATGTTAATTTTAACTTTGTCCAGTGTTTCGTTGAACCACTGACACACTCGTGGTACTACAAACCTTGAGATTTTTTAATCCTGGGAGTTTCAGAATGCAGGCCTCAGACATTCCTTCTAAGATGAACATTCCAGGAAGTGCACTTCGGCTTATTTGCGTCATCTTAAACATCTGCATTTTTGGGACTCGACATTGCTTTAAAATGTGGCTGCCGTATCAGGAGATTCACATGCGATGGAGTCAGAGCGTTTATAGCAACCGTTATCAGTTGGCTAGATTCCGGATTATCTTCAGGTCTGTCTTTCTGTCACACGTTTATATCAGTTCCTAGCGTAGTGTGACCCGTCTATCTTGACGGGAATTAATGTTCATTTTGTTCGACAGTAACACAATTTATTCCAGCAATATCAATACAAATCACATTAAAATTACGCAATTTATAATGTTTCTCTTTAGAGTAAATTAAATGTAAAAATACCTTCACGGCGACTACCAAAAACACGTAAATAAAACCGAGCGTCTTACTCCAGACTCCTGCCACTTCCACAAGAGGCGACACCATCACCTCGTTTTCATCTCGTGCTACCAAGGTCTCCTACGTCGCACTCGCATAGCAAATTATGATGAGCATTGACTATTATATTAGGAGCAAACATTCGTGTGTTTTTAAACATAATTCTCGTGTGTTCTAATGGTGGTGCAATGTATTCAGTACAGCTGTTTCTCTGTCGTTCAATATCCTTGAAACAGAGCCAGCTCCTGAAACGTAGTGGCTTCATTTTTGGAATACTGAGCGATGGGTGACGTCCAGATAAACACAAAAACTTAGGACTTAGCACCTCGTATTTGATTCTGTGTAAAAATGTTGTTTTGAAATTGATGTTGCTAAAACTTCTGTCATTATTTACGAGATAAATTGTTAGTATTAACTGAAATTATGAATTGTAAAATAGTATCAAAGATACTGGACTGAGAGCTGTGTTTTAAGTCCACCTGACGTCATATTTTCAGGGGCTTAAAATGTCGCGTTTGATACATTTCATTACCTCTTCTTTCTCAATTCCTCGTGGCGTCTGTTTCGATTCTGTCTCTGAGAGTTTGTTTTTGATTTGTGCGGTCGAAATTCGAACTCCATTACGACAACGGAATCATCCAAATTCGAAAGAGTTCAGAGAAAGTTTCCTGCTTTGTGCCACGGTAATTACGAATGCATTTTAGTTACAGTAAACATCCTTTGCGGCGTCTTGATGACTTCCCTTTTCAATTCGTTAAGAACAAAATTAGTTTTTTTCCGTGTTTGATTTTGCTATTGTCCTGACCTCTGTACATTTACGGTTGGTCTCAATTTCAAGGTCAATGGCGTACTGCGTGTTTTTGTGCAGTAATTGCCACTTACAAGGAAGACAAAGTTTCGCTTGTTCAAATCTTATAATCTTAGACCTAAGCCACACCCAGAATTTACTTCTAACTTCTTTTGTCCGTATTCTGTGCACTCGGATCTTGTTTATATTCGACACCTTAATGTCTTTTCCTTATCTTTACGTTATTTATAAATTTTGTTCTATTTTAACTCGTCCTATTGTTTTAGCGCTTGGTTGTAACCGCCCTTCTTGATTGCTCTCAAGCAAATGGATTAATTACTTAAGTCTTTATCATCATCATCATTGACAGTCGGTTCAATTTCCACTTCGGGTTTAGGTTTTGTAAAGTTTCATAATCGTCGTTATTGTGGGGTTTGGATAAAACCAGTTAAGAGTCATCCGCGAAAGACTTGCTCGTGTTGTGTTGATGGACGTGTATTCGCGTTATTAGACTTCTATGTCACTTTTATTAGATTCGATGTAAAACAGGGCAATTTATAGTACGAATTAAAATAAATGTATGCTTATAAAATATCCGCACAATTTGTGACCGAATGTCAAAGTATCATAACAATTATACACTGTCGTCTTCGTTACTTCAATGCTACACGAATATTCAAAATAATAACGTGTAAAATTTACTGCGATATAAGTTAATGAAGCTTCTACAAAGTACAGTCAAATAATTAAATAAATTTAGAGCGTGATGGAGCACGTACATACAGACATTAGTGTTCCGTGCTCCGTGACCGGAAAAACCTAAATGGAGAACAGCCCGTTAAATCGGAAAATGTTGTGGGAGATTTGTCGCCAGTTACGAGAAAACGAGAAAAGCTTTGACTTTGGTAGTGCGCGCAGAGCATAAGGAAAATGTTTTCTCAGCTAGAATACGTTCTCACGGCGGGGAGTACGAAGACGCCCGTCTTCTGCGTTATAGCGCCGCGAAGTCTGGTAAGAGGTCCCTCCTGCCTCCATCATCACGTCGTCTTATCGCCCTGACGATGGAGGCATCAAGCAGCGACCAGATAGACTACGTCGGTTTGAAGCCACAGATTTACAACCCTCAGACTTCTGGAGAGGTCAGAACTGCCGAGGTCAAATCTTTCGCCCTGAGTCAGGAATAATATGCATAGCAGCTCGTTACAGATTGCACCATCCTATAATTACGAGTCGTAGTTCGTAAGTTTTTTTCTACGCACTTGTTAAGTAGCAGAGCGTCTGTTGCCACGTACAGCGCGTCGGCCCTTCCTTACGTCCAAATCCCCTGTTTTCAGCTGCACGTGCATCGTGTCTCAAGGTCCCCTCCCCGTCCCCCCCTGCGCCTCATCGTGGGAAATTGCAGGTGTCCGGAGTCTTTTTCTGTAACTCGTTTGTCATGTTAAGTACCTTTTATGAAACGCACAATGCCCAGTCTGTCTGTAACATTGCGACACCCCTGAAGACTCAGCGGATTTTAATTAAATTTGGAACTGGTAGACTTTAATAAAGTTACTCGGACCTGATTCTGGTCCGCGTTGGACCACCGCAATCTACACGGCCACGTTTCACACGCTAGAGCTTGTGGGGAGGGGTACAATTCATCGTCACTTTACCTGAAAAGACCGAGCGATGTGCAGACGTTTCGATACATAATTCCGGAACTCTGAACGCCAGGCAGCTCTACAGCTGTCTAGTGCTTCAAAGCGTCGCGATGCCTATTTCGCCAGACCAGGTAAATCCTGGAATGGGGAACGGCTATAACGGTACACTGCCCTTCTATTATTCAGGAGAATTTTCGAAGAACATTTAACGGTGGAGTTCTAGATAGTCACGCAGTAATTTAATATTATTAAAAAAACAATAAAAAGAGCTCATACGTTTGAAAGAATTTGTAGCGCGCAGAAAATAGTGGGTTGAACATGTAGAATGACTTTCCGTCCTTATGATATTCGTAATGCGCAGTTAAATAACAGCACTCGGCTCTCTAATTCGACGATGCACCGGATTAATTCGTGCGGACTCCAGGACCAGAAGTCGTTTTGCCGAAATTGAAGTTGAAGGGAGTGGACACAGCTGATCGGTCAAAATTAGATGGATTCTATTCTGACGACCTTAAAGTCTACGGTGTGATTTTAATAGGAAAGAATTACAAAACAAATAGCACCACTGAGGTATGTTAACTTCTTTATTATCTTCCTCAGTGAAACGAAATTTGCGCATTACCTCAGCATATTACACGAGATACGTCCTGTGACTTTTAATTTTCAAATGGCGCAAGCTGTCAGACGATGAAACCATGAGCGCCTCGTGTTCGAAGCGGCCTCCGCCCATTTGAAGGTGGACGCCTTAACATGTTCGCGTCGACCGTCGTCACAGCTGCCCGGAGCCTTAAGGGATCTCCGGTAGTCCTGGGAGGGACTGCCTCAGTGCGCGTTCTTCTTCACGTTTCCCCGAAGGAAAAATCGATCCCGGCGACCGACGAGGCCACGCAATCGGCCCTCCACGTCCAGTCCACCTTCCCTAACGTGTCGCGTTGAACCACTGCCGGACATCTCCCCCACAGTGCCCTGGAGGCACGTCTACAAGCAGCCCGGGTAGGAGACTTTTCAGCCTCTGAGGCAGCTCGTACGGGCCCACGACTAAAACCCCAAACGCTGAAGCATCTCCACGGCTGCACGTACAGTCCGTGGGCGACCTGTTACGTCACTACATAAAAGACTTTTCAGAATGAGCCCCCCGCCCCCAAACGCACGTTTCGAAAACTCGGATCTTGTGGCGCTTTCAAAATTATAATTAACGTGATTTTAATTACCAAATTGTTGCTTCACGCATCGTTTACTGACGAGATGGGCGTTGGTGGAACGAGGGTTTAAAATTTAAATTATGGTTGTACTGTGTTCGCATTTTATGAAAAATCTAAAATTCTGTCGACTGTAAACCTAACGCGCAACTCAGAACGAAACCCATCCCTTAAAAATCGTATATTAATTAAATTCGAAGCTAAACCTAACGCGGTTCTGTCTGTCTAATTAATACGTCCCTCTGATCGTCGCTTGACAATTCTAATTACGATTCATTGTCTGTAAACTCAATTTTGGACCTGATTGTGACAGGGTTAAGCCGTCTGTGGCCTAATTGACATTGCCCCTTAGAAATCACAGTGTAATTAGGCTTTAGTTCAAGGACGTTAATGTAATCTCATTAGATGTTTTCCTAAGTATTCCGCGTCTAAGTTCTCCACACTCTTTAGACTCGAACGATGGGAATTCGTCGTTTTATTTTACGTAACCTAGATATTATGATGGATCGCTGCCGTTCCTGCACTGATGATGGAAACAGAGTTAGTCTCCGAAACATTTGTCTTTGACGCTGCTAGTCGCCTACTCTACATGGCGCAAAAACCAGGAACACGGCCGTGGACCTTTTAGTGGTCAATTTCAACAGATACAGAGCCTGAACCCAATGCAAGGAATAAAAGGTCATTCCTACTGACCTGTTCTATGTGAACCATGGACCACATGACAACGGTTTATGAAGATGGCCGACAGTCATTGAAGTCCTCTTGCAAAAACCACGAGATGGTGTACAGGATTTGAAAGTAGTGTGGAAATATTTTCGCGTGTGAGAAAGTCGTCCTTTGTGCCCAGTAGAATGCGGGAATAGCAAATGCTTTGGGTGTTTACATGTGTAATGAAAAGTTGAAACCGACAAAGATTTTCCGTGCCTGGATACCACTTTTTCGTGATCTCCACGCCCCCCTACTCTCTCTTTTGTACGGAATGATCTTACGCAAAATTCAGCTTTTCCGCAGTTTATGCGCACTCGCCTGGCCATAAACGTTGTTGCAAAGGACGTATGTGTTCTGCACGCTGCATAACGAATGGGACACGGAGATCCGTGGAAAAGCCAAACATCGAACGAGAGGTAACATCACAATTATTATTGTGTTTCCTCTTGTTTCAGATCCCTGTTTCTTCTCCGTACATTTTATTCGTTCGCCGTTGTCTGTCTCTGTTTTCCAATGATACGATTCGAATTAAAAAAAAAAGTTACTTTATTAGAAAAGGCATCGCGTGCGCCCCACAATTCTGACTACGGTTTACGCCGAGCTCATAAGGAAGTCGGCGTCCGCTGAATTTCCAAGATGATATACAAAGTATATAAGTAACGCCACCGTCAATCCGGATTGGGGCCTCTGAAATGGCACGACGTTTCTTTCAGGCTACTAGCTACGAACTGGGCGTTCGGGCTTCAATTCTTGGCAGGACGGGGGGGGGGGGGGTTCCTTCCCTTTGCCACAATGTCTGGGGACAACCTAGAATCTAGGTGAAGTTATTATAGGTCCATTAACCTAATTAACCAATCAGAGATTGTAAGAAAAAGTAAATTCTACAGCATCTTCTATGTCACTTTAAATTTACCATGAAACATAAGAGTAAGTTGAAGGATAATATTAAAATGGATTGTAATGAAGTTAAATGTTAGAGAGTGGGTTGAATTTGAATAAGGATAATCTTGTGAAGACGGTGATGAACCTTTGGATTCAATGAAAGGCGGTGGATTTCTTGAGTGAGTAAGTTGCTATCGGATTCCGATGAAGGACTCTGATCCATGCAAAACAGAAATTAAAAAGTAGGAACAAGAAATAGACACAGCTTATAGCCCTTTTAGTGCGAAAGAAATTCGTATGTAATCGCAATAAACCTTCGTTAGACTCCGTCTTTTGTTTAGATAGTTCTAGATGATTTCCAGTTATGTGAAAAATGTGCAGTAGAAGCCCATACTGACGATGGTTTTGAAGTGGCAGGCTCTAAGCCTCTTTTACAGTCAAAATTTCTCTCCAAATGACCAATATTCATGGGCCATTGGTTGGTAATCATTATATTATATATTAATTATAAACCGAAAAGTTGAGTCATTATAAAACGGCATAGTTAAAGAATTTTAACTTAAAATTCAAAGGAAGGCGACTGTCTTTTGGATATTTTGTCATGCAGTCTGACATTAATTAATTTCTTTATTTACTGAGACGAGACAACAGATTTCCCGCCAATAAACTTTGTGTTGTTGGACCAAAAATGACCATTTGCTAATTACACGCCATAGTGAATTATGCTTATAGTTAAACACGTGAAAATTAATATACGTCATCATTACATGCGCTGTACGAACAGGCAGTGGAAGTATTGACACGCGCGCTATCTGTGTCTGCAAGCTGAAACTAGCTACGTGCGTGGTCTACGTCAACACTCTCCTGCCATCTGGCGGACGAGGAACTTCGGGACGTTATTGATTTTTCAATGCTTGAGGAAGGAAAGATGGAGGATGACGACTGTGTCCTTGGTTGCAGCGCCGATCAGTGGTCAATCCAGAACGAAAGAAATTTCGTTCTTACCGCCGTGAGAACTTTAGATTCTGCTGGTGTCCTCGAAGAAATGAAACTGATCTGTCTTGTGACACAATGGACTCGGGCCGGAATAAATGATATGTTACGTTAACCACGTCCTGGTTAGTGGCGCATTCTGGTGAGGTATTGTCCAGGTACCAGGCAGTTAGAAGGCGTAGTCTTCGTTCAGGCCTGGCTTATGATCTGTTAAGCTGATTCTGTATTCGATTTTATCTCCTAAAGATACTTCGAATTCCCCGTTTGATTAGAGCTGTCTCATTTTTCTATTACTCCGTATGTGCCTTACCTTGAATCAAGTTCCTAGTTTTGTGTATTTTGTGGTAATATTTTGTGCTCATTCATTAAAATACCTAAAAGTGCCGTGAACATCTGTTAACTGAAAGCATCGCCTGTTTCTTCACGGCATTTGAAGAGGTTGTGTAACCGTTCGCTTCTCCTTTGCTTTGTTGCCAAGGTGGGATCGGGTTCGATGAACGGATTTATGAGACTCTTTTGCTGGGTTTGCGGGATTTAATTAAAGATCGCCTCAGCTGAGGCTTTAGTTATTTATTTTCAGGTGATTGCTGATTAAATTCTCCGCGCGATATTGGTCAAAGTTAATGTAATACACCGATGAGTCCGTGATACCGTTTCAACTTGCAACTACTGACAACTGCCGACTCCACTCAAAAGACGTCTGCGTCTCATATACATTAATTTCTCCCACTTATTCCGAAATCTGAAATTTTGTAACATCATTGGTTGGACTTCCCGCTTAGTTTTGTGATTGGTGGAATATTTTAAATTCAAGTCAAAATAGCTTTTCTCTGATTGGTCGGTTCTATACCCGAGGTCAACTCTGACAGTTTACATCGCGTGGTGACGCTAGGTCACTTATGCCTACTTTTGCATAAACCCAATTAATAGGGATCGGACCTCCCAGGGGTGAAATCCTACAATGGCCAGTTGAAAGAAGTTTCGAACTTCTTGGATGTGGATTTTTCGAAAGGACAGATGACAGTGACCCTTTGCGACATGTGCGGGAGTGAATGCATTGAAAACGGAAACATTGCTACATCCTTAATGGGTGGTCGTAGTCCGAGCTCGACCTCATGGCTAGACGATTACAGTTGGTTCTTCCTCAGGCACATGGCACAATTACCCGGTATGTTGGAGCAACTCAGCAAAATTTAATTTTGCAATTTATTTAAAATATCACACGTAGATCAGAAATCGATACAAAATTCACAGTCTGTTGCCTTAATAATGACGTTCTTGTAAACGATGTTCATGAATCTTCCCCTAATACCATGAAGACGGTTTCGTAACTCGAAACATGTCGCCACAAGTGGATTTATTTAATACAGGACGTAAAGAGAAACTGCTGTGTGTTGATGAATGGTAATATTTTAGATAAAATTAAACGTCTTTAAAATAATTAATTTCAATAAGACTTCTTGAGCAGAAAATAACGAGAAGAAATAATTTCCCCTTCTTTGCTGCAAACAATAATTCTCTTTATTTTATGTTTTTGTAGCTACTACACCAATTCCTAGTTTTCTACATTATTTTCAACAACAACAACAACAACTGTGTCGTCAAGAATTGCATCAGCTCAGCGACTTCGCTGCCCTCCCGCGAGCGCCGCTCCAATTAAGGCCTCTCCGTATATTCAATGAGAGTCGGAGATCCTCGCCCACCGACTAACCCTATGTCAAGGTATCCAGAGAAAACCTTTAACTCTTTCCACGCACCAAAGTAAGAAACGATGTAACCACACCAGGTTCAAACCCGTGGCTACATCAACAGAAAGAGTGTTACGTTTCTCCTTCAACATTTTCTTACATTTCTCCTCCATTAATTTGTCTCTGTGTTTGTAGGCGTAATCGCTTGCATTCGGTAGGTTCTCGATGACACAAGTCGACATCCCGGATCTACAAACATTCATGTCTGCCACCTGGTGCCTGCAATTTGAAATATTAAAAGTGAAAACAAATTCTCTTTCATCGTCCATTAATATAATCTACACTCAATATAATTTTTATCACATTTCTGTGACAAAATTACAGAAAATATGTATGGAGTTCTAAAATATCAGAGATTTCAATGTAGAATAAGAATAAAAGAATTTTCTTTGAGAGTCGTAAAATGTGTTGACCTAAAAATATCCACGTCTGATGGGCTGGCTGTCTTTGGGTATAATGGAAAACTGCTTGAAGCTAAGGGCACAGCTTCCACCGAAATGTCGTTGCTTATAATTTGTTTCCTGACAACCTAAACAAAAATTCCCCCAATCGGAATTCAATGCACGATTGCCTCAATATATTTCACTTAAGTTCCCACTTGATCTTTCTTTCACTCAGATGCACACAGAACACGGGCCATATTGCTATCATAACGTAATACATTTTATTACATCAAAGTGGAGGGAGAGGTTATCACACGCTCTCTTTGGAGAGATAAGCGTGTCTTGTTTGAGACTTGCGCCCATGACAATATTTCCCTCTTTTAGGAAAATATTTTCAAAAAAAATTTGTTCCACCAAAAATAGTTCTGGAGAGGTTCTGCTACACGTAAGACAGACACAAACCAAAATTAAATGAATTTATCTGGGATTTCTGACTCTTTCACAAACAAGTATGGAGAAATTTGTATTCTGAGATGTTTTTGGAGCTCCTTACCAACTCCATCAATAGATGTCACGAGTGTGTATGGTCAAACACGCCAAGAGACAGCCATTTTGAAATAAACTTCCATCAGGAATGGAAACATGGGATTCATAGGCGTCGTTAAACCTGAAACTGGCCTAGCACTTTGACGAAAGCCGAAGATTATGGCGATGCTGATGTGCTGAACGCCAGACACTTCCTGCCCAAGAGAGTGCCACTGATCAAAGAAACTTAGTCAAAGAGCTTCTTATTAATGCAGTCACAGCTTACGTCTGATTAGCATTTCCTAGTCATTCGCCCTCCGCTTTATGGATTCAGCTTGACCGCAACATCGCCCTGCCTCCTTTCATTCTGCCCCCTTTATCTCGCCCAATTTTCGCGCGTTTATTCGAGGCCCTGAGTAAGCAGGAGGAACCTCCGAAACGTCGGTCAGTTTCTTCGACACTACAAGGCGCTGCATCCACAAGATCGCGGATACCTTGACCGGAAATGATTCACTTCCTAGCGCTTTTCGAAAGTAACAGTTTGTGATTATACAGCCCTGAACAATCATACAAACAAACAAAGAAACAAACCATCGATTTTCCTTGTCATTGAAACATTCGACGTGGGAGAAGAAGTTTTCACCGATAAACTTTCCACTGATGACGAAGATCTTGTCGTCCATCACTTTTGCGTCTTGTATATGTGAAGAGAAGTACATGGCAGGGATTTCGGTCCACGTGTCTTCTGCAGCGTCATACTTTTCGGCTTCGAGCCTGCATGATGTTTCGTTGCGTCCTCCTGCACACACACACACATTCAGTAACAGGTCACAGGATACAAAAAAAGCCGCCAAAATAAACTTATTCTAACCCCATTCAGCGGTTCCCTTCTTCTTATGTATTACTCTATCACCTGGCCACGAAATGTTTGGCTTTTATGGAGTCACAAGATTCATTACCTTATTCACAAAAGTCGGTAGTTGACCTCATCTCACATATTCTAAATCCTTAAAAACATTTTAATATTATCCTTCCTTTTACGCCAATGTGTCACAAGTGGTATCTTCTCTTCAAGATTACCAATTACAAATTTCTAGATGTTTGTATTTCCCGTAACTTCAATGCTTCACACTCCGACCGTCTTACAAACGGATTTATGCTCTTAAAATTGGTAATTCCGTGAACGGAACGAATGAATTAATACAACAAAGAAAATTCACTCCCTCTTGCATTGTCGGAATTAGTACCAGGAACAGCTACAATTTTATTTTCGTACTTGTAGCATCAGGAAATTGCGCCTGACATCTGTTGCCTGCTTCATGAAACTGCGTGCGAAATTAACTTTAAATATCAACACTAGATGGACTGTTCCAAACGGCGTTACACAAAGAAGTGACGAAAAGCAAAGACTGCGAAGGGACTGCTTTAAACCATCGGCTTTTTGGGGATAACAGCGCGGCAAACTGAAATTTCCCTGCTACAAGAACAAAATATTTACCTTTAAAACTGGAACTCTGTAAAAAATAGGGCATACGTTAGTTGAGATACCACAAGAGATTATACAATGTTAGTTAGTTAGTTAGTTAGTTAAGTGTTCTTTGTGGAGAATGTAATCGAAACCACGAATCGGGGTAAAATTACTGACAAACTAACTCTGTGATGACGGGAGTGAAATGCTGTTGATAAAGTCTCAGTTACTCAAAGAAAACCTGGAAAACATTTCGCAATAAAAAGTTCTGTAGGAAGGATAGAGGGGCATCACTCGGAATGTCCAGAGTTCTCACCTAGGGCGTACAGCCAGCCATGGAACTCGACGCAAGAAAGACTACGACGTTCAGAATGCATTGGTGCAACGAACGTCCATCGGTCGGTGTCCGGGTCATAAACTTCCACCGAGTTTAGATAATTCTGACCATATCTTCCACCAGCGACGTATATTTTGTCTGTAAAAACAAATTAGCCAAAATTAAACTCGTCTATGCAGAGCACAGACATTGACAATCCGTACTTAAATTTGTAAATCCATTAAGTCCCACTTCGTGTCACAGAAACTGCACAGACACGGCCGTCTCTGTTCATTTGCTTCTTTCTTTCGAATGCAGGCCATCGGCGTGTCGGAGGAATCGAGTTTAACTGATAAAATTTAACATAAACAGCATAAAGTACTTAAATTAACGCATAATGGAAATGACGGTAAATACGTCTTCTGTGAAACGAATTTTATTAAATTTGGTACCAGAGATGTACGGTACGAGCTGCTAAAAGGTGCTCTACATTTACAATACAATGTGCTATTTACATCAGATTATTAACTGTCTCAAAAACATATTGCATCTGTATTATTTGAGAGCCAATTTGATAGTTTGATGGTTGTTTGCACTCACTCCTAGTGCACACTAAAAAGACAGAAGACGACGCACAGGGACAGCTTACGAGAGCAGAAGAAACCATCACGCACTCAGAACTTCAAGCCGTTGCAGTCTGTGAAATAACGAAGTCCGTAGCACGGATAAAAGAAGAGATAATAAAAGAATATGGGACGATGGAATGAAGGAATCTAAGATCAAGAGCGAAGAGGAATGCCTTGATGATGAAGGCATAATGTTCGTCCGAAACATCGGCAGAAGTCAAACGACAGCCATCTTCGTACTCCCCGCCGTGAGAACCTCAAATCCTGAGATTTCTTGAACCGTTCTGGCGTTTTTACACGCGGACAGACAGACAGACGCCTCACCTTCTGAATTAATTCATACACTACTGATTAACAGGATTTACGTACCATTCAGTACAGCAGCACCTGCACTGCGTCGCTTTCTGTTTATGGGAGCGATCCACGACCACTGATTCGCCATGCAGTCGTATCTTTCCGCCGTTCTGTGATTAACATAACCATCTTCACCGCCCATGGCGTACACTGCAGCTCGCAGAACTGCCACACTTAAGTTGTATCTGAAACGAACAAAAGTACACGCTCTGCTATGCTCATTTATTGCTTATTCAGATGCATTTCCTCTCGCAGAACGCAATTGTTCGCTCGTCATTGTTAAATATTAATTCAGACGAATTAACAAGCAAATCGCATTCTTAAAACCAAAATTGTCGCAAATGTCCTCCTTTATGTGAGTGGTACAATTTTACATCCCTGCCCACATTTATATCTTGACTAAGACAGCGACTATCAGCTTTTTTAAGAAGGACTCTGTTCCCAGGAGTTTCTTATTTACGAAGCTGCATCTTACCTGCGTTCATGCATAGGCGCCACCTCACGGCATGTCTTCGTAGCAGCGTTGAAGCAGAAACATGAGCTTAATGAATCCCTGCCGTTAAAACCACCGATGACATAAATGTCGAAACCGACCACTGCCGTGCGATGTTCGGCTCGCGGACCGATCGAGTCGACCCCCTCCACCTGCACAGGAAGAACAGGTCATGGCTTTATGTCTCTTTGGGTCACTTAGTCTACTGAAGTGAAGTCCTTACATTAGAGTTCAGGCGACCAACCACCGGCGCAGGGGTGCAACCCCCAACAGAGGACCGAAATTGCTACCCCGTGGAGGGAGGCACTCGACAAAGACCGTGAGAAATTAACTTGGAGCGAAGGTGGAAACAGGAAGACCCGAAGAGAAGCTCTCGTCAAGTTCGACAGACAAACGTAGAATCAATTTCTGATCAACAGCTGACATTTCAGGTTCGTACTTTGGCAAGGACAGATGTTGGTGTTTTGGGTTTCATCGACGCAAAGATGGAGGCAGTACGTCCATGATTAAGCTTAAATAAACAATTACTTGTAAAATAAGGAAAACTAGTTTTCCCAGAGGCTTCATTTAACAAGGCACGGTAAGAGTAGAAATGCTTGTGACTCACCACACTCCACCGGTCTGCTCGTGCGTCGTAGGATTCGACCACATCTGTCATCCTTTTTTCGCGACGCCCACCAATAGCAAACAGAATGTCCTGTGGGATTCGCGGGTAGGCAATCCTTGGTGTCACGATTTCGTTGTCTTCCTTCGTCAACCTTTCAACGTCGTCCAGGAATTTGAGCGTCTCCGAAATCAAGGGTCTGCACGCCTCGTTTTCCGTCACATACGGGTGCTTCGACACCTGTTGAACAGTTCAAAGTGGACCTTAAAATCTTTTAGGAAGGGATGCCATGTTCCATTGCAGAGGAGACAAGAAATTCACACATAATTTGGTTCTGAAATCACCGAAATAGACTGTGGTATATACAGGAAAATATGATTTTTGGTTTATGTAACGACACTTTTAACAAATGCACAGATTGAGGAAAGAAGCGAAATCAAGGTTAAATCGATCTTAGAGAAAAATATTGAAATGTGTTTCAACCGAAAGTTAAATACTTCAGTAAGGGCTGCATTTTGAGTTACATTAAAAATTGTATTTTATTTCTCGTCTCTCCTGTGCGAGATGCACGATGCGATCACCACATTTTTTTTTATTCTATAAATTTAATTAATCGTCAAAATTACGTGGCATCTAAAGAAAATTATGACAATTAGTTGCTTTGAGTGCCAAGGGAGGCAACCTGCTACATGCTGATGGTTGGGCGGAAGGCCCATCAACACAACAGCGTGTGGTTATGAGCTCGATGTCTATTAAGAGCCATTGCATGTTTCGACCGAATGTCACGATGTCATTGTAACATTTTAACCAGAATTGGAATAGGTCAACAGATCCCGTTAAAACGTATCAGTATTAAATCTAATGAACGAGCTGGAACTGCGGACAGACAGACAGACTTACACGTGACGAAGAAACAGGCTCATGATTTGCATTAATTAGTTACGAAAACGTGTGAATATGGAATTGAAAATGCGGGATTTACTTCCAATAAACATCCACGATTTCAGGGGCCTACTGACCTCTTCCTTGAAAAACGTTTCGTCAAGGAGTCCCAGTCTGACGCATTTCAAAAGGCCCGCGATGTGACCTTTCCTGTTGTCCGGGTCGTGGTTGATCCACCGGAGAATGCACTCCCACACAACTCTCTCGTCATTCACGTTCAGTTCCTCGGCCTCGATTATCGCTTGCAGCTCCACTGCAGGCAGTTCCAGCAGTTCTTCGCTCTGCTGAGACACTTCCACGAAGTGGCACAGAACGAAGCGACGAGCGTGAGTCTCGAGGTTGGCGATTAAGTGAAACCTGCGACAGCGAGGGTAAGAGCCGTCTCAGAATCGATCTCCTTCGAACACTGACACATTGAACCACTGCAGCAAGAACTGAATTCTGAAGTGCTAAAACACCACAGTATTTCGCCTGAAGTTCTTACCTTAGCCGTTTGAAGCCCGAATGAGCGAGACTGAGAGCAGACACGTGGAGAGGCTACGACGATGGATGCTCTGTTTAACCGGGGCAAAATAGAAAGTTTTCGGCTCTGAAGGTACCCAGGCAATGCCCGCTCGTCCTCGTGATAAGGTTATAGGTTGAAACAAGGGCACGGCGTACGCAAGTGAAGAAGGCAATGAGATGAGGAGTGTAGAATTTTTAATTCTGGCCGTAACCTTGGCGAAACGACGTTTCGGTAACTGCGTGTGTTAATCCCGTGAAACCTTGTGTAACCCGACTATATGGGGGGAACCACGGGTCTGACGAGCGAGGGAAAGGGGAACGTGGTCACGGAATTGAACAAATAATTTGAGACTCAATATAGATTTTAGTCGCTAGCGAATGATGCGGGCGAGTCGCACGCACAAGCCGACGGCGAAAGTCACTCGTGAGCGCTGTTCGAGGGAGTCCCTGTTTTAAAATAGTGAATTTGTCACTCATTCTGTCCATCGCATGAACTGGAGGGTCTGGTGTGATTCTGCGCATGTCAGTCGATTTGCTTGCTATGTTTTTCCTCAACAAGATGGAGTAGGAGTTCAGCGTCTATGGGAACCAATTCTCTAAATGTCTTGAAGTGTTCATAATAATCAGCAATATCTGGGGTGAGGTTAGGTCAATGAACTGTACCGCGTGGACATCGATTTAACCACTCTCGCCGGTGGAATCTAATCGCAACCGATCTGGTTGAAATTCGGTCGCTTAATGCGGGAATCGGATAATCGAGGCTGGGTTAACAGAGGTTTTGCTGTATGCAGAAGGATGTGGAGATGAATGTTGATTTTGATATTGGGAGGATTATGTAAGAAGCAAGGAATGCCGCAGAGAATGAAACAGAAAAGGATTTCGAGAGGAAGACAGATTTAATTATGACCCTGCAATAGGTCATAATGACGATCAAAACATACGCAGTTAAATCAGAACATTTAAATTACAGGGACGTTAATAATAACCTGCTAAATATTATAATTTGCCCAGTGCTCAGTCAGAGACTTTAATCTCCGACCTGGTACTCGACTGATCTCTTGAGTAAAGCTGACGTCACAGCAAATGACAAATGAACATCGATTACCTTGCGAACTGGATGATGCCGACACAGTTGTCGGCGTCCATCGCGTCCATGAGGAAGTCGCAGCAGAGTTTACGAAGGTCCGGAATAAAAAAGGAGTCAGCCGTCTCGAGCAGCTGACGCGCGTTGTCGGAGTTGATTTCCACCTCGTCGAAATAAACATAGTCCAGTATCTGGGTCATCATGTCTGAGCCAATTCTGCGGAGGGGAACACTAATCTTCGCACTGGTGTGCAGTGTCGTGAAGAAGATCCTGAAACGTCGATTTGGAGAAACGGCGAGCAGAAAATTACAAGTCATGCGCATAAAGTTTAAGTTTTTATGACTCACGGTGCCAAATTAAAGTATCTTTTGTCAATGTGGTAAATGGATTTTTGTTACCTGAATAATTAAAAAACTCCCAGAATGTGTACGAATGGGACCGGATTAACTGCGAGAGGTTCAAAAGCGGGCGAAGGCTTAAAAGAATTTAACCTAATGATCGGAAGGCAAGCAGCGAGCATTTGAACTATGGAATGGCCACCTCGTCTCTTAGATAACCTTGACGCCTTCAAGAGATATCTGAGGTTATGACAACTCCTACAGAAATTTTAAAGCCAACGCAAATATTTCAACATACATCGCGGGCTGCACATTCCACTGATTGGTCAGTTCGTAATATGAAATCTATTTGCTCTGTAAAAATAATTTAACCGACAACAAGCCAATGTTTCTTCGCGGCCTTTAAGAAGTGATCACCACCCAGGAAAGAATTTCCTATTACAAATTAAGGGATTTGCATTGCAAGACAAACGGAAAGATTTGATTGTCGGAAAACTGAAAAAGGGGCACAGCGTCTGTTGGGAAACAGAAACAATGGCTCGTTGTTAAAATTCATTTCTCATTTCGAGAACTCGCCGCAACTTTATTTAAAACACAAGCAGATTAACGTAAGCACAAATTCTCGATCGAGTTTCTCCTATCAATGAAACACATCTCACGAAGATCTTTGTTAAAGTTTATTTAAGACAGAGTAACACAGAGCAGCTTTCAATGTTCCGGGCATTACCAACTTTCTTCTGGACTTTGTCGGTCGTCTTTATGTATTAAAACCAAGACGTTTTGGAAATGGATTCTAATTCTCCCTCCAGATCGATTGACTGTCACCTCGGTACAACCGCACTTAAAAATTAGTACAAAAACCACCTACGTCTTCTGGGATGTTGTCTCGTAGAAATTATCGGACGTTTCATAGGTGCTTACTGCCTCCATCATCAAGGAAAGAAGGCAGTAAGTACGTCTGAAATGCCACTCAGTTTCTACGCCGCAACGCCCAGAAGACATTCTTCTTCTTCTTCCTCTCCGCCGTGAGATTTCATGACAATGAACGAATAACAAAAGACAATCAGCCGTATAAAAATACAGGTTTCTGCATCAAAGGGGATAAAACATTTCACATACGAATTGACGTCTATCATGTCCTTACTTCACGTGTTAATAAACCACGTCAGTTCATAAACAAACCTGAAATATTCGCTGCGCATCGACAGAATCTCTCTGCTGACTCGAAAGACGCCGCCGTCCTCCAACCTCAACGCCGCGTCACACAAGAGGTTCCTCTCTTTTAGTTTATTCAGACGGACCAACGCTTTGGTGCACGTGCACCTGCCGCCGACTCGAAAACAGCTGCAACTTTGGTTTGACTCCATCTCCTGAAAAGACAGTCGATCGCTGTTACAGGTTTTTCTTCATACTCACGCGTGTGCACATCAACTGAGAGTGCCTGAGTAGAAACACGATACTGAGAAGAATATCTGGACCTGCGAGAGAGTTACTGACAACGGAATGGCGAAAATTGTATAAAATGGAGCTTTATAGATCTCTTCACTAATTAATAAATTGTAGGCTTTCAGATCGAGGGTGAAGGGATGGGCTGGGCTTGTAGAACACATGGCAGAGACAAGAAGTGCAACTTTTTAATCGACAGACCTGAAAAGAAAAGGTCACTTGAGCGTCCTATGCGTTACTGTGATAATATTAAAATGGATCTTAGAGGTGAAGAATGAATGTGTGAAATGACTTTATCTGCTTGAGTATGTGGTTTAGAGGCGGGGTCTTGTATACACGAACATGAAACTTCATGTTTCATAAAGGCGAGATATTAGATTACCTAGGCTACTGTTAGATTCTCAAGCTGAGTTTGTTTCTTTTTTTATACAAATGCCTGTTGAGATTCGATACAAAATGATAAACTGTAAATATGACATATAACTAACTACTAGACGGCTTACCGAACACGAAGGTTCATCACCGAACTAACCATAGCCCTCCACCGGACCCCGTCCTATGCCAACAAAATCCGGTCTCCTTCAACTCCTATCTCCCATGGATCCCGCCTGAGATTATCCTCCCATCTACGTCTAGATCTCCCCAGCTGCCTCTTCCCCCCCAATACCCGGTGCACACCTCTCGCCCCATCCATGCATTCCAGATGCCCAGCCCGTCTCCCTCTTCTTGGCTTAATCACCCTGAAGACGTGACTGATTTAGGCAATATTAAGTCATGCCGCGTGTTTGTCATTACTCGCATAATTTAAATCTCCTTATATGTAAACTACGTAGACATTACGTATAAAATATCAATGTAATCTGTAAAGTCTTAGATGCCTCTGCTCTGGTGAATCGATTTTAAAAAATTACGAAAAGAATATGCCATAGAAATTATGTGACTTTTGATGCAGAACCAGAAAGTTAACAAATTTTGGAAAAAGAAGGCTACACCTTTTCATAAGCATAAAATTTTCGAGTACTTCTCTCTCTGTAGAACTAAAAGTGCGTAAGAGCTTACATGATTAAGGACTTTCCTGCCTAAGTTACACATTTATATACATTACAAGCACAAAATGGAATTTAAATTTTTCAAATGAACGCGAAAATTACGGTTGGGAACAGTCACAAAAGCTCTAATTTGTTCTAACGCGTGCGTAGATCAGGCCTAGATCACGCCACTCACACACTTCAATGTGCAAGATATTCTACGAAAAGTCGATTGGCACTCGGCTCGTCAAAGAACAGCCCACTTTCTTCACTGAACCAGAAGGCTGATCACCATGTTTACAAAAGCCCGCCACCGGGGTCTATCCTGAGCCAGTTCGCTCCATCGAGTCCCATCTCCCTAAGATCCATCTTAATGTTATCCTGCCACCTACGCCGAGGTCTCTTCCCTTCAGGCCTTGTAAACACTCAACTCGCCCTAACAACATCGGGTGTGGAGCTCGTCAAGCATTTTTCTCTCTTATCTGTCCCACTCCCGTTTTGGGTCCAGACATCTTCCTCGACACTCTGTTGTCAGAGGCCCTCAGTCTAAGTTCTTCCCTCAAAGTGAAAGACCACGTTTTGCACCCATAAATACTTTGCACTAAACAATAGCAAACATTCCCCGGATTCAATCTGCTGATAATGGGAGGGAGATTCATCGATAATTAGACTTTTAAAACCGAAATAAAATTTCTTCAGAGTTCCCTAAAACGCTTTAATAATGTCGATGTATCAAGAGATGAAAAGTTTTAGAATTATTGTTCAGAATATAAACCCCACTTCTTAGCACCCACATATTTTTATTAAGATTCTGGGCTACGAAACACGTTTAATTCCATTAAAATTGTAAAATGTTAATTGCCTACTGGAATATTCTTTTATTATAAATGTTGCCGTGAACAAACAGAAGTCAATCTAATGTTACTTGAAATTGTGTTAAAAAAGTTTAATTCTCTTACACGAGTTCACAAATGCAGACGAAAACATTAAATGTGATGAACAACAATATTTATAATTAGGAATTCCTTACCTCAAACTTTGTTCAATTGTAGGAGACCACGATGTCCACGGGCAAAGATCAGTTTAATCAAAATTAAAATGGGGAGAGTAGAGGGCGGTTTCACAGATTTCTTAATAATTCTTATATAAGATAAGAACTTGTGATATTCTAAAACGTTTTAACAGCACAAAATTATCTACTCTACGACGCACTTCTACAACCGAGTCACAGCAAAGCTCTTAACAGAATGACGAAAGCGGATTGTTGATGTCAATATATACTAATGCAACAATGCCGAGTAAACAGATGACGCAACAATTAGTTTCTTAGGTAACGTAACAATGCACGCATGAGTTCATATAAAAGCTGACCATTATTGTTGACGGCAATAATGAAACACAACAATTCCGAGTAAACAGATGACGCAACTATTAGTTTCTTAGGTAACATAACCATTGTTGTCGGTCCATATTTACACATTGTTGGTAGTTAAAATGTAAAAGAGTATTAATATAACTTATAATTAGGTTACATTCAATCGTAAATGCAAGAAGTCGAATGAATTTAAAAATATTCGGAAGAGACACGAAGAAAAAACTGCATTTCCAATTGCCCTTATTTAAAAATAACGCCCGGTTTCATTTTACTTGATTAATTTTAAAGATGATTTTTGAGGGGCCCGAGCGCTGTTGAGCCCATCGCCCCTGGGTCGGAGAAAATGTTTCCCCCGTTCGAATCCCGGGGAAGGTGTTTTCTGTTGTTCGGATAGCGACCACTAGGGAAGAATGGCGCTAAGGCAAATTCTGTTCTTGTTCCTCGGAAATGATTCGACTGACTAAGGTCACAAGCCCGAAAACTGTCAGACCCAGAAGATGAATTTGTAAGAAACTGTCGTATTTCATCCTTAGTAAATTCTGTGGACGAGCAGACGTTCGAATGCTGATGATTTATTTGATAATTGAGATGAGTACAGTTCGTGTGAAACACAATGTTGAATATATATAAGTGAGTAGACCAGCAGAGTTTCCCCCTGACGAGTAACGTGAAACGTCCGATGCGTCTTCGAAATTCACTGGTTATAAGCAAATCCCCGATATCAGTGACGGCTTTTTACGTGTCGTCCCAAGGCGTGGTTCGGGATCCATTTAGAGGACACGATAAACCCCTAGGAACGCGACCCCTTGCCCCGTCAAAGTTCGGGCGTCCTGACCTCGGCAGGCCTTCTCTATTTAGAATATAATTTCAATAAAATTATCTGGAGCAGATCCTGTCGCCCCCGTCTACAACAGCTGGAAATGGAAAGCCTTGCTTTCTGTCCAAGGTCCACAATGTGACTACTATACTTTATATAGTAACTTAATAATAAATAGGAATCCCTTACCTCAAACTTTGTTCAATTGTAAGAGACCACGACGTCCACTGGCAAAGATCACAGATTTCTTAATAATTCTTATATAAGATAAGCACTTTCGATTTTCTAAAACGTTTTACCAGCACAAAATTATCTACTTCACGACGCACTTTTTCTACAACCGACTCACAGCTCAGCTCTTAACAGAATGACGAAAGCGGATTGTTGACGGCGATAATTAAACACAACAATGCCGAATAAACAGGTTACGCAACAATTAGTTTCTTAGGTAAAGGAACGGAGTGCAATACGGTTCATTCAGGCTATTATACTGCGTGCATAAGAAACGAGAAAAGAGCCTTACGGCATGCTCAGCCAAGATTGTTGCAGGTGTGGGTTAGAAATTCCAATCCTTTTTCTTGCATTGTTATACACGCAGGTGTTCACGTAAAGGCTGACCATTGTCGACCCATATTTACACATTGTTGGTAGTTGAAAAACAACAAAATAAGAAGCTTATAATTTAGTTACATTCAATCATACTCGTAAATGCAAGAAGTCGATAATTAATAATAAATGTGTTCTTTATCAGAGGGAAATAGATTTAAATGAGAAGAGGTATAAGAAGGAATTGCAATTTCATTTTCGCTTATTGAAAAACAACGTCGGGTTTTATTTTACTTGATTAATTTTAAAAATAATTTTTCAAGCGCCCGGGGCTGTTGACCCAACACCTCCGCGCCAGGTTTCGCAGTTCTGGCGTAGACAACGGAAGTGTAATCGCCTCTGAAGATGGCAGATCTCTCATTTCAAGGAGACTGAGATGGAAATCATAATTGTTATCTCTTTCTGGGTCTAATCCATGTCACAATGGAGACTTATATCGCTCATCAACTGAACATGTAATTTCGTTCTGACTTTTAGGTTCCTATTTGATTCACCGACATTTCCACAAGACCCACACACTTTTAATACGCAAGAGCATTGCGCTCCTTTTGGAGCGCTGTCTCTAAAATAAAAAATCGATCATAAAGTCAGTTTTCGTAACCGTAATATATCGAATGAGGATCAGTTTACCTTGTTGAAGTTGTTGGAGTTGGTACTTCAAGTAGTTGATAACGTCTTCTTTCACTTTTCTTCATTTCTTAAATAGTTCTGATGTTTTAGTTCTTTACGTCGCTGTTCAGAGGCCAAATGTTCTTGGTCAGACGAATGTCCGTAGCAAGAGATACACGCTCCGTCCGCCTTACCACCGGGAAAGCGTCTCGGCTACCCAGTGGATTGACATCAGGGCCAATCTGCGCGCTGTGGCGAGGAGAGTCATCCAGTTTCTACACAGACAATGTACTCAGTGTGTACCAGAGGACGAGTGAAAAGAAGCTAGTTCCTGGAACCATCACATGAGGGCGGAGTGGGGGGGGGAGATAGGTCCTTGCCGTACAAATCTACTAATTCCAAGCTTAAAGTTTATATATACAGTGCATTCCGGTTAACTGGGACACATCGGGACTAGAACACTTTGGCCCAATTAAGCGGCGGCCCCAATTATGCGAAGTCCCACGTAAAGAGTTACAAAGGTTTGTTCTTTTAGATTTAAGATTAGTCCCAAATAAACGTCCACCCCGATTAATCGATGGCCCAATTAACCGGAATCTACTGTGTATATAATTTGTTGTTCTTTTTTCCCACAATCACGATAATTCTGAAACTGTGCTGCAGTTCTCTAAACACAATGAATGCAGATTACGTGGCTAAAATTATCTCAAGGCTATTTGGTAATTTCACAATGAAAAGCAAATTTACTCTTATCCCATTTTCAGACAGAAATGAGCACAGCTTTGTTACTAATAAACTCCAGAAAGGAGAAAACTTCTTGACAAGTTTACAGTCGCTCACCTGGTCAAGAACCCGGAGATTCACAAAATGCTGTCAGTGGTTCGTATACTGAGCCAGATGAATCCAATCCGCACCCACGCGCCATTTCTTCAAAACATATTTGTGCCTGTGTCTTTGGAAAAAGTTGTTCCGTCCAAAATGTTGTATGTATTTGTGGTTTCTCCTGTGCTCCGCTCATCTCGACCTCCTTCGCTGGATGACCCTCGTAATATCTGGGGCGCATTATGAAGGACCTGATAATAAAATCTTTTGAGCATTCTACTTTTTTTTTTTAGTACTTTCCAGAATCTTCTCGAAATTGTAATTTAAAACGACGTCTCAGTGACGAATTTATTCCCGTCCTCAGCCATGAGGAACAGTTAACATGTGTTTCGCCCTTCATATTACGTTGTACCTGAGCACTGACGCATTCCAGCCCTGGAAACGTTATTTTAATTAATTGACGTCCAAGACGCCTGTCATTTAATAAAGCACGAGTCAGAAACCTCCGGACTTCGTCTTCTCCTCAGGAAGTTTCTTCTTCATTTGATAAAGATACTTCAGTGAAATTTGTACCGGTTTCTTCTGGTCAATGCTTGTGTTTAATCCCTCGCATGTTGAACTCTGACCAAACAGTGCCTACAACAAGGTTAGGATTTAGATATATAAGGGTTTCAGTACTCCTTAGTACCAACTGGAACCCCTTCCTGAAGGCGATGAACTGTGTCTTGTGACATCACCTTTCACACTGGAAGAAATTTAATTTCTTCTACATTCTATAATAATAGTAATGATAATACTGCGTTTAACTTCCACATATTTCTATTATTTTAATGGTTGTGACATTTATTCCTTATTATTCTTCTCCTTTGCCACTTTTATAGGATAACTTGTCCAGTTGAGCCTGAACTAAATTGTGTATATTTGTTAGTTAAGAATATGATTGATGTTAAAATGCTTGACTAATTATAGGTTACCACTGCCATAGAATCAACAAATAGAATGGTGAGTGCGGACCATTTCTGATTTTTTAAACTTATAAATACTGTGTAGATAGTCACTGATAACCATGGTAGCTTGTTGAATAATTGAACTGGTTGAATTGGACGGCTGGGACCAAATCCCAGTGGACAAATTTCAGTTTTGTGTTTTCAGCGTGTCCAAACATCTCTAGAGCCAAAGCAGGTCTTTTGTCCAGAGCAAGCAAGGAGATGGCTGTAATCTGGTAGAAGTTCACTGACATTTTAGTTACTTGCTGTCTCCCATCATGAGGGTGTTCAGTAACCCTGATGATGGAGACAGCAAGTACATCTAAAAATACTGATAAACGTCTACCAGACTACACAGTTTCACAACCCAGAAAACTGCCGTCCTCACACTCGCTGTCATGAGTACCTCAAGTCCTACCACTTTCCTTATTTATGTGGAGCTCATCGTTTACTTTCACGTTAAATATTATGGTTGATCCTCGTGGAGAGACTTGCACTTTGTTGCTTAGGCAGGCAGAATTCAGAGCAATCAGAATATGTAACCCAGATATCTGCCCTCTTGAGAAGTGTCTTCAGGCTGTGAGGTTACCATGATAGGATCAATCTGTTTCACACGGAATGTCAGAGGTGTTATGAGTGAGCTGGTCCAACTGAAGATGCCTGATTCATTTTCTTTGCATTAAGGAGAAAAATGCAACATCAGTGACTGTAATATATACCCACTGAAAATTAGTGTGACTGTTGGTTTCTACCTGCTCAACTGTTGTTAAGTTATAACCTGTCGCTGAATGTAACATTTCTTTACCTAATGTCGCTGTTAAGTGGTTACCACTGTGTTTGGGAAGTTCTGAGTTCAAATCTTGAAGTTTCTCATGGTTGTGTTCAGTTCTTCTGAGCGAATGTCAGGATAGTATTTGAAGTAAGCTGTGACCACTTCCTTCCACTTCAGAAACCATTGTAGCATTTGATGCTGTATAGTTTGAGCTACTGAAAGTGTCTTGAAGTAAACCAGATATAAATAATGAATATTTCTCTGTGTGTGAAGATTTCCCCTTCATATCTTTATCATTGCAGGTGACCGCTTGAAGATGGCACTTTTAGACAATATTAATTTCGTGCATTTCTGTTACTTTCTGCCATGATGACGTTCAGTCCCACATGATGTTGGTCGGTGCAGAAACCCTGTATTTGTTAAATTTGTTTTAACGAATGCTGTCTGCGTAAAATCTGCATTCGCTGTAAATATGATAACTAGCAAACCACTGCAAACTGGAAACATACATGTAAAGTTTGACTGGCGATATGCTTAGGACAAAAATATTCCTATAAATTCTACATGCAGTAATATTTCTTGGTAAACATTTGTAATATTGCAATGATGCAGAACTGTGTATGACAGATTTGAAGACATGTTAGTAGGTGAAAATACGTACTTGTATCATATATCGTTGCAACGCTTACTTGGTCAATAGTTTAGCAGTATATGAAGGTGATACTGAAATTGTTTGATGTGGTATGTACTGCAGTTTTGCAGTCTTATCTCGAATTCTGATCCGAATAAGGATTATATATTATTCTATCATTTGTATTTTATGTTGTGTTGGAACAGGCATTCACATTAACCACGAAAGAAACTAAATATGTTGTTGGAGCCGAAGGCTGTTCGCTGTATATTACTTACCCAACTCCGCAAAAATGCTGTGCGCCAGTTGGATTTAATGGTCCACATGATGGTATGAGCACTGTTCTTTTTGTGATACACTTAGTTTTTCTGTCGAGTTCTTTCTTTCACAGTTTTCTTCGAAAAATTTTGCAAACCGTTTTGCTCACATTTCAACACTTGCACCTGTTACTAACATTTGGCTGTTGCGCAATTCCTGGCACCAATCGATACATGTATCGATTGTGAGTCGAGTTTTAGTAACGAAGTATTCGCTATATCCGACAGATGTCGCAAGTGTGTAGCACCCGATTGTATTGATTGGTATAAAACATTGTGTTTGGACTTTGAACTGTGTGTGTGCCTTGGATCTAATTAAACATTTTATGTATGCTGTACACAATTAATAACAATAATTGACATCATCTGCAAAACTGAGTGGAGACAGTCCAAAAAAAGAAAAATGTGTTACATAACCTCAAAAAAGTCTGTATAATTTAAAGAAAGACACCCAAGTATTTCAGTAAGCTTTGCAGTATATTCTTGTGTGTGTGTGTATTGTTCATCAGGACATGAGTTCATGAAATGACAAGTATGTGTACAATACTTAGAATGAGAATTGTATGTATGGTGCATAGACATTGAAAGTACTAATTCTAATTGAACTTGTTGATGATATGACAATAGAGTACAAACAGTACATAATAACAGACCAACTCGATGACAATGGGTCCCAGGCTCATTGAAAATTTTACTTTTTTTAAGTTGTTATACTTTTTTGTATCAAGCCATGAGAACTGTAAATGCTGGCTACAAATGCAGATCTACAAGTCAACTTCAAATACCTCATACTCTGTTAAATTACTACATCAAAAACATACACATCATTAGATTACATGCATACATTTTTATTTAATTGCATGGATCTCTAAGTTAGTTGGATGGTAGTAGGATGTGTAATAAGTCTGAATAATACAAGTACAATTCATACAGTTATAAAGATATCACATAGTATCAGGGTTTACATAAAATACAAATACATCCACCCATTACATTCTTTTGATACATTATACTACCCATTATAATATATTATGACCAGAAAACTTTAAGGAATTATTTGTAATGTATTAATAACTGTACATAGTTATGCAGTTGCAATACCAGGAACTCAAACTTATCATGTTTTAACCCATTAAACTCCAGAGAGGTCACTACAGCTGTTTCTTTTCTGTCTACATTGATTACAACACCAAATAACAGGTGTCAGAAGTTAAACAGCACAGACATATATTGCCTGTGATTATGATGGTTTTTGATGGTTGGTTGTTCAAGAAAAACAAGAATGTTCTGTGAAAAATTTATGCAGCCTCCTTGACCACTTTCTGTTTTTTCTTATGATCAAAATTCTGTATCAAGATGATGTCCCTGAATAGGACCAATAAAGGTACAGGGATACAGAAGATGTCCAGAGATAGAAGGTAAGGATCTTCATAGTACAGAAAGACGAAGACAATAACACCGGTCTCTTGCCAACAGCCGCCATTTCTTTTTGAGACTAATACACCGTGTTACGTGTGGATAAGAACGTACGAGAATGTTCGAATGTTAGAATAAGAAGCTGAAATAATTATTCACTATTTAAAATTGTATTTAAGCTGCTAATATAATAGAAAAATGTATGCATTCAAATCCAGATATAAGATAATAATGCAAAATTATTACCACAAAACTTGGCGAGACAGGTGAGGGGAGGGGGAGGGAAATAGGTGAGAACAGACAACAGTGGAGCCAATGTGGGATCTTTAGACAGAATACAAATTGAGGAATGAGGAATGAGGACAGGAAAAAGAAATAAGAAAATGAAACATAAGTTAAAATGTATAATAACAATAATCGACACTTGCAATAACAGCTCTTGTAAGTGCCATCAGGACATCAACATTAAAAATCACATAAGACATGTGCCAGAGGTTTCCTATGGTCTTCGGGGAGTGGATTTCAAGACCACAACAGGCACAGGCCGTCCTCCTGTTCGTAAGACGTAGCTTCAACTCAGCATCCCCTCTGATCATTTGGCCCAAGTTTCTACTGAGCTACCAAGTATTTATTTAGATTTACCCAAAACCGCTCATCAGAACGTCTTTTTAACTCAATGTGGGTAAAACACAAACTGCACAGAAAACATATTTTAAACATCTCTAAATATTTTAGCAGCCAAAAAAATTTGGTAATTATCCACCTTGAATATTTCATCTCCCAGGTCCCAACTAATGAGTACAAAGCCACTGCTCCATCTTATTTACTTGTTCTGCAAAATTGGAAGGAATTGGAGACAGAGCAGACCTCACATCGTATTCAGGGTTCAGCAAACAGTTTCGTTTTGTGCCCTTTATGAAGGCAAAAGCGGAAATTCCCACTTCACACATGCAGGTGCTCGGAAACTGCAATGATTGCATCGCGGCCTCCCCAGATACCACAGGATATTCATCGCGAATTGTTAACCAGAAAGACTCCAAATGATCCTTTTTTCATCAAATAACATTTTTCACTGACTGCTTGACTCAAGCTCCATCATTTGCTCTGCAAAACCATTAACACTATCGGCAATTTCAGTCAAGTCACACAGAAATGGGTTTACAATCTACTGATAAACAGAGCTTTCTAGTTCAGGAAAGTATTCCTTGAAAAGCAAAGATAGTTTTGTTAAGTGGATGATCGCGGCAAAAATGATTGAATCTAATAAGAAGCATATGGCGTATTTATTAAATAACAAATAAATAATACTTGTAAGATTTGAGGAGAATTGGAATTGATTGGAGATTTAGAAGACTAATCGAAAACCTGTACATTCAGCAAAAAGTCAAAGTGAGACTGGACTCAGGAGACACTAACAGCGTTGAGATAGGTAGAGGTGTGAGACAGGGATGCTGCTTATCACCAATTCTTTTTAACCTGTACAGGGAATGGCTTGCCAAGGAAGCTCTGGAGGGAACAGGAGACTTCAAAATTGGAGGAAGAGTGATAAAGACTGTAAAGTATGCAGACGACTTGGTAGTATTGGCGAAGGAAGAGGAGGAATTACAGAACATGATGGACAAGTTAGTGGAAACAGGTAGAGAGTATGGAATGGAAATCAACATTGAAAAATCAAAGGTTATGAGGATAGCACCGAGAGCAGAACCATTGAACGTTGTAATTGGAAACCAACAGATGGAGAATGTGGAGCATTTAAAGTACTTGGGAAGCATAGTCACGACGGACACTCTATGCACCAAGGAAGTAAAAGCAAGGATACCCATGGCCAAGGCAGCTTTCGTCAAGAAGAGGATACTTCTCACTAGCAAGTTGAGCTTGGAGATGAAGAAGAAACTAGTGAAGTGTTACGTATGGAGCAGAGACTTGGACACTCAGGAAGAAGGAACAGAAATACCTGGAGAGTTTTGAAATGTGGTGTTGGTGAAGGATAGAGAAGATCAGGTGGACGGATCGAGTGACCAACGAAGAAGTATTGAGGAGAGTCAACGAGCAAAGAAACATTCTGCAGGCGATTACACGAAGAAACGTTAACTGGATGGGACATATTATGAGAAGGAATGGATTACTGAGTGATATCATCGAAGACCAGGTTGAAGGAAAGCGAGGACTGGGAAGAAGACTGATACAGCTAACCGACGATCTGAAGCAAGGAAAGAAGATGACGTTCCAGGAGTTAAAACGAGAAGCTGAAATAGGGAAAACTGGAGAGCTCTGTTTGGGCAGAGCAATGGACCTGTCGTAAGACAGAACACTGAATAAATAAAATACTAAATAAGATTTGAGGTTTTTAAAGCGGTGAGTGTGAAGATTTCTGTCTTTTGGGTTGTTGCTCTGTGTAGTTTGGTCGATGTTTACCAACGTTTCAGAGGTCATACTGACTCCGTCATCAGGGCGATGAATATGCCAATAGGGCCAACCAACCAACCAACCAACCAAAAAGCTAACTAAGGGCGGAGTCCTGCGCAAGCGCAAGACATCGTCTCTTCATAGGTAACACAATTCCTGCGTACGAAACGTATTGCTGGAAATGGTAAACAGAGCCTTAAATGGAAACGGAAATTTTGCTAACGCTAACGGGGTTCTGTCGTGGCTGGAGCCTCGACCATTCAAAGTAGGGTCTGTTGCTGCTGATGGGAGGTTATCCCATCAGAAAACTTGTCCAAAGAATTTGGTTGGTTGTTTCTCTGGGGTTTGAACCCAGAGAGGGACGGGCCGTTTCGGCTGAAGGTCTCTGCGGCTTGGGGAGAGATTACTTCAGCTGAGGGCCTCCGTGATAGAGGGTGGTGGGCCGTGCCCCTATTAAATTATACCCTGGCATTCACCTTACAACTGAGGAAAAGCACTGAAAACAACAGTCAAGTTAGCCGAGTGGTATGACCACTCGTTGCGCCAACTTGGCCGTCTCTTGGGGACAGCCTCGGCTGGCCTGTTGAACATCAGTCCCCCTCGGTTGCCCTTGGGTGACCTCTGACAGCCCTTGATCGGCACGACTGCCTCCCGAGTTGCCGGACTAAGGGGTTCCCCACAAATTTCAAATTTCTCAGTCAGTGCTCTGATGTGGTCGGCAAAGAGCGGGATCCCCAAATCCTCGCGTATTTGCCTGTTACTAACGTAACGTTGGTTGGTTGGCCCTAATGGCATATTCATCGCCCTGATGATGGAGGCAGCAAGGACCTCTGAAACGTTGGTAAACATCGACCAGACTACACAGCGCAACAACCCAGAAGACAGAAATATTCACACTCATCGCCCTGATGATGGAGGCAGTATTACCTCCGAAACGTTGGTAAACATCGACCAGACTATACAGCGCAACAACCCAGAAGACAGAAAGCTTCATACTCATCACCCTGATGATGGAGGCAGTATGACTTCTGAAACGTTGGTAAACATCGACCAGACTACACAGTGCAACAACCCAGAAGACAGAAATTTTCATACTCATCGCCCTGATGATGGAGGCAGTATGACCTCTGAAACGTTGGTAAACATCGACCAGACTACACAGCGCAACAACCCAGAAGACAGATATCTTCATACTCATCGCCCTGTTGATGGAGGCAGTATGACCTCTGAAACGTTGGTAAACATCGACCAGACTACACAGCGCAACAACCCAGAAGACAGAAATCTTCATACTCATCGCCCTGATGATGGAGGCAGTATGACCTCCGAAATGTTGGTAAACATCGACCAGACTACACAGCGCAACAACCCAGAAGACAGAAATGTTCATACTCACCGCTGTGAAAACGTCAAATCTTACAAGTATTATTTATTTGTTATTTAATAAATACGCCATATGCTTCTTATTAGATTCAATCATTTTTGCCGCGATCACCCACTTAACAAAACTATCTTTGCTTTTCAAGGAATACTTTCCTGAACTAGAAAGCTCTGTGTATCGTTAGATTGTAAACCCATTTCTGTGTGACTTGACTGAAATTGCCGATAGTGTTAATGGTTTTGCAGAGCAAATGATGGAGCTTGAGTCAAGCAGTCAGTGAAAAATGTTATTTGATGAAAAAAGGATCATTTGGAGTCTTTCTGGTTAACAATTCGCGATGAATGTCCTGTGGTATCTGGGGAGGCCGCGATGCAATCATTACAGTTTCCGAGCACCTGCATGTGTGAAGTGGGAATTTCCGCTTTTGCCTTCATAAAGGGCACAAAACGAAACTGTTTGCTGAACCCTGAATACGATGTGAGGTCTGCTCTGTCTCCAATTCCTCCCAATTTTGCAGAACAAGTAAATAAGATGGAGCAGTGGCTTTGTACTCATTTGTTGGGACCTGGGAGATGAAATATTCAAGGTGGATAATTACCAAATTTTTTGTGGCTGCTAAAATATTTAGAGGTGTTTAAAATATGTTTTCTGTGCAGTTTGTGTTTTACACACATTGAGTTAAAAGGACGTTCTGATGAGCGGTTTTGGGTAATGAAGGAAAAAGTTTGGGAATCAGTGCCCTAACAATACTAGCCAGAAAGACGGCCTCTACCTGAACCAATTATGGAAGTCTCTTGTAGACTGCCCGAAAGAACGACGGAAGCCTCTGACACAGTGGCAGTGATGTCGTAATTTGATTCTAGGACAATCATATCATTCGTTTCTTCCGGTTTTCTTTCTAGACGGTCTACGGAATGTAGGGTCGCTTCTACGAAGACGAATTCCAAAATTGTAAAGAGAAACAAAGGAATAAGATAATGGAGAATAAGAGAACGCAAGTGGATGTTACCAAGCAAGTAATATCCACAAATGTACATTTCTCAGTAACCACTTTGACTATTATAGAAATTACCTGCTTGCATTGAAACCAAAGGTCCATTGTCATATTCACAAAATACTGCCATTGTGCCCTGTCATGAGTAACTTAAATCTATTCCAAAGCCTCAAGCCATATTTCTTTAAAATATAATATTATCTTCCAAATAAACTTCTGTTTCTGAAGTAAGAAGTTCTTCACTAGAGATTAAATGGACAGAATTTGGTACGACTTTATCAAATTTTCTATGTCTACATGCCCTACCAATCTCATATTTGATCTAATCACCCTAATACTACTTGGTAAAAAGTACAACTTATTTCGGCAATTTATTCTCAAACACTCGAAAGTGAATAATAAAACCAAATCATATCACACATTCAGGAGTTAAGAATAGTGCAACAAATGCTTTTGTATGAGCAGTACTTACATATAAGAAGGATGGAATCTTTATAATAGTTGAAGGCTGTCCAAAGGCTGACATGACCTGCTTCATGAAGCATGTCCGAGATACAAGAGCATCTCGCAGCAGAAAAATCAAGTAAACCATCACACCTTGTCGCACCCATTTCATGTCGCCCTAGTAAACAAACGTATCATATAAGTGAGAATTCATCTTTTCCTGACAGCAAGTATTAAGATGGATGTCTCTCGGGTTGTTGTGAGGTATAGACTGGTATAACTTTACTAAGGTTTGAGATATGCTGATGATGGAGGCAACAAGGGCCTCTGAAACTCCATTGGGCACATTACTCACCATGAATATTCCATGCAGCAAAATAAATCCTGCCAGGGTTCCCAAAGTGATATACAGCAAAGCGATATACAGCAAACACACATCCTGCTCCAAATTCAGGACTGAAACAAAGTTAGTTAGTTAGTTAGTTATTTCCTGTTACTCCTAGTGGAGCATAGGGCAGCAGTAAAGACCTTCCATCTAGTTCTGTTGACAGCCAAGCGTTTCATTTCACTCCAAGTTTTACCAGCTTCCATAGCCTCTTCTTCCACCGTTCTCTTCCATGTCTACCTCGGACGGCCCGGTCTCCGTGTTCCCTGCGGATTCCAGTCCAGTGCTGTCTTTTCAACTGCTCCAGGTTGCTTGCGCAATGTGTGGCCAATCCACCTCCACTTTCTTTCCTTAATTTGCTCGTCAATCGGTGGTTGATTTGTTATCTCCCACAGGACATCATTTGATATTATATCCGGCCACCTCACATTTATAATTTGTCGCAAACACCGGTTGGTGAAGACTTGTAACCGGTTAACAATAGCTTTTGTAACCTTCCATGTTTCACAGCTATAGAGGAGAACTGACCTCACATTGCTATTGAACAGTCTAAGCTTGGTTCGTCTCGAGATGTTCTTGTTTCGCCAAACGGGATACAGTTGAACGAAGGCTCCATTTGCCTTCCGGATCCGATTCTTTACATCCTCTTCTGCCCCTCCATATTTCCCGACCATACTGCCTAGATATACAAAGGAGTCCACTTGTTCCACTTCCTCTCCAAGCACTGTTAGTTTTGTCTCATTTTCAGATCGAATTCTCATCTCCTTTGTCTTTTGGATGTTGATCTTTAACCCTGCAATCTCTGCTTCCTTTTGCAATCTTGCTAGCTTTGTGTCCATATCCTGAAAACTTTGCGAGAGCAGACAGATATCATCTGCATAATCGAGGTCTTCGAGCCTATCATGTATTCCCCATTGAATACCTCTTCTGCCACCTTCAACAACTTTCTTCATTACTCTATCCAAAACCAGCAAGAATAAGGTAGGTGACAAGATACATCCCTGCCTCACCCCAGCATTTGTTTGGATAGGTTCAGTGAGTTTTCCATTGTGCAAGACTCTGCATTCATATGCTTCATACATCTCTTTCATGATATTGGTAATCTTTTATGGTATTCCATATTCTTCCACAGTATTCCACATCACTCTCCTATTGACCGAATCAAACGCTTTCTCAAAATCGATAAACGTAAGGTAGAGAGTACTCCTCCATTCTGCACTCTGCTCTAGTATTATGCGGAGTGTGTTGATAAGATCGACACAACTTCGATGTTTTCTGAACCCTGCCTGCTCTTTCCTTAGTTTTTCTTCCACGGATTCTTTAATTCGATTTAGGATTATTCTTGAGAGCACTTTACTCAGTACTGACATGAGAGTTATGCCCCGCCAATTATTACAATTGGTAATATCCCCTCTCTTTGGTAACTTGACAATCAGGCCCTGTTTCCAGTCCTTTGGTAGTTTCTCTTCTGTCCATATCTTCTCAAGCAGTGGGTGAAGTAGATTCACAGTGGTGTCAATGTCTACTTTAAGCACCTCAGGTGTAATATTATCCATTCCTGGAGCCTTTCCATTATTTATCTGTTTGAGGGCTACTTTGATTTCAGCCTTTGTTGGAACATTTATACCGATTTTACAATTTACGCTAAAATAATGTTAATGACCAAAATTTGTTTGTTTACTTCTACCACTTTAGCCTGTGTCCTACTTGACTAGTGTCGTAAAGTTGCATGTCTGTATCAAAGGAACGCACATCTAATGCGAGTTTAAATCTCATCACAAAACCGATTACGAGAAGAGCAGAATCGCAAATAGTACTGATGAGTTTTTTAAAACTCTATAAGGAGAAATTTGGATGGTTTTTTTACTCAAGAAGTTAACTGAACAAAATATCGAAGTCTGACCGCAGACAATTTTATGTAATATATTATAATTAATAATTCTCGAATGAAGTGACCTTTTTGGTTATACTTATTTTTGAAACAGCGCAGACCTACTACTTTTTATTAACATCGCTGTAACTGGATCAATGAATTATGGTCTCTCGATACGTCGCACCCACAAGCATTATGAAAACATACAAATTTCAACCAAAACGAACGGCTGGGTGGCGAGATTTCAATTGAGACAGAGACTTCATCGCTCTCACAAGCCAGATAACAACTGGCCTTTGGCACAATGCAGTACGTACCTGGGTGCGGGCCGAAAAACTTCTCCCATAAAGATAATTGCCTGCCTGGGCTTACAATGCTGCCATCCGAAAGAAAAATCAATTCCCTGTGCCCAGCTGCTAACTGATAGATAGTTTTCCCCTGCACACCAAGAACATAGAGATGCTTAATTAGAAAAAAATAATATTCGAAACAGTTATGATAATGGTATTTTAATTATGTAATTTTGAATTTGTAATAACTGAAAACAAACACTATCTCCGTTATTTGAGTTCCCTCCAATCAAAGAATGTATAATTAAGCAAAAATAGAACAAACACGTACCAGAGTCAAAACAGCAAAGCAAATTGCCTGAAATCTGCAGAAATTGACTTCATTTGTATTTGAATCCGTCTTTTTGGGTTTTCTTTCTAGACGTTCTACAAACAGACTGGTCATGTATCCGTAGGCGAATTCCAAAACTGCAAAGAGAAACAAAGGAATAAGATAATGGAAAATAATATCCACAAATGTACATATCTCAGTAACCACTTTGACTACGAGGCGCGTCCACAAAGTAAGTTTCCCACTCGTCCCACAGCTAGCAAACCTTATATTGCGCGAAGCGACTGTGCGTACGTGATAGATCAATGACGTAGCATGGCGCATGCACTAACGGTACTTCCCGCGTTCTCAGAGTAGCATCGTTGCAGCTGTTTAAGTTGGAGGTTCTTATTCCAGCTCCCGCCGACTGTGAAGTGCGGTCAGTGATAAAGTTTTTGAATGCACAGAGCATAGCGCCGATCGAAATTCATCGTCAGCTGTGCCGGGTCTATGGGCCTAACGTCATGAGCATGGAGATGGTGCGTCGCTGGTGCAGACAATTTTCAGCAGGTCGACAAAGTGTGCATGATGAGAAGCGCAGTGGGAGGCCATCCATCCCTACAGACGACCTTGTGGAGCTTGTGCGGGAAAGCATTATGGATAATCGTCGCTTCACAATTACGGAACTCAGCAGTCATTTCCCGCAGATTTCCCGCTCCTTGTTGCACGAAATTGTCACGGAGCACCTGTTTTTCAGGAAATTGTGCGCCAGGTGGGTGCCGAAGCAACTGACACCAGAACACAAAACAAAGCGCATGGAGTCAGCATTGACATTTCTGCAGCGGTACCATGATGACGGAGACGAGTTTCTGCACCCGATCATCACGGGTGATGAAACGTGGATTGCACACATTACCCCAGAAACTAAGCAACAGTCAATGCATTGGCGTCACAGTGGATCTCCCTGTAAGACGAAATTCAAGCAGACGTTGTCGGCGCGGAAAGTGATGTGCACGGTGTTCTGGGACAGACGGGGCGTTCTCCACGTCGACTTCCTGACCAGAGGTGAGACGAATGCTGAGCGTTACTGCGAGACACTGCAGAAATTGCGACGGGCCATTCAGAACAAGCGGCGCGGGATGCTTAGTGCCGGTATTGTCTTCCTGCACGATAGCGCTAGGCCGCACACGGCTCGACAGACAGAAAGTCTCCTGCAGGAGTTCAGCAGGGAGGTGTTTAATCATTCACCCTACAGCCCAGACCTCGCTCCCAGTGATTTCCATCTTTTCCTACACCTCAAGAAATTCCTGTCCGGTCAGCGTCAGCGTTTTGAGAATGACAGAGAGGCGGAGATGGTTGTCACACAGTGGTTCCAATCCCAGGCGGCAGACTTCTACGACACAGGTATTCAAAAGTTGGTCCCACGGTATGACAAATGTCTCAATTCCGGTGGCGAATATGTTGACAAATAGCTGGAAACTTGCTGTATCTGTTGCAATAAATATTTCCATGAAATTATGTTTTGTTTCTGTAAACGGCCCCAGGGAAACTTACTTTGTGGACGACCCTCGTATTATAGAAATTACCTGCTTCCATCGAAACCAAAGGTCCATTGCCATATTCACAAAATACTGCCATTGTGCCCTGTCATGAGTAACTTAAATCTATTCCACAGCCTCAAGCCATATTTCTTTAAAATATAATATTATTTTCCAAATTAAACTTTTGTTTCTAAAGTAAGAAGTTCTTCACCAGAGATTACATGGACAGAATTTGGTACGACTTTATCAAATTTTCTATGTCTACATGCCCTACCAATCTCATATTTGATCTAATCACCCTAATACTACTTGGAGGAATTTCTGTTGGCGTAATCACGTAGGAGCAAGCCCCTAGCAGAGATCAGCCTAGAATTCCAGTCCGTGTGCTTCGCGTTGAGGTCACCAGCCAAGAGGACCGGGAAACCCCCGCTCAAGCACTCGGTCAAGTCCGACTCAATCCAGGGCCGGGTGGGTGCGAGATATGCCGCCACGAGCTTGACTTTCCTGGTTGCCAGCACCAGGTGAATGGCGGTTGCTTCCAGTTGCTGCAGACCCGAGACCGGCACAGGGTAATGATCAATGCCCCTGCGGACAAGGATCGCTGTGCCGCCCCCCATCGTCGGGCGGTCCGTACGGTGGCAAACGTAGTTTGCGAACCTCAAGGCCCGACCCGACGTGAGGTGCGTCTCGTTCAGGAGGCAAACATCGACTCCGTAGTCACCGAGGAACTGCTCCAACTCCAGCTTCCTGCCGCGAACACCGTCGGCGTTCCAGTAAGCCAGCCGCAAGGCTTTACCACCGTGTCCTCTAGGCCGTGCAGTCATTGTCGGCCATATAGAGGAGAACGGTTTTGAGGAGGGCTCGCGGACGAGACCCCCCGGATGGGAGGGAATGGATCGCGGCGAGGAGACGGCGTGTCAACTCGACGCAGACTCGTGGTGAGAGGGTCTCCAGGATATCTGAGATGTCCTGGAGCGGCGACTGGCCCTTGAGTGGGGTGGGGTCAGTCTTCTTGGGGGCAGGTGCGGGCTTGTTGGGAACAGGTGCAGCGGGATTTGCCACCGGCACCACAGGACGAGCGGGCTTGGCACGGCCGGCCTTAGAGACAGCCTGCCGCTCAGTCCGTGCAATGGCGCCAGATGGCGTTGGGGCGGAGTTCCTCATGGCCGCAGCCTTGACGACGCGGCCACCACGGACCACGTGGTTCCACCCAGGGCCCAAGTTCTCCTGGTCCAGAGAAGGCTTAGCTGGCGCCGATTTGGGCGCTGGCAGGCGCGTGGAGACGCCGTCCTTTCTGCCGCGATCCCCTTTCGCACGCTGTGCAGCGGCCGCCTTGGCTTCCTTCCACTTGCTGCAACCTCTATAGTTCGCAGTGTGGTTGCCCCCGCAGCTGCAGCACTTAAGCTGCTGCTTGGGGGTGGCACACGACCCGGATGGGTGTGCGTCCCCGCAGGCCACTCTCCTAGGTGCATAGCCGCAGTTCCGCTGCGTGTGCCCGAAGCGTTGGCACCGCTTGCACTGCATGGGCCCCTTCGGTGCGACGTACGTCTCCACCTTGACCCGCAGACCGCAGATCTCGGTAAGGGAACGCACTTTCGCCACGTCGGGGCCCCGTGCTACCGACACGATGAAGTGCGGCGTAAGGGGACGGTCACCGTCCTGGTCCATGGCCCGGCGCGTCGATCGGAGTTGCAGGACACCCTGCACAGCAATGTGCATGGCGGCCAGCTCCTCGCGTATCTAGGCCTCGGGCATGCGCACGAACAGGTTTTTAATCACCAGGCGCACGCACCAATCCTCGGGGAGGGAGAATGTGTGAAAACTCACACCCTCGCCCTCACCGAGGGAACGCAGGACCCTGACGGTGGCCCGGAACCCGTCGGCGGTCTCAGGTACAAGAGTCAGGTTTTCTCCCTTCATCTGCGCCACGATCCCGCAGGCCGACTCCGCGCGAATCCTATGCAGGAAACCGCGTACGTCCTTCACCCCAGAGACGTACACCGGGGTTTTGTTACGGCGCTCCCCCGGAGCCGTTTTGTCCACTTGAGCGTGGAAGGAAGAAGCGGCGTCAAGTGACATGCCAGTGAGCGGCCCGGACAGGTCCCCGGAAGCCCGGGGAGACCTGCGCCCAGGTGCCTCCTCCATCGAGGAAGCGGGTCCCGGCCGGGAGCCGGGACCCTTGGCTGCGGGCTTCACTGTCCCGCTTGGCGGTTTCAGCGCGGCGGGGTGAGCGGGGGGAGGTCCGCTGGACGACTTCACGTCCCTCACTCCTTTAACCTCTTGCGAGGCCCCGGCTTTAGTGGGGAGCGGTGCCGAGGAATCCACCCCAGCAGTCGCCCCTTTAACCGGTCGCCCGGCCACTACCCCGGTGTACGCCGCGCTGACCTCAGCATAACTGCCGAGTTGCCGGCCACACGAGGTGGCTTGTTCGCCCGTGGATACGTTGGTGGAGGTTGCTGTTGCTGCCGCCGCCGAGCCATCGGGCCGATGAACTTTTGCCGGTGCCGGCAGAGGAGTGGACCCGGCTCCGGACAGTGGCCCGGGCGCCGGGCGCCTAGATGCGGGTTCCATCGAACCGCCCGAGTTGGACAAGTCCAACTCGTTGGCCTTCCTCTTGCCAGCGTTGGCTCGAGTAGGCCCTCCGACCACGGCTGTTGCTGCTGCTGCTGCTGCTGCTGCTGTCGCCCGTTGTCTCTGCTTTTCAGCATGAATGGCGTCCAGAAGCTGCTTCCGCACCTGCTGAAGCAGCTCAGGGAGGTGGGCCTTCAGAAAGGCCAGGTCACCTCCGTCCATACCTCGCCGAGCGCTGAGAGTGTTGAACCAGACAATTCTCTCGACCAGTGCCGAAAAGTGAGATCCAATCCTCTCCTCTAACCTATCTATCATGCCAATAGGGTGTGAGGAGTTGGATTTTATAGGCAGGGAAGTGAAAGGTTTAGCCTGTCCCGAGCCAATGGGAGCAGGTATGGGAGTGGACCAATGGTAGCACGTGGGCGAGGGTGGGAGAGGGAAAGAAAGTAGAGAGAGAAAGGTGAGTGTAGTTGTATGGATAAAGGCCCTGAAAGGGGCCGAGTTAGTGGTCTGGTTGGTTCCGACGGCGTGTTCATTTCCAGAGGAGGTCATCCGAAAGCTACGGCCCCAGGGTTCGAGGCCCCCTAGACTGTATGGGCTACCCAAGATCCATAAGGAGGGAGCTCCCCTCAGGCCCATCGTAAGCACCATCGGCGCTCCAACCTACCGGCTCGCCCAATATCTCGCGGGACTACTCGGTGGATTGGTGGGGCACTCTCCACGTCACGTGAAGAACTCCACCGAATTCATCAATACTGTCAAGTCGCTCCGCGTGGGTCCTGGGGACATCATGGTTAGTTTCGATGTCGTGTCCCTCTTCACCATGGTACCCGTTGGTGATGCCCTACGTCTCCTGGAACGGCACTTCGATGGCGACGTCTTGAGGCTGTTCCACCTGGTACTAACCTCTTCATATTTCAAGTTCGGCGGCCGGTTCTACGAACAGACCGACGAGATGGCTATGGGTTCCCCACTATCACCTGTCATCGCCAATTTCTACATGGAGAACTTTGAAGAAATGGCGGTGGACGGGGCGACCCTCAAGCCCCTCTGCTGGTTCCGTTACGTAGACGACACGTTTGTCATCTGGCCCCACGGCCCTGACAAGCTCGCGGAGTTCCTCAGCCACCTCAACAGCATTCACAAGAGCATCCAGTTCACCATGGAGACTGAAAAGGACGGCCATCTCCCATTCCTCGACATAGACATCTACCGGAAACCTGACGGCTCATTAGGCCACAAGGTGTACCGGAAACCAACCCATACCGACCTTTACCTCAACTCCAATTCCCATCACCACCCGTCCAACAAACAGGCCGTGCTCTCGACCCTGGTACACAGGGCTAAAGCCCTTTGCGACCACGACAGCCTACAGAGTGAACTGGAGCCACTCACCACCACCTTCAGGAAAAACGGATACAGCAACCGTCAGATTCAGAAAGCTCTCAATCCGCCTGCGAGGCTGCCACCGCCTACTGAAAAACCAGCCTCGGTTGCCTTCCTGCCCTACGTCGGGACGACCTTCAACCGCATAAGCAGGTTGCTGGCCAGGCACGACATCAAGTCTGTTGGTCTTCCGCCAAAGAAAATTCCCAGTTTTCTCCGGCCGGTAAAGGACGACCTAGGACTGAAGACGCCTGGCGTATACAGAGTACCCTGCGAGTGCGGAAAAGTCTACATCGGCCAGACAGGCCGTTCCGTTGAGGCCAGGATCAAGGAGCACGAACGCCACATCCGGCTCGGGCAGCCCGAGAAATCTGCGGTTGCTGAACACCGCTTCAACTTGGAGCACAAGATACAGCTAGAGGACACTTCTATCCTCTCCTCAAAAACCGGCTACATGGACCGGTTAATCAGGGAAGCCATCGAGATCGAACTTCATCCTGATAACTTTAACAGGGAAGATGGACTTCACCTGAGCCGGTCCTGGAAGCCTCTGATCCACACACTCCGAGGACTCCGAGAACGAGCAAGAGTGCGCCGCCGGAACCAACCAGACCACTAACTCGGCCCCTTTCAGGGCCTTTATCCATACAACTACACTCACCTTTCTCTCTCTACTTTCTCTCCCTCTCCCACCCTCGCCCACGTGCTACCATTGGTCCACTCCCATACCTGCTCCCATTGGCTCGGGGCAGGCTAAACCTTTCACTTCCCTGCCTATAAAATCCAACTCCTCACACCCTATTGGCATATTCATCGCCCTGATGACGGAGGCAGTATGACCTCTGAAACGTTGGTTAACATCGACCAGACTACACAGCGCAATAACCCAGAAGACAGAAATCTTCATTTTTAAAGCTATTATATATGCACAAAATAGTGTTTAAAATCCTTGTATCACAATATAATTGAACGGACAATGTGTTCATTACAAGCCACGACCACTTCCCTCCGCATCTTTACAACTGATTCATTTAATCTTCCTGTCATTCGACAACATTCTTCTTCAATTCCAGCCCTAGGGTCGTTGAGGACCTTGACTTTCAGTGCATTTTCCCTACATTCCTGGTGGTCCTTAGCCACTTTATATAAATTTCTTTTCAAACGATTCTCGAATCCTCTTCAGCCTCATCTCTACGTCTCTTACGTGGTCTACCGCGAATTCCTTCTTCCATATATCCACGCCATCTTTCAGAGGTTTTATAAATTTCACAATATATTACATCCTCTATCTCCTTATGAGTTTTTTCCAGGTTTCTCCATCTTTTATGGGACCACGTATTTTTCTAATCATCCTTCTTTCAAACATTCTAAGGGCCTTTATTTCTTCTCAAGTCACTGTCCAAGAACACTGGGGTTCCGATTGTCTAAAATCGATATTAAGACATTGATTTCTTCTTTTTCAAGTAATTAGAATATTCCGTATACTTTTACATTCAGCCAAAGTGAAGCGGTGAACCAAATGCTTAAAATTACTTCCAATATCCGTCATAAACGATCAAAATCTCAGTGTCTAATAACAGGGGAAATGAGTGGGTGGGAGAATCACGGGACCCGAATTATCTTTCAGACGATTTGAAATGAGCGCGCTCTGCTCGCACTGCCATCTCTGGTGACATCGTAGAAACAGATGGCGGTTGATGTTGTCGACGTTTCTTTGTGATATAAATAAACATCTCATCTCGCTCTTCTATGTATTAAAGTTAAAACATTGCACGGAATTTGTAGCTTGTTCCTTAATTTGAAAGTCTCTTCTTCTCAATCTGCAGTCTTTTGACACAATGGACTCGGGCGGGAATAAATGATGTGTTATGTTAACAAAGTCTTGGTTAGTGGCGCATTCTGGTGAGGTATTGTCCAGGTACCAGGCAGTTAAAAGGCGTGAAGTCTTCTTTCAGGCCCGGCTTATGATCTGTTAAGCTGATTCTGTATTTGAGTTTATCTCGGAGACATGCCACGAGTTCCCCGTTTGATTAGAGCTGTCACATTTTTCTATTACTCTGTCTGTACCTTAACTAAATTTAAGTTCCTAGTTTTGTGTATTTTGTGGTAATATTTTGTGCTTATTCATTAAAAAACTTAAAAGTACCTTACAAAATACCGTGAATAAATAAATACAACTGTTAACTGTTGTGAAACCGTTCCCTTCTTCTTTGTAGATTGTTGCCAAGGTGGGATTGGGTTCGATGAAGGGATTTATGGACTCTTTTCCTGGGTTCACGGGGTTTAATTAAAGATCCCTCAGCTGAGGCTTTAGTTATTTATTTTCAGGTGATTGCTTATTTAAATTCTCCGCGCGATATTGGTCAAAGTTAATGTAATACACCGATGAGTCCGTGATACCGTTTCAACTTGCAACTACTTACAACTGCCGACTCCCCTCAAAAGAAGTCTGCGTCTCAAATACATTACTTTCTCCCACTTATTCCGAAATCTGAAATTTTGTAACATCATTGGTTCGACTTCCCGCTTAGTTTTGTGATTGGTGGAATATTTTAAATTCAAGTCTCTGATTGGTCGGTTCGATACCCGAGGCCAACTGTTACAGTTTACATCGCGTGGTAACGCTAGGCCACTTATGCCTACTTTTGCATAAACCCAATTAATAGGGGTCCGACCTCCTAGGGGTTAAATCCTACAATGGCCAGTTGAAAGAAGTTTCGAACTTCTTGGATGTGGATTTTTCGAAAGGACAAATGTTCCGCTGACCCTTCGCGACATGTGCGGGAGTGAATGCATTGAAAACGGAAACATTTCTTCATCCTTGATGGGTGGTCGTAGTCCGAGCTCGACCTCATGGCTAGACGATTACAGTTGGTTCTTCCTCAGGCACATGACACAATTACCCGTTATGTTGGAGCAACTCAGCCAAATGTAATTTTGTATTTTTTTAAAAATATGACACGTAGGTCAGAAATCAATACAAAATTCACAGTCTGTTGCCTTCATAATGACGTTTCTCTAAACGATGTTCATGAAGCAAGAACATTTAATCATGACGGTTTCGTAACTCGAAACATGTCGCCACAAGTGGATTCATTTAATACAAGACGTAAAGAGAAACTGTTATGTGTTAATGAATGGTAATATTTTAGACAAAATTAAACGTCTTTAAAATAATTAATTTCAATAAAACTCCTTGAGCAGTTAATAACGAGGAGAAATAATCTTTCCTTCTTTGCTGCAAACAATATTTCTCTTTTTATTTTTCTGTAGCTCCTACACCAATTAAAATTTCTACATTATTTTCGTAAGGAAAGTAATTAAAATTAATGTGGTCGTCGTGGTTGTAATCAACTGCAAACTACTGATTTTCCTGTGCCAGTCCAGGTTCGTAGTTCGATTCCCTGACGGGCTGAACCTTGAGATGAGGGGTAAACCAGGCTTTGGCTTATTAATCCGGTTTATACAAACGAAGGAGGCGCGAAGAGATTATATTTGGAACGCCTTACTTCATCCAAATGTGAATGATTTTATGAATTTTGGCTTTGTTAATTTGTTGGATTGGAAGAGAGTGGCGACAATCAGTCGCTTCAACGTCTTTCCTCGAGACCTTCCGTGACACTCACAAAGCTTTCGCCTCGTAAAAGTTGTTTACGAGGCGAAAACTTCAGCCTTTCCAGATATGGAATGACGTTTGCCCTAGAACAGACGCCTCACTGCGATTGGGACCAATGAAATTCGAATATGGGACGAATCGGATCGCCGCATTCAATTCAAAATTTAAGAACAGTTACTGTGATAGCGTGCTTGTGTTGTGTTGGACTTCAAGTCGTACATAAACAGCCGATTCATTGCACTGCCTGAATATCAACATAATTGTGTCTTTGCATCAGTGGGTCTCAATTCGTGAATAAATTGAGTGATTTCAACAACTGTGTCGTCAAGAATTGCACCAGCTCAGCGACGTCGCTGCCCTCTCGCGAGCGCCGCTCCAATTAAGGCCTCTCCGTGTATTCCCTGAGAGTCGGAGATCCTCGCCCACCGACTGACCCTATGTCAAGGTAAGGTAAAGTAAAGTAATGTTTGTCCCACTATACGCCATGTAGCCGCTTGGGGGAGAGGAGGAATAGCTCCTCTCTTCCTTGACCTCGGCACTAGATGGGGTGAGTGGTCAGCATCACGCATCGGCCGGCTTTACCCCCGGGAAAGGTCCCCGGTACCCATTGTAGAGGAGGCTGGGTGGGCCCCAGAGCCGGTCTGGACGCAGAGGCTAGAGGAAAAATCCTCTGCCCCCGTCGGGGATCGAACCCCGGTCGCCCAGTCCGTAGCCAGTCACTATACTGACTGAGCCGGATCCTGAGAAAACCTTTAACCCTTTCCGCCCACCGAAGTAACAAACGTTTTAACCGCAACAGCGCCGGCCTAGCTACTGGGTTCGAACCCGGGGCTACATCAGCAGAAGGACGAGTGTGTGTGGATGGACGGTTATTTTCCCAATCTAACATTCTTTTACGTTTCGCCTCCTTCTTTTTAGAGTTTCTTCTTCTTCTTCTTCTTCTTCTTCTTCTTCTTCTACGTTTCTCCTCCTTTTCTTGCACTCCTCCTCCATTAATTTGTCTCTGTGTTTGTAGGCGTAATCGCTTGCATTCGGTAGGTTCTCGATGACACAAGTCGACATCTCGTTTCTACAAATATTCATGTCTGCCGCCTGGTACCTGCAATTTGAATATAAAAAGTGAAATCAAACCCTTTTTCATCGTCCATTAGTATTATCTACACTCAAGACAATTTTTACCACATTTCGCGGACACAGTTACAGAAAACATGTATATATATACTTTTACTTCTGGGGTTCTAAAATATCAGAGATTTCAATGTAGAATAAGAATAAAAGAATTATCTTTGGGAGTCGTAAAATGTGTTGCCCTAAAAATATCCATGTCTGATGGATTGGCTCTGGTTTTGGGTTGAATGGGAAACTGCTTGAAGCTAAAAGCACAGCTTCCACCGAAATGTCGTTGCTTATAATTTGTTTCCAGAAAACCTTAACAAAATTTCCCCCAATCGGAATTCAATGCACGATTGCCTCACCATATTTTAGAACAGTTCCCACGTGATCTTTCTTTCACTCATGCACATAGAACATGGGCCAACTTCCTGTTATAACGTAAAACATTTTATTACATCAAAGTGGAGGGAGAGGTTATGACCATATTAAAACGCTGTCAACTGACATGTGTTGTGCGCTAACTACGTTTGGTACACTTCATTACCTTAGGTCAGAATAATAAATTTAATCACACGCTTTCTTTGGAGAGATAAGCACGTCTTGTTTGAGACATGCGTCGATGACAATATTTCCCTCTTTTAGCAAAATATTTTCAAAAAGATTTTGTCCTACCAAAAATAGTTCTGGAGAGGTTCTGTTACACGTAAGACAGACAGAAACCAAAATTAAATGAATTTCTGTGGGATTTCTGGCTCTTCTTCAAACACTTATGAAGAAATTTGTATTCTGAGATGTTTTTGGAGCTGCTTGCTCACTCCGTCAACGGATGGCAGGAGACTGCGTGGTCAAACACGCCAAGAGACAGCCATTTTAAAATAAACTTCCATCAGAAAAGGGGACATGGGACGGTAGGCATCGTTAAACCTGAAACTGGCCTAACACTTTGATGAAAGCCGAAGACTATGGCAATGCTGATGTGCTGAACGCCAGACACTTCCTGCCCGAGAGAGTGCCACTGATCAAAGACACTTGGTCAAAGAGCTTCTTATTGATGCAGTCACAGCTTACGTCTGATTAGCATTCCTAGTCATTCGCCCTCTGATTTAACCAACAAGCTTGACCGCAACATCGCCCTGCCTGCTCTCATTCTACACCCTTAACCATCCATTTTTCGCGCGCTTATTCGAGGCTCTGAGTAAGCAGTAAGAACCTCTGAAACGTCGGTCACTATAAGGCGCTGCATCCACAAGATCGCGGATACATTGACCGGAAATAATTCACTTCCTAGTGCTTTTCGAAAGTTACAGTTTGTGATTATACAGCCCTGAACAACCAAACAAAGAATCAAACAAACCATTGATTTTCCTTGCCATCGAAATATGCGACCCACTCGTTATAACATCCACCGATTACGAAGATCGTGTCGTCCATCACTTCTGCGTTTAATTGATATTCATAGAAGTTCATGGCAGGGATCTCGGTCCACGTGTCTTCTGCAGGGTCGTACTTTTCGGTACTGAGATCGGATGATGTCTTGTTGCGTCCTCCTGCACACACACACATTCCGTAAAAGGTCACAGGATATAAAAAAGCTGCCAAAGGGAACTTTTTCTAACCCCATTCAGCGGGGCCCTTCTTGATATTTATTACTCTATCACCTGGCCACGAAATGTTTAGCCTTTATGAAGCTACAAGATTCATTACCTTATTCATAAAAGTCGGTATTTGATCTCATCTCACATATTCTAAATCCTTAAAAACATTTTAATAGTATCCTTCCTTTTACGCCAATGTGTCACAAGTGATTTCTTATCTTCAAGATTACCAATTACAAATTTCTAGATGTTTGTATTTCCCGAAACTTCAATTCTTCTTACAAACGGATTTACGCTCTTAAAATTGGTAATTCCGTAAACGGAACGAATGAATTAAATGCAACAAAGAAAATTCATTCCCTCTTGCATTGTCAGTTTTAGTACCAGGAACAGCTACAATTTCATTTTCGTCCTTGTAGCATCAGGAAATTGCGCCTGACATCTGTTGTTTACTTCATGAAACTGCGTGAGAAAGTAGCCTTAAATATCAACACAAGATGGCGTTACACAAACAAGTGACGAATATCAAAGACTGCGAAGGGACTGCTTTAAACCACCGGCTTTTTGGGGATAACAGAACGGCAAACTGAAATTTCCTTGCTACAAGAACAAAATATTTACCTGTAAACCTGGGACTCTGTGAAAAATAGGGCATACGTTACTTTGGATACCACAAGAGATTACGCGATGTTAGTTAGTTAGTAAGTTAGTTAGTTAGTTAAGTGTTCTTTGTGGAGAATGTAATCGAAACCACGAATCGGGGTTATAATTACTTACAAACTCCGTAATGACAGGAGAAAAATTCTGTTCATAAAATCTCAGTCACTCTAAAAAACCATGAAAACATTTCACAATAACAAGTTCTGTAAAAAGGATAGAGGAGCATCGCTCAGAATGTCCAGAGTTCTCACCTAGGGCGTACAGGAGGCCGTGGAACTCGACGCAAGTAAAATAGTCACGTCGAGAAAGCATTGGTGCGACGAAAGTCCATCGGTTGGTGTCCGGGTCATAAACTTCCACCGAGTTTAGAGAATTCTGATCATATCTTCCACCAGCGACGTACATTTTGTCTGTAAAAACAAATTATGACACGAACTGTATACATATTTGTTTTAGGGAGAGGAATTAAACTGGTCCATGCAGAGCACAGACATGGGACAATCCCTACTTAAATCTGTAAATCTATTAAGTCCCCCTTCGAGTCACAGAATCTGCATAGACACGGCCGTCTCTGTTCATCTGATTCTTTGTTTCGAAAGCAGATCATCGGCGTGTCGGAGGAAAATTGTTTAAATCATAAAATTTAATACAAACACATAAAGTGCTTAAATTAATGCATAATGGAAATCTTCTGTGAAAGAGTTTTATTAAATTTGGTACCAGAGATGTACGGTACGAACTGCTAAAAGGTGTTCTACATTTATAATACAATGCGCTATTTACGTGAGATTATTAACTGTCTCAAAAACATATTACATCCGTATTATTTGAGAGCCATTTTGATAGTTTGATGGTTATTTGCATTCACTCCTAGTGCACACTAAAAAGGCAGAAGACGACGCACAGGGACAGCTTACGAGAGCAGAAGAAACCATCACGCACTCAGAACTTCAAGCCGTTGCAGTCTGTGAAATAACGAAGTCCGTAGCACGGATAAAAGACGAGATAATAAAAGAATATGGGACGATGGAATGAGGGAAACTAAGTTCAAGAGCGAAGAGGAATGCCTTGAAGATGAAGGCATAAAGTTCGTCTGAAACGTCGGCGGAAGCCAAACGACAGCCATCTTCGCACTCCCCGCCGTGAGAACCTCAACTCCTGCGATTCCTTCAACCGTTCTTGTGTTCTTACACGCGGACAGACAGACAGACGCCTCGCCTTCTGCACTAACTCACAAATTTCTGTTTCACAGGATTTACGTACCATTCAGTACAGCCGCACTTGCATAGTGTCGCTCTGTGTTCATGGGAGCGATCACTGACCACTGCTCCGTCTCGCAGTCGTATCTTTCAGCCGTTCTGTGATAAACATTACCAGAGAAACCGCCGATGGCGTACACTGCACCTCGCAGAACTGCCACCATTAAACCCCATCTGAAACGATAAAAGTACACGCTCTGCTATGCTTATTTATTTCTGATGGAGATTCATTTCCTCTCGCTGAACGCAATTGTTCGCTCGTCATTGTTAAATCATAATTCAAATGAATTAACAAGCAAATCGCATTCTTAAAACCAAAATTGTCGCAAAATCCTCCTACCTATTCATACTTTAAACGATGCTCCTGAATGTGAGTGGTAAAATTTTACATCCACTGCCCAGATTAATATCTTGACTAAGAGAGCGACTATCAGCTTTTGAAGAAGCAATCTGTTCCAAGGAGTTCCTTAGTTATCGATCTGCAACTTACCTTCGGGCATTCATAGGCGCCACCTCGCGGCATGTCTTCGTAACAGCGTTGAAGCAGAAACATGAGCCTAATGAATACCAGCCGTCAAAACCTCCGATGACGTAAATGTCAAATCCGACCACTGCCGTGCCATGGCCTGCTCGCGGACCGATCGAGTCGGCCCCTTCCACCTGCAGGAACGACAGATTATGGCTTTATGTTTCTTTGGGTCATTCGGTCTATTGAAGTGAAGTCCTTACATTAAAGTTCAGGCGACCAACCACCGGAGCAGAGGTGCAACCCCCAACGGTGGACCGAAATTGCTACACTGCGGTGGGTGGCACTCGACAAAGACCGTGAGAAATTAACTTGGAGCAAAGGTGGAATTATAAGAGGCGGAGGAAACTGGAAGACCCGAAGAGAAGCTCTCGTCAAGTTCGACAGACAAACGTAGAATTAATTTCTGATCAACAGCTGACATTTCAGGTTCGTGCGATGACAAAGACAGATGTTGGTGTTTGGGGTTTTATCGACGCAAAGCTGGAGGCAGTAGGTCCGCCACCCCACCCCAAAGCCTTCTAATTCATGAGGCGTTACCACGCAGATGGCCAACATCGACACCGATCAGTGCTTCATTTCTTACGTTGAAATCCACTGACGATCAACGATGTCTAAAATCAGCAGACAGGTTGCCATGACAGTTGAAGTCGAACGCTTATTGTAAGCAGTATTTAAGGAAAACTTCATATCCTTCGTCGATTCCTATTAGAAATTACATTGTACACGAGACTTAGCATGTGTGTAATTTATTTATTTATTCTTTTGACGTAAATACGTCTATGAGGAAGGGTCATTCGGCAAGAAATTGTTACGAAAAAGTGTTACGAAAAAAGGGAAACGAAAAAGTGTAACTTCTTTGTTATGTTACTTAGGAAACCTCATCTGTTTACTCGGCTTTGTTGTCACCTATAAAACATTACATTACATTACCATACCTTACATTACATTACCTTACCTTACATTACCTTACAGTACCTTACATTACATTACCTTACCTTACATTTCAATACTTTGCCTTACCTTACATTACTTTACATTACATTCATCTACCACAGACCCGTCTTAAGCGTAACTAATTCAAGTTAAATAAGCAAAGTCTTAATCAAACTTATCTCAATTGTAAAGCAGGTATAAAGGAAATATTTAGAATAAAACCAATAAATAAACTTCCTTTCCATAAATACGTATTTACGTCAAATTCTCCGGAACCGTGGTTCCACTGACAACTTTTAATTCATGTCTTTGAAGCTTTTCTTAAAAAAGTGTTCAGTGCAATGGAAATAAACGAACACGAAGAGGCTAAGAGCTGCTTGTAATTAAGCTTAAATAAACGATTACTTAGTAAAAATAAGCAAAAAATAGGAAAAGAAGTTTTTCTCGGAGGCGTCATTTAAGAAGCCACAGTAAGAGTAGAAATTCGTGCAACTCACCACAGTCCACCGGTCAGCAAGTGCGTCGTACGCTTCGATCACATCTGACGGCTCTCCGTCGCGACGCCCACCAATAGCAAATAGAATGTCCTGTGGGATTCGCGGGTAGGCAATCCTTGGTGTCACGAAGTCCTCTTGTATCTTCTTCAAATTTTTCACGTCGTCCAGGAATGTCAGCGTCTCCGAGATCACGGGTCTACACGCTTCATTGTCCGACACGTACGGGTGGTTTGATATCTGTTTAACAGTTCAATGTGGATCTTATGAACATTTAGGAAGGGATTCCATGTTCCATTGTAGAGGAGACAAGAAATTCACACATAATTTGGTTGAGAACTCACCGAAATAAACTATGCTATATACAGAAAATATGTTTTTGACGTAAATACATCTATATTTTAGGGTCAGTGTCATTCGGCAAAAATGTGTTACGAAAAAGTGTTAGGAAAAAGGGAAACGAAAAAGTGTAATTTCATTGTTATGTTTCTTAGAAACGTCATCTGTTTACTTAGCATTATTACCTATCAAACATTACATTACCTTACCTTATATTACATTACCTTACCTTACCTTAACTTACCTTACCTTACATTACTTTACATTACATTCAGCTAACACAGTCCCGTTTTAATCGTAACTAATTGAAGTTGAATAAGCAATGTCTTAATCAAAACTTAATCAGTTGTAAAGCAGGTATAAAGGAAATATCTAGAATAACGCCAATATATAAACTTCCTTTCCGTATAGACGTATTTACGTCAAATTCTCCGGAACCTTGGTTCCACTAACAACTTTTTTGGTTTATGTAACGACGCTCTTAACAAATGCACAGGTTGTGGAGAGAAGCGAAATCAAAGTTAAATCGATCTTAGAGAAAAATATTCAAATGTGTTTCAACCGAAAGGTAAATACTTCATTAAGAGTTACATTTTGTGTTACATTTAAAAATTAATTTATTTCTCGTCTCTCCCGTGCGAGTTGCACGCTGCGATCACAACAATCTTTTTGATTCGATAACTTTAATTAATAGTCGAAATTACGTAGCATCGAAAGGAAATTATGACAACCTTCTGCATGTTGATGGTTGGGTGGAAGGCCCGTCAACAGAGCAGCGTGGATTATGGACTCAATGTCTATTAAGAGCCATTGCATGTTTCGACCTTAATTGGTCATCATCAGTTTGTTCTCTTTAAGTGTTCGAAACTAGTGGATACGAATGCTAAACTGTAAAGACACTTGAAGCAGTTAACATTTTCATGAACCCGTCCAATTGTTTCACAAATATTCGTAAGGGCTGAAATCACAGGGCATTTGACCTAGGACAGAAATATTTTTTCTCTGGAGTTAAAGCACGTGCTGAAATGGAAGAAAGAATATCATAAGTTGTGTGGCTGCTTCGTGAGATGACGGTTAAAATCTTTGAATGTTAAAGTCGTCTATGAGTTTGGAGCCCCTGGGGTAATTTACTCTTGGAAGTAGAACGAAGCCTTCTTGCTGCACTGTTCGGATATCTGTTGTCCCTATGTGGTCAATCAGCTGAAGATTATCATGCTAAGTGTTCATCGTCGGAGATACGTGAAATTATTATAGCAGCTAAGACACGCTTTTTATGGCAGTAGGATCTTTGGTTAAGTTGAACGTTGCGCCGGATGACGTGATTTACCTGTTGGAGGATTTTCCTATTCAATCTGAGTGGACGATTGAATGTGGTTAACGGTGGAATGCCGTAGTTGAACTGATCTTAATTAACGCTGAGACTGTAATAAAAGATTGTAGCGCAGACGGTGAATAAAAAACGATTATTAAATCCAAACATATCTGTATAAAAGGTCCAATCGAGCATTTGTTTTGCACACACATACAAATGCGAGCGTGTTACCAGCGGCATTAAACAAGTAGTTACTGTAACCATGGCAACTAAGTTAATCTGGGGATTTCTTACGCAGCAAATTTTGCACAGTAGAACGCATTAAAATCATTGTGTAGTTTTACACGTTGTTATTGTAAGATTTTAACAAGAATTGGAATGTGTCAACAGATTCCGTTAAAGCTAATCAATATTAAATCTAATGAACATCCGTTCAGACGTTCTCGAGCTGGAACTGCGGACAGACAGACAGACGGGCTTACATCAGACGAAGAAAAAGGCTCACAATTTGCATTAATTAGTTAGGAACACATGTGAATATGGAATTGAAAACCCGGGCTTCACTTCCAGTAAACATCCACGATTTCAGGGGCATACTGACCGTCTCCTTGAAATACTTTGCATCAAGTCGTCCAAGTCTGACGCCCTTCAAAAGGCCCGCGATATGACCTTTCCTGTTGTCCGGGTCGTGGTTGATCCATCGGAGAATGCACCGCCACACAACTCTCTCGTCCCTCACGTACAGTTCCTCGTCCTCGATTATCGCTTGCAGCTCCTCTACAGGCAGTTCCAGGAGTTCTTTGCTCTGCTGAGACAGTTCCACGAAGTGGCGCAGAACGAAGCGACGAGCACGAGTCTCGAGGTCGGCGAGGGAGTGAAACCTGCGACAGCGAAGGTAACGCTGACACAATTAAACACTGCAGCAAGAACTGGATTCTCAAGCATTTGCACACCACAGTATTTCGCCTGCAGTTTTTACCTTAGCCCTTTGAAGCCAGAATGAACGAGACTGAGAGCAGACTAGTGGAGAGACAACGATGGTGGTAGCTCCGTTTAACCGGGACAAAATAAAAAGTTTTCGACTCTGAAGGTACCCAGGCAATGCCCGCTCGTCCTCGCGATAAGGTTATAGGTTAAAACAAGAGCATTGCGTACGCAAGTGAAGAAGGCAGTGAGATGACAAGTGTAGCATTTTTAATTCTGGAATTAAAATTCGCGAAACGACGTTGTGTTAACTGCGTGTGTTAATCCAGTGAAATCTCGTTTAACCGGACTAAATGGGGGAAACCACGGGTCGAATGAGCGGGGTAAAGGGGAACGTGGTCATCGAATTGAACAAATAAGTAGAGACTCAATACAGATTTTCCTCGGCGACGGATGATGCGGGCGTGTCGAACGCAAAAGCCGACGGCTAAAGTCACTCGTGGGCGCTGTTCGAGGGAGTCCCTGTGCTAAAAAAAGTTAATTTATCAGTCATTCTGTCCATCGAATGAACTGGAGGTTCTGGTGTGATTCTGCCGATATCAGTCGATTTGCTTGCTATGTTGTTCTGAACAAGAAGGAGTAAGGGTTCAGCTTCTACGGGGAACAGCGGGTTGTTTCTTGTCTTTTCCCGATATTAACCAATTCTCTAAATGTCCAGAAATGTTCATAATAATCATCAAAATCTGGGGTGAGGTGAGATCAATGAACTGTACCGCGTGGACATCGCTTTAAACAATTTCGCCGGTGGAATCCAATCGCAACCGATCTGGTTGAAATTCGGTCGCTTAAATGCGGCAATCGGATAATCGAGGCTCGGTCAACAGAGGTTTTGCTGAATGTTGATTTTGATATCGGGAGGATTATGTAAGAAGCAAGGAACTCCGCATAGAAAGAAAGAAAGAAGAAAAGGAATTGGAGAGGAAGACAGATTTAATTATGACCTTGCAATAGGGCGTGATTTACTTTCTACATGGTGAAATTAGTCATTTGCTGGTCATAATGACGATCAAAACATATGCAGTTAAATCAGAAAATTTAAGTTACAGGCACATTAATAACAAAATGCCAACGCATAATAATTTGCCCAGTCCTCAGTCAGAGGCTTTAATCTCCGACCCGGCACTCGGCTGCTCTCTTGAGTAAGGCTGTTTCGCTCCAGCGACGAAAGCTGGCGAAACAGCGAATGACAAATGAACATCAATTACCTTGCGAACTGCAAGATGCCGATACAGTTGTCGTTGGCCATCGCGTCCATGAGGAAGTCGCAGCAGAGTTCAGTAGCTCCTGGTATACACAAGTAGTCAGCCGTCTCGAACAGCTGACGAGCGTTGTCGGAGCGGATGTCCACCTCGCGAGAATAAACATAATCCAGTATCAGGGTCATCATGTCCGAGCTGATTCTGTGGAGGAGAACATCAGTTTCCTCACTGGTGTGCAGAGATGTCGTGAAGAGGGTCCTGAAACGTCGATTTGGAGAAACGGCGAGCAGAAAATTACAAGTCATGCGCATAAACTTTAAGTTTTTATGAGTCACGTGGCCAAATAAAAGTATCCTTTTGTCAATGTAAAAGTAAAGTAAAGTAAAGTTTGTCCCACTATACGCCATGTAGGCGCTTGGAGGAGAGCAGGTATAGCTCCTCTCTTTCTTGACCTCGGCACTAGATGGGGATGAGTGGTCAGCATCACGCCCCGGCCTGCTTTACCCTCGGGAAAGGACCCCGGTACCCATTGTAGAGGAGGCTGGGTGGGTCCCAGAACCGGTCTGGACGCTGAGGCTAGAGGAAAAAATCTTCTGCCCCCGTCGGGGATCGAACCCCGATCGTCCAGCCCTTAGTTAGTCACTATACTGACTGAGCTCTCCCGGCTCATTCTTTTGTCAATGTGGTGGATGAATTTTTGTTACAAGGCGACTTAAAGATCTCTCAGAATAAATACGAATGGGACCGGATTAACTGCGAGAGGTTCAAGAACGGGCGTAGTCTTAACAGAATTTAACTTACAAATCGGAAAGCAAGCAGCGAGCATTTGTACTATAGAATGGTCACCTCGTTTCTTACATAACCTTGACTCCTTCAAGAGAAATCTGAGGTTATAACAATTACTACAGAAATTATAAAGCCAACGCAAATATTTCAACATACATCGCGGGCTGTACATTCCACTGATTGATCAGTTCGTAATATGAAATCTATTTGCTCTGTCAAAACATTTTCCCGACAATAAACAACTTAAAAGAAAAGCCGATTTTTCTAGCGGCCTTTAAAAAGTCATCATCAACCAGAAAACATTTTCCTATTACAAATTAAGGGATTTGCAGTGCAAGATAAACAGAAAGATTTGATTTTCGAAAACTGAAAGAGGGGCACAGCTCGCAACAAGACGTGAGATACGTCTCTTGGAAAAAAGAAACACGCTTATAGTTCATTTCTCATTTCGAGAAACTAGGGCATCTTTATTTAAAACACAAGCAGATTAAAGTATGCACAAATTCTCGAAAGATTCTCTCCTAACAATGAAACATGTATACATCGCCCTGATGACGGAGGCAGTACGACCACCGAAACGTTAGTTAACATCGACCAGACTACACAGCGCAAGAACGTAGAAGACAGAAATCTTCATATTTTTAGTCGCCCTGATGAAGAAGGCAGTATGACCTCCGAAACGTTAGTTAACATCGACCAGACTACACAGCGCAAAAACGCAGAAGACAGAAATCTTCATATTTCTAGTCGTCCTGATGAAGGAGGCAGTATGACCTCCGGAACGTTGGTTAACATCGACCAGACTACAAGGCGCAACAACCCAGAAGACGGAAATCTTCAGACTCACCGCTGTGGAAACCTGAAGTCTTACATGTATTACGAAGTTCCTCCTCACAGTTTATTACAGCAGCTTACAATGTTCCGGGCATTACCAACTTACTTCTGGACTTTGTCGGTCGTCTTTAAATATTAAAACGAAGACGTTTTGGAAATGAATTGTTTCTATTTCTCCCTCCAGATCGATTGACTGTCACCTTGGTACAACCGCACTTAAGAATTAGTACAAAAACCACCCACGTCTTCTGGGATGATGTCTCGTAGTAATTATCGGACGTTTCAGACGTGCTTACTGCCTCTATCAAGGAAATAAAGCAGGAAGTACGCCTGAAATGCCACTCAGTTTCTACGGTGCAACGTCCAGAAGACATTCTTCTTCTTCTTCTTTCTCTCCGCCGTGAGATTTCATGACAACGAACAAATAACAAAAGACAATCAGCCGTATAAAAATACAGGTTTCTGCAACGAAGGGGATAAAACATTTTTCATACGAATTGACGTCTTTTGTGTCCTAATTTCACGTGTTAATCAACTACGTCAGTAAATGAACAAACCTGAAATATTCGCTGCGCATCGACAGAATCACTCTGTGGACTCGGAAGACGCCGCCGTCCTCCAACCTCAACACCGCGTCACACAAGAGTTTCTTCTCTCTTAGCTTATTCAGACGGACCAATGCTTCGGTGCACGTGCACCTGACGCCGACTTGAGAAAGGCTGCGACTTTGGTTTGACTCCATCTCCTGAAAAGCAGTCGAGCGCTGTTACAGATTTTTCTTCATACCGACGCTTGTGCACATCAACTGAGAGTGACTGAGAGCGAACACGATACTGAGAAGACTATTTGGTCCAGCGAGAGAGTTACTGACAAGGGAATGGCGAAAACTGCGTAATATGGAGCTTTATAGATCTCTTCATTAATTAATAAATTGTAGGCTGTCAGATCAAGAGTGATGAGATGGGCGGGGCATGTAGTACACATGGCACGGACAAGAAGTGCAACTTTTTAATCGGAAGACCTGAAAAGAAAAGGTCAGTTGACAGTCCTATAAGTTGCTGGGATAATACTAAAATGGATCTTAGAGAGGTGGGGAATGATAGTGTGGATTGACTTCATCTGCTTGTGGATGTGGCTTAGAGGCGGGGTCTTGTAAACACGGGCATGAAACTTTATGTTTCTTAAAAGGCGAGGCATTTGATTACCAGGGCTACTGTTAGATTCTCAAGCAGGACTTAGACTCCATAGATTCAGTTTCTTTCTTTGTTATAGAAATGCCTGTTGAGATTCAATACAAAATAACAAAGCTCTAAATGTGACATATAACTAACTAACTAACTAACTAACTACCTAGACGGCTTACGGAACACGAAGTTTCAACAACGAACTAACAAAGCCCTCCACCGGACACTGCCCTGGGCCAACAAAATCCAGTTTCCTTCAACTCCTATCTCCCATAGATCCCGACCGAGATTATCCTCCCTTCTACGCCTAGGTCTCCCCAGCGTCCTCTTCTCCTCAGGCTTTCCAAAATTCCCGATGTAATCTATAAAGTCTTATATGCTTCTGCTCTGGTGAATCGATTTTAAAAAATCACGACAAGAAAATGCCATAGAAATTGCGTGACCTTTGATGCAGGACGAGGCAGTTAAATAATTTTTTCAAAAAGAAGGTTACGCCTTTTCATAAGCATAAAATTTTCGAGTTCTTCTCTCTCTGTAGAACTAAAAGTGCTTAAGAGCTTACGTGATTAAGGACTTTCCTGCCTAAGTTACAAATTTATATAAACCACGAGCACAAAATGTAATTTAAATTTATCAAACGAACGCGAGAATTACAGTTGGGAACACTCACAAAAGCTCTGAGTTGTTCTAACGCATGCGTAGATCAGGCCTAAATCACGCTACTCACAAACTGCAATGTGAAAGATATTCTATGGAAAGTCGATTGCTACTCGGGTCGTCAAAGAATAGCCCACATCCTTTACTGAACCAGAAGGTTCATCATCGTGTTCAAAAATCCCGCCACCGGGGTCTATCCTGAGCCAGTTTCATCCAGTTCGCTCCATCGAGTCCCATCTCTGTAAGATCCATCTTAATATTATCCTGCCACCTACGCCGAAGTCTTCCCAGAGGTCTCCTCACTTCAGGCCTTGTAAATACACCTCCCCTCCCCTCCCCCTAACAACATCGGGTGAGGAGCTCTTCCTGTACTTTTCTCTATTATCTGTCCCACTCCCGGGTTGGGTCCAGACATCTTCCTCAACACTCTGTTCTCAGAGACCCTCAGTCTATGTTCCTCCCTCACAGTGAAAGACCACGTTTTGCACCCATAAATTCTTTGCACTCAATAATAGCAAACATTCCCGGGATTTAATCTGCTGATGCAGAGAGAATCGTCGATAATTAGGCTTGTAAAACCGAAATAAAAATTCTTCAGTGTTCTCGAAAACGCTTTAAAAATGTCGCTGTATCAAGAGACGTAAAGTGTTAGAATTATTGTTCAGAACACAAACCCCACTTCTTAGCATTCATATATTTTTATTAGGATGCCACTAAACACGTTTTATTCCTTTAAAATGTTAATTGCCTACTGGAATATTATTTTACTATCAATGATGCCGTGAACAAATAGAAGTCAATCTAATGTTACTTGAAATTGTGTTAAAAAAAAGACAAGCCTAATTCTCTTACACGAGTTCACAAATGCAGACGAAAACATTAAATGTGATTAACATTAATAATAAATAGGAATTCCTTACCTCAAACTTTGTTCAGTTGTAAGAGACCACGACGTCCACTGGCAAAGATCACAGATTTCTTAATAATTCTTATATAAGAAAAGAACTTGTGATGTTCTAAAAGGATTTTAACAGCACAAAATTATCTACTCTACGACGCACTTTTTCTACAACCGACTCACAGCTCAGCTCTTAACGGAATGACGAAAGCGGATTGTTGACGGCGATAATGAAACACAACAATTCCGAGTAAACATATGACGCAACAATTAGTTTCTTAGGTAAAGGAGTAAAGCATTGTTACGCACGCAGATGTTCATATAAGAGCTGACCATTGTCGGTCCGTATTTACACATTGTTGATATGGATGTTACACATTTTCCTAACGCTGTTTTACCGAATGACCCTTCCGTATAGACGTTTGTTCTTGGTTGTTTGTTGGGCGCCAGTGGACCTCTTGTGTCCACGAGAGATGGTTGCTCAGGGTAGCTCCAGCCGATAGAACACGCCGTCTGTACACTCAGGTTAGTGTAACGGCCGGACTCACGGTGACGCAGCGGACGCTCGGACTTATGACACAATTGTAGGTTTTCAACAAGCCCAGATTTATTTTTATAAATTGAAATTAAATTGTACACAAGTGTTCACACTGTCTATATTACTTACTAAATCACACAGGTACAGTTCTTCACCTCGCCTCTGCCGATGTATGCAGTTCCAATATATTTTATCAAATTTGTTATAAATTTTGGTAGTTATCGAACTTGGTACAATTTCCAATATAAAGGCCGAATTGTGGCTGGGCAGTTTGCCACCGAATTACTTGATGTCCAAAACCGAAGAGCCAAGAAAAATCTGCCCACACGACTCTCCAAAACCAGGGGTACCCGCACACATCCTTGCTTTTTGATTGGATCCCCTAATTTTGGGACCCACGCCTAAATTTTGTAACAAAGGGGTCTCAAAGGCCATCGGTCAACCCCGTTATTACAGGCAGTGCCATTAGACTTTGCCCTACCTTAAGATTTAACAAAAGAGCACTTATACGTAGTACGCAGTGCCATCCGACGGTCTCATCTTAAGATTTAACTGGAAAGGAACGCCAATGCAGGGTAAATGAATCGGGAAGGTGGGCATTTTTGCAAACATATTAAGACCACGATAAACTTTGTTATTGAGCCTACAACTAATTTCCCTGGACCTGAGGGCATTGTGTGCCGGATAAGTCAGGTCCTCAGTTTGTGGACTTTGACGTATGCTTCATGCACACGAAACACGAAGCTAGAACTCTAACATTTTCCGTAAAAAAAAACAATTTAAAGGACGAGAAACCTCACTAAGGATAGTCGATCTTGGGGCTTAGATATAAACATTAAAAGTTAAGGGTAAAAACGTAATATTTTCCCTGTGCTTAAGCATCGAGCTGTGAAAACGCATTGGAGAAAAGAAATACACGAATTCTTAATCTCGCCGTTGATTACGTAGTGAGTCACATGCGTCAAGCTCTGGCCGCTTTACCCCTTGCTGGGGAAATTGTGTCCATTTTATAGGGGTCTTGGTAGATTCAAAGCAGGTATGGGCATGGAGGGCAAGAAAGCAATCGCTCACCGTTCCGGGAGTCGAATTCCAATCTTCCAGCCTATAATCAGTCCCTTTAGCGACAAGCCTTAGTTCTGTTGAAACTGTTTACGTTTATTTGCAATTATAACCGTGTTACTGAAAGTCGTACATTTTATAACGTGCGTGTGTGTATCCATAGCCCGAGTGCTGCTAGGAGCAAACTTCAAATATACATACAAGAGGGTGATTTCTACTCAGCATAATTCTCATAAGTATGGAGCAGGACTGGTGCAAAGTCTTGCATTGTAAGTTAGAGTCTGAAACATAAAACCAACAGCTCCCTTATCCGTGACATTCAAATTTCTTTTAATGCCCAATTTCTTTGTATGCATTGATGATGTGTCAGAGTACTTGTTTACTTGAAAATTAACAAATTGTATTTTAATCCTACGGAAGGACACGCAGATTTCGCATTACGTCTAAGTATAATTTACAGCTACTTGCATTTCGTAGTTGCAGTCATAAAAAAATAGGTAGACGAGCCTCGCAATCTATAATTTGCACAGAAAATTCTCATCGTGGTTACCCCTTCCGAGTTTTGTTCTGTCTTCGACTTTCTCTCCCTGATTTACCGGAAAACAAAGTTTTTGCACGCCTGTGGGAAGAAAGAAAATTTGCTTTTAAAAATCTTTGTGATTTTCTTTCCTTAGATCTTGGTTGTGACAAAATAGTCATTCCCCTTCCTTTTAAGTCCCCACCCAGGAAACTCCATTACCCTACTCGTAGGCTTATTTTCTTGGTCGGAATCTAGTTTCATAAAATTAGTTAGCAAAATGCCAAAGGGGAAAAAATAGATCTTAATCTTCTGGCCGTAAAGGTTTCAGATTGATGTGTTTAAAATTCGACGACCTTTTCTCTGGCGACTCTGGTTTATTTTTTGTGTAATATCAAAGGGAAAGTTACAAAATATTTTAATTACATCACGATTATTCTGTCTTCTGACGAGGTTTCGTGAAACCCATTTTATTTTGCATAGATAAGTAATTGAAGGAAAGATTCAGCTCAAAAAAAGGTTAAATGTCTCTGCTCTCTCCTTACGATATTTAAATTAAAACCAAATTACTTTCTTTCGTGTTGTGCGTTGTAGTCGGTATTTTGCGAGAAATGCTAAATTGTTGGAACTTTGCTTCTAAAGAAGGTTCCATCAGTTCGATAAACATTCAGAACATACTCTGAAGAGCTCTGAAAGTTATCTTAACTGGTATGGACCGTTCAGGCACTAAACATGATCCTGAAGACAGAAAGAACTGAAACATATTTTGTGGATTCCTGTGATCAGGGAAGGATTTAGGATAAGGCGATTCACATGACGTCCTTCGACGTCGCGCTTGCTTTCTGCATGGTTTCATAATTTATAACGAGGCCACACAAACAACTTCAATCTCCATGAAAACTAATTGGGGTTAAAAGGGTTTTCAAAATTTCAATTAGGATGTTAGGTATGAGATAAAATGACAATCTCATTTTCTAAATTTTAAAGACTAATGAAGTATCCCTATGACGACAACGACACTCTCATCCACTGTTCGTCTGTACGTTTATAATTTCTGGAGAATACGTAGAGTAAATTTAATTCCTGTTGCCTGCATGATTATTTTATCATCATCTATGGTGCTTCGGCCCATTTTCGGCCCATGACCTCGCTATGTTTATTTTATAAGAGATTTTATTACAATTACGATTTACAGCGTGATGTCACATAGGCTAATAATTCATGCAGATATAATTCAAGTGAGGTTTCAGGTTCTCAAGGCGTCGGGTATAAATATGACCATGTTGTAGATTGTTGAGCTGTGCGGTGTGGTAGAAGTTTACCGACGTTACAGCCCAGAAGAAAGAATTCTTCATCACTAATATCGTTTTGTTTGAAAGTTATCGTGATGCACTCGCCCTTTTGCTAAAGCTTTCCCAGAAAATGATTCTTGTAGTCAATACCGATTTCTGCTTCCGTGAAATTCACGTCACTCTGTAACATGAATAGATTTTAACGGTCCCGGGCGGCGGAGAAAACGTGACAAGTGAATATCCGTGGAAGAGCGTGGAACATGCCTATTGTTAATGTATTATTCTCCATCAAAACTTCCAAGAATTTTATTTCGTGTTCAGATACTCTTAGACATTTCAGTAACTTACTGAGTAATGTTTACTTGTTATTATATTGGCTATGAATGTCACTGCTGACGTCACAACCAAAGCCCGTAATAGTTATTTATCTCGTAAAGCGACTCCATGGCGCACGACCCTCTTGTCGATGTTGGTCTTCTGGGTTGTGACGCCGTATGGTCTTGTAGGTAGTAACTTTTGCCTCAAAGATGTAGGCTGTTGGTATCCACCTAAAAGTTCACATGTCTACGTTCCATGGTCCTTCATTAAATTATATTCAGTTTCAGTTCAGGCCATTCCACACATTCAGACAACGTTTTTGTAAGACACATTTTTATGTTGTCCTTCCTTCTATGTTTCTCTTTCCGCAATGGTCCCTTCTCTTCAGCATTCCTGACTTGACTTCATTTCTCCCCCGCGCTACATGATTATCCAAACCAATTCTTTCTGATTCTACTATTCTGATGGTTTTAGATAGATGGTACACTATATAAAGTTCAGTATTCTCGAAACCTTGCTTGCCTTTTCTTGGGTTCAAAATCTTCAGATCTTCGTTCTCATATACTCTAAATCTGTGTGCATTCCTTATAGTTTAAAATCCGTACAGAAAAACAGACATGAATGTTTTGTACATTTTTACCTTCTTATTCTACCTGTCATATTTAACGACTCATTAATAGCTCGTTTTATATTGCCAATTACTAAGATGGTCAATAAATAACGAATTGAAAATGGCGTGGAAAGAGATCGTGACCTAATTTAATTAAATTTCCCGGAATTTTCCTAGGAAAAGCCAGCAGAAATCAGGAAAAATTCTCAGTTTGGATAATCGGTTTCACGGACGATGTTTGAACCATGGACTTTTCAAATGCAGTGGTGAAGACATCGGACTGTGGTGCCCTTTCGCGGAGTCCTAAAGCTACAGTCGTGTTTCCTGAGACAGAGTTCATTGCTGTGACAGTATACCAGGTAAAATGTAACAAGTTCATCACATCTCTTTAAATTGAACTCTTAAGTAATAATTACCAAAATAGAGTTTGTTTTGAAATTACAAATACGTGAGATACACAATTTTCTATTAGTGTTATAATTAAATTTCAAAGCTCTTTGTTATTCTCCATATGAATTATGTAACTTCTTAGGTCTGTCCTACATAAGGCCTCCACAACTCACCCCGCCTCTTGCCAAAACGTTAGTTAACACCAGACATTCGACGTGGCTCTCACCCGGAAGCCAAAGTTGTACGTTGAACTCCAGCTGCAAAAACCTGTGGACAAGAAATATAATTTGTATGGTGCATTGGACTAGCAAAAGGAGTGTTGTTAAGCGTATTTATTTCAGGAATGAATATTTGTATGATACTGCATGACTTCTCAGTTGTCCTACATGCTTTATTTATTATGTGAAAGTAATTATAACATTTAAGTCACTAAGCAGTCTCTTCCCTCTTATCCGTAGCTTGCAGATCCTCTCGTTGACTGCCTCAAATTCCAGTATGCTCTTCCGCGTTCTCCTTGTTACTATGAACCCAGTTCCATACCATCCATCCGAGACTGTTGTCTTTGTTTCATAACAGTCTGTGTTAACCTTACGCCCAAAGCCCAACCTGGAGGACCAGGGTATTTCTCTTTGTCTGGCCCTTACCCGTATTGACCTGTCCGGCTTGGGAGGCCCTACCGGCAGCTAGGCTACCGCCAGCATAGCTCTCAGGTTCCCATATTCCTGGTGTCCACATTTATAATGTCCAGACCTTGCCCGATGTTCGTCCAAATTTGATGTCTGTTCACCACACACATCGCAGCACACTAAAGTGCTAGTTTCTCCAATGCGTTGGAAATGCTGGTGAGCCAGCTTTCTGCCATAGTTGTACCACTGACCCCAACCATTGCTGGAGATGATGGTAGGCTGTCACACGATTCTTCTTCAGGAGCAAGAAATTCTGGGCGAAGCTGTTCACTTGGACTTGGACTGATACACGTAGCAAAATAACTAAAACAGAAAATACTAATAACAGTGATTTACAAAGTTTTGTACTTCACTCAGTAAGCATACTCTTATAATACACAATAAATAACTGCATCAATTTACACAGATGTCTAACTATAATCTACTTTGTTACACTGCAAAACTGTGTATCATCAGGCTCCTTGCATTCCAAACGCTGAACAGTAGCTGTATGAGCCTATAAATGCTTCACTGCAATATAAATGCCACAATATAGGCCATGTAGAGCCACAAAGCTACAGCTGAACCCACTGAACATACAAAACAGTTAAATAGTTTGAAATAAAGCAAAAATGTTTCAGCAAAGTGTGTGCTGTGTTCATATTACCAATTTATGCAAAAATAAAATACAATGAGTACAAAACAAAGCAACATAATTTATAACACGAACTACACGAGGTGTTCAAAATGGCATACACTGGTTTGCCCAAAAAGGATAATTCATCATAAACAGTCAGTGCAAAGAGCCTGCCATTTTACAAAAAGTGGATATTTCTGGTTATTCCTTCAAACCTTGTGATGTGGAAATTTCAATATACAGTACATAATTACAAAAACCATTCAATAAATGCATCTCAAACAAAAAACCACAAAAAATTAATTAACTTAAACTGTTGAAACGTTTTCTACATTTGTTAATTGTTAATGACATGGCAAACAAGTGCCAAATCTTGTCATTTGGCATACTGAGATGCCGACAACAGGGCGGAATTAGGTAATTAAATTCAGAATTTATTCGAAGCAATCAGGTTATAGTTACATGTGGAAACGTAATGAAAATGTTACCTATTCATCTCATCCTCCATGTGCTGTTTCAATTCAAAACCAGAAAATGGAGCAAGGAACTTAAGAAACTGCCAACGCCATCCACTACATTCAACATGACTGTCCACCGCCATTTCTTCAAAATGCTCCATGTAGAAATTGGCGATGACAGGTGATAGTGGTCTGTTAGTAGAACCGGCCGCCGAAATTGAAGTATGAAGATGTTAATACAAGGTGGAACAGCCTCAAGACGTCACCATCGAAGTGTCGTTCCAGGAGACGTAGGGCTTCACCAACGGGTACCATGGTGAAGAGAGACACGACATCAAAACTGACCATGATTTCCCCAGGGCCCACACGGAGCGACTTGATGGTGTTGATGAATTTGGTGGAGTTCTTCACGTGACGTGGAGAGTGCCCCACCAATCCTCCGAGTAGTCCCGCGAGATATTGGGCAAGCCGGTAGGTTGGAGCGCCGGTGATGCTTACGATGGGCCTGAGGGGAGCTCCTTCCTTATGGATCTTAGGTAGCCCATACAGTCTAGGGGGCCTCGAACCCTGGGGCTGTAGCTTTTGGATGACCTCCTCTGGAAATGATGACTTCTTGAGAAGGAGGGTGGTCTTCCTTTCAACGGATTCCGTAGGGTCCTTGGACAGTAACCTGTACATCGGGGCTTCCAGAAGGGCTCGGATCTTCCCGTTGTAATCGTCAGTGCTAAGGACAACCGTCGCGCTGCCCTTGTCAGCCGGGAGGAGCGTGAGGTCTGCGTTATTCCGCAGGGCTCGGAGAGCTTTCCTCTCAGCTCCAGACAGATTGTCTTTCGGCTTCTTGGAGGCTCTCAGGATCCGAACGGTCTCTTGCCGGACCTTCACATATGACTGGGATTGAACCAAGAAGTTTTTAAATGAGAATGATGTCTAATCTACCAGCCCCCTCTGCAGAGATTTTCAAATACAAATTCACTCTAGTGAATATGACAATGGGTTGTGACAAAGTTTATTTCTGGTGATATTAAATTGTTTTCAATCCAGGTGATTCACTCAAATCTTGTGAGATTTGAGGTTTTCACAGCGTTGAGTATGAAGATTTCTGTCTTCCGGGTTGTTGCGCTGTGTAGTCTGGTCGATGTTAACCAACGTTTCAGAGGTCATACTGCCTCCGTCATCAGAGTATGAAGATTTCTGTCTTCTGGGTTGTTGCGTTGTGTAGTCTGGTCGATGTTAACCAACGTTTCAGAGGTCATACTGCACTTCTTCAACTCTCTTTGTAAATCCTGTAATTTAGTCACCTCCTGAATGAGATAATTTGCTGGTGCCAATCTATCCAGCCATGCTGGAGAGCCTGGAACTCGCGAGCTAATGTCAACAACTTTAGGGTTCACCATCACGTGAAATATTTCCTGGAAATATAAAAGGCACAGTGTCAGTGGTTACCCATATTCATTGCTGTCTCCTATAAAAAATCTAATAATAATAAAAAACTATAATTTTGTCAGTTTTTTATGTGGGCATGATAATTGGTTTCCAGCAAAGTAGTCTTACAAATTAAAGTCTCAAGTGGTCTAGCATGCAGTTCCTGGTTGGTAGAAATTGACACAAATCCTGATATAAAACTGTTCTGGTCATTACTTAATGTTATATTTACACTTTTAAATGCAGAATTTAAATATAGAAACATCTCACAAAATGCACATACATAATGCTTTTGCCTCCAACAGAGAGATCAGAAATTAAAGGACTTATAAGTTGTGACTTTTATTTTATATAATTTTTCAAAGTTTAAAAAGAGACATTCCGAGAGTATGCAAGGGCAATGCCCCAGCAATAAAGAAAGTACCAGGGTCTCACCCTAGACCACTTCATATTAACTACAGAACTATTGGTCTATCATGCTAAAGAAGACCAGAAACAGAAAGTTTTTGATCAAATGAGTTTTGAGAACATTTACACCAAGAAAACATGAAGTAGCAGAAAGAGGGAAAAATGACAATATGAGAAATTTGATATTTCTCACTCTTTGTCAAATATTATTAGAGTGATGAAATAAAATAGGATAAGATAGGCAGGGCATGCAGCATGGGAAGATGAGAAATTCAAACAAAATGTTAGAAGACCCTAAGGAAAGAGACCACTTGGGAGACCTTATGCAAATGACAGGTTAGTGATTTTATAAAGTTTTGAGATTTTTTGACTTTTTAAAAACATATGACGGATGAAGTCCAAAACAAAAGAAAGTGGTAATATTCCAATGTACTGGCTCTGCTGATTATAATCACTAACTTACTTTATATAAAGCTGAGGCTTTCTTTTTTAAATTGCCCAAGTTACTTTCCTCTTGGTTTTCTTTGTCATCTTGCTCCTTCGGAACTTCCAATTCTCTGCAAAATATTTTGTTCTTCATAATCTGAAGCAGTATACAAACAAATATACTGTTCGTGACTGTAATCTTAAGATTTGTGGGGTGAGGAAGTGGGGTGTAAGAGGAAAGACAGCGTCTGCCTTTACCGCTTCGGACTTCCTGCATTCCTTGCAAGTCTCAAGATTACAGTAACACACAGTGCCTAATAGAATCACAGAAAGACTATAAAACCATTAGCAAATGTAGCTCAGGGATTGAAATTCAGATAATGCACAAAGGGCCTCTACCTGAAAGTCCATCCCACATGTAGTACCTGGCCATTTCTTAAGAAAGAAGACACTTTACAAAAATCATAATCCCTAATCTAATCCACACACTTGACATTTAAAGACCACAATTTAGAGGAATATACAGCAACATTTAGAAGCATTTACATTCACACCATCAGCAGTACCACAAAAACAAATCATCATGTTTTGGCAGCAGATCCAATAGGCAGGTGTTTAACAGTGCCTTGGCTATTACAATATTCTCAGTATTTTTGTAGTTGCTACTAACAACAGATTCGCTATCACTGCCACCACACATATTTGCAGCTAGAAAGTGCAAATAATTTATTAATGACTCTCATAACTTAACTTTGGTTTAATGTTGTTAACACAATTTTTCATGCATCTATCACATACATGTAGAAATGACTGCACATGTGTATAGAGTTAGTGCAAAATCATCCTACTTACGTCAGACAATTGACAATGACCAACATAACTAGTACAATAAATCAGTAACTGTCACATATCTTTATGGAATCATTACATTTTGCAGTATCACTAATGCATATTGCATAGTATTTCTTCTTTTGTGTATGGTCGTTAACACAAGTTCAAAAATAACAGATTCTCACCTTCAGCGGCTGTAAACTGTCCAGCTGATTCTTTGCAAGTTTTGTCTGGAGCTGAAGTTTTTCATTCTGAACATTTCTCAGTGCAATTCTCAAGTATTTGATCTCCTGCATCAGAAGTGGTGTCATGAACCACTGCAGGCAAGCTTCGTGTTGATGGCTACTGCACTGGACTAGGAGAACTCACTGATAAAATAGGAACATTACTGCAGTGAATTATTCAGGAGATATAAATACACAATAACTAGTATTAGATATGTCACCAGCTATTGTCAATCTACAGACACCTGCACTTTAGACTCACAAACAAATAGAGACAAATCATTAAAATAAATATCAGCACCAAAATGAATTAAGAAAAAAATAACCAACAACCATATCATAACATTCTAATGAAGTCAGGATATTTATTTATTTATTTGTAGTTTATTTAATGATGCTTTTTCCAGTAGCTGAGACTGTAGTGTCAAATGACAGGAAGATAGTGAATTGGAAAGGATGTGGAAGGAAGCAGTTGTAGCCTTCTTTAAGGAGCTATTCTGGCATTTGCCTGGAAGGACTGAAGAAAATCACAAAAAAACCCATCATGATAGAAAGTCTCTCGAGCAGAGATGTGAACCCAGAACCTCCTGAATGCAAAGCAGGAGTGTTAAACACTCGATCACGACGTTCGGTGCGAGGATATATATACACACACGCAATCATAAAGTAGGGAGTCAACTGACCTGCTGTTTACTGTTAGGTTAGCACCAATGGTAGAACTGTATGGATTTAATAGGAGATTATTCTGAGGGGATAAACCAGTAGTATATTCTTATTCTACTTTTTATTATGTTAGTTTTATGGTTCACAGAAGAAACAAAGGAAGCAAGATGTTTAAAAAATTATCACAGTCTACTTAGGTTTTGGCACAATTACATGTAAATGTTATGTAAAAGTGAATATGGCCCAGACAAAACTTTTGTTTGAGAACCACTTTTCTAAACATATAATATACAGAAATAAAACACTTTGGGAAAAATGTGATACCAGTTTTCACTTTCCACAGAAATAATTAATGATACTTCTTCAGAATCTAAATGAGTTAGGACAAAATGTTTCCATACAGTTTGAATAAGGCCCTACAAATGCGATCACAACAAAACCAGGACTTGCAAATGTGAAGTAATATCATGCCTGTGGCTCAGCTAACTTACCTGCAACTTCTCAATAGTCAGCTCATAGACTTTGTTCACATTTCCAAGCTTCTCTTCTGTTAGTTCTTTTCTAATAGTGATCTCACTCACTTCCTCCTGCTTTAGCTTCAAGGAAATCATTAGTTCCTGCAATTGAACATTTCACTTCATTATCGCCAATTTTTATGATAACACATGCGAGTGTGAATAGGAATTTCAGTATCTTTAGAGCAGACTCCTTCTTCAGAAGCTAGATGTTGCTCAGCTGACCAAGAAATTGGCAACTCAAAAATTCATCACTGTGTTCACAAGAGGTCACCACTAGTTCCTACCCTGAGCCTATTCCACATGCTCGCACTCTAATTCTCTCAGATACATTCCATCCATCTATGCCTACGTCTCCCGATTGGTTTCTCACATTTGGGTTTTCTGAAAAATTTGTTATCAAATGTGACAGTGATTTTTTTCAAGGAAAAATTAGCTATCAATATTCACCAATTACCTTTATATTCACCCCCTTCGCTTCTAGTTTCTGCTTCAGGTTTTTAGTTTCCTGTAACTCTTTCTTGACCACGTGGGCTCTTAGAACAATAGGTGGCACAGGCTGGAAACATTAAATACAGCGAAGTTTACAGACTATAATTTCCTCTGTTCAACAGAAATACTCTCTCCGTACAATGAACCACTTACATATAGACAATGTACCATAATTTGTTCACGTATGTTTAACAGAAGAACTTGCTTCAGTTTCATCATTCTTGTAACAAGAGCGGGATAAGAACTTAATCCATCATACTGACATGAAGATAATGTACTATCCTCACATTTGCCACAAGGGGACTGAGGATAACTATGAAAGTCTTAGTCAGGATAGCGAATATCCTGTCTGAAAAGTACCATACAGTGGCATGTGGTGTGAATCTTTCCATCTCACCTTTTATTCTGTGCTGGAGTTTGTGTTAATATCATATTCTCCATCTTGCATAGCTTGTGCAATCTCTGCTACCCCAGTCTGAAAGAAATCAATTGACATCTTTAAACTCTCAACAGGGCCACAGTCCTCATGTTCAAATATTCTGTCACTTGATACATGCACAAACTCCCTCACTTTGTCATGAGGTAAGCCCACATCTAGATCTGAACACAAATGTACTCCGATAAGTTAGATTTCACTGCACGATGTTACAGCTGATGGTTACTGTATAAATTCAGCCAGCATTTAGACATTCATAAACAGGTTATGCAAAGAAAACTTCAAAAATGGGTGCTCTCATCAAATATGAATTTTGCAATCTCACTAACCATTTTAAATTAAAGAATTCTTACCAAGTTTTCTAACAAAAGGGCTCATAATCTCTGAAAATAACAGCTGCATCATTTTCTCATACGCAGGGACGGCAACGTCTGAAAAACAGCGAACACATCCCGCCACCACCGGAACACGAGGAATATTCAATGGTCGTTATATGCGCACCCTGACGAACTTTCCTGTAATCTACCGACATCAGCACTGAAGTACTTGTCCGTCGGCGAACACTCCACTGCACTGCCGAACCAAATGCTGCCTGAAATACCACTCCACAGATTGTAAACTCATAAACAGCAAAGGGGTTTGAAGATTACTTTCGTGACTGCCATTAGTGACATTAATGTCAGGAACTACAGACATATGAAGGCCAAAAAGCTCCTACCAACTTCACCTATAAGAAACCAACTACCAAACATATCCATAACCTAATAATCTTTTAATAATTTTTGAAAGCAACGCCGCAATAGGACAGCTAGGATCGGAAACTACAGCACTATGAAACAAATAACCTACATTTCACCACGGTCTGTGTGTCAGCACCCACTTCAAAACGCAAAAATGCAGATGATGATTAATGTTTCCTTCGAAAGATGTCTTGGAATCTGGAGCAGGGTTTTCCTGTCTGAGTCCTAACTTGAGCTGCAAATCGTGTTGCATGGGAAGATGCAAATTCATGGCTTTCATTTGTATTTTTATGATGTTCCTTTTTAAGCATTGAATCTGTGTCCAAACATATTGTGACGTGTTGCGGTTGGTATTGTTGAACTGTTTAATGACATTGTTGTATTCATGCATTGTTGCGTTTACATTGTTGCGTCTGTTTATTGGCATTGTTGCATAGACATTGTTGTAATTGTATAAAAGCCGATTGACAATCGGAGTTGGAGTGGACGAGACCCCCACCGGCACAGCCTGGAGAGAGGTAGGGACGATGCTTGCGCTTGCGCAGGCGTCCGCCCTCAGTTAGCTTTTTGGTTGTGTCCAGTGGGACTCGTGCCGAACGAGGGCTGCCAGAGGTCGCCCAAGGGCAACCGAGGCCGACCGATGTTCAGCAGGCCAGCCGAGGCCGTCCCCAAAAGACGGCCAAGTCGGCACAACGAGCGGTTAGACTACTCGGCTACCCTGACTGAGGTTTTCCGTGCTTTCCTCAGTTGTAAGGCGAATGCCAGGTTATAACTTAATAGGGGCACGGCCCGCCACCCTCCCCCCCGATCATGGAGGCCATCAGCTGAAGTGATCTTCCCCCCATGCCGCAGAGGCCTTCAGCCGAAACGGCCCCTCCCTCTCTGGGTTCAAAACCCAGAGATCCAACCAACCAAATTCCTTTGGACAACTTGCCTGATGGGATAACCTCCCATCAGCAGCAACAGATCCCAGTTTGAATGGTCGAGGCTCCCGCCACGACGAAACCCCGTTAGCGTTAGCAAAATTTCCGGGTTTTTTTCTCCTTTTTCCTTATAAAAATTTGTGATTCCTCGTTGTCATCAACCAATTTGTCGTCAACAAATGACGTCATCAACAATGCCAACAGATATTTGTTTACTCGGCATTGTTGTGTTCCACAACAATGCCGAGTAAACAAATATCTGTTGGCATTGTTGAAGTCGACACAACAATGCCAAGTAAACAAATATAACGCTTCACAACAAAGAAGTTAAAAAATATCATGCCACTCGCATTATCACTGCTCCAGAAGGAGCACTTCGCGTTCTTGAATATTGACCGACAGTTGGCCTAAAACATCAGGAAAGTGAAAGAAGAAGTTATCAAGTATTTGAAGTACCGACTCCAACAACTCCAACAAGGTAAAGTGATACTCATTCGATATATTACGATTATGAAAACTATTATAAGAACTGACTTTATGATCGATTTTGAGACGAAGATTTGCAAGGTTGGGGCTGGACGTAAAAGGTTGACTGAACAAGAACTGTTGGCCTCTGAACAGCGACGTAAAAAACTACAACATGAGACCTATTTAAGAAATAAAGGAAAGCGAAAGACTTATATTGAATAATGTAGAAAATTGACTGACCTAGAAAAGTTGTCCTCTGTACTACGACGTAAAAACTACAATATCAGACCTATTTAAGGAATAAAGAGAAGCGAAGGAAGACTTATATTGATAAACATAGAACAACTTATTCAATAAGAACAGAAGGGAAAGAAACAGACGAAGATTTGGAAAGGTGGGGTTGGACGTAGAAAGTTGACTGACCAAGAACAGTTGGTCTCTGAACAGCGATGTAAAAACTTAAACAACAGACCTATTTAACAAATAAAGAAAAGCGAAGGGAGACTAACATTAATAAAGATAGAGAAACTTATTCAACAAGAAAAGAAGAGCAGAAGAAAACAAACGAAAACTTGCAAGGGTAGGTTTGGGCGTAGATAGTTCACTAACCAAAACAATTGGCCTCTCAATAGCAATGAAAAATCTTAAGAATCTGAACTAACAAATGAAGAAAAGAGAAAGAAGTCTTACATTCATAAACGCAGAAAATCTTATTCAACAAAAACAGAAGGAGAAAAAAGAAAACGATGATTTGCAATTGTGGGGTTGGACGTAGAAATTTGACTGACCAAGAATAATTGGCCTCTGAACAGCGACGTGAAGAACTACATCAGACATATTTAAGAAATAAAGAAAAGCGAAAGAAGACTTACATTGATAAACGAGTCCATATTAACGACACATGTAGAGAAACAGACGAAGATTTGCAAGGGTTGGATTGGACGTAGATAGTTGACTAACCAAGAACAGTTAGCCTTTGAAAAGCGACGTGAAGAACTAAAACATCAGAACTTTTTAACAAATGAAGCAAAGCGATGTAAGACTTACAATGATAGACGAGACCATATTAACGACACACGTAGAAAAACGTATTCGGTAAGAACAGAAGGGGAAAAACAAAACGGAGATTTGCAAGAGTGGCGTTGGACCTAGAAAGTTGACTAACCAAGAACAATTGGCCTCTGAACAGCGACGTGAAGAACTATATCAGACATATTTAAGAAATAAAGAAAAGCGAAAGAAAACTTACATTGATAAACGAGTCCATATTAACGACACATGTAGAGAAACAGACGAAGATTTGCAAGGGTTGGATTGGACGTAGATAGTTGACTAACCAAGAACAGTTAGCCTTTGAAAAGCGACGTGAAGAACTAAAACATCAGATATATTTAACAAATAAAGAAAAGCGAAGGGAGAGTTACATTGATAAACATAGAAAAACTTATACAACATGAACAGAAGGGAAAAAAAGAAAAGAAAAAACAGACGAAGATTAGCAAAGGTGTTGCTGGACGTAGAAAGTTGACTAACCAAGAACAGTTAGCCTCTGAAAAGCGACGTAAAGAACTAAAACATCAGAACTATTGAACAAAAAACAGAGGAGAAAAAAAAAGAAGACTTGCAAGGGTTGGGTTGGACGTAGATATTTGACTAACCAAGAACTGTTGGCATCTGAAAAGCGACGTAAATAACTAATCCATCAGACCGATTTAACAAATAAAGAAAAGCGAAGGGAGAGTTACATTGATAAACATAGAAAAACGTATACAACATGAACAGAAGAGAAAAAAGAAAAGAAAAAACAGACGAAGATTAGCAAAGGTGTTGCTGGACGTAGAAAATTGACTGATCAAGAAGAGATGGCCTCTGAACAGCGACGTAATAAAATAAAACATCAGAACTATTTAACAAAAAACAGAAGAGAAAAAAGAAGACTTGCAAGGGTGGGGTTGGACGTAGATAGTTGACTAACCAAGAACTGTTGGCCTCTGATCAGCGACGTAAAGAAGTAAAATATCAGATTACAGGAAGCGCTCCGAAACGATTAGCCATCGTTGTCGTCAAAAAAATGACGTCATCAACAATATCACCTTACATTTGTTTATACAAGGGGGTTAGTTTATTGTCTTAAGATTTTAAAACACAGCCAAACCACTTCGGGAGGTTGGTCAAGTGTTTAAACACCCCATTCGTTGTGGTTAATTTAGTTTCTTACTCTGTGGTTAAAACACTTGAATGAGACACACCTCTTCGGGACTAACCAAGGTTGGTTGCGTTTTACAAACTTGACCAACTCCCCCTAGGAGCTCCGAAAGGAGCGCCCTGCTCTAGTTTTTTAAAATTAAGACCGTTCACCATTTCCAGCAATGCGCCTTGTGCGCAGGAATGGTTTCACCTAGATAGGGACGATGCTTGCGCTTGCGCAGGCCTCCGCCCTCAGTTAGCTTTTTGGTTGGTTGGTTGGTTTTAGAGTGGTTGGAAAGGGAGAGTGTTGAAGAGTGGTTGGAAAGGGAGAGTGTTAGAGTGAGGTTGTATTGTGGAAGAGTGTGAGTCAGGATGTAGAAGTGAGTTGCAAGCGATATGCTGTTGCGGACATTGGTGGAGTCGAGTGAGTGGCGCCAACGAGAGGTCCGGTGCGACGCCGAGTAAGGACGGGTCGGCTGCGTGAGCAAGCACCGGGTACGTGGACCGGGGCGGCCGAGGGGCCAGCGTGTGTCCAGTGGGGTGCTACGGGCCGACGTGTAGGAGAAGAGTGCGAAGAGAGGAGCTCGGGGACCAGATAGACTCGATGGAGAGTGAGAGAGAATGTGTGTTGTTGTTGTAGAGAGATGACTGTATGTGAAGACCAGAGTAATTGATTTACTTTGACGTGAATAAATCAGGGTTGACAATCCAAGGTCGCAAAACCCGACCCACGTTACAATATTTTATTGAAGTATGACAATTTATTGTTATTGGTTGTAATGGTTTTGTAGGTGCAACTGGAGATGAAAGTTCAACATTTACGAGAAGAGTTAAAACAAAAAGACTTTCTTCGGCGTAGTCAGAAATCGCAGCTTACGGTTCTAGAAGAGCAGCTTCAAGCAGCCAGAGGTATCATGGCGCAGCAAAAAACAGAACAAGACAAGGAATTGAGCAGGAGGGATGAGAGACTGCAACAGTGTGAACAAGAATTGCTACATATGACAATGTTAGACACTGCAAATAATGCTAGTAGAAACCAAGTGGCGGAACAGGTTAAAGTCATTGAGTATATGAAAAGTGAAAATGAGAGGAAGAACATGGACATTGCTGGACTTACAGAGAAATGTAATTCAATGGAAGCACTGATTAATGGGTTAAAATTGGCTGTTTTAAATCATGAAGCTGAAAAAGTACTCAGAGACGTTCGATATGAAGATGAGATAAAGTGTGTGGCTGAATTAAAAGGGCAGCTAGACAGGACCAAGCGGATGATGGTATTTAGAGATGAAGAAATAGAACGTCATAAAGCTGCCTTAGTTTTGGCGGCCAGTGAAATTGATGCATGCAGAAATCGTTACTTGGAAGTTGTTGAGAGGATTGAGGTTCTTCAAGGAGAAGAATGTCTTCAGAAGGAAGTTAACGTAGTTAAGTATACACAGAACTTCACCGATGATGTGGTTATACAAGCAATTAGTACAGCTCATGAATGTGCTGCCAAAGATACAATGTTGGTGAAACCCAATAATGGCCATCACTGCACTGAAAGTGCCTCATTATTAATCCCATAAAATCTAATATCATGATACTTAAAATACGTTTCAGAAACAAATATATCCTAATAGGTCAGATGAGAATGTTGTTTTAATTTATTACATAACCACATTTTTTTCTGTCTCTCATGACAGATAAATCATGTAATATATAACCAAATATAGAAAAAAAACAATTACCTGTCCATCCTCTCAAGTAATGGGATTAATAATGAGGCACTTTCAGTGCAGTGATGGCCATTATTGGGTTTCACCAACATTGTATCTTTGGCAGCACATTCATGAGCTGTACTAATTGCTTGTATAACCACATCATCGGTGAAGTTCTGTGTATACTTAACTACGTTAACTTCCTTCTGAAGACATTCTTCTGCTTGAAGAACCTCAATCCTCTCAACAACTTCCAAGTAACGATTTCTGCATGCATCAATTTCACTGGCCGCCAAAACTAAGGCAGCTTTATGACGTTCTATTTCTTCATCTCTAAATACCATCATCCGCTTGGTCCTGTCTAGCTGCCCTTTTAATTCAGCCACACACTTTATCTCATCTTCATATCGAACGTCTCTGAGTACTTTTTCAGCTTCATGATTTAAAACAGCCAATTTTAACCCATTAATCAGTGCTTCCATTGAATTACATTTCTCTGTAAGTCCAGCAATGTCCATGTTCTTCCTCTCATTTTCACTTTTCATATACTCAATGACTTTAACCTGTTCCGCCACTTGGTTTCTACTAGCATTATTTGCAGTGTCTAACATTGTCATATGTAGCAATTCTTGTTCACACTGTTGCAGTCTCTCATCCCTCCTGCTCAATTCCTTGTCTTGTTCTGTTTTTTGCTGCGCCATGATACCTCTGGCTGCTTGAAGCTGCTCTTCTAGAACCGTAAGCTGCGATTTCTGACTACGCCGAAGAAAGTCTTTTTGTTTTAACTCTTCTCGTAAATGTTGAACTTTCATCTCCAGTTGCACCTACAAAACCATTACAACCAATAACAATAAATTGTCATACTTCAATAAAATATTGTAACGTGGGTCGGGTTTTGCGACCTTGGATTGTCAACCCTGATTTATTCACGTCAAACTAAATCAATTACTGTGGTTTGCACATACAGTCATCTCTCTACAACAACAACACACATTCTCTCTCACTCTCCATCGAGTCTATCTGGTCCCCGAGCTCCTCTCTTCGCACTCTTCTCCTACACGTCGGCCCGTAGCACCCCACTGGACACACGCTGGCCCCTCGGCCGCCCCGGTCCACGTACCCGGTGCTTGCTCACGCAGCCGACCCGTCCTTACTCGGCGTCGCACCAGACCTCTCGTTGTCTCCACTCACTCGACTCCACCAATGTCCGCAACAGCATACCGCTTGCAACTCACTTCTACATCCTGACTCACACTCTTCCACAATACAACCTCCAACAGTCTCCTCACAATACAACCTCACTCTAATACTCTCCCTTTCCAACCACTCTAAAACCGCTTGTCATTCGGCTTTTATACAAATACAACAATGTCATTAAACACACAACAATGCCAGACACAATAATATCTAACGCAACAATGGCTATAAACAAATACAATGCCAAAAGCAACAATGTCTATAAACATACAACAATGCCGAATACGTAACAATGTCAATAAACAGACAACTAAACTGTTTATTGACATTGTTGTTCTGCTCTCACGAAAACACGTTACAATATTAAAGAGAAAAATATTTTTCACATTAAAATAATAGAAATATGAAATGATGCAATAAACAAAGTTCTCTAACAATAACAGAAGAATTAAAGAAAAAAACACAAGTTTCCTAATGGTTACAAAAAATTATCATTTACCATGAAACAAAATTAGACATCTTGGCTTCACAGCTCCGTCCACCTTTACCTTGTTGGTAAATAGTGCCCAACGAACCACTTCATTGTTTACATATAGTTGTCGAAACAATCGGACAGAAACGTCATGAAATACAAACACGGTTTCTTGTGATATGTTCGCAGTTACACGTAATATGTTCCATTTTAGCTGGCTTCAACGGACTTGTACGCCAAACACTTCAGACCTACATGTTCAGAGAAAGCAACGTTCACGTCTTGCTAGCTGACCCACTACACGCCATGTAGGCGCATTGAGGGAGTGGAGGTATAGCTCCTACACTTTCTTGACCTCGGAAGAACAAATCATATTTTAGAATACCCTACAAGCTGTAAAAGAACCTTACGAGAATCATACGAGATGTTTCATAAGAAAAATTCAGCGGACATTTATCACCTAGTCTCTCCTGATTAACTGTTAGATGGCTCTGGCAGTCAAATCAGGAGTGAGTAGAAATTGTGCAGTCAGTGGGATGGTCACTCACTACTTATAAATGCACCCTTCAAGACCAAGGAACCTCAGGAGGAGGTGAAAACCAGCAACCTGGTTGTAGAGCCAAGAAACAACAACAAGGCTTTCATAAAAAACGTTATAAAAATTCCGATGCACGAGAGGCCCTTGACCTTCGCAACCCCCCTTTGAATGCTGCTGCTGCTACTACACAGAAATAAACAAAATCACGACCACCACTTTCTTCTGTATTGTGTTTAATTGCTTGTCTGAAGACTATATGTTCAACAGTACCAGTACGAAACAGTAAAACACGCCTCACAACATTAAATGGAAGAATGTAAGGAAAATTTTCATGTTGTTTAGATAAAAAATAGTAGATAACTAACGTTCCTATCGATAGTCGAATGGACAATTGAAAAAATAAAATAAATAAATGTGGTAGCTGAGGATCAGTACGAACTATTACGTTTACGAGAGAAATGTTTGAAAGAGTAACTTGAAGTTAATATCGATTACGTAAATAATGCTAGGAAACTCTACACCACAGGTAGCTCAAATAACCTAAAAATGCTAATACATTTATTAACCATGTTGACGACAGTCTCTTCATTTCTAGTCCAATTTTCCAGTAATCGTTCGGTATCTTCCATATTTAAATTGTCCTTTAGATTAAGAAACTTCGTATTTCAGGCCTCTTCTATATACAACTGAAATATTTTCTTCGTCGACAAGATCTTTATAAACAACACTTTGGTTGCGTTTTAAAATCTTGAGTAAGACACTAAATTAACCCCCTTCGGAAGGGTTAGTTTATGTCTCATTCAAGTGTTTTAACCCTTGAGTAAGAAACTAAACAAACTCTCATCCCCCAATGGGCGGGTTAAAACACTTGACTAACTCCCCCTCCGAGGGCGTTGGTTGCGTTTTAAATTCTTGAGTAAGACACTAAACTATCCCCCTTCGGGGTGTTAATTTAGTGTCTTATTCGGAGCACTTTCTCTAATCTGATTTTTTACTTCTTTATGTCGCTGTTCAGAGGCCAACTGTTCTTGGTCAGTCAGCTTTCTACGTCCAACCCGACCCTTGCAAATTTTCGTCTGATTTATTTCCCTTCTGTTTTTGTTGAATACGTTTTTCTACTTTTATCAATGTGTCTTACTTCGCTTTCCTTCATTTGTTAAATAGTTCTGATGTTTTAGTTCTTTACCTCGCTGTTCAGAGGCCAACAGTTCTTGGTCAGCCAACTTTTTACGTCTAACCCAATCCATACATATCTTCGTTTTTTCTCTTCTACTCTTGGTGAATAAGTTTTTCTACGTTTATCAATGTATGTCTTCCTTAGCTTTTCTTTATTTGTTAAATAGTTCTGATGTTTTAGTTCTTTACGTCGCTGTTCAGAGGTCAACAGTTCTTGGTCAGTCAACTATCTACGTCCAACCCCACCCTTTCAAATCTTCGTCTGAGTTTTTGTTCTTGTGTTCTTGTTAAATACGTATACCTGCGTTTATCAATGTAAGTCTCCCTTCGCTTTACTTTATTTGTTAAGTACGTCTGATGTTTTAGTTCTTTACATCGCTGTTCAGAGGACAATTGTTCTTGGTCAGTCATCTATCTACGTCCAAACCCACCCTTACATATCATCGTTTGTTTGTTTTTTGCTCTTCTGTTTTTGCTGAATAAGATTTTCTACGTTTATCAATGTAAATTTCCCTTCGCTTTTCTTTATTTGATAGATAGGTCAGATGTTTAAGTTTCTACGTCGTTATTCAGAGGCCAATTGTTCTTGGTCAGTCAACTTTCTACGTCCAACCCCACCCTTACAAATCTTCGTCTGATTTTTTTCCTTTCTGTTCTTATTGAATAAGTTTTTCTACGTTTATCAATGTAAGTCTTCTTTCGCTTTTCTTTATTTCTTAAATATGTCTGATGTTTTAGTTCTTTACGTCGCTGTTCAGAGGCCAGCAGTTCTTGTTCAGTCAGCTACTTACGTCCAGCCCCACCCCTGCAAATCTTCGTCTTAAAATCGATCAAAAATCAGTTTTCATGATACTTTCGTAATCGTAATATAACGAATGAGTATCAGTTTACCTCGTAGGAGTTGTTAGAGTTGGTACTTCAAATACTTGATAACTTCTTTCACTTTTCTGATGTTTTAGGCCAACTGTCAGTCAATATTCAAGAATGCGATGTGCTGCTTCTGGAGCAGTGACAATGCGACTGGGTTGATAATTTTTGATTTCTTTGTTGTGAAGCGTTATTTGTTTACTCTGCATTGTTGTGGAACACAACAATGCCGAGTAAAGAAATATCTGTTGACATTGTTGATTACGTCATTTCTTGAAGACAACGAGGAATCACAAATTTTTATAGTAAAAAAAAAGACTAGAGCAGGGCGCTCCTTTCGGAGCTCCTACGAAGGGGTTGGTCAAGTTTGTAAAACGCAACCAACCTTGTGTAAGAAACTAAACTAACCGCCACGAATTAAGGGTTAAAACAATTGACCATTTCTTTTTGAAATCTTAAGTAACACGCAAAACTAACTCCCCTTCGGGGGGGGGGGGGTGGGGGGGGGGTTGCGTTTTAAAGTCTTGAGTAAGACACTAAACTAACCCCCTTCGGAAGGGTTAGCTTAGTGTCTCATTCAAGTGTTTTAACCCTTGAGTAAGAAACTAAACAACTCCCCCCAATGGTGGTTAAAATACTTGACGAACCCCCCTCGGGGGGGGTTGCGTTTTAAATTCTTTAGTGACTTATTCAATTGTTTTAACCAATGAAGAGCAGTATGACTTGGATGAATATTATTATTAGTATCAGATTACCTTTTTGGTGTTAGTACGTCTTCTTTCACTTTTCTTCATTTCTTAAATAGTTTTATGTCGCTGTTCGGAGACGATGTGCTGCTTGTAGAGCAATGATAATGTGACCGGCTTGGTACTAAGCATTATTTGTTTACTCGGCATTGTTGTTCCACAACAATTCGGTGTATAAACAAATATAAGGTCATATTGTTGATAACGTCATTTTTTGACGACAACGATGGCTAATCCTTTCGGAGCGCTTCCTGTAATCTGATATTTTACTTCTTTACGTCGATGTTCAGAGGACAACTGTTCTTGGTTAGTCAACTATCTACGTCCAACCCCACCCTTGCAAGTCTTCGTTTGTTTTCTTCTGCTCTTCTGTTCCTGTTGAATAAGTTTTTCTTCTTTTATCAATGTAACTCTCCCTTCGCGATGTGCTGCTTCTGGAGCAGTGATAATGCAACTGGGTTGATAGTTTTTGATTTCTTTGTTGTGAAGCGTTATTTGTTTACTCTGCATTGTCGTGTTGTACTCGGCATTGTTGTGTTCCACAACAATGCCGAGTTTGTTAATAGTTGACATTGTTGATGACGTAATTTATTGACGACAACGAGGAATCACAAATTTTTATAGTAAAAAAAAATATATATATACTAGAGCAGAGCGCTCCTTTCGGAGCTCCTCGTGGAGCGTCAATTTTTTAAACGCAACCAACCTTGAGTAAGAAACTAAACTCCCCCCGAATGGGGATTAAAACACTTGACCAACCCCCACCCCTTCGGGGGGGGTTGGTTGTGTTTTAAAGTCTTAAGTAACACTAAACTAACCCCGCTGTCTCTATCTGATATTTTACTTCTTTACGTCACTGTTCAGAGGCCAACTGTTCTTGGTCAGTCAACTTTCTACGTCCAGCCCCACCCCTGCAAATCTTCGTCTTAAAATCGATCATAATAGTTTTCGTAATCGTAATATATCGAATGAGTATCACTTTACCTTGTTGCGGTTGTTGGATTTGGTACTTCAAATACTTGATAACTTCTTTCACTTTTCTGATGTTTTAGGCCAACTGTCAGTCAATATTCAAGAATGCGGGTGTGCTGCTGGAGCAGTGATAATGCGACTGGCTTGATAGTTTTTGATCTCTTTGTTGTGAAGCGGTATTTGTTTACTCGGCATTGTTGTGGAACACAACAATGCCGAGTAAACAATTATCTGTTGGCATTGTTGATGACGTCATTTCTTGAAGACAATGACTAATCACAAATTTTTATAGTAGCGCTCCTTTCGGAGCTCCTACGGGGGGTTTGGTCATGTTTGTAAAACGCAACCAACCTTGTGTAAGAAACTAAACTAACCGCCTCGAATTGACGGTTAAAACATTAGGGGTTAGGTTGCGTAATGAAATCTTATGTAACATGCTAAATTAACTGGCCTTCGGGGGGTTATTTAAGTGTCTCATTCAAGTGTTTTATCACTTGAGTAAGAAACTAAACTAACCCCTCCCCCGAATTTTTGTTAAAATACTTGACGAACCTCCCTCCGGGTTGCGTTTTAAATTCTTGAGTAAGACACTAAAATATCCCCCCTTCGGAAGGGTTAGTTTATGTCTCATTCAAGTGTTTCAACCCTTGATTAAGAAACTAAACTAACCCTCACCCGCGAATGGGGGTTTTAAACAATTGACTAACTCCCCATTGGTTGCGTTTTAAAATCTTGAATAAGACACTAAACTAAACCCCTTCGGGGTGTTAATTTAGTGTCTTATTCAAGTGTTTTAACCCTTAAAGAACAGTATGACTTGGATGAATATTATTATTATTATTATCAGATTACCTTTTTGGTGTTGGTAACGTCTTCTTTCACTTTTCTTCATTTCTTAAATAGTCTAATGTCGCTGTTCGGAGACGATATAGAGCAGTGATAATGCGACTGGCTTGGTACTAAGCGTTATTTGTTTATTCTGCATTGTTGTTCCACAACAATTCCGTGTATAAACAAATATAAGGTGATTATGTTGATGACGTCATTTTTTGACGAAAACGACGACTAATCCTTTCGGAGCGCTTCTTGTAATCTGATATTTTACTTCTTTACGTCGCTGAACAGAGGCCAACAGTTCTTGGTTAGTCAACTATCTACGTCCAACCCCAACCTTGCAAGTAATTCCCCCTTCGCTTTTCTTTATTTGTTAAGTAGGTCTTATGTTTTAGTTCTTTACGTCGCTGTTCAGAGGCCAACTGTTCTTGGTTAGTCAACTATCTACTTCCAAACCCACCCTTGCAAGTTTTCGTTTGTTTTCTTCTGCTCTTATGTTCTTGTTAAATAAGTTTTTCTACGTTTATCAATGTAAATCTCCCTTCGTTTTTCTTTACTTGTTAAGTAGGTCTGATGTTTTAGTTCTTTACGTCGCTGTTCAGAGTTCAACTGTTCTTCGTTAGTCAACTATCTACGTCCAACCCCAACCTTAACCATGCAAGTAATTCCCCCTTCGCTTTTCTTTATTTGTTAAGTAGGTCTTATGTTTTAGTTCTTTACGTCGCTTTTCAGAGGCCAACTGTTCTTGGTTAGTCAACTATCTACGTCCAAACCCACCCTTGCAAGTTTTCGTTTGTTTTCTTCTGCTCTTCTGTTCTTGTTGAATACGTTCTTTTTCGTTTATCAATGTAAGTCTCCCTTCGCTTCTCTTTATTTGTTAAATAGGTCTGATGTTTTAGTTCTTTACGTCGCTAATCAGAGGACAACTGTTCTTGATCAGTCAACTTTCTACGTTCAACCCTACCTTGCAAAACTTCGTTTGTTTGTTTTTTGCTCTTGTTTTGTTGAATAAGTTTTTCTGCGTTTATCAATGTAAGTCTCTCTTTGCTTTTATTTATTTATTAAATAGGTCTGATGTTCTAGTTCTTTACCTCGCTGATAAGAGGCCAACAATTTTTGATCAGTCACCTTTTTACGTCCAGCCCCACCTTAGCAAATCTTCGTCTTAATATCGATCAAAAGTCAGTTTTCATGATACTTTCGTAATCATAAAGTCAGTTTTCATAATACTTTCTTAATCATAACATATCTAATGAGTATCAGTTTACCTTCTTGGAGTTGTTAGAGTTGATACTTCATATAGTTGATAACGTCTTCTTTCACTTTCCTGATGTTTTATGCCAACTGTCAATCAATATTCAAGAATGCGACGTGCTGCTTGTAGAGCAGTGATAATGCGACTGGCTTGGTACTAAGCGTTATTAGTTTTTTCGGCATTGTTGTGTTGTACTCGGCATTGTTATGTTCCACAACAATGCCGAGTAAAAACAAACATAAGTTGACATTGTTGATGACGTCATTTTTTGACGACAAATTGGTTGATGACAACGAGGAATCACAAATTTTTATAGTAAAAAAAAATAAAAAAAAAAGAAGAAGACTGACCACAACAAAGCGTAATAAATTACATTCAGTACTTCTTTGTAAATTATGGACTAAGTACACGAGATTCCTTTCCTACACGTTCAGCTATCTCTAGAGCACAAAGACCAGTCGAAAGCAATGGATTTCCGAACATTCTAACCCAAAACATATTCTTCCATATCGTAGGTTAGTGTTACGCAAACTTTCAACACTCGCGGCACATTAAATATTATCGAAGAGTCATGGCGGCACACCAATCCCATTTTGTATATTGTGGGGGGGGGGGTTAGATGGTCTATGGCATTGATTGACCGCGGAAAAATATTCTATTTGATGTTCATAATTATCCTTCTTTATTATTGTCATTTACTTTAAATATATGCATTATTTGAAATAAATTAAACATATCTATACATGTCGTTTAATCATGTAAATTTAGTTATTTTATATATAGACTATATGTAATTATTTCATAGTATCCAAAATCAGTTTTCCACGACCCAAAGATTCCACTGCATATGGAATATGACGGCCATTTACAAACAGTGGATGTAAGCAGAGAAAATATTAGATTTAAAATAAAGCTAGTCATAAATAATTATCCAATTATAAAAATCTTTAATCCATTTAATAGCTATGTGGTCCCCATTTATAGACCCCCACCGGCACAGCCTGGAGAGAGGTAGGGACGATGCTTGCGCTTGCGCAGGCCTCCGCCCTCAGTTAGCTTTTTGGTTGTGTCCAGTGGGACTCGTGCCGAACGAGGGCTGCCAGAGGTCGCCCAAGGGCAACCGAGGGCGACCGATGTTCAGCAGGCCAGCCGAGGCCGTCCCAAAAAGACGGCCAAGTCGGCACAACGAGTGGTTAGACTACTCGGCTACCCTGACTGAGGTTTTCCGTGCTTTTCCTCAGTTGTAAGGCGAATGCCAGGGTATAACTTAATAGGGGCACGGCCCGCCACCCCCACCCCGATCACGGAGGCCATCAGCTGAAGTGATCTCCCCCCCATGCCGCAGAGGCCATCAGCCGAAACGGCCCCTCCCTCTCTGGGTTCAAACCCCGGAGATCCAACCAACCAAATTTCTTTGGACAACTTGCCTGACGGGATGACCTCCCATCAGCAGCAACGGATCCCAGTTTGAATGGTCGAGGCTCCAGCCACGACGAAACCCCGTTAGCGTTAGCAAAATTTCCGTTTTTTTTTATTTTAAGACCGTTTACCATTTCCAGCAATGCGCCTTGTGCGCAGGAATGGTTTCACGTAGGTAGGGACGATGCTTGCGCTTACGCAGGCCTCCGCCCTCAGTTAGCTTTTTGGTTGGTTGGTTGGCTTTGAGAGGAGTGTAGGAGGTGAGAGTGTGGAAAGAACAGAGCTGTGAATCGCTTGTAGATAAAACGCGTAGTAGACAAGATACTTTTGTGCTGTTAAAACTATTCAGAATAAATATAAGGAAATGGAGTTAGAGCAACAAAGCTGCTGTTCTTTGCAAGATAGCAGGTGCATGTGCACCGAAGCGTTGTCCTCTCTGAATGACTTGAGACAGATGGACCTATTGTGTGACGCGGTCTTGAGGTTGGAAGATGGCGGCGTTTTTCGTGTCCACAAAGTGATTCTCTCGATGCGTAGCGCATATTTCAGGAACCTCTTCACCACGACACTGCACGCCCACGAGCAGACTGACGTTCTCCTGCACGGAGTCAGCTCGGATATCATGGCTCAGATATTGGACTACGTTTACACAAGGAAGGTGGACATTAATTGTGGAAACGTGCGTCAGCTGCTCTTAGCGTCCGACTACTTGTGCGTGCAAGGCGTTCTTCAGCTCTGCTGTCAATTCCTCCAGAACACGATGAATCTTGGTAATTGCATCGGCATCATGCTTTTCGCAAGGTGTCACTCTTGCGCCGGCCTTGAATCTCACGCTCGCCGCTTCGTTTCGCGCCACTTCGCTCATTTGTCTCAGCAGAGCGAGGAACTGCTGGAAATGTCAGTAGAGGAGCTGCAGGCGATTATCGGGGAGGATAATCTGAACGTCAAGGACGAGAAACTTGTGTGGGACTGCATACTCCGCTGGATCGACCACGACGCAGAAAACAGAAAAGGACACATCGCAGAGCTCATGAAGAACTTCAGGCTGGGACTACTCGACAAAGATTTCTTTCTCGAAAAACTAAGACATCATCCATATGTGAGGGAAAATGAGTCATGCAGACCCGTGATCGAAGAGACGCTGAAGTTTCTGCACGACTTAGAAACGATCTTGGAGAAAGACAGGGAATTTCTGACTCCAAGGTTTGCCATCCCGCGAATCCCTCATGACATACTCTTTGTTATTGGAGGGCGGACCGCGGGAGCTATCGCTGATACCATGGAAACATACGACACGCGGGCAGACCGATGGATTAAGATGCAGGAAAACGACCCGACCGGACCGCGAGGCAAACATGGCACGGCGGTAGTCGGATTTAACATTTACGTCATCGGTGGTTATGACGGCGTGCAATTCTTGAGCTCAGTCCGCCGTTTCAACGCAGTTACGAAGACGTGGCACGAGGTGGCGCCGATGAATGACCGGAGAAGCCTCGTCAGTGTGGCAGTGCTCGGGGGTCAGGTTACGTTGCTGGCGGCTGTACTAAGGGTGATCGACTTAAAACGGCCGAGCGATACGACTACAGGACGAACCAGTGGTCGATGATCGCTTCTATGAACACGAAGCGATCCGACGCAAGTGCGACCGCACTCAAAGATAAAATCTACGTCGTTGGTGGAGACAATGGCCAACAATATTTGGCCTCAGCAGAGTTGTACGACCCACAGACGAACCTATGGACTAACATTTCCCCGATGTCTGCCAACGCAGCGGCCTGTCTTGCGTCGCCTACCACGGCAGTGTGTACGCCGTAGGAGGATATATCCAAGGTTCCCGCGCTACGAGCAGTGGCGAGAATTACGACCCAGAAACGGACACGTGGACCGAGATCTCCCACCTGCTTATTCCACGTGGTGACTTCGCGCTTCAAGTGATTGACGACACCATCTACGCCATCGGTGGTTTCATTAACGAAGTCAGCACTTGCCGAGTGGAGTGTTTCGACGTCAGCAGAAATGAATGGTGCGAGGTTACGAACATGACTACATATAGAAATGGGATGTCGGCCTGTGTGGTCAAGGGACTTCCCAATGCCTGCGACTACATTTACAAACACAGGGATCGGTTGCTGTATGAGGAATGGCAGAGTGCTGGACGTTGTTGAATGCTCTGACAGTCGAAGACGACTCGGAAGACAGAAAAACCATGACATCCCTGACGATTACCATTGAGGAAGCGCCTTCTTACGTGTTCAAGACAAAAGGAACTTCACTGAAGTTCACTTCATCCTGTGCGATGGCTAATTGTTTCGGTGTGTCATTTGTACGTTGACACCTGAGGGCTTGTCACTGAATCTGAAGTAAGTTCCCGGCAGTAGATTAGAATAACCTGAAGGAGGCAATTCAGTCTTCTCGAGGCACCTCGCGTCCTTACCGACGTGTCTTTAAAAAGTCGCTGTCCCTCGAGGCCACTCGGCGGAAACAGTCGCTACTGCAGCAGCTCCGATTCAGACGCACATTGAAGTTGGAATCTGTGCAGTTGCCCACGTTTCGGATTTACATTATACAAGAAATGCATGAATCGGACCTGTCGTAGAATACGGTAGTCTGTCTCCTGGGAGGGAATAAAGAACGACACAGAAGACTGTAATAGGGCGAAATGCCAGCAGAACAAACTGTCTCAGGGTAATGAAAAGATAGAATTAAGAGAACAGACGACCCTAATGTAATACTGGAAGCAAAACGATCAAAATAAATAAAGGGTTGACAATCAAGGTCGTATACCGTCCCACGCTACATTGGTGTCAGAAGTGGGATTGTCAACCATGGAGTGTGCACTGCAAGAAATACTGGGGAGATTACAGAGGCTGAGCAACGACCAGCAACACCTGCAGGACAATCTTGAAGACAAGATGGATGCCAGCCAGAAACAGCTACGAGAAAATCTAGGCGCACAGTTTTCGAAAGAAATAAGCGCCCTGAGGTACAGTCAGGTGGAATTAGAGAAAAGGATCACCGACGATCTCGGACAAAAGTTAGAGGCCACGCGGCGCGAGTTCGAGACACGGCTGCAGGCGGTGGAGGCCCGAACAAGGCACGGAGGGGCCGGAACGTTCGTGGGTGGCACGGACCGTGTGAAACCGCCTAAGTTCGACGGATCCACGTCTTGGACAGTATTCCATCGGCAGTTTGAGGCTGTGGCCAACCACAATGGCTGGACGTCTGGGGAGAAGGTCACGCATCTCCTTGCCGTACTTCAGGGGCAGGCTGCTGACATCCTGCATGGCGTTCCTGTTGGGGCGGCCTACGACGACATCCTCAACGCATTAGAGGGCCGTTACGGGGACCATCAGCTGGCGACGGTCTACCGATCTCAGTTGAAATCAAGGACGCAGGGGAGGGGCGAAACTCTGCAGGAATTCGCAGCGGCAATAGAGAAGCTGGCCCATCGAGCGTTCGTAGGGCTTCCCGCAGATTTCCTGCAGAGGGAGGCCGCTCACGCTTTCATCGACGGCCTGGGAGACCGAGAGATTAAGCAACACCTTCTAATGGGCGGGGACCGATCCCTCAATGAAGCACTCGGACAGGCCCTGAAGATACAGGCAGCAAAGACAGTCGCAGGATCAACACTAACGGTGCGTCAAATACGGTCAAAGGACCCGACGGAGGAGCGATCGCCCCAGGATAGACGTTCTGTATGGGGGCGACCGGTGTGCTGGCAGTGCGGCGCCCCCGGCCACCTTATGAGATGGTGTCCGCAAGGACCAACCAGGTCTCGGGAAAACGAGTAATGGCCGGCGTATGGAGGGGACCGTCGGCCCCACCACCCCCTTCCCCTCGCTTTACTTTGAGCGTGGTCACCAAGAGGAGTGACGACGGTCTGATTACCGAAGGCTGGATTCGGGGAAGACGCTGTAATGTGACCATCGACACCGGAGCTGCAGTGACCATCGCCAGGCCCGACGTCGTAGCGGGAGAATCAGAGCAGGAGCCGAGCAGACCGTACGTGCTGCAGACAGCGTCCGGTGAAACCATCCCCGTTTTGAAAGAGGTGTTAGTTGAGCTAACGCTGGGGCAGAGTGTCATCCGCACCTGGATTTTTGTAGCCGACATCACGGACGAGATCATCCTGGGGCTGGACGTCCTGCGAGCTTACGATGCGACGGTGGACCTAGGACGCCAAGTGCTGCGACTGGGCAAAGAAGAGATATTTCTGTGGGGCCCTCGGAGCAGACCCCAATCCACACGCCTGACATTAGCGAGCGAGGAGAAAAGAACGTTCCACAGGTCCCCGGAGGCAGACGTCGCATTCGAGTCCTTGAAAGAGTCGCTGTGTGCATCGCCCGTTTTAGGATATCCACGACCTGGCGAGAAGTTCCTGGTAGAGACCGACTCAAGCAGCGTTGGGATCGGAGGAGTGTTATCCCAGGGACAGAGGCATACCAACGCCGACGCTCTCTCTAGAAGGCCATGCACGGAGTACTGTGGCCACAGCCAGAAGGTCGAGCAACGAGCGGGTCGAGTAAAGGTGAGAGTCGTCGCCGCTACAGTCGCGGATGGCTGGGACCGGGTGACACTAAGAAAAGAGCAGCAGGAACGACTCTATGACGCGCATAACCATGCCCGCCAGCATCTGAAGATGGCCAGCGACCGGATGAAGGCACGCTATGATCGCCCGGCAATCTCGGCTGGCTTCCAGGAGGGAGATCGCGTGTGGTTGTATCATCCTACCCGGACAAAAGGGAAGTCTCCCAAGCTACAAACATCTTGGGAGGGCCCCTACAGGGTGGTGACCAGAATCAACGACGTGGTTTATCGGATTCAGCGGCATACCCGGGCCCGGATGATGGTAGTCCATCTGGACCGATTGGCGCCGTATTCGGGTGCTGCTCGGGACGAGCAGCTTTAAGGAGGGGGTAGTGTGACGTGTTGCGGTTGGTATTGTTGAACTGTTTAATGACATTGTTGTATTCATGCATTGTTGCGTCTGTTTATTGGCATTGTTGCATAGACATAGGTTTGACTCGAGGTTAGCTGGTGTGGGGAACCCCTTAGTTCGGCAACTCGGAAGGCACTCGTGCCGAATGAGGGCTGCCAGATTTCGCATAAGGGCAACCGAGGGCGACTGATGTTCAGCAGGCCAGCCGAGGCCGTCCCCAAAAGACGGCCAAGTCAGCACAGCGAGTGGTTAGACTACTCGGCTACCCTGACTGAGGTTTTCCGTGCTTTCCTCAGTTGTAAGGCGAATACCAGGGTATAACTTAATAGGGGCACGGCCCGCCACCCTTCCCCCCGATCATGGAGGCCATCAGCTGAAGTGATCTTCCCCCCATGCCGCAGAGGCCTTCAGCCGAAACGGCCCCTCCCTCTCTGGGTTCATACCCCAGAGACCCAACCAACCAAATTCCTTCGACAACTTGCCTGACGGGATAACCTCCCATCAGCAGCAACAGATCCCAGTTTGAATGGTCGAGGCTCCCGCCACGACGAAACCCCGTTAGCGTTAGCAAAATTTCCGTTCTTATATTACGACCGTTTACCATTTCCAGCAATGCGTCTTGTGCGCAGGAATGGTTTCACCTAGGTAGGGACGATGCTTGCGCTTGCGCAGGCCTCTGCCCTCAGTTAGCTTCTTTGGTTGGTTGGTTGGTTGGTTGATGCTTGCGCTTGCGCAGGCCTCCGCCCTCAGTTAGCTTTTTGGTTGGTTTGGTTGGTGGTTGGAAGAGATTTTTGTATAAAAGCGGTATGAGTGGTAGGAGTGATTGGGGAGGGAGAGCGGAGCGAGGATTGGGAGTGGACGAGATCCCCACCGGCACAGCCTGGAGAGAGGTAGGGACGATGCTTGCGCTTGCGCAGGCCTCCGCCCTCAGTTAGCTTTTTGGTTGTGTCCAGTGGGACTCGTGTCGAACGAGGGCTGCCAGAGGTCGCCCAAGGGCAACCGAGGGCGACCGATGTTCAGCAGGCCAGCCGAGGCCGTCCCCAAAAGACGGCCAAGTCGGCACAACGAGTGGTTAGACTACTCGGCCACCCTGACTGAGGTTTTCCGTGCTTTTCCTCAGTTGTAAGGCGAATGCCAGGGTATAACTTAATAGGGGCATGGCCCGCCACCCCCACCCCGATCACGGAGGCCATCAGCTGAAGTGATCTTCCCCCCCATGCCGCAGAGGCCTTCAGCCGAAACGGCCCCTCCCTCTCTGGGTTCAAACCCCGGAGATCCAACCAACCAAATTCCTTCGACAACTTGCCTGACGGGATAACCTCCCATCAGCAGCAACAGATCCCAGTTTGAATGGTCGAGGCTCCTGCCACGACGAAACCCCGTTAGCGTTAGCAAAATTTCCGTTCTTATATTACGACCGTTTACCATTTCCAGCAATGCGTCTTGTGCGCAGGAATGGTTTCACCTAGGTAGGGACGATGCTTGCGCTTGCGCAGGCCTCTGCCCTCAGTTAGCTTCTTTGGTTGGTTGGTTAGCAGTTTGGGTGAGTAGGAGCCGGAATTGATTGGTGACCGGTGGTAGAGTGGTAGTGAGTGAGTGGTAGGAGTGATTGGGAGTGGACGAGACCCCCACGGGCACAGCCTGGAGAGAGGTAGGGACGATGCTTGCGCTTGCGCAGGCCTCCGCCCTCAGTTAGTTTTTTGGTTGTGTCCAGTGGGTCTCGTGATGAACGAGGGCTGCCAGAGGTCGCCCAAGGGCAACCGAGGGCGACCGATGTTCAGCAGGCCAGCCGAGGCCGTCCCCAAAAGACGGCCAAGTCGGCACAACGAGTGGTTAGACTACTCGGCTACCCTGACTGAGGTTTTCCATGCTTTTCCTCAGTTGTAAGGCGAATGCCAGGGTATAACTTAATAGGGGCACGGCCCGCCACCCCCACCCCGATCACGGAGGCCATCAGCTGAAGTGAGCTTCCCCCCATGCCGCAAAGGCCTTCAGCCGAAACGGCCCCTCCCTCTCTGGGTTCAAACCCCGGAGATCCAACCAACCAAATTCCTTTGGACAACTTGCCTGACGGGATGACCTCCCATCAGCAGCAACGGATCCCAGTTGTAATGGTCGAGGCTCCCGCCACGACGAAACCCCGTTAGCGTTAGTAAAATTTCCGTTTTTTTTTTTAAATTTAGACCGTTTACCACTTCCAGCAATGCGCCTTGTGCGCAGGAATGGTTTCACCTAGGTAGGGACGATGCTTGCGCTTGCGCAGGCCTCCGCCCTCAGTTAGCTTTTTGGTTGGTTGGTTGGTAGCAGTTTGGGTTTCGACCCAGACACAGCACGTCGATGCAGCTGGCTCGAATCGTCGAAAGGGTCAACAGAAACCTTGATGAGAAGCGGCTAACCGGCGCGGTTTTCCTGGACGTGGCCAAAGCCTTCGACACAGTCTGGGTCCAAGGCCTCCTATACAAACTGACCGTCCTCAACTTCCCGTCGTACTTGGTAAAAACCATCTCTTCCTACCTCGCTGACCGGACATTCCAGACATCCTTCCAGTCGGCCACGTCCACACGTCGTACCATGCGGGCTGGAGTTGTGCAGGGCGGAATTCTCTCCCCTGTGCTCTTCAGTCTGTATGTCAACGACATACCCACACCGTCCCGCCACGTCGAGTTAGCACAATACGCTGACGACACGGCTCTAGTAGTCACGTCCCGTAGCCCAACGCTTCTCGTCAGGTATCTGGAGACCTACCTCAGTAGACTTGAGCTCTGGCTCAGGGCCTGGAGGATTGCTATCAACGTCTCGAAGAGCACCGCGGTTCTCTTCATTTCCGCGAGAAGACACATCCAACAGCCCAGAGCAGTGCAGTTCCTCGGACAGCCGATCCAATGGGTCAAAACAGCGCAGTATCTGGGGGTCACCCTTGACGCCGGGCTTACCTGGTCGGCGCACGTCAACCAAGTGGGAAAGAAGGCGGCGCAACGATTAGGTGTGCTAGGCCCGCTCATCAATAGGAGAAGTGGCCTGTCCATCAGGAACGGTGTGCTGCTCTATAAGCAGCTCATCCGTCCCATAATGGATTACGCATGCCCGATCTGGAGGTCAGCTGCCCGCAGCCACGTCCGGAAGCTGCAAGTTCTGCAATCCAAGTGTCTTCGCATTGTTACTAACGCGCCCTGGTACGTTAGTAACAGGCAAATACATGAGGATCTGGGGGTCCCTTTCTTTGCCGACCACATCAGAGCACTGACTGAGAGGTTTGACTCGAGGTTAGCTGGTGTGGGGAACCCCTTAGTTCGGCAACTCGGGAGGCACTCGTGCCGAACGAGTGCTGCCAGAGGTCGCCCAAGGGCAACCGAGGGCGACTGATGTTCAGCAGGCCAGCCGAGGCCGTCCCCAAAAGACGGCCAAGTCGGCACGAGTGGTTAGACTACTCGGCTACCCTGACTGAGGTTTTCCGTGCTTTCCTCAGTTGTAAGGCGAATACCAGGGTATAACTTAATAGGGGCACGGCCCGCCACCCTTCCCCCCGATCATGGAGGCCATCAGCTGAAGTGATCTTCCCCCCATGCCGCAGAGGCCTTCAGCCGAAACGGCCCCTCCCTCTCTGGGTTCATACCCCAGAGACCCAACCAACCAAATTCCTTCGAAAACTTGCCTGACGGGATAACCTCCCATCAGCAGTAGCAGATCCCAGTTTGAATGGTCGAGGCTCCCGCCACGACGAAACCCCGTTAGCGTTAGCAAAATTTCCGTTCTTATATTACAACCGTTTACCATTTCCAGCAATGCGTCTTGTGCGCAGGAATGGTTTCACCTAGGTAGGGACGATGCTTGCGCTTGCGCAGGCCTCCGCCCTCAGTTAGCTTCTTTGGTTGGATGGTTGGTTGCTTTGAGAGGAGTGTAGGAGGTGAGAGTGTGGAAGGAGGGTGTGAAGAGAGCTGAAGTGTGAATCGCTCTTAGGCGAAGTGTGTTGTAGACGAGATTATTTTGTGCTGTAAAAGACGTTTTAGTTGATTAAATTCATTATTGCTGGAGGACATTGTGGTCTCTTACAATCCACCCAAGTTTACAATCGGATTGGATTTGAGGTAGCAGACTTCGAAAGAAATAAAGGGTTGACAATCAAGGTCGTATACCGTCCCACGCTACAATATCAACTGCATAGATTTTATAAGCAAAGTGAACAGATGGTTTTTTTGTTTGACTTCCTGATAAAACACGACTCTTTTATCTACTTCTTCCCAATTCCTTTCTGTTTCAGGGGCGTGAAATAGCCATTTCTCACACTGATGCATTTTCACTGATTAACACGCAAGTCCTGGCAGAACATTCCAGGAATCCAACAAACTCACGTTTCTGTTCAATTTATCCTAGTTTCATTTAACTATAAACAACGCAAAGCAGTCAATGTTGGAAAAATGTACTTGCTACTTAAAACTAGAATCAGGGTCGCCTTCGACGTTGTGATGTGAACAGCGATGGCTTAGGCGCCCTGGAAGTAGAAATGTAACGTAAAAATACAAGACTGACAAGAATAAATAAAGAAGACACCGTTAAATACATAGAATGGAGAATAAGAGTCCGTCCCCACCCATGGATCATATCTTCTTGGGTGAACAGACCAAAGCAAGGGCTTGCAGAGGTGGGCAGAATTTCCTGTGTACGAGAACAGAGCGGGGTTGAGCCTTTTTATTACACGTTTGTGGCTGGCTTCATGCACGTATCTGGACGCCGTTTAAAATGGAGAGTGTATTAAACTAAAAGTAATGAATGATTCTTCTCCCGGCCATGTTTGAATTTTCGTTCGTTGTTGATGATGCTTCAAGCAACTTTTTTGATTCACTGTTGAGTTTTGATGTGACTGACCATGTGTGCTTAATGTGTGCTCTTTCAGTAATTACACTAATGTGTGTTAATTAATTGTAATGTTCTTACTGCTCAATTTGTTCGACCAAGTTTCTGTGGCAAAACAAAAGTGCGAAAATAATCAAGCACAAATATTCCGCCTGCAAAAGTTTTCTTGTTGCAGCCAACTAAAACTAGGGCTGTGGTTGTATTTATTGCCTGACGAAATGTGTGTCGTTTATCTCCAGATCTAATGTCAGTTCTTCAATCCTTTCTCATGTTGCTTCTAGCTCCAATTGCAATGTCTCTGCCTGCGAGAAAGTTTACAGTCACATTAACAACGCATAAATAAACCTATGTAGTTTAATTCAGGATGTCACAGAATTATGTCCAATTTATTGTACCTTTCAAATACCACACACACTGCAATTCAGAAGTTGTCAATTAAAAGAGGGACTGTTTTACATATCAAATACACAAAATATATAAATGCATAAACAACTTTCTGAGTATCATAATTTGTGAAAACCTTCAACTGAGATGTTCAATCACGTTTATAATTATTGGAACATGCAAGAAAATGAACCATTTTCAGTAAATTGCATATTTAGTTATGCATCTAATAAAGCTTCTAGCAGACAAATCAGGATTGAGTAGAAATTGTGCACTGGCAGTGGGCTCATCTCTCACTACCCAAAGATGCACACTTAAAAGACAAGGAAACCTCCCACATGGGAGGAGGCCAAGGCCAAAACTTGGGCTCTAACACCATTGGATGGATGGAACTAATAAAGAATTTGGTAAAATATAGTAAATTTTGGTTTTACACAGTGTACATTACAGCCTGTTCAGACTCAGAATTAATTGCCAAGGATAGCAAGGTTTTGCATGTCACAACTTTAAAACAGAATACAAAGACCTAAATTCAGACAAACCACTTGTAAATATGTCCACATTTAAATATGTGAAAACAACACCAAATAAAATTTATACCCATGACATTAAAAGAGAACTGAATTAATTAAACTTCAGTTCAGAAATACAGGCACAGCTGAATAACCTTACCTTCTCCTCGACAATTTCCTTATCGAGAGTAGCCATCTCTACTGTCTCTGCCAAATCTGCCATTTCCTCAGCATGTCTCTCTCTAGCCTCAATGGCTTCCCTAGCTTCCTGCTTAGCACGCTGCACTTTTCGTTGAAGAGAAGTCTGTGACTCCATTACGCGGGACTTGAATTCAAGAAGTTGTTCCAGCTGCAATCTTATTTTGTCATAATCTTTTTAATTTTCCTTTGTCTTGCATCATTTTCACTATGTAAGTAAGATGTAAACTCAACTTAACTCTACGTTGTGAAAGAAACTGGTCACTAATTCATGTGCTATTGCCTACACAATGGATAATGGCAATTTGGAAAATTTTAACTTTTCAATGTTCTGTCACCAAGTTCCATGACCAAATTTCATGGCCAAGTGGTTAGCACTCCTGATTCATATTCAGGAAGTCATGGGCTCAAATCTCAGCCTGGAAACCAGCTATATCCTGACTGAAGCCTTTTGTGGTTTCCATTTCATCATTCATTTAAACTTCTTATAATTTGTTGATATATAGTATGAGATACTGACAGTATCATTAAATAAACCATTATTAAATAAATTCCGTGTTTCCTGCACTAGTGCTGATTTTGAACAGTTGCTCCACGTTTACTAGCTCAGGACACTAAAACTGACATCTGAATCTATTTCTTCAAGAATTCAAAAATATCTTCGGTTAGAAAAATTATGCGTGTCATGCTACAAGCAACAGGTTAATAGAAACCTAAGGCATACACAAATATTTTTTTCTGTAATACACTATGTCCAGAATATAATTAATGTAATTAAAATTATCTGAGAAGGATGAGAGGACCTTATGCATAAATTTACAAAAATGTTGTGCAAATATAATCAACATAATAAGACTGCAAAGCCATAATCAAGTCTACACAAGTTCAGCAAGTGGTAATCACTTGGACAAGTTTTAGTACACACACACACACACATCACTGCACAGAGGATAATAGGAGCTGTCACAAAGTATAATATCGCTTTTATAATATGACAGTGTTTGAATCTATATCTGTACACAAATACCTATCAAGAGACTCTTAAAATAAATGCATGCATACCTTTCAATGTTTCAATTTTCTCTTGTAAGTCTCTCACTTCACATTTCAGATTCTCAATTTCCTGCTGATTCTGCAAATTGCTAAGCTTCTCTTCGACTATGTTAGAACCAGAAGATGCACCAGGAGACATCATTGCATGGCCTGGAATATACTGTGGCTTCAGTGTTTCCACAAATCCTGTCTGAAAATAAAAAATATATATATAACTCCCTTTACAGAACCTAAAATACGATATCACAACTTTCCTTACAAATATTGTGACAAAGTATGAATTTCACTGTCTAATGTTATTTTTGCTTCACCATGGGACTGTTTCCTTTAGATAAAGGCCACTGTCCAAGCTATTTCACAAGCCACTTGAGTTCCCATTTTCAAGTAAAAGAAAGATTACATAGTAAGATCAGTAAAAAGAATTAGATTTATCTAATTGGTTCAACAAAGAACGAACCAATGTTAAGCTACAAGCTTCTTCTACTGGCCATCATCCTTGTTATTTTCTGCTGTGTAATGGACCACAAACCTCAAATGGAACCTTTCATCATTGCAGAGGCACAAAGTTGCTATGAAGATTGATAATCATAATTAGAGACATTATAACCACAATACACAGCCTAATACCTTACACAGATTTTAACATTCCAAACAAATATGGCAAAGCAACTGGACTCCACTGTCATGTCTGAACTAGTGAGAAAGGGAGAGGAAATTAAGGTCAATGGGTTATATGCATGTATGAAACAAAACAAGACTTGTTCATTTTATTCTGATATTCCCAATGCAGTCAGTATTTGCATATTCTCCGTATAAAGTGTTTAAAATGAATGCATACTGGGAATGCCAAGTCTCTACATCCACCTGTCAACATGTTTCACCTAAGTCTGCAGATGGCAAAGGACTGCTCAAAACACCAAGTAGTTTGGCTAAATGTTCATGTTGTCCACTTGTGTTTGGGAGGCATTCTGGTTCAAGTATGACTTATGGCACTCTCAGGTTTTCCATAGTTTCCCTCAGTCCAGTAAGTAAAATTCTGGAACAGTATTTTTCAATAGTCAATAATCACTTTAACCATTCTTTCCAGTTTATCGCTCGTATTCATTCTGCCATCTCTGCTTAACATCATTAAACAGTGTAAGAACCAACCAGTTTCTAACAAAGCTTTAGAGTAATATTAGCCAAACAATTTTTTCTGATGCATATCAACATGATGTTTTCTATCCAGTATATTTCAAAGTGTGTTATAAAACATATCTGTGTAAAGGCAAAGTTGCCTCTGTTCCAATCCACCACACGTGAAGGTGTAGTGGATATGGAAGTAAAGATCTACAGACTAGACCTCAGCACTACGTGGAACGAGTGGTCAGCCGTGTGTTTTGACTGTTTTATACCAGAGAAAAGAGCCCCAGGTATCAAGAGACTGGCGACTGGGTGGAATGTTGTGGCAAAGAGAAGAATCCCTGCCTCTACAAGGAACTGAACCCCCAGTTTCCATTCAGCAGCCATCAGCACCATATAAAGGAACATTTATAACAACATCAAATTAAATGCAAGTTACCATGTCGTAACAAGTCATGATCAACTTGAAAAAAGAAACAAAATGAAAACAAAATACTAATGTATCAATTAGTGTAAATCACATGAAGCTGCATACCATACGGCTAATGTATTCATGCCAAAAACTTCTCAAACTTCTTAATTAGCAGTGAGTGGCATTAACGATGGATCCAAAAACATATGCGATTTTTTCCTGTATCTTAGAGACGTGGTGGAATCTGTAATGAACCCTCTGATGTTTCAGTAAATGTTCCAAGCAAGATGGTGTACCACTGACACTCTAGGTTGGCATTCATTTGGACCTTAGCTGAGTTACAAGCTGACCTGATTGAGGATTTTCAAGGTTTTCCTCAGTCCCTAAAGGCAAATGCCTGGAGAAAATCTCGAAACAAGCCACAACTATTTCCTTCCAAGTTCTTACCTATTCACTACTCATGGCCATTTTCACATCTCATCTGATGCTGCATAACATATGCATTTGAAACAGCATTGTTAAAGAAGGTAATAACCAACACTCATTTCAAGTCTGCAAATTACAGCTGGAATGTCAAAATGGAAAATCTTTTAAAGAAGGAACCTGAAGGAACAATTTATGTAACTTACGTAAATCCTGAAATAGGATGGCGTGGTCTACAATGTGTGAAACAAGAGCATACAGCACATATGCAGAGAAAAGAAAAATACTTTCTGTGCATTCAAGTTGATGAATGTAGATTGGAGCACTCAGTTCATATTCTGAATACACAGCGTTTGTTACAGTAAACAAGGCACGAAGAAGAAAGATATCACCAAGAAAGAAATCAAGCAAAAGAAAGACAGAAACAATTTTAATTCACGAAAACTAACAGAGAGAAAAAGCACAATTACTTGTTCCTCCCCAAAGCTAGCTTCGGCCAACATTCGTAATCTTTTCGAAGCCTGCTTTAGGGCTACATGAACCTGCTTAGAGGATGTAGAGAATTTCTGAAACATAAAATAGCATCTGCAACAATTTGGAAAAGATGATGAAGATCACGTATGTTATGATACTCAGTAAGCTTCACTGAATGCTGCAACAGAAGACACACCACATCCATACAAACTGACAACACCAGTACTAAGTTCCATACAGACAAAATACCACAATACACGACACATAAAGACACAGTAGTTAAGGTTTTGGATGACAAAATTTCATACCACAGACCAATGTACAAATAAGAAATTATGGGAAGAACTTACAATGCCTACTTTCTAATGCCTCGATATATACGGTGAGGTCAATAAGAGACAAAAATTAATAATTATAAAATATAGCAAACTAAAGATAAACTGCACATCATTCTCAGTTAGCAAATTAAAACACTCATTTTTGTCACATCTGTGCTTACATCTCTGAAGTGGTCTCTTCCTTTCAGATTTTCCAATTAGAATGCTGTACCCAAAGCATACTACATGTTCAACCCATCTCACACGCCTTGATTTCATTGCCCTTTGCTTCATAACACCCATAAATTCTAGAAGCAAAATTCCAATCATCTATCTACGAGGCGTGTCCTCAAAGTAAGTTTCCCTGGGGCCGTTTACAGAAACAAAACATAATTTCATGGAAATATTTATTGCAACAGATACAGCAAGTGTCCAGCTATTTTTCAACATATTCGCCACCGGAATTGAGACATTGGTCATACCGTGGGACCAACTTTTGAATACCTGTGTCGTAGAAGTCTGCCGCCTGGGATTGGAACCACTGTGAGACAACCATCTCCGCCTCTCTGTCATTCTCAAAACGCTGACGCTGACCGGACAGGAATTTCTTGAGGTGTAGGAAAAGATGGAAATCACTGGGAGCGAGGTCCGGGCTGTAGGGTGAATGATTAAACACCTCCCAGCTGAACTCCTGCAGGAGACTTGCTGTCCGTCGAGCCGTGTGCGGCCTAGCGTTATCACTGACCGCACTTCACAGTCGGCGGGAGCTGGAATAAGAACCTCCATCTTCAACAGCTGCAACGATGCTACTGTGAGAACGCGGGAGGTGCCATTAGTGCATGCGCCATGCTACGTCATTGCTCTATCACGTACGCACAGTCGCTTCGCGCAATATAAGGTTTGCTAGCTGTGGGATGAGTGGGAAACTTACTTTGAGGACGCGCCTTGTATTATCCCTAGTGTCAACATTTACAGAATAGACATTAACAACTTCCATTTCACAAGAACCCAGAACGGGCGGTCACACCATGTAACAAGCTCTCGCAAACTAAATAAAACCATATCAACATCATAATAGTTACTGTAATTTTCCAAACAAAAAAATCTTCAACAGCCCCAGTTTGCATGACTTTTCAAACACCACGTAAGAAGCAAACAATTTGGAATGGAAATTCACGATGACCGCATAAAAAACTCGTCACATTGAAACACGTCTGGTCTACGAGCTACTACAGACAGACAAGCCGCTATTCTTACAGTGCCTGAAGCAAACAGACGCGGGACTGGAACCACTGCGTACCCTTTGGATCGATGTGCAGACCGTCAATCAACTCCAACTGAGGTGTCAGCTGTCCGTCGAGGTTCGTCTCAGCTTCTACAGTCATACTGCTATCTGGAGGTCAGGGTTCAGTGACTTCCTTGCAAATAGCGTAACTGTCGATCCGCTGTCCCACTTGTTCACTCAGAAAAATTACGGCTTGCTGCCTACAGAGTGGGAGACTGTAGGAATCATTTGGTACAAACCAGTATGAGCTCGTCCGCGTTTCTTCTTCAGCATCACGTACATATTAGTCGGGCTGATGGACTGGTTCAGCATGTCCGTGAGATCTTGTGACAGACTACACATCTAAGATAACGAAAAGTTTGACATGTTTAGAATGTTTCATACCGTACAAACAAAAAATTATGTTCACAACTGGCATTCAATATTTACGTGTAAGGACTGAAGTCAATCATACGAGGTGCGATCGGAAAGTTTCAAGACTGCGCCTATAAAAACCCGTACACTTATCTCAGGTATTAAATTCATCCATCACCCTCAAAGTAGTTCCCCTGGGAGTGAACACAACGATCCCAGCGCCGCTGCCAAGCCTGCAAGCATCCCTGGAAATCTTTCTTTGTCAGCCTGTCAAGCACCATCTGCGATTCTGCCTGAATCTCTTCTATCGTCTCAAATCTCCTTCCCTTTAGCTGAATTTTCATCTATGGGAAGAGGAAGAAGTCACATGGAGCTAAATCCGGCAAATAAGGAGGGTGCGGGATGACGGCCATGGTGTTTGAGGCCAAAAACTGCCGAACTTTGAGGGCGGTGTGTGCTGGCGCGTTGTCATGATGCAGCAGCCAGTTGTGGTTGCGCCACTTTGCCGGCCGCTTCCGTGTCACATCTTCACGCAACCGCCTCAGGACCCCACAGTAAAATTCAGCATTGACCGTCTGACCTGCAGGAAGAAACTCCCTATGGACGATCCCCTCCAGGTCGAAAAAACAGATCAGCATTGACTTCACATTGCTCTTGACCTGTCTTGCCTTCTTCGGTCGTGGTGACGATGGGCTCTTCCATTGTGCAGATTGCTGCTTCGTTTCTGGATCGTACCCGTAAACCCAGATTTCATCACCTGTGATAACCTTAGAAAGGAAGTTGGGGTAGGTTCTTGCAAGATCTTTGAGCTCCTGACAAACGAGAAGTCGATTCTGCTTCTGGTCCTCAGACAGGAGCCTTGGCACAAACTTGGCTGCGATGTGTCGCATGTGGAGTTCTTCCTTTAGAATCAGCTGACATGTCCCATAGCCTATCCCAACAATGTCGCACAAGTCGTTGATGGTACGACGTCGATCTTCGTGAATGGCCTGCCGAATCTTCGTAACATTTTCGGGCGTTGTGCTCGAAGATGGTCGTCCAGAACGCTCGTCATCATCGACAGAGGTTCGGCCATTTTTAAAACGTGAATGCCACACAAAAGTTTGTGCACGACCCATTGCGGACTCCCCAAATGCTTGCTTTAGCATTTCATAGATTTCCGTAGCCGTTTTGGCGAGTCTTTTGCAAAATTTTATGCACACTCTTTGTTCATGAAAATCCGCCATTCCGAAATCGCAGGAGGGTCGGTTTAATGAACTACCAAAACGCCCGTAACTAAGAAACAAATGCTAATTCGATGATGCCGGCTGGCACACTGATTCACTATGAATGTAGGCCGCACCCCCTAGCGGCAGAAGCTCGTACTACATCCGGTTCGCCCTCTATTGACACAGTCTGGAAACTTTCCGATCGCACATCGTAGAAGATAGAATTATTGATGGTCGAGAATATATCTCAGTTGTAAGTCTCAAGCACAAAGTGCCTCAGGTAACCTGCTCTTGAACAAACAACTGAATCAATAAACTCACACACCCTATATGCCATTATACAGAGCGAGAAACATTTAGAGCACAGAAGGATATACAGCAAGAACACACAAAACACCTGCAATCAGTGTTCCTCTCTCAGAGTGAGAGACCATGTTTTGCACACATATAAAACAACAGACAAAATTATTTTGTATATTTTGATCTTCAGGTTCTTAGAAACCAGACGGGAAGACAAAATATTATGAACTGAGAAGTAGCAAGCTGGAATTTTGAATAAGAAAGAAAAAGATGATTATAAACGATGAGTTGAGAAATATGCATGAGGAAATTGCCCTTTAGTGTTTTAAACCACTTAAAAATAGCAGCTGCTCTTCAAATCAAGACAGAAACAGATAATTTCCCTCATGAGAAATAAAAGTGAGAAGACAAAATTGAAATGGCTGGTAAAATTTTCAAGATTGATCCTTCAATGCTATTTGATATACACAGCATGCCTGGCGTTTGATCGCGTGTCACTGTCGCACGCCCAGCGTAACTGAAATTTCCAACTAGTCTCGTAACATCAATTTTTTCAAATAACAAGTGAAAGGGGAAACTATAAGCTTTCACGTTATATTTAACTGGTCACACTTTCACCAGATGACCGTCTTCTAGTTTGTTGAACCGTACAGTCTACTAGAAAATGATTTTTCAGAGGAGCTTACAGCCCCGATCATCACGAGGTGAGCGGTCAGGTTTATTGCCGAGGACTGTGACTCCAGTATAATCTGGATTAGAGACGACGCCCCAGAAGAGCCATGACAAGTTAGAAATGAAAACTGTCAGCTCGTATCAGGAGTCAAACCCCAGATGTCCAATAAATCCTGCACTGATTAAGGTATCGTGGGTCTGAAAGGAGAAATACCGAATAAAGTTCAGATGAATGCTGTTTCCACTTTGCTTCTGATCCAACTCCACGCACGACACAGGTGGTATGACAATCCTGTAAACTTCACGCTTTCATTAAATGTTGCAAATCTAACATATTATCCCCAGGAAAATAATCTTGGGTACTCAACAGATAGGAGGCTGGGTGGATCCCAGAGTTGACATAGATCCAGATGCTGGAAGAAAAATCCTTTGTCCTTGCTGGTGATCAAACTCCAGTCATCCAGTCCTTAATCAGAAACTTTAGCGAGAGACCCACATTTAATACACAAAAATAGTGCCTTAAGCATAAACAAAGGGCAATAGTAGAATTGATCTTACCACAGCAGACTGCAAAGACATGTGTTTAAGTGAAATGGCTCAAATAAGGACTAAAAGAATGATCTTTTAAACATAGGAACATAGTTAGTTCAAAACAACTTTTCTTAAAATCACTTTGTTAGTAATTTATCCTTAAATGCTTTTACAGTATCTACTCTAAGGAGATACCTTAAATTACAATTTATCTTTGATTCAGGTAAATTCAGAATTTTAGATCTACAATATTCCAAATAAATGTTCTTGAGATTTATTACCTGAAAAATACTCTCAAAGTTTCTGTATGCTTCAACCATCTTCTTGTGGTGTCATTTCATCTGCACAGCTATTCTTCTCTGTGAGTGTCCAGGTTCCTCCGTAGACCGCTAAAAGACAAGCAAGACATTACTATGACATGAACAAAGGATTATATAAGTGACACTTTCAACTTCATGGAATAAAGTGCATGAACAAACATAGTGGTGTAATACATTTATTTTGTTTTGAGAAAATTCAAAGAAATAAAGATAAATTAATGTCTTAGAAAAACTGAATGATCTAAATAATTTAGACATGCTCAGATGTCCAAATTTTGACACAAAATGAACAGTAGCTAACACAAATGTGACACCAAATAGAGTACAAGGTCTGATTTATCTCTCCCCAGTGTATAACTGGTTTTATTCACACAAGTAAATTCCCTTAGCGCAACTGGAATCCAAAAATTACTGTTAGCACTATGACACACTTTAATGAAGGTCAGTCATAAGGTCTAAACCTTAAGCAAAGCCAACACCTTCCATACTATATACTTCATAACCCTTTTGTTCTCACCTTACAGTACAGGTTATGGAACTTGATCTTCGAAGTCCAGAATGGGATTTCATCCCACACACATGCTTCTCAGTGGTTATACTCAGTTAATTTTAAGAAACCTGCATCGTAATTTGCATTTCTACCCACCTTCCACATTCAGTTCAGTCATTAACGACAAAATACACGACCATGAACACACACTTTAACATTATAACTTACAGTGTCGAAGTTTTCTGTAGCATTCTCTAATGTATAGTAAGGATAAGGAGTCAACTTATTGCAAAGGATATATTTCGCAATTTCTGTTACAATTTTAGAGCATGAAGTTGGGGTAAGTGTTTCGTCTATATTACAGTGTACGAAAACAGGCTTCGCCAATCGACTCCGATTTGCAATGTTGTAAGATAACCTTTCACTTTTTAATTTTCCTTCCATTCTGCAAATATACAGTTAGCCCTTCAATTCAACTTTATCAGGCCAATGCAATGATAGTATCCAACCACACACACACTGTATTCTTTTTTACAAACAGAAGTTATTTTTTTCAATTTTAATTTAAAACAGATCACAAGGAAACAAATACAACCAAAAATAATTTCAGTTAATGACGTCAAACTTACCGTCCTGCCATCTATTGTTGATACAACACAACAGCGGCGGGTTCTTGACACTCGTACTCAGTCGATAAGAATGTTTACTGTTGAGTCTACTTCTGCACGCTCAATTAATTTTACATATGATAACGGTGTGAAGTTTGTCGCTGAACTGATAGAATCTGGTGGAATACACAGCATGTAAAAAGCTCCGTTAACGCAATTCTGAAAATACAGACAGGGAGATGACGGCCTTCATGATGGAGGCAGCAAGCACCTCTGAAACGTCGGTAAACTTCTAACATACTTTAAGACACGATGCCCCAAAAGACAGAAATCTTCACATAAGCCGCATTGAGAAATTGAATTCGAAAAGTACAATTTCTAAACACGAAATTTATCTTTGTTATAAGATATTCCTACGGGTAGCCACACGCTCCGGTGTGCCGGAAGGTTGGCCTTCACAGACGAAAGCCACAAGAGGTTTTGAAGTTTTACACTTCACTTTATCGTTTCGTGACGTCATTACTGTTGTGTTCTACTTTATGTCGTGTTAACTCGGTCGGGAGAGCGCAGAAACCTTCACACAAATTGATAACAGCTTGCATGGTAGGTTCAAAGGTTTGTTATACAAACGTTTGAGTTCCTTTAAAAGTTCTTTACGAATTTCTTACAGGTTAGTAACAATAATCCTAGCGGTCGAGACTTCAAACTCATGGACTTAATTATCGAATATCGAATCTTCTCGATTAGGGAATTTCCATATCGATTTATCCTCCCAATACCAATCCGTTATCTATTGTTTGACGTTTAACATTTATTTCCTTAACAAACCCAGTTAATATCCTAATGCTATCACGTATGGATCATGTCCATGACCTGATTAATAAGTGAGGCAAGCAATAACTTCGATCTTTATGGCGTGTGTATCTGTTTGTGAGAGGCTTGAATAAGAATGTTGTTATTCGCTGATTCTAACTTGAAGCCCCAACTGAATAAATTAGAAAATATTAAAAGGAAATTTACAAGTTTGTGCAACTACTTTAAATTTCAGAGCACTTTATTCCTTATTATTTGTTATTAATGTATTTAAGGGCAAAATAAATTGCAATTCCATCATGGACGCTGTTGGTATTCGTGTGTCGTCAGGATAAACAAGAGAATTTTCTGCTTTTAGTGTGTGCAGTGCTCTTAGACATAGTCCTTCAGCCAGGTGTGTCATTGCTGCAAATGACGTATGTAAATCTTTGGACGTGTTTGGCATAAACTTTGTTTCTTTTGAGGACACTTTCTCATTAAGAGAAATGATCCAGAGAGTGGTCTAGCTTGGTTATTTGTTTTAATTCGGTTATCGCTTCTATGTTCTTTCCTTGTATTGTTTTAGTATTTTTTTAGTGTTTTACATTTATATTAGTGTTTACATTGGTAGTTTATGTGTTTTTGTATTTAATTTGTATTTTTTGTCAGATTTATCAACACCTTTTAATATTTTAGGCCTCTTAATTAAATACTTGTGCAATGAAAACGGATAGAACAGGAAGCGAAAGGAATTTTTGAGTAGGCCCTGGCTTCCGCAATAAGAGATGTAATAGCTAATGGAGGAGGTAAGCCATGTCTTTTCTTGCCATAAATAAGGCAGTCATTAATTTTAGTGCCTGCCCATGTATTATTTACTTTGTTCCAGCTCCTTCAGTCCTTGAGAATCCAACATTGCGCCCAACGAGGGAAAAAATTTCTATGCATTTTATTGGAACACGACGTTTCGTTACCGTGTTCGCGACATCCCGCCATAGACCCTGTCCTGAGCCACGTGAATTTAGTCAACGTCCTCACACGCTTTATGATGCTGCTTAATGTTATCCTTTCATCTACTCCTTCGTCTTCCGACTGTCCTCTTTCAACTTTGCTTGTCTTAAACAGACGATGAAGCTCATAATAAGTGAATGATCGAATGGGCCCTCTTGCGTCTGTCTGTGCCCCGGAGGGTGTGCCGACATAGAATGGACAGGGTATAATCTCATTCTCTTATTTATTCGGCGCATTTCGGCTGACGAGGTGGAAGTTTGTCGGTCGTTTCTACGAGAAGGTGAGGGGAATTGTAAACCAGAACGTCGCGTCGATCAGCAGTCGAAAGGCCGGATGAGCTTCTGAGGGAACGAACCTCGGCCTGGTGCCACGCCCCCAATTAACACGCGTCACAATTTATTAAGTTGGCTCGACTCACGTATCAGGCGATTGGCTGGCGGTGTTATACTCGCAACGAGAACCAGTTCCCTGGTACGGCTAGACGCAGATTGCGGTATAATATTAAAATGGAGCGTAAATAAATAAGGTCTTACGTGGAATCATCTGGCGCAGAACAAGGACGGGTGGCAGCCATTAGGAACAAAATAGCGAGCCTTCTGTTCGGTGATAAGCGGGAAATACTTTTGGCAAGAATGGCGACACATGGACGTTTCAGTGACTTTATCGTCTGTCTGTTACGAGATCATTAAAATATGCGGAATAGTTCAAAGTGCAATGCGCTCACTTCCCGGCTTCTAGTATGAAATGCGAAGACACAGGAAAGCTGATTCTACTGTTTTGTGGAGCCACACGTCGTCTGGTGGTGAGTCTGAAAGTGACAGTTGCCTTGAACTTACCAATGAATTCACTGTACATTGCTAATAAGACACAGAGAAAGTCAGAAATTAAGAAGTTCATTGTACAATCATCTAAATATCGCAAGAAGTGGTTAGTAATATTTTTAATAATGATCGCCGACAGGGGCAGAGGATTTTTCGTCTAGCCTCTGGGGCCCACCCGGCCTCCTATCCAGTGGGTCCTCCCCCGGGGGTAAGGCCCGACCGTGTCGTATCCCTGGCAGGGACTCGATGTGCCATGGACTCCCCGCGTCAGGATACGAACTGTAGTTTAGCCGAGCAGTTGCTAATTTGATCAAATGGCCTCGACGCTACTGAGTAAGGCAGCGTTTAAGGGCGAAAGCACAAGAACAATCTTCAATCGATTCCTTTATTACGAATGAGATTAAAATGAAGAAGGTTACACAGATTTACTTGTGCTGAGACTCCTGGATATGCCTTGAGTTCCCCATTTGATTTCAGCTGTCACATTCTTCTGTTACTCTGTCTGTGCCTTAACTAAATTCAAGTTCCTAGTTTTGTGTATTTTGTGGTAATATTTTGTACTTATTCATCAAAATACATAAATGTACCTTACAAAATACCATGAATAAATAAATACATCTGTTAACTGAAACCATCGTCTGTTTCTTCACGACATTTGAAAAGGTTGGTACTTCCCAAAGGAACATCGCACAATTACCCAGTATATCGGGGCAACTCAGCAAAATGTACTTGTGCAATTTTTTTAAAATATCACACGCAGATCAGAAATCGATACAAAATTCTCAGTGTGATGGCTTCCAAATGACGATTTTCTAAATGACGTTCATGAAGCAAAACATTTAATCTTCACCTGAAGACGGTTTCGTAACTCGAAACATGTCGCCACAAGTGGATTCATTTAATACAAGACGTAAAGAGAAACTGCTGTGTGTTGATGAATGGTAATATTTTAGACAAAATTAAACGTCTTTAAAATAATTAATTTCAATAAGACTTCTTGAGCAGAAAATAACGAGGAGAAATAATTTTTCCTTCTTTGCTGCAAACAATATTTCTCTTTTTATTTATTTTTTTAACTCTTACATAAATTCTCAGTTTTCTACATTATTTTCGAAGGTACTTAATTAAAATTAATGTGTTCGTCGTGGTTGTAATCGACTGCAAACTAATTATTTTCCTGTGTCAGTCCAAGTTCGTAGTTCGATTCCCGAACGAGCTGAAACTTGAGATGAGGGGTAAACCAGGCTTTGGTTTATACAAACGAAGGAGGCGCGAAGAGATTATATTTGGAACGCCTTACTTCCTCCAAATGTGATTGATTTTATGAATTTTGGCATTGATTAATGTATTAAATTTGAAGAGAGTAGCGACAACCAGTCTCTTGAACGTCTTTCCTCGAGACCTTCCGTGACACTCACAAAGCTTTCGCCTCGTAAAAGTTGTTTACGAGGCGAAAACTTAAGCCTATCCACATATAGAATGACGTTTTTCCTAGAACAGACGCCTCACTGCGATTGGGACCAATGAAATTCGAATGTGGCTTTTCGGAGCGTTTCCGACGTTTTGGGGTGATTTGGGGGGACGAATCGGATCGCCGCATTCAATTCAAAATTTAAGACCAGTTACTGTGATAGCGCGCTTGTGTTGTGTTGGACTTCAAGTCGTACATAAACAGCCGATTCATTGCAATGCCTGAATATCAACATAATTGTGTCTTTGCACCAGCGTGTCTCAATTCGTGAATAAATTGAGTGATTTCAACAACAACAACAACAACAACAACTGTGTCGTCAAGAATTGCAACAGCTCAGCGACGTCGCTGCCCTCTCGCGAGCGCTACTCCAATTAAGACCTCTCCGTGTAATCCCTGAGAGTCGGAAGTCCTCGCCCACCGACTGACCCTATGTCAAGGTATCCTGAGAAAACCTTTAACCCTTTCCGCGCACCAAAGTAAGAAACGTTGTAACCACACCAGCGCCAGCCTAGCTACTGGGGTTGAACCCGTGGCTACATCAGCAGAAGGACGAGTGTGTGTGGAAGGACGGTTATTTTCCAAACCAACATTTTCTTGCATTTCTCCTTCATTTTTGCGTTTCTCCTCATCCTTTTTTGCTTTTGTCATCCTCTTTTTCTTGCATTTCTCCTCCATTAATTTGTCTCTGTGTTTGTAGGCGTAATCGCTTGCATTCGGTAGGTTCTCGATGACACAAGTCGACATCCCGGATCTACAAACATTCATGCCTGCCACCTCGTGCCTGCAATTTGAAATGTTAAAAGTGAAAACAAACAATCTTCCATCTTCCATCAGTATTATCTACACTCAAGTCAATTTTTATCACATTTCTGTGACAAAATTACAGAAAATATGTATGGAGTTCTAAAATATCAGAGATTTCAATGTAGAATAAGAATAAAAGAATTTTCTTTGAGAGTCGTAAAATGTGTTGACCTAAAAATATCCACGTTTGATGGGCTGGCTATGTCTTTGTGTAGAATGGGAAACTGCTTGAAGCTAAGGGCACAGCTTCCACCGAAATGTCGTTGCTTGTATTTTGTTTCCAGAAAACCTTAACAAAAGTTCCCCCAATCGGAATTCAATGCACGATTGCCACACCATATTTCAGAACAGTTCCCACGTGATCTTTCTTTTGCTCATGCGCATAGAACAACGGCCAACGTGCTATCATAACGTAATACATTTTATTACATCAAAGTGGAGGGAGATATTACGACTATTTTAAAACGCTGTCAAATGAATTGTGTTCTGCGCTAACTACGTTTGGTACACTTCATTAAGCCATTGACTTCGGTCAGAATAATAAATTTAATCACACGCTTTCTTTGGAGAGATAAACGTGTCTTGTTTGAGACATGAGCCCTTAACAATATTTCCCTCTTTTAGCAAAATATTTTCAAAAATACTTTGTCCCACCAAAAATAGATCTGGAGAGGTTCTGCTACACGTAAGACAGACAAAAGCCAAAATAAAATGAATTTCTGTGGGATTTCTGGCTCTTCTTCAAACACTTATGAAGAAATTTGTATTCTGAGATGTTTTTGGAGCTGCTTACTAACTCCGTCAACAGATGGCAGGAGACTGCATTGTCAAACACGCCAAGAGGCAGCCATTTTAAAATAAACGTCCATCAGAAATGGGAACATGTGACGGTAGGCATCGTTAAACCTGAAACTGGCCTAACACTTCGATGAAAGCGGAAGATTATGGCGATGCTGATTTGCTGAACGCCAGACACTTCCTGCCCGAGAGAGTGCCACTGATCAAAGAAACTTGGTCACAGCTTACGTCTGATTAGCATTCCTAGTCATTCGCCCTCTGCTTTAACCAATCAGCTTGACTGCAACATCGCATTGCCTCCTTTCATTTTACCCCTTTCCTCTCAGACATCTTTCGCCGTTTATTCGAGTCCCTGGGTAAGCAGTAAGAACCTCTGAAACGTCGGTCAGTTTCTACGACACTACAAGACGCTGCATCCGCAAGATCGCGGATACATTGACCGGAAACATTTTACTTCCTAGAGCTTTTCGAAAGTAAGAGTTTGTGATTATACAGTCCTGAACAATGAAACAAAGAAACAAACCATTGCTTTTCCTTGTCATTGAAATATGCGACGTGGGATTCTAATTTAGTCAACTTAGGAGAATAACTGATGACGAAGATCGTGTCGTCCATCACTTCTGCGTGGAGTTCATGGTAATAGAAGTTCATGGCACGGATCTCGGTCCACGTGTCTTCTGTAGGGTCGTACTTTTCGGTACAGAGCTGGGTTGATTTTACGACGTGTCCTCCTGCACACACACACACATTCCGTAAAAGGTCACAGGATATAAAAAAAGCTGCCAAAGGGAATTTTTTCTAACCCCACTCAGCGGGGCCCTTCTTGATATTTATTACTCTATCACCTGGCCACGAAATGTTTGGCCTTTATGGAGCCACATGATTCATTACCTTATTCACAAAAGTCGGTAGTTGACCTCATCTCAAATACTCTAGTTACTTAAAACATTTTAATATTATCCTTCATTTTACTCCAATGTATCACAAGTGGTATCTTCTCTTCAAGATTACCAGTTAAAAATTTCTAGATGTTTGTATTTCCAGTTACTTCGATGCTTCACACTCCGACCGTCTTACAAACTGATTTACGCTCTTAAAATTGGTGACTCCGTAAAAGGAACGAATGAATTAAATACAACAAAGAAAATTCATTCCCTCTTGCATTGTCAGTTTTAGTACCAGGAACAGCTAAAATTTTATTTTCGTACTTGTAGCATCAGGAAATTGCGCCTGACATCTGTTGTCTACTTCATGAAACTGCGTGAGAAAGTAGCCTTAATTATCAACACAAGATGGCGTTACACAAACAAGTGACGAATATCAAAGACTGCGAAGGGACTGCTTTAAACCATCGGCTTTTTCGGGATAACAGAATGGCAAACTGAAATTTCCTTGCTACAAGAACGAAATATTTACCTTTAAACCTGGGACTCTGTGAAAAATGGGGCTTACGTTAGTTGAGATACCATAAGAGATTACGCGATGTTAGTTAGTTAGTTAGTTAGTTAAGTGTTCTTTGTGGAGAATGTAATCGAAACCACGAATCGCGGTTAAAATTACTGACAAACTAACTCTGTAATGACAGGAGAAAAATGCTGTTCATAAAATCTCAGTCACTCAAAGAAAACCAGGAAAACATTTCACAATATCAAGTTCTGTCAGGAGGATAGAGGAGCATCACTCAGAATGTCCAGAGTTCTCACCTAGGGCGTACAGACAGCCGTGGAACGAGACGCAAGTAAAATAGTCACGTCGAGAAAGCATTGGTGCGACGAAAGTCCATCGGTTGGTGTCCGGGTCATAAACTTCCACCGAGTTTAAGTCATTGAAATAATAATATCCTCCAGCGACGTATATTTTGTCTGCAAAAACAAATTAGCTATAATTAAACTGGTCCATGCAGAGCACAGACATGGGACAATCCCTACTTAAATTTGAAAATCTATTAAGTCCCCCTTCGAGTCACAGAAACTGCACTGTTCATCTGTTTCTTTGTTTCGAGACCAGACAATCAGCGTGTCAAAGAAGACGAGTTTAACTGATAAAATTTAACATAAACAGCATAAAGTGATTAAATTAATGCATAATTGAAATCTTCTGTGAAACGAATTTTATTAAATTTTGTACCAGAGATGTACGGTACGAGCTGCTAAAAGGTGCTCTACATTTATAATACAATGCGCTATTTACATGAGATTATTAACTGTCTCAAAAACATATTACATCTGCATTATTTGAGAGCCATTTTGATAGTTTGAGGGTTGATTGCATTCACTCCGAGTGTACACTAAAAAGACAGAAGACGACGCACAGGGACAGCTTACGAGAGCAGAAGAAACCATCACGCACTCAGAACTTCAAGCCGTTGCAGTCTGTGAAATAACGAAGTCCGTAGCACGGATAAAAGACGAGATAATAAAAGAATATGGGACGATGGAGTGAGGGAAACAACGATCAAGAGCGAAGAGGAACGCCTTGAAGATGAAGGCATAGAGTTCTTCTGAAACGTCGGCAGAAGCCAAACGACAGCCATCTTCGTATTAGACATCGTGAGAACCTCAAATCCTGCGATTCCTTCAACCGTTCTTGCGTTTTCACACGCGGACAGACAGACAGACAGACGCCTCGCCTTCTGCACTAATTCACAAATTTCTATTTCACTGGATTTACGTACCATTCAGTACAGCCGCACTTCCATAGGATCGCTCTTTGTTCATGGGAGCGATCCTCGACCACTTGTTCGCCTTGCAGTCGTATCTTTCAGCCGTTCTGAGATAATGCTCTCTAACTTTACCGCCCATGGCGTACACTGCACCTCGCAGAACTGCCACCATTAAAGCGGTTCTGAAACGAACAAAAGTACGCTGTCTGCTATGCTCATTTATTGCTGATTCAGATGCATTTCCTCTCGCAGAACCCAATTGTTCGCTCGTCATTGTTATGTCACAATTCAAATGAACTAACAATCAAATCGCATTCTTAAAACCAAAATTGTCGCAAAAGTCCTCCGACCTATTCACACTTTGCTCGATGCTCCTGTGTGTGAGTGGTTCAATTTTACAGCCCCTGCCCAGATTTATATCTTGACTAAGAGAGCGACTATCAGCATTTTGAAGAAGGACTCTGCTCCAAGGAGTTCCTTAGTTACCAAGCTGCGTCTTACCTGCATTCGTGCATAGGCGCCACCTCGCGGCATGTCTTCTTAACAGCGTTGAAGCAGAAACATGAGCTTAATTGTGTCCTGTCATCACGACCACCGATGACGTAAATGACGAAACCGACCACTGCCGTGCAATGGTTGACTCGCGGACCGATCGAGTCGACCCCCTCCACCTGCAGGAACGACAGGTTATGGCTTTATGTTTCTTTGGGTCATTCGGTCTATTGAAGTGAAGTCCTTACATTAGAGTTCAGGCGACCAACAACCGGAGCAGAGGTACAACCCCCAACAGAGAACCGAAATTGCTACACCGTGGAGGGAGGCACTCGACAAAGACCGTAAGAAATTAACTTGGAGCGAAGGTGGAAACAGGAAGACCCGAAGAGAAGCTCTCGTCAAGTTCGACAGACAAACGTAGAATTAATTTCTGATCAACAGCTGACATTTCAGGTTCGTGCGATGACAAAGACAGATGTTGGTGTTTGGGGTTTTATCGACGCAAAGCTGGAGGCAGTAGGTCCGCCACCCCACCCCAAAGCCTTCTAATTCATGAGGCGTTACCACGCAGATGGCCAACATCCACACCGATCAGTGCTTCATTCATTACGTTGAAATCCACTGACGATCAACGATGTCTAAAATCAGCAGACAGGTTGCCATGACAGGTGAAGTAGGACGCTTATTGTAAGCGGTATTTAAGGAAAACTTCACATCCTTCGTCGATTCCTATTAGAACTTATATTGTATACGAGACTTAGCATTTGTGTAATTTATTTATTTATTATTTTGACGTAAATACGTCTATGAGGAAGGGTCATTCGGCAAAAAATTGGAACGAAAAAGGGAAACGAAAAAGTGTAACTTCTTTGTTATGTTACCTAGGAATCCTTATCTGTTTACTCGGCATTGTTGTTACCTATAAAACATTACATTACATTCAGCTACCACAGACCCATCTGAAGCGTAACTAATTCAAGTTAAATAAGCAAAGTCTTAATCAAACTTTACTCAATTGTAAGAATGTATAAAGGAAATATTTAGAATAAAGCCAATATATAAACTTCCTTTCGGTATAGACGTATTTACGTCAAAATCCCCGGAACCGTCGTTCCACTGTCACGTTTTAATTCATGTCTTTGAAGCTTATCTTAAAAAAGTGTTCAGTGCAATGGAAATAAAAGATCACGAAATAAAGAGGCTAAGAGCTGCTTGTGATTAAGCTTAAATAAACGATTACTTAGTAAAAATAAACAAAAAGGAGGAAAAGTAGTTTTTCTCGGAGGCGTCATTTAACAAGCAGCGGTAAGAGTAGAAATGCGTGCAACTCACAACACTCCACCGGTCAGCAAGTGCGTCGTACGCTTCGATCACATCTGACGGCTCTCCGTCTCGACACCCACCAATAGCAAACAGAATGTCCTGTGGGATTCGCGGGTAGGCAATCCTTGGGGTCACGAAGTCCTTGTCTCCTTCCATCATCATTTCTGAGTCGTGCAGAAACGCGAGCGTCTCTGACATCACGTGTCTGCACGCCTCATTTTCCGTCACGTACGGGTGCTTTGACACCTGTTGAACAGTTCAATGTGGACCTTATGAACTTTTAGGAAGGGATGCCATGTTCAATTGCAGAGCACACATGAAATTCACACATAATTTGGTTGGGGAATCGCCGAAATAGACTGTGGTATATACAGGAAAATATGCATTTTGGTTTATGTAACGACGCTCTTAACAAATGCACAGGGTGTGGAGAGAAGCGAAATCAAGGTTAAATCGAACTTAGAGAAAAGTATTGAAATGTGTTTCAACTGAAAGTTAAATCCTTCAGTAATGGCTGCATTTTGAGTTACATTCAAAATTGTAATTTATTTCTCGTCTCTCCCGTACGAGATGCACATTCTTTTTGATTCTATAACTTTAATTAATTGTCAAAATTACGTAGCATCAAAGAAAATTATGACAATTAGTTGCTTCGAATTTCAAGTGAGGCAACCTTCTGCATATTGATGGTTGGGGTGGAAGGTCCGTCAACACAACAGCGTGTGATTATGGGCTCAATGTCTATTACGAGCCATTGCATGTTTCGACCTTAATTAGTCATCATCAGGTGGTTCTCTTTAAGTGTTGGAAACTAGTAGACACGAATGCTAAACTGTAAAGACACTTGAAGCAGTTAACATTTTCATGAATCCGTGCGATTGTTTCACAAGTATTCTTAAGAGGCGAGTGTCTGAAATCACAGGGCATTTGACCTTGAATAGAACATTTTTTCCTCTCGGGTTAAAGAGCATGATGAAATGGAAGAAGGAATATCTTAAGTTGTAAGGCTGCTTCGTGAGATTACGTTTAAAATATTTGAATGTTAAAGCTGTCTATGAATTTGAAGCCCCTCGGGAAATTTTTTCTTGGATGTAAAACGAATCTATCTTGTTGAACGTTTCGGATATCTGTTGTCTCTATATGGTCAATCAGCTGAAGATTATCATGCTAAGTGTTCATCGTTGGAGATACTTGAAATTATTAGAGCAGCTAAGATAAGCTTCTTATGGCAATAGGATCTTTGGTTATGTAGAACGCTGCGCCGGAAGACGTGATTTATCTATTGGAGGATTTTCCTATTCAAGCTGTGTGGGCGTTTGAATGCAGTTAACGGTGAAATGCTGTAGTTGAACTGAAACACGTAATGGATCTTAATGAAAGCTGAGACTTCAATCAAAGATTGTAGCGCAGTCGGACTCTCAAAATTAGAGACGATAAATAAAAGACGATTATTAACTCGAACAACATTTCTGCATAAAAGGACGAATCGAATATTTGTTTTGCACATACACACGCGTATGCGAGCGTGTTACCAGTGGCATTCCACAGGAAGTTATTTTAACCATGGCAACTAAGTTAATCTGGGGATTTCTTACGCAGCAAATTTTGCACAGTAGAAGGCATTAAAATAATTGTGTAGTTTTACACGTTGTTATTGTAAGATTTTAACCAGAATTGGAATATGTCAACAGATTCTGTTAAAGCTAATCAATATTAAATCTAATAAACATCCGTCTAGACGTTCTCGAGCTGGAACTGCGGACAGACAGACAGACGGGCTTACACGTGACGAAGAAAAAGGTTCACAATTTGCATTAATTAGTTACGAACACATGTGAATATGGAATTGAAAACGCGGGCTTCACTTCCCATAAACTTCCACGATTTCAGGGGCATACTGACCGTCTCCTTGAAATACTTTGCATCAAGTCGTCCAAGTCTGACGCCCTTCAAAAGGCCCGCGATGTGACCTTTCCTGTTGTCCGGGTCGTGGTTGATCCACCGGAGAATGCACCGCCACACAACTCTCTCGTCCCTCACGTTCAGTTCCTCGTCCTCGATTATCGCTTGCAGCCCCTCTACAGGCAGTTCCAGCAGTTCTTTGCTCTGATGAGACAGTTCCACGAAGTGGCGCAGAACGAAGCGACTAGCGCGAGTCCCAAGGTCGGCGATGAAGTGTAACCTGCGACAGCGAGGTAAGAGCCGACTCAGATTCGGAGTCTGGCACAATTAAACACTGCAGCAAGAACTGGATTCTCAAGCATTTGCACACCACAGTATTTCGCCTGCAGTTTTTACCTTAGCCCTTTGAAGCCCGAATAAGCAATTCTGAGAACAGACACGTGGAGAGGCAACGCTGAGAGACGCTCCGTTTAACCGATCCAAAATAGAAAGCTCTCGGCTCTGAAGGTACCCAGGCAATGCCCGTTGGTCCTCGCGATAAGGTTGTAGGTTGAAACAAGGGCATGGCGTACGCAAGTGAAGAAGGCAGTGAGATGAGGAGTGTAGAATTTTGAATTCTGGCCTTAACCTTGGCGAAACGACGTTTTGGTAACTGTGTGTGTTAATCCCGTGAAAACTCGTGTAACCGGACTAAATGGGGGAACCACGGGTCGGATGAGCGGGGGAAAGGGGAACGTTGTCATGGAATTGAACAAATAAGTTGATACTCAATACAGATTTTAGTCGCTAGCGAATGATGCGGGCGTGCCGCACGCACAAGCCGACGACAAACTCACTCGTGAGCGTTGTTCGAGGGAGTTCTTGTACTAAAAACGTGAATTTATCAGTCATTCTGTCCATCGCATGAACTGGAGGTTCTGGTGTGATTCTGCCGATGTCAGTCGATTTCCTTGCTATGTTGTCCTGAACAAGAAGGAGTTAGAGTTCAGCTTCTACGGGGACCAGCGGGTTGGTCTTTGTCTTTGCCCGATAATAAACAATTCTACAAATGTCCTGAAGTGTTCATAATAATCAGCAAAATCTGGGGCGAGGTTAGATCAATGAACTGTATTGCGTGGACATAGTTTGAACCACTCTCGCCGGTGGAAACCGATCGCAACCGATCTGGTTGAAATTCGGTCGCTTAATGCGGGAATCGGATAATCGAGGCTCGGTCAACAGAGGTTTTGCTGTATGCAGAAGGATGTGGGGCTGAATGTTCATTTTGATATCGGGAGGATTATGTAAGAGCAAGGAGTTCAGCAGAGAAAGAAAGAAAGAAGAAAGAAAGAAGGATAGGAAGTCGAGTGGATTTGATTATGACTCCGCAATAGATCGCGATTAACGTTCCATATGGTGAAATTATTCATCTGCTTGTCATAATGACGCTCAAAACATACGCAGTTAAATCAGTTCATTTAAATTTCAGGGTCGTTAATAATAACCCGCCAACAACCCTGACCTACAACGCTTTATAAATTTCCCAGTCCTCAGTCAGAGGCTTTAATCTCCGACCCGGCACTCGACTGCTCTTGAGGAAAGCTGATTCGCTCCAGCGACGAAAGCTGGCGAAACAGCAAATGATAAATGAACATAAATTACCTTGCGAACTGCATGATGCCGATACACTTGTCGACGTTTATCTCGTCCTTGAGGAAGTCGTAGCAGACCTTAGTAACGTTCGGAATACAAAAGTAATCAGCCGCCAGGAACAGCTGACGCGCGTTGTTGGAGCGGATGTCCACCTCGCGAAAATAAGCATAATCCAGTATCTGGGTCATCATGTCTGAGCTGACTCCGTGGAGGAGAACATCAGTCTCCTCACCGGTGTGCAGTTTTGTCGTGAAGAGGGTCCTGAAACGTCCATTTGGAGAAACGTCGAGCAGAAAATTACAAGTCATGCGCATAAACTCTAAGTTTGTATGACTCACGCAGCCAAATAAAAATATCCTTTCGTCAATGTGGTGGATGAATTCTTGTGATCGGAATACTTCAAAAACTCCCAGAATGAGTCCGAATGGGACCGGATTAACTGCGTGTGGGTGAAGTGTTTGCGTAGTCTTAAAAGAAAATAACTTAAAAATCGGAAAGCGAGCAGCGAACATTTGAACTAGAGAATGTCACCTCGTTTCTTACATAACCTTGACTCCTTCAAGAGATATCTGAGGTTATAACAACTACTACAGAAATTTTAAAGCCAACGCAAATATTTCAACATACATCGCGTGCTGTATATTCCACTGATTCATCAGTTCGTAATATGAAATCTATTTGCCCTGTAAAAACATTTTCCCGACAATAAACCACTTGAAAGAAAAGCCGATGTTTCTACGCGGACTATAAAAAGTCATCACCAACCAGAAAACATTTTCCTATTACTAATTAAGGGATTTGCAGCGCAAGACAAACGGAAAGTTTTGATTGTCTGAAAACTGAAAGAGAGGCAAAGCTCGTAACAAGACGTGAGATACGTCTCTTGGAAAACAGAAACAATGGCTCACGCTTATAATTCATTTCTCATTTCGAGAACCCAGGGCATCTTTATTTAAAACACAAGCAGATTAAAGTATGCACAAATTCTCGAAAGATTCTCTCCTGACAATGAAACATGTATTCATCGTCCTGATGACGGAGGCAGTATGACCTCCGAAACGTTGGTTAACATCGACCAGACTACACAGCGCAAGAACCCACAAAACAGAAGTCTTCATATTTTAATCGCCCTAATCATGGAGGCAGTATGACCTCCGAAACGTTGGTTAACATCTACCAGACTACACAGCGCAACAAGCCAGAAGACGGAAATCTTCATATTTTAATCGCCCTGATGATGGAGGCAGTATGACCTCTGAAACGTTGGTTAACATCGACCAGACTACACAGCGCAAGAACCCACAAAACAGAAGTCTTCATATTTTAATCGCCCTAATCATGGAGGCAGTATGACCTCCGAAACGTTGGTTAACATCTACCAGACTACACAGCGCAACAATCCAGAAGACAGAAATCTTCATATTTTTAGTCGCCCTGATGATGGAGGCAGTATGACCTCCGAAACGTTGGTTAACATCGACCAGACTACACGGCGCAACAACCCAGAAGACAGAAATCTTCATACTCATCGCCCTGATGACGGAGGCAGTAAAACCTCTGAAACGTTGGTTAACATCTACCAGACTACACAGCGCAACAACCCAGAAGACAAAAATCTTCATTCTCATCGCCCTGATGTTGGAGTCAGTATGACCTCTGAAACGTTGGTTAACATCTACCAGACTACACAGCGCAACAACCCAGAAGACAGAAATCTTCATATTCATCGTCCTGATAACAGAGGCAGTATGACCTCTGAAACGTCGGTTAACATCAACCAGACTACACAGCGCAACAACCCAGAAGACAGAAATTTTCATACTCATCGCCCTGATGATGGAGGCATTATGACCTCTGAAACGTCGGTTTACATCGACCAGACTACACAGCGCAACAACCCAGAAGACAGAAATCTTCATACTCATCGCCCTGATGACAGAGGCAGTATGACCTCTGAAACGTCGGTTAACATCGACCAGACTACACAGCGCAACAACCCAGAAGACAGAAATCTTCATACTCATCGCCCTGATGACAGAGGCAGTATGACCTCTGAAACGTCGGTTAACATCGACCAGACTACACAGCGCAACAACTCAGAAGACAGAAATCTTCATACTCATCGCCCTGATGACGGAGGCAGTATGAACTCTGAAACGTTGGTTAACATCGACCAGACTACACAGCGCAACAACCCAGAAGACAGAAATCTTCATACTCATCGCCCTGATGATGGAGGCAGTATGACCTCTGAAAAGTTGGTTAACATCGACCAGACTACACGACGCAACAACCCAGAAGACAGAAATCTTCAGACTCACCGCTGTGAGAACCTCAAGTCTTACATTTACTGCGAAGTTCCTTCCCACAGTTCATTATACTTCAGACAGAGCGACTCACAGCTGCTTTCAATGTTCCGGGCATTTCTTCTGGACCTTGTCGGTCATCTTTATGTATTAAGACGGAGTCGTTTTAGAAATGGATTGTTTCTATTTCTCCCTCCAGATCGATTGACTGTCACCTTGGTACAACCGCACTTAAGAATTAGTACAAAAACCACCCACGTCTTCTGGGATGTTGTCTCGTAGAAATTATCGGACGTTTCAGAGGTGCTTCTGCCTCCATCAATTAAAAAATGCATTAAGTACGTCTGAAATGCCACTCAGTTTCTACGGCGCAACGCCCAGAAGATATTCTTCTTCTTCTTCCTCTCCGCCGTGTGATTTCATGACAATGAACAAATAACAAAAGACAATCAGCCTTATAAAAATACAGGTTTCTGCATCAAAGGGGATGAAACATATCACATACGAATTGACTTTTATCATGTCCTTATTTCACGTGTTAATAAAGCACGTCAGTAAATAAACAAACCTGAAATATTCGCTGCGCATCGACAGAATCACTCTGTGGACTCGGAAGACGCCGCCGTCGTCCGACCTCAACACCGCGTCACACAAGAGGTTCTCCTCTCTCAGCTTATTCAGGTTGATCGATGCTTCGGTCAGAATTTGGTTTGAGTCCATCTCCTGAAAAACAGTCATCGCTGTTACAGATTTTTCTTCATACCGACGCGTGTGCACATCAACTGAGAGTGACTGAGAGGGAACACGATACTGAGAAGACTATTTGGTCCTGCGAGAGAGTTACTGACAAGGGAATGGCGAAAACTGCGTAATATGGAGATTTATAGATCTCTTCACTAATTAATAAATTGTAGGCTGTCAGATCAAGAGTGATGAGATGGGCGGGGCATGTAGAACACATGGCAGATACAAGAAGTGGAACTTTTTAATCGGAAGACCTGAAAAGAAAAGGTCAGTTGACAGTCCTATAAGTTGCTGGGATAATACTAAAATGGATCTTAGGGAGGTGGGGAATGAAGTTGTGGATTTTCTACATCTGCTTGTGGATGTGGCTTAGAGGCGGGGTCTTGTAAACACGGACATGAAACTTTATGTTTCTTAAAAGGCAAGGCATTTGATTACGTAGGCTACTGTTAGATTCTCAAGCAGGTCTTCAGCTCCATAGATTCAGTTTGTTTCTTTGTTATAGAAATGGCTGTTGAGATCCGACACAAAATGACAAAGCTCTAAATGTGATATATAACTAACTAACTAACTAACTATCTAACTAGACGGCTTACGGAATACGAAGTTTCATCACCGAATTAACCAAAGCCCTATACCGGACCCTGTCCTGGGCCAACAAAATCCAGTCTCCTTCAACATCCTTTCTCCCGTAGATCCCGCCTGAGATTATCCTCCCATCTACATCTAGGTCTCCCCAGCGGCCTCTTCTCCTCAGGCTTTCCAAAAATACCCAGTGCACACATCTCGCCCCATCCATGCACTCCACATGCCCCGCCCATCTCATTCTTCTCGACTTAATCACCCTGAAGATGTGACTGATTTAGGCAATATTAAGTCATGCCGCGTGTTTGTCATTACTCGCATAAATTTAAATCTTATGATATGTAAACTATGTAGACCTTGCTTATAAAATATCAATGTAATCTATAAAGTCTTATATGCTTCTACACTGGTGAACCGATTTTAAAAATTTACGAAAAGAATATGCCATTGAAATTGCGTGACCTTTGATGCTGAACCAGACAGTTAAGAAATAAATTTTGGAAAAAGAATGCTACGTTTTTTCATAAGCATAGAATTTTCGAGTTCTTCTCTCTCTGTAGAACTAAAAGTGCGTAAGAGCTTAAATGACTAAGGACTTTCCTGCCTAAGTTACACATTTATATAAACCACGAGCACAGTACGTCATTTAAGTTTATCAAACGAACGCGAGAATTACAGTTGGGAACAGTCACAAAAGCTCTGAGTTGTTCTAACGCATGCGCAGATCAGGCCTAAATCACGCTACTCACACACTGCAATGTGCAAGACATTCTGTGAAAAGTCCACTGGTACTCGACTCGTCAAAGAACATCCCACTTCCTTTACTGAACCAGAAGATTCATCATCGTGTGCACAAAAGCCCGCCACCGGGGTCTATCCTGAACCAGTTGCATTCAATTCGCTCCATCGAGTCCCATTTCCCTAAGATCCATCTTAATGTTATCCTGCCACCTACGCCGAGGTCTTCCCAGAAGTCTCCTCCCTTCAGGTCTTGTAAACAGCCCTCCCAGCCCACCCCCCCCTAACAACATCGTGTGAGGAGCTCGTCATGCATTTTCTCTATTATCTATCCCACTCCCGATTTGGGTCCAAACATCTTCCTCAACTCTCTGTTCTCAGAGGCCCTCAGTCTAAGTTCCTCCCTCAAAGTGAAAGACCAAGTTTTACACCCATAAATACTTTGCACTCAATAACAGCAAACATTCCCGGGATTTAATCTGCTGATGCAGAGAGAATCGTCGATAATTAGGCTTGTAAATCCGAAATAAAAATTATTCACAGTTCTCTAAAACGCTTTAATAATGTCGATGTATCAAGAAATGTAAAGTGTTAGAATTATTATTCAGAATATATAACCCACTTCTTAGCATCCACATATTTTTATTAAGTTGCCACTAAACACGTTTTATTCCTTTAAAATGATAATTTCCTACAGGATTATTATTTTACTATCAATGTTGCCGTGAACAAACAGAAGTCAATCTGATATTACTTGAAAATGTGTTAAAAAAAGACAAGCCTAATTCTCTTACACGAGTTCACAAATGCAGATGAAAACATTAAATGTAATGAACAATAATAATAAATAGGAATCCCTTACCTCAAACTTTGTTCAATTGTAAGAGACCTCGACGTCCACCGGCAATTATCAATTTAATCAAAACTAAAACGGAGTATCACAGATTTCTTAATAATTCTTATATACGATAAGAACTTGAGATATTCTAAAAGGATTTTACCAGCACAAAATTGTCTAGTCCACGACGCACTTCTTCTACAAGCGATTCACAGCAAAGCTCTTTCCACAATAACGAAAGCGGATTGTTGACGGCGATAATGTAATACAACAATGCCGAGTAAACAGTTGACGTAACAATTAGTTTCTTATTTAAAAGAATAGAGTGCAATACGGTTCATTCAGGCTATTATACTGCATGCATAAGTTACGAGAAAAGAGCCTTACGGCATTCTCAGCCAAGATTGTTGAGGTGTGGGTTAGAAATTCCAATACTTTTCTTGCATTGTTATGCACGCAGGTGTTCACGTAAAAGTTTAACATTGTCGGTCCATATTTGCACATTTTTGGTAGTTGAAATAAAAAGATAATTACTTCAATTTGGTCAGATTCCATCGTAAATGTAAGAAATAAATACTTAATATTAAATGTTTTCTCTATAAGAATGAAATAAATTTATAAATAATGAGGAGTGAAGATAAAATTGCAATTTAATTTGTCCTCCTTTAAAATTAACGTCGGGTTTTATTTTGCTTGGTTGATTTTTAACTTGATATTTTCGAAGTAATGGGCGCTGTTGAGTCCATCGCCCCTGGGCCAGAGAACATGTTTCGGGGGGCCGCGTGATTTCCTGGTCCTTTTGTAGACAATTGTAAGGTATTTGCATCTGATGTTGTCTGGTCTCTCTTTTCAAGGAAGGAATGTGCGACTGAAATCCTAATTATCTCATGTTGTTTCTAATCCCTGTCACGAAGGAGACTTAAATGGCTCCTTATTTTTAAATTGTAGTCATGGCGGTATACCCATCCATCGAGGTTGGGGAAATACCATCTCATATCGCGTGTCAAGAGGCCGGAAGGCAGCAACACTGATGTTGGACTTGCCCTTCCACTCGCTGGGAACCAATCCACGGGAGTACTAATTAATTCATAACTCGAAGAAATGTCAAGAAATAATGAAGGACAATATCTTACGACTCAGTCTCGTGGTATGAGGCCAGCGAAGAACTCCACGAGACACGGATTTACAAAGATACTAACGGCAATGGATTTGCATCTGAGGCTGGTTCATAAATCTCTTTAAAGGAGACTGAGATAGAAATCATAATTTTCTATGTTTCTGAATCCAAATACTGTCACAATGAAGACTTACATACAGCGCTCCTGCTTTTAAAACCCAACAACTGAACATGTAATTTCGTCCTAACTCATTAGGTTCCTATTTCATTCAAGTACATTTCCACAAGACACACAGACACACTTTTGATATATATAATATATATATATATATGTGTGTCAGAAAAGAATTTTCTCACGCCAATTCGGTCTTCTCTTAAATCAATTCAGGCATAAAACATTTTACCAGCAGAACAATTACGATACACGTGAGCAGATGACCACTGAATAATGTTAATGAAGTTACACAAACTCATTATAACTAAATTCAGCAGCAGGGAGAATATCACCATGTACAATACAGGCAAGTTTACATATTTCTGCAGAATTTACACAATTAAACAGCTAATACTGCTACAATCTAAATCATTGTATCTCTATCAGACCTGATGTTTATTAACTTTCCTTTCCTGCCCTGAAGGGAAATTTTACCTCTGACCCTCATAATGGGTAATTATGATTGTTGATGATAGCTGTCACTCGGAGCCTCTTCTGTCGACTTGCTCTTGCAAAACGATGTTAATGGGGTGGGCGGTTTTCGGTCAAAAGTCTTTAAGGAGATTGAGGTAGGCTGAGGCCACTGGAATTCTGGAGACAGCACAAGACACAAGGGGGCCGCATGCTGCTGGAGGCCGAACTGGAGTTAGAAACTTCAACAAGTACCTGAAGCCTTATCTGGATTCAGTGTTGAATCAATCAGAAATAAGAGATGGCTAAACATTTAATGTACAACGCACAATAAAACAGGTGCTCAAGACATATTTAAATTGAAGAAGGGGGTAAAGTTCCTTCCTTACGAGCTATGCAAGGCATGAACGATGTAAGAGAGAGAAATAAATTGAGGATAAACAAGAAACAAATTTACCAAATAGTTACGTACCTTTCTGTGCGATGAGCTGTTTCTCTGGAAGTCTTACTGCTGGTGCCTGGACAACAACGGGCTCACTGCGGCCCCCTGTGGTTGAAGGAATACACGCAGGCTTGGTAGAGAGATTCAGGGTCGAGTTCTGTTACACTGAATCTGGGAACCGCTGAGGAGAAGTTCGAACGCAGCGTTTGGCTCTGGGATTCCCTGACTTCCTTAAGGAACGACTGCTCTATTCCACCGTTGAAACCTGGCGTACAGTGTACTGAGAATGACGTCGTGGATGTTTTGGCAACGGTGCAGTTTTATACCTGATCTGGTCGACCTGGATAGCGATATGCTTGTTCGATTACTCGACCTAGTGGATAATTAATTGATTAGTTGCACACACAAGTCGTTACGGAAGCAAGTAACTAACTAATACCGTATTTCAGGATCTTACTTGCGATGTTTACAATCATTCGGCTGATCAGAAAATTACTCATTGCTGCATTCATAAAATCCTGCCATTGGACCCAATATGCGCCAATTCAATCCATTCTATTCCTCAAAATTTGATTCATCCGAAGCACATTTTAATTTGTTTGGGATTTAGGGTTCTCAAGGCGACAAATATGAAGACAGCTTTCTGAGATGTTGCACTGATAGATACCAATGGATGATAATCTGATAGTTACTAAATAATATTTCAGCGGTCCTTCCTGCCTACAACCCAATATCTCAGAAGACATCCATCTTCATTTTAATCTTACCTTCCAATCTATGCATGATTATTCCAAGTGGTCTTTCTCCTTTAGATTTTATGACTATCTCATATTTCCTATGCGTGCTACATATTCTGTGCATCGCAAACATTTCAATTGCCTTATATTATTAGGTAAAGAAATATGATTTATAAAGCCCAGGTTAAGATATTTTATAATTCTTTCAGTTGTCTCTTATACTCCAAATATTGTCACTTTTTCGATTGCGTCCTCTAACAGCTTAGAAATGTGCTGATCCCTCAGAGTGGGAAATGAAGTTCAGTGTAACGAGTTAGACAGAGATGCGATATGGCGTCTGGTTAGTTTTGTTAGCTGCAGGATGTCGCGAATGATAAGAGAAATGAAGAGAGTTTTATAACCATCTTGCATGAATCGCAGGTTTCAGCATAATTATTTGTAAATTCAAGGCTAAAATGTAAGCTAGATAAATGAACACACGGAAAGCAATACATAAACGAAATAATAAGGTCGGAAAGAGCACGAATAATTCAATTCAATTCAATTCTTTATTATTTGTGTGCTGTATCAACAGCCTGGTGGCCAATTACAGATACAGCACAGAGATAAACTCACAAATACAGTGAAACATAAAAGGTAAAACAAGCAATATATAAAATACATTGACACTGAAAGTACACAAAAAATTACTACTAACTACATTAGGATATTTGTAAAATAACATGCATCAATTAAGTAAATTATGCTATTATAGAATATGATTAAGTGTGACAATTTTCGTCTCGAATATGTCCAAATCCCTGCAGACAACATTAGCAGCTGATGCGCATCTAGCAGAAGGACTGTTTTTGAACAAGGGGCTAAAACTGAACATAGAAAAATCTCTCAGATTCCGAGCAGGGATGCGGAGACCGACAGCTTCCAGAAGGGAAGGACAGCATTTAAAACCGCGGTAAACCTGCGCAAGGCACAGTGCATCACTGCAATGCCTTCTCTTACGCAGGGTATGGAGTTTTAAATACTCTAAAGCATCAGCGTAGCTGTAATGAACTTGGGGGAGGAAACGATAGTAGCAAAGGGCTGCAAACTTCTGCTGAATACGTTCCAGTTTGTTGGCATCAGTAGTCGTAATAGAATTCCAAACGACCGAGGCGTACTCAAGCTTAGATCTAACTAAGGTTACATATAACATATACAGGCAATCGAGAGAAGAGAACGAAAAGGTTAATGTGCGAACAAGACCCAGCAACTTAATACAATGTGAAAATATGTGGTCAACATGGTTGTGAAATCGGAGCTTGGAGTCGATAAATATTCCCAGGTCTTTAATGGTATCGGTACGTGTTATGGAGGAATGAAAAAGTTTGTAATCAAAGATCAAAGTAGTGGTTTTCCTGGAGAAGGAAATTACTGTAGTTTTACTAATATTGAGTTTCATGAAGTTAGCAGTGCACCAACCTTGTACCGAGTCAATGTCAGTTTGAAGTTGATTGCAGTCGTTGGGAGATTTAATGGCACGAAAAATTTTGATATCATCAGCGAAAAGAAGGCATTTAGAATGATTAATTACTTGGCATATGTCATCAATAAACAAGTTGAAAAGTAGAGGACCCAAAACAGATCCCTGTGGAACTCCAGAGAGGACTACAAAAGGAGACGAAAGAGTTCCAGAAACGCTAACCTGGGATTGTCTGTTGGTTAAGTAACTACGAAACCAGTGTACATAACCAAAAGCACTGAGCTTGTTGAGTAATAGATTATGAGGGACAAGATCAAATGCACTGCTAAGATCAAAATAAACAGCATCAGCTTGACCCTGGGAGCCAACTATTGGGTTAATAAAATCAAGATAAGTTACGAGATTAGTAACTGTAGATTTAGATTTAGTAAAACCATGCTGACAAGGATTTAATTTCGACTTTATGTAATGTGAGATATGACCATAAATAACAAGTTCAAATAATTTGGAAAAAGTATTAAGTATAGAAATGGGTCGGTAGTTACTAACAGTGGCCGAGTTACCTTTTTTAAAAACAGGAACTACTGCTGCCTGTTTCCATAAAATAGGGAAATAATTCTGTGCTAAACTTAGATTAAAGATGTGCTTGAGAACAGGAACAAAGATCTCCGAACAACCCTTTATAACAAAGCTAGGAATGTCATCAAGTCCGACAGATTTGGAAGGTCTCAGACGACGAATTGCTTTACAAATGTCCAATTCGGAGATAGGGGCTAAAGACAAGAAGTCAGAGGACTCCACAGGGGAAGGGGATACGCCTAAAGAGGTACTGTAGACCGACTGAAAATGCTTAGCAAATGCATCGGCAACAGACTGGGGTTCAGCCAAATGAGTTCCGTTAACCTCAAGCTGAGTACAGGTGGAATTTCTTTTTCTACGTGACGCCACGTATTTCCAAAATTGCTTGGGTTGCGACTTTAAATTGTCGTCAATCGACTTCAACCAAATATGCCTGTCAGACTTGATTGTAGCCTTCACTAGCTTGCGATAGAAGGAAAATTTACTATAAAAATAATCAGAGTTGTTCTTTTTAAAACGTCTGTAAAAGAAATCTTTCTTCCAGATGTAGTACCGTAAGGCACTCGAAAACCAGTGGGGGAATTTTGATTTTCTTGTAAACCCGCGGGGAACAGCCTTATCTATAGCATTTAAAACAACCGAGCTCAGGCTAGCGACAGCATCATCGACAGCGGTGATACTGTACATATATGACCAGTCATAACTCGAGAGAATGCTATACAACAGGGTGTAATCCCCAGATGCAAATTTACGGTAGGAAAGTTCGGAATTTCATATACCTGTTTCCAGGGACAATGGGACATTAATAACAAAAGGTGGGTGGTAAACATCCGGCTTTACAATAAAAGTATCAATAAAGCTAGTACCCAACTCACTGAAGTTCGTAAATACAAGGTCTAGGAGACCACTGCTGCCAACAGTTTCCATGCATTGTCTGAGGTCGAGAAGACACGCGGAGGTGTAGATGGCATCTCCCCTGAGTTTCGAATAATAATGGCACTTAGCCAGAGGGAGACCGCGCTTCCAGTCAAAACGAGGGGTGTTAAAATCACCCATGAGAATAACCCGAAAATTTTGTGTCCAAATTGTTTTCTAGAAATCGAAAGTAATTAGCAACAACTTCAGGTTTAACATCAGGCGGAAAGTAATGGTTGCCAATGAGTAGATTTAGACCATCAAAAGAGGGGATTTCAACCCATACACATTCTTCGAAAGATTCTAAGTCGTGCCTGCGTTTACAGGCATGTATTCCGGGGGATAAAGCTATTAACACTCCACCTCCACGCGTCTTATTTGTGCATATTCTGTCAGAACGGAAAACAGTGTAACCGTCCGGAAATAAATTGTGATCGTAACACGAGTCGTTTAGCCATGTCTCAGTTAAACATAAGATACTATGACCAGAGGACCAGACGCTATAGTAGAATTCGAGTTGCTTGGTTCTGAGACCTCTGACGTTTTGGTAATAAATGTCCAAAGAATTTAAATGCTGTTTTCTAGTAGACATGGAAAAACCACCCGTGTTGACATCACCGGTGAGAGCCATTTATCTGAGTGAAGTAGACACATCCTCCAGAGGTTCCTCAGAAATGGCATTTGCACCTAATTGATCTGAAGGTGCGACACCTAGAGCTGAAACCTCTGCACCAGGGGAGGACGGACGAGATGAAAGAGTCGGAGGGGAATAAATTTGTTCAGGAGTAAGACGACCGAAAGAAGGAGCAATTAAACACCCACTAGGCCAGACACCGATATTGTTTACAAGATGGAAGTCATCCTCTACGACTGAAATGTGGAATGACGCGTACGAGTTAAATTTTGTCTTTAACCTGGTGCAGGTAAGCGACGTCAGTTTTAATTGGTCTTTAAGTGAGTCTTCTATATCTGCGGAAGTGACGTCCGGGGAGAAGCGAGAGACGAACAGCGACTTCATTCTCACCCTTTTCGCTATGACAGACAGCGAAGAAGAGCTCCTCACTCCAATCATTGTGGGCCTCACCTTCTTGGAAGAGTTAGCCGACCCAGGAGGTTCAACTCTCTTCTTCCTAGTAACAGTTATAAAGCCATCGTCGGCAGACCCAGGACCTCGAGCTGAAGTAACGGGAAGTCCAGGTACAACGGTCCCCTCAGAACGAACTTCATTTATGGTGGTCTTAGGCGACACAATAGCAGTAGAGACACTACCCGACAGCGCATCCTTGTAGGATTTGGGTGCCTTGAGCTTGGGACCTTCCAATGACGTCACGTCCCGCCGAGGCAACAAATCCTGCACAGATGGATCCCTAGGTTGTGCCGCCATATGCATGGTATCAATCATGAGTTTAATCGATTCATTTTCCTTGCGTAGTTGGCCGACTTCGTCAGTCAGCTTGAGAACTATCTCAATTAGGTTCTCGATTTTGCTGTTGGTGTATACACCATTAATCCGAACAGCCTCGAGTTGCGCACTCAGAGCGTCATTGGCGTTACGCTGGGAAGCAGCTTCCTTAACAGCGGTCGCCATTTTTCCGCCAGTTTCAGAGGCCGATACGGACCTAAGAGAGCGAACAGGAGTATTTTCGGACCTCACTGAACGCAATTTCCTATCGCAAGTGTCGCACTTATAGGTAGACTCGCCGTTTAAAGTGTAGCAGGAATATTCTGCATCACTCACTCGCAGGCACGACAGATGAAATCTTGCAGAGCAAGGCCCACTACAACGGAGAAACGTCTGTTTCCCATAAAACGACTTCTTACAAATGTCACACGTATCTTTGCTGGCAGTCATGCCAGCAAATAAAAGCTGATGCTGAAGGAAGACTAAATCCGCACTGGAAAGAGTACACCACAGAATACCACAGACAGCAGGTAGCGGAGCACGGAGCGAACACGTCTGCCCTCCACGAAGGACAGAAGATTTATCTTCCATAATAATAATAATAATATTAGATGCATATAGATACACGCAAGTGTACAATCGATAATGTCTTTCAACATGTGTTATATAGGGATACCTCGGAGATATTGCGGATTAGGTTCCAGATTAACGCAATAAAGCGAGTCACACGAATGTTTGGTTTCCCGGTGCATATAAAAGTTATGTTTACACTATATTGTAGTCTATTAAGTGTGCAATAGCATTATGTCTAAAGAAAAACAATGCGAGAATTACCAAAATGTGACATAGAGACACGAAGTGAGCACATGATGTTGGAAAAATGGCGCCGATTTTGTTTTCGTACACCGGAATTCTTGTAGCGGAAGAAATGTTATGTTGAAACATATTTACGACCGTGTTGTTTCGTACTCCTTTTTCGCGAGACGAAATTGTTGTGGTCTGCCGTAATGTGCCTTTGACAAATTAGGGCCTGCTACGGGCGAAAATATTTTTTCGGAACACTGATATGCGCTATGCACTTGACAACGTTAATAAACCTGGAAGTTAAATACGACATGTCAGTACATGTGGGTAGAAAAAGACTTACAAAGAGCATATGTTAGTTTGGTTGCAACAGTTCTCACATGAACACAAGGGATTAATAAATTCAATCTTGACAAGAATACAGTGGATTCCGATTAATTGGGACACATCGGGACTAGAACACTTTGGCCCAGTTAAGCGACTGCCCCAATTATGCGAGGTTCCACGTTAAAAGTTAAAAATGTTTAAAACAAAAGACAAACTCTCGTTTGTTGAGATGATTTATTGAGTAACAAAAATACTGTATACGAATTCTGGAACAAATTGTACAGATCAGACAAAAATATTTAAGCTAAAACAATTTCCATTTAACGTATGCAATAAACACGCATGTATGTAGTTCGTAACAATTAATGATGTTGGAGGAATTTGCCGAGTGTACCCTGCAGTGTTCTCTTCATTGACTGCAAGTGAACAATATCTGGTGCAGATATAGGATTGTCTTCATCGTCTTCCTGCACAAAGTAGCGTCGTAATCCAGCAACAAATGTCCTGGCATCCTGGTTAGTCATCGCTCAAGCTCAGGTGTGTCATCCCCATCACTTTCCTTGTTTTGTGATGTCTTCTGGTGTTTTCCTGCAATTTGTTCAACAACTCCGTCCTCATAATCTTCATTTTCATTGTAACATTGAAGACTATTGTTGATGCATGCAAACTCTTCGTAGTTTCTGACGTGTTGCACTTGCAAAATGGCGTCATTTTCGGTCGTACCTGGCATCTCCAAACCTGAATGCTTAAGATCACAGTGAGCAAAGCAGTCTTGCTGCTTATTGCTACACTGTTCGTTACTGAGTGAATCAGCGATGACTCACTGACTCCTCCACGCCACACGCACACCATCTAGCACTCACTGTCCCGATTAAACGGCATGGCGTCCCAAATAATCGAAGCAAATTCCGGTTATTATTTGTTTTTATACTTTAAGATTAACCGAGAAATACTGTATTGATATCGACTCGACATGTCGTTCAGCCAAGTGATCAAACGAATTACGCACGAGTAATTTAACGAGATAATCGTATCGACCCAGTCATCGTGACTAGTTCATCTTTTGCTGATATTTAACATCAGCAGGTGATACAGCGTCGTTACATTGACTGCTAGACAACCAACCTATTTATTTTCTCCACTGTAATCTTTGTAACTGGAATCATAAACCAATTGTAATGGGAGAACATTTAAAGTAAATCTTCCCGCGAAGTGGCACAGGGTGTTACAATTTAACCCCTTTACTTGTGTGAGAATGGCTTCGCGTAACACCCTGTAACTTTCACTGCAAACGATCTTCCCTGCACTGCCTCTTGTGGAACTTCCGACCAATCACAGACACATAACAAACAAACAAACAAACAAACAGAACAGACAACAACAGAAAAGCGTGCGTTAAACAACTTGAATGTAATTATGAAGCCGTCACCTAGCCCGTTCTTAATAACCAATCAATCGAGTTCAAAGTCAAAACTAGATACCTTTTAATTTTATAGTTGCTAGTCTCTGTCACTCATAGAGACTACGGGACCCAACAGAGTAAGTACCTCTCATTTGAAGACGGAGACAGAACCAGTCTCCGAAACGTCGTGGTTTTAAAGAACATTCGTTGGAAAAAGTCCTGACTATGAATAATTTTAAGTGATTGGATTGTTTTAAATTTTCCACAATCGCCATGTGTGTCATTTATGTTACAGAACATATTCTGCTTGCTTCTGTGTTTGTTTACGTGTAACAAATCAGAATGTTTACGAGACCCTACAAGGCGCTAAGATAAAATTAATTGACGTTTCGTGAAAATAGTGTGACGTGTTGCCTTGAGAGCAGCATAACAATGTCAATAAACAGTTTAGTTGTCTGTTTATTGACATTGTCGCGTCTGGCATTGTTGTAACCGTTTATAGACATTGTTGTATTTGGCATTGTTGTATTTGGCATTGTTGTATTTGGCATTGTTTTATTTGTTTATAGCCATTGTTGCGTTAGACATTATTGTGTCTGGCATTGTTGTGTCTGTTTAATGACATTGTTGTATTCCTGCGTGATTACGCCAACAGAAATTCCTGCTTCATCTACGGGCCGGATTCTCCAACCACGGCTCCCTACACACACAACGCCACACCTGACGTCCTTGATATTGTCCTCATCAAGGACTTCGTCCTACCGGTGCACCTGACTGTCTGCCCCGCACTCAGCTCAGATCACCTGCCCGTCCTCGTCGACACCACGTGCCGATCGTCCTTTCAAAACATGCCTGATCGCCCGGACTTCGCGAGAATGGACTGGTCTGCATTCCAGGCTTGCCTCGAAAGCAGACTACCGGGGAACCCCGTGGTAAACGACGAGGAAGAAATTGACAAGTGCGTCGAGGAGCTGACCAGTGCTATCCTGGAAGCCACAGCAGCGTCCGCTCCCAAGCTTCGACCCCGCATTGACAGGCGACCGCTTCTACCCGCTAGTATTCGAGATGAAATACGCCTGAAGAACCGGCTGAGGAGGCGATGGCAGGTCACAAGAGACCCCGCTCTTAAGACCCAGGTCAATCGACTCCAGAGATCGGTGACCTATCGTCTCAACGAGTGGCGGAACGAACAGTGGAGCGACACGCTCGAATCCTTGGACTGCGAGGACCAGTCGCTTTGGAAAATGACCAAGCGTGTGATGCGAGTCCCCACTCCGTCGCCCCCCTTCTTAGTGATGGGAGGACTGGCTCTCTCGAACCTCGAGAAGGCAGAAGCCCTAGCCGACAGCCTTGAGGTCCAGTTCCAGCCGGTAGACTACCCGTCGGACCTGACTACAATTGACATGGTTAACGAGGCGATGCGAGCATACGAGTATGCCCCTGTAAATGAACCAAAATTAACCAGTCCATCGGAGGTCGCCCAGGCCATCAAGGGACTCAAGCTTGGCAAGGCTCCGGGCCCCAACGGTATACCGAACAGGGTCCTGAAACATCTTCCACGACGCGCGGTAACCTTTCTCACGAAAGTGTTCAACGCGGTCCTTCGCAGGCAACACTTCCCCTCGGCATGGAAACACGCTCGAGTGGTGTCCATACTGAAGCCGGGGAAGGACCCCACGCTACCTTCTTCCTATAGACCCATCAGTCTTCTCGACACGGTCGGCAAACTCTGCGAGAAAATCCTACTAACGAGGGTCCTACACGAGGTCAGTGAACGCGGGCTGCTGCGCGACGAGCAGTTTGGGTTTCGACCCAGACACAGCACATCGTTACAGCTGGCTCGCCTCGTCGAAAGGGTCAACAGAAACCTTGATGAGAAGCGGCTAACCGGCGCGGTTTTCCTGGACGTGGCCAAAGCCTTCGACACAGTCTGGGTCCAAGGCCTCCTATACAAACTGACCGTCCTCAACTTCCCGTCGTACTTGGTAAAAACCATCTCTTCCTACCTCGCTGACCGGACATTCCAGACATCCTTCCAGTCGGCCACGTCCACACGTCGTACCATGCGGGCTGGAGTTGTGCAGGGCGGAATTCTCTCCCCTGTGCTCTTCAGTCTGTATGTCAACGACATACCCACACCGTCCCGCCACGTCGAGTTAGCACAATACGCGGACGACACGGCTCTAGTAGTCACGTCCCGTAGCCCAACGCTTCTCGTCAGGTATCTGGAGACCTACCTCAGTAGACTTGAGCTCTGGCTCAGGGCCTGGAGGATTGCTATCAACGTCTCGAAGAGCACCGCGGTTCTCTTCGTTTCGGCGAGAAGACGCATCCAACAGCCCCGAGCAGTGCAGTTCCTCGGACAGCCGATCCAATGGGTCAAAACAGCGCAGTATCTGGGGGTCACCCTTGACGCCGGGCTTACTTGGTCGGCGCACGTCAACCAAGTGGGAAAGAAGGCAGCGCAACGATTAGGTGTGCTAGGCCCGCTTATCAATAGGAGAAGTGGCCTGTCAATCAGGAACGGTGTACTACTCTATAAGCAGCTCATCCGTCCCATAATGGATTACGCATGCCCGATCTGGAGGTCAGCTGCCCACAGCCACGTCCAGAAGCTGCAAGTTCTGCAATCCAAGTGTCTTCGAATTGTTACTAACGCGCCCTGGTACGTTAGTAACAGGCAAATACATGAGGATCTGGGGGTCCCTTTCTTTGCCGACCACATCAGAGCACTAACTGAGAGGTTTGACTCGAGGTTAGCTGGTGTGGGGAACCCCTTAGTTCGGCAACTCGGAAGACACTCGTGCCGAATGAGGGCTGCCAGAGTTCACCCAAGGGCAACCAAGGGCGACTGATGTTCAGCAGGCCAGCCGAAGCCATCCCCAAAAGACGGCCAAGTCAGCACAACGAGTGGTTAGACTACTCGGCTACCCTGACTGAGGTTTTCCGTGCTTTCCTCAGTTGTAAGGCGAATGCCAGGGTATAACTTAATAGGGGCACGGCCCGCCACCCTTCCCCCCGATCATGGAGGCCATCAGCTGAAGTGATCTTCCCCCCATGCCGCAGAGGCCTTCAGCCGAAACGGCCCCTCCCTCTCTGGGTTCATACCCCAGAGACCCAACCAACCAAATTCCTTCGACAACTTGCCTGACAGGATAACCTCCCATCAGCAGCAACAAATCCCAGTTTGAATGGTCGAGGCTCCCGCCACGACGAAACCCCGTTAGCGTTAGCAAAATTTCCGTTCTTATATTACGACCGTTTACCATTTCCAGCAATGCGTCTCGTGCGCAGGAATGGTTTCACCTAGGTAGGGACGATGCTTGCGCTTGCGCAGGCCTCTGCCCTCAGTTAGCTTCTTTGGTTGGTTGGTTGCTTTGAGAGTAGAGTAAGAAAGGGAGAGTGTTGTAGAGTAGAGTGATTGTGAGGAGACTGTTGAGGAGAGTGTGAGTCAGGATGTAGAAGTGAGTTGCAAGCGATATGCTGTTGCGAGTGAGTGGAGTCAACGAGAGGTCTGGTGTGGCGCCGAGTAAGGACGGGTCGGCTACGTGAGCGAGCACCGGGTACGTGGACCGGGGCGGCTGAGGAGCCAGCGAGAGTCCAGTGGGGTGCTACGGGCCGACGCCGAGTAAGGACGGGTCGGCTACGTGAGCGAGCACCGGGTACGTGGACCGGGGCGGCTGAGGAGCCAGCCAGAGTCCAGTGGGGTGCTACGGGCCGACGCCGAGTAAGGACGGGTCGGCTACGTGAGCGAGCACCGGGTACGTGGACCGGGGCGGCTGAGGAGCCAGCGTGTGTCCAGTGGGGTGCTACGGGCCGACGCCGAGTAAGGACGGGTCGGCTACGTGAGCGAGCACCGGGTACGTGGACCGGGGCGGCTGAGGAGCCAGCGAGAGTCCAGTGGGGTGCTACGGGCCGACGACGAGTATGGACGGTCGGCTACGTGAGCGAGCACCGGGTACGTGGACCGGGGCGGCTGAGGAGCCAGCGAGAGTCCAGTGGGGTCGACGACGAGTATGGACGGTCGGCTGCGTGAGCAGGCACCGGGTACGTGGACCGGGGCGGCCGAGGAGTCAGCGTGTGTCCAGTGGGGTGCTACGGGCCGACGTGTAAGAGAAGAGTGTGAAGAGCGGAGCTCGGGGACCAGATAGACTCGATGGACAGTGCGAGAGAATGTGTGTGTGTGTGTGTGTGTGCACAAAGACTCGAGTGTATTGTTGTAGAGAGTTGACTGTATGTGCAGACCACTGTAAGTGATTTAATTTGACGTGAATAAATCAGGGTTGACATTCCAAGGTCGCAAACCCGACCCACGTTACAATATATATTATTTACTACATAATGATTTTAATAATGTTGTAAATGGACGAAAAAATTATACTATAAACGCTGCTTTACATTCAGTAAGTAGAAGAAAGTATCTAAGGATGTTCGAGGAATTATAAACATAATTATTTGTCATTTTATGGACTTGTTTCATTGCCTATCAAATATGGTTTCGTATTAGAAACACAAGTCGATGTCACGAGCCACAGATGGATACTTGTCAGAGTGGAAACATCTTCGTGTTACTCTTATTCCTGTGATAATAACGTGTGAGAAGTGAAGGTTTTCGCTGTGTTGCGTAATGTCTAATGATTTTTTAATAAGAACACAAATGAAGAATGTTTTAGACTTTCATGGCGTACCAAATTTGAAAAGTTAAAGGCTCATGATTATGGAAATTACCGAGACCCACGGAGCATAAATTCTCTCTATTGAAACGTGTATTATAGTTCGTAATTAGAATATGCAAAATTTGTTTAATGTGGACTTGAAACAGCTTCACTCAAGGGACACGAACATACATACATGCTCTGCATTCAGATCCGTTATCCCAGGCTTTGATTGTCCGAAGGACGTGCGTGCTTAATACATGGTGGTCAGCGTAACTGGTAAATAACAGTGTACACCACACTCCGAACTCTCTGTAAATTAATCTTATTTTTGAAAATGGCGACATTACCAAATTGCGTTTTGTTGCTGTTAGCAAGAAAGCTGTAAAAATGTGCTTTTTTTAGCTTCGCCGCGTCGCTTTGTTCGTACGTCAGTCCGTCTGTCGACATTTAAATAGTTTTTATTAAACTTGATATTGGGGAGTTTTTTTAGGAGTAGTTAACACATCCCAATTTTGGTTAAAATCGGACAGTAATGGGCACTTTACATGAAGACTCACAGACCAAACGTAGCGACCAAATCACTAGCACACCAGAGTCGTCCTTGAAAGGTTCCCAGTTCAAATCTCAACGTTGAAATCGAGGCGTTTCGTGATTTTTCTCTGTCCCTCCAGACAAATGCCGATGTAGTACCTTAAATACGACAATTCCGCTTTATTCCATATGCTTCCCTCTTGAATATTTACTAATCATTCTAACATTCCATTCGACGCCATATAATCTGAGAAATTAAACAACATTAAATATTATAACAAAAATAAGAAAATATGAAGCCTACATGCGTTTATGCGCTCATTTGGAGCGCATCGTTTAAAATACTTTTCGGGGAGAGAAGAGTTTGAACAAAAGACGGACAGGATCGTAGTAAGAGAAAGAGAAATTCTACGCCCAAAAAACTTCTCAAGTGTTGCCTTTTCAACATAAGTAAAGTTAATTTTGTGTGTGTGTGTGAGAGCGAGAGAGAGATATTTGGGAGTTATTTCCTGCGCGCCAGAGAAGAATTGAAATCAAAATCTGTAGCTGAGATGATATTTAGTGCCAGACGTTGGTCTTAATGTCATATACGTGCCTTTTCTTACAGATTCTCGAAACGTCTACAGAGAAGTTCTTACCAACTAACTCAATGCATACGACAATAAGTTAATCACTCCATTATTAATTAACTGATCGAAGAATAAATTACAATTTTATTTTCTCATTAATTATTACGCAATTTCGATATACGCTGAAAGAGATCCATACAAATTGTGGCCCGAGAGCAACAAGTGGCCACTGCGAACTGGTACTCTGGTTAGAATCGTGCAGATACGTAACATACACAGAGTTAAGGTTGTTTGTTTGTTTGTTTGTTTGTTTGTTTGTTTGTTTGTTTGTCATCAGTCTTCCGACTGGTTTGGTGCAATCCTCCATTTTCGCCTATCTTGCTCCAATCTCTTCATTTATACATATTTTTTACAGCCCACATCCTCAAAAATTCCAATCTTTGTCTCCCCTTACAATTTTTCCCTCCAGCTGTTCCTTCCATTACCAAATTAACCAATCCTGTGTGCCTCAGAATGTGTCCCGCCATCCCATCTCTTCTTCTCGTAAGATTTTCCCATAGATTTCTTCCTTCGCCTATCCTGTAAAAGACCAGCTCATTTCGTACTTTATCAGTCCACTTAATTTTCAACATTTCAAATGCTTCTACCCTCCTTCTTTCTGCCTTTCCCACTGACCATGTTTCGCTTTCGTATAGAACTTTGCTCCAAACATATAACTTCAGAAAAATCTTTCTTAATTCCAAGTCAATGTTTGACACTAGTAGACTTCTCTTTTTGAAGAAGGCTCTTTTCGCTTGTGCTAATCAGCTTTTAATGTCTTCTTTGCTTCGTCCATCTTTTGTGATTTAGCTTCCTGATTCTTCAGTCTTGTCCATCTCATCGCTAACACATCTACACACAAGTGATAATGTACATATACAGAAACATGAAACACAATCCTTGAGTTAATAATGGTCGCTCAGCTGGCTAAGAAATTTCCTACCTTTTATGGAACCAGAAAACCCATTACTTTGTCCAATTAATACTTTTGCACACTATTTCCTATGTGCATGCTACATGCCTTCACCATCTACTTATCTTTCATTTGGATACCCTGATAATACGTGGTGGAGTACCTGTTACTACGCAGTTCATAGTCTTCATTTCTAAGGCCGTAAAATTTGGGAACTGACGTCAAAGGCGAGCAGCCACTGGAGGTGTTTGAGAACATCGTGCTCGACCGAATATTTAAACCTAAGAGGAGTGAAGTGAGAGGACAGACAGAAATTTGCACAATGAAGAGCTCTATAATTTCTGCTGTTGACGGCAAAGTACACGCAAACAAATGAAATACAGTGCCTGTAGCACAGCTTGCTTACATCAAATCTCTCTTTGTGTATTTCCCAGTGTCAGGTAATCGGATATGTCTGTTCTACAGCATTGTCTCGCATTACGTGTAATTTAACAAAACCACCATATACAGCTTCAAGGTAATGTGTCAATTTTATACTACCTGTGATTTTTTTTTAACAAAAACAAATAAATATTATTTGTGTGAATTTAACTGGAAATGATTCTCGTTTATTGAACTTTTAGGACTTATATTCCTTTACCCCGGCACCGGTAAATTAACGTATCAGGGAAAATGTCAAATATTCTCTGAATAAAACATTTCCAGCGTCAGAAAATTTATGAAGAACTCTGTATACACATTTTCAGATAGCACCAACCTGTACACCTTCTTGTAGATCTTTTTAAGCCCCAAAACTACGTCGTATCTTCGTGCAACGAGCGTCGTGGAACAACTTTATACAACAAACAATCCTTATACATTTATTTCATCGACAGTTTTGTGCATTTTTAATTGTTCTGGTTATGTGTGACTTCTGAAACAAACCACTTTCGGGTTTTGGGAACATACATTTATAAAATAGCAGTCCCGAATATTTCCATAAAATATAAACAATGAGATATAACGGGGTTAGAATTAATTTTAGAGACGATTCTTAAACAGAGAGGCACAATAGACTAGAACATTTCACAATTAGACTTACGTCACTGAAAGAAATGTACTTTAATTACGTAAGTAACGTAACGTAAGTCATCTTTATAAATACGTAAAATATGAACGGAGTCGTGCTAATTCGGATTTTCACACGAGATCAAGAGAGCTGTCTCGGAGAAAGTGATCGACGTTTCAGAGGAACTGACTTTTTCCACCATCAGGGAAAATACCCAGATAACTGAAACAGTAGGTTCTTCTGAACCATTGATCAGTACTTTCTACGAGATTAAAAGGAGTAACAACCGAGAGAAAAAGCCATCGTTAAGAACAAAGTACGAACAAGAAAAGACAAATCATTTGCTTCCTGCGCATAGATGCAGATGATTTCCGAAATAGAAAACCATCAAAGTGATGAGTTTAAAAACCAGATTGTTTAACCTTTGAAGACCAGGACTCGACTAAAAATATTTAGAACTTAAATTTATACTTTAAATAATACCCAACGCGTTTCTATTACAAAGATCAAACTGTTAATTCTTTTTAAAATAATAACCACGATCCCATAAATGAACTTTGTGGACAAAAAACTGGGTTACTGAACGTACGACAGGTGGTGAATACAGTTAAGCATTTTGTTTTAACAGGTTAGAATGGAAATATTTCAGTTTTACACGGCGAAAACAAACGTTGATAATGAAAATATCAGTTTTCAAAACTGGTGGTTTACACCGAGTCTCAAAGTCTTGTCTAGGTCAGTGTACTCCTGCCTGCCCGACAACATGAAAGGTAGCGACCCACATGAAGAGAAGAACACAGGTTGGATGTGTTTGAGAATAGGAGAGTGCTTTTGAGAAAGAACAAGAAAAGAGAATTTAGCATCGTGAGGAGATAAACAAATCTGGGAAAATGAGGTAGGCCGGTCATGTATCATGCACAGGCAGATGAAACAAATGACAAAAAGGTAAAAAATTGACGCGTAGTCTTGGACACTTCCTTCGTCCACTGTTTTAGAAACCATTAATTTCTGTTTCCTTCACGACGTAAAACTACTCGACGCAATGAGAATGACTTGTGGCAATTTTTCTTTTGTAAAATTAGAATGGAACACAGCATGGAAATCCTAGGCATATATGGAAACATAATTTGAATGTGTTTTTTAAATGCTGTATGGATTGGATTTAACTGGCACGAGTCAGAATACGGGCCTGTGGTGTCCCTTTCATAAAACTGTAAACTTTGGTTACCATAAGACACTGGAAATTTCGACATAGTGGACTGACCGACAGCTTCTCGTGGTTGCCTATGCCCAATGCAGTGAAATTAAAACTGCCACTGTGAAATTAACGAAGAATTCGAAGTATTGCTACTGAAGAGTAAGTTAACTTATAACTCGAAATACTAGTTTCGTTAATGACAACGTGCAGTTGAATCAACTTTAAATTAATTGATCAGATCTGCCGCGAGCTATTGGCTTTTGTTCAAGTACAGTACTTTTTTTCTATTATGACAAAATCCACGGGCAATGTTCCTTTCTGAAAGTCCAACAGTCACCAATGTCGCGAAGAGATTTGTGGCTTTTGGAGGAATCTGAGGTTGTATTGTCTTGTTCGCAAAATCCTGTCACGGGTTCCAAACTTCATTTCCCTCGTTATTCAGTAAGATCATTATCAATATCCAGTTCAACTGTTGCAGAATTATTCCTTTAAGGACCTTTTTAATGCTCCAATATTATTCTTGTAAGAAATTTCTTTAAGTGTTCTGTCTGACGACAGGTCCATATGAACAGGATCCTTCCACCCTTTTCTCGGACTGGGACCTGTTCATATACGCTCTTGGCAGATGATGTAGAAGTGGTTTGCCATTGCCTTCTTCTGTGTGTGAATGGAGTAATTGTTGGGATGCCACGGAGAAACCGGGGAAGCCCCCGGAGGAAAACTCCGTGTTGCCTAGACCACGGCCTTGCCCAACACAAGGTATAAATTCGGGCACCGCCGGGAATCGACCCCGAGACCCCAGGATTACAAGGCCAGCGTTCTAACCGCTGGACCACCGTGGCTATATGTAAGAATTTACCTGCAAAACTGTCTGCGGCCAATACGTCGGTAAGTTTCTATCAGACGAAAAGTTTCAATAACACAGAAGACAGGCATCTTCATAGTCGCCGCCTTGAGATCATGAAATGTCAGACAATATATGGTAACACTATAGCAAGAAAACACATAAATTTAGAATTTAATCAAAATACGAGGTGCGATCGGAAAGTTTCAAGACTGTGTCAATAGAGGGCGAACCGGATGTAGTACGAGCTTCTGCCGCTAGGAGGTGCGGCCTACATTCATAGTGAATCAGTGTGCCAGCCGGCATCATCGAATTAGCATTTGTTGCTTAGTTACGGGCGTTTTGGTAGTGCATTACACCGACCCTCCTGCGATTTCGGAATGGCGTGTGCATCAAATTTTGCCAAAGACTCGCCAAAACGGCTACGGAAACCTATGAAATGCTAAAGCAAGCATTTGGGGAGTCCGCAATGGGTCGTGCACAAACTTTTGTGTGGCATTCACGTTTTAAAAATGGCCGAACCTCTGTCGATGATGACGAGCGTTCTGGACGACCATCTTCGAGCACAACGCCCGAAAATGTTACGAAGATTCAGCAGGCCATTCACGAAGATCGACGTCGTACCATCAACGACTTGTGCGACATTGTTGGGATAGGCTATGGGATCTGTCAGCTGATTCTAAAGGAAGAACTCCACATGCGACGCATCATGACAACGCGCCAGCGCACACCGCCCTCAAAGTTCGGCAGTTTTTGGCCTCAAACACCATGGCCGTCATCCCGCACCATCCTTAGCTCCGTGTGACTTCTTCCTCTTGCCAAATATGAAAATTCAGCTGAAGGGAAGGAGATTTGAGACGATAGAAGAGATTCAGGCATAATTGCAGATGGTGCTTGACAGGCTGACAAAGAAAGATTTCCAGGGATGCTTCCAGGCTTGGCAGCGGCGCTGGGATCGTTGTGTTCACTCCCAGGGGAACTACGTCGAGGGTGATGGATGAATTTAATACCTGAGATAAGTGTACGGGTTTTTATACGCGCAGTCTGGAAACTTTCCGATCGCACCTCGTATATGGACAAAATAAAACCATGTGAAATCTGTAGCATCATTACACTGACTTACCATTTCTGCAAGGTTTCTTTATAACATCTGAATTCAAAAGCAATGGTTACTGAAAGAGAACTTTAGTAATGAAAATACAACTGGGCCATTCGAAATCTGCACAAAATGAATAAATCCTGCGGCCTCTCCGCTTTGGAACCTTTGTAATACAATTGGTTGGAATACAATTCGGAACAGCTTATTGTGTAAGCATTAAAATGTTGGAGCACGACATTCGCCTTGGAAAATAATAATATCTAAAATTTAATAATTCCACGTGAACGGTCTTTGTAAAATGTCTGGGAAATTGGAACTTACAGAACAATAACCAGCAAAGGACTTTGGTTGTAGCTTCCTAGCGCTCGACTTTATTATATTATTACAAATAACAGATGGCTAGGAAGATTATTCTCACAAAATCAAGTCCCAGCATTAGAAGTAATTGTGTCTGCCTTTTTATTACTCTTAATGGGACTATTTTATCATACATTTATTCCAACAAAGATCAGTAGACGCGGTAGCCCACGTTTTAACAACAAAAGGATGTATTCTGTTCTTCACTCTGATCGTCCATGTTGTTAGCAATGTAAACTTTGCTTTTATGAGCGTTAAACGTTTGAAAGTTATAGAAATATATATTACGCATGCCAACTTGCCAAGGAAAATGTGTATTAGTCGACGTACTCACAAATTAATGCCGATTATTATAAATATTATATATATAAGGGAGTTAACTCACCACGCATTCTTAATCTCAGTATAAGACCGCGTAACCACTGTCATTAAGTTGTCACAAACGTAAAGACGTAATTGCCGGTCTACTGACAAACCGCGACAGACAAAAGGCGTCTGAATCATGAATGGCAGCGAACCGGCCTTGGACCTTCTGCTTTCATCTTTTAGTTCTTTTTCTCAGTTTTTATTGTTTGTTTGTCATCAGTCTTTAGACTTGAATGATGCGGTCCTCCATTTTCGACTATCTCGCGCCAATCTCTTCATTTCCACATTTTTTGCAACCCACATCCTAAAAAATCTGCGTCACATATTCCCCTTATAATTTTCCCCTTCCATTACCAAATTAACCAATCCTGGGTGCCTCGGAATGTGTCCCGCCATCCCATCTTTTCGTCTCGTAAGATTTTCCCATAGATTTCTTCCTTCGCCTATCCTGTCAAAGATCAGCTCATTTCGTACTTTATCAGTCCACTTAATTTTCAACATTTCAAATGCTTCTACCCTCCTTCTTTCTGCCTTTCCTACTGACCATGTTTCGCTTCCGTATAGCGCTGTGCTCCAAACATATAACTTCAGAAAAATCTTTCTTAATTTCAGGTCAATGTTTGACATCAGTAGACTTCTCTTTTATTCCTATTCTCCGCTTTATTTTGGCCACCTGATGCTTATATACAGTGTGTCCGTAAAATAATGGTGGGGTAACAAACAGTCATAGTTTTGGAACAGAGCAAGATAGAAACATGAAATAAACGTCAAAATAAAGAGAAATTCTCCAAGAATCCTACTTGTTCAGTAGATTTCGATATGCGCTCCTTTAGTTGCCCTGCATACATCAAGACAATATTCGAGCTCTTGTCATACACAACCGAGCACATCCGGTGTAATAGATGAAACAGTTTCAGTGATCCGTTCTTTGAAATGGTCCAAATTTGTTATTTGGACAGAGAACACTTGTTGCTTCACATAACCCCACAAATAAAAATCCATAAGGGTAAGATCTGGAGAGCGTGGAAACCAGGCTATCCACCCTCCTCGTCCGACCCATCGCTGAGGAAATGTTTGGTTTAGGTAATCCCGCACGAATGTGGAGGTGCTCCATCTAACTGGAGAATGAACTTCTCCGGTATTTGGGGCACTGCATACCCTTCTAACGTATCCAGGAAGTTCTTTCCCGTCACAATTTGTTCAGCAAAAAAGAAGGGGCCAATAACTCTGTCTCGCCCAATTGCGCACCTCACATTAACTTTTGGGCTATCACGTTCATGTTCCATAATGCCACATGGAGGTTCATTATCCCATATTTTAACATTATGCAGATGGACTCGTCCCGAAACATGAAACGTGGCCTCATCACTGAACATAAACTTGTCTAAAAATTCCCCATCATGATCTATTGACCTTATAACACAGCACGAATGCACTAGCACTAGAACCTGTTTATATATCGAAAACTTGGAGAGTTTCTCTTTATTTTAACGTTTATTTCATGTTTCTATCTTGCTCTGTTCCAAAACTATGACTGTTTGTTACCCCACCATTATTTTACGGACACACTGTATATTGTAAATAACTCGTCTATCTTTATACTTCAGCCCTATCTTACTCAAGATTTCAAACATCTTATTCCACTTTACGTTGTCTAAAGCCTTCACCAAGTCTACAAATACCATAATTGTATCTTTATTTTTCTTAATCCGTCCTTCTATAATTAAACGTAAGGTCAGAATTGCCTCTCGAGTACCCATACTTTTTCTAAAACCAAACTGATCCTCATCTATTGCCTCTTCAACTTTCCTTTCTATTCTTCTGTATATGAGGTGCGATCGGAAAGTTTCCAAATTGCGCCTATAAAAACCCGTACACTTATCTCGGTTATTAAATTCATCCATCACCCTCGAAGTAGTTCCCCTGGGAGTGAACACAACGATCCCAGCGCCGCTGCCAAGCCTGCAAGCATCCCTGGAAATCTTTCTTTGTCAGCCTGTCAAGCACCATCTGCGATTCTGCCTGAATCTCTTCTATCGTCTCAAATCTCCTTCCCTTTAGCTGAATTTTCATCTTTGGGAAGAGGAAGAAGTCACACGGAGCTAAATCCGGCGAATAAGGAGGGTGCGGGATGACGGCCATGGTGTTTGAGGCCAAAAACTGCCGAACTTTGAGGGCGGTGTGCGCTGGCGCGTTGTCATGATGCGTCGCATGTGGAATTCTTCCTTTAGAATCAGCTGACAGGTCCCATAGCCTATCCCGACAATGTCGCACAAGTCGTTGATGGTACGACGTCGATCTTCGTGAATGGCCTGCCGAATCTTCGTAACATTTTCGGGCGTTGTGCTCGAAGATAGTCGTCCAGAACGCTCGTCATCATCGACAGAGGTTCGGCCATTTTTAAAACGTGAATGCCACACAAAAGTTTGTGCACGACCCATTGCGGACTCCCCAAATGCTTGCTTTAGCATTTCATAGGTTTCCGTAGCCGTTTTGGCGAGTCTTTGGCAAGAGATTCAGGCAGAATCGCAGATGGTGCTTGACAGGCTGACAAAGAAAGATTTCCATGGATGCTTCCAGGCTTGGCAGCGGCGCTGGGATCGTTGTGTTCACTCCCAGGGGAACTACTTCGAGGGTGATGGATGAATTTAATACCTGAGATAAGTGTACGGGTTTTTATACGCGCAGTCTTGAAACTTTCCGATCGCACCTCGTATTATTCTAGTTAATAATTTTGATGCGTGAGATATCAAGCTAATTGTGCAGTAGTTCTCACATTTGTCTGCTCTCGCTTTCTTGGGTAGTGCGAAGTTAATGCTCTTTTGGAAGTCTGATGGTATTTCTCCGGACTCATAGATTTTGGGCACCAGATTGAATAACCTTCTAGTTCCTTCATCCCCCATAGATTGCAATAATTCTGAAGGTATCTCATCTACTCCCACTGCCTCGTTTGAGCCTAAGTCTTTCAGAGCTCTGTCAAATTCATATCGTGTGCTGGATCCCCTATTTCCTCCATATCAACCTCCATCACTTCCTCAATCACACTTGGACAATGTTTCCCCCTGATACAGGCCTTCAATGTATTCTTTCCATCGATCTGCTCTTTCTTCTGTGCTTAACAGTGGTTTTCCATCCCCACTTCTGACGTTAACACACTTACTTTTCATTTTTCCGAAATTCTTTTTGATCTTCCTGTATACTACATCAATCTTACTTAAAAGCATTTCTTTTTCAACTTCTACACACTACTTTCTCAGTCATTTCTCTTTTGGTGCTTTGCAGTTCCTGTTGATTTCATTTCTAAACAACCTGTACTGCTTTCTTCCTTCTTAATTTCGTGGTGTTACTGAACTTAAATTCACGAACACAATCAACAGAGAGTGGTCGTTAATTCTACCACTTACCTACACCAAAACAATTTTATTTTTATTTAACGTCTTGTTAGTGTTTCAGACTGGCGTCGAATTACAAGATGGTCGATGATTGATCAGCTAGAAAATATATTCAATTGATGCAGGTGATACGGCATCGTAAAATAATGTAATAAGCACTTAATCATTGACGAAGCATACGCACACTCAACAGTTGATAACTAATCATTAAATAGTCTAATAACCATTCAGTCACTTCATATCAGTTAACTAAGTTGTCGTACAATAATCTATTTGACTACTCAATTAATATTCGATTTTTACTACTTTTATTCTGTAAACTACCTTCAAAACGAAAATTTTCAAGCTGAACAAAATCCAGTTAAAAAGTACGTCTTTTTTAATGTGATTAATTTAAAATATTCGTGCACGTGTTTTCTCTGCGTTGAAAACGTCTGGGTTAGAATAATATTCTAAAAGGGGTAAAGGAAAATTCTTGGTTGCTAAACGTAATTATTTCCATGCTGTATGAACACGCCAAGGCACGTGATTGTGCGGACAATTACAGATTTCGTCGCTCTGCAGACTTGGCTGATTTCTTATTAATTATCATCTGTAGCTTGAACCGAGTCTAACGAAAACAGCGTGTGAACAGTCTAAATGTATTTGTTAGGGGATATAAAATTTCCAGTTCATGGGGAACAAGAAAATATTGAACAAAATTACAAGTTGTAAGATTTGAGGTTTTCATAGCGGTGAGTATGAAGATTTCTGTCTTCTGGGTTGTTGTGCCTCAGTCATCAGGGCGATTGCCCTGATGACGGAGGCAGTATGACCTCCGAAACGTTGGTAAACATCGACCAGACTACACAGCCCAACAACCCAGAAGACAGAAATCTTCATACTGATCGCCCTGATGACGGAGGCAGTATAACCTCCGAAACGTCGGTTAACATCGACCGGACTATACAGCGCAACAACCCAGAAGACAGAAATCTTCAGACTCATCTCCCTGATGATGGAGGCAGTATGACCTCTGAAACATTGGTAAACATCTACCATACTACACGGCGCAACAACCCACAAGACAGAAATCTTCAGACTCATCTCCCTGATGATGGAGGCAGTATGACCTCTGAAACGTTGGTAATCATCGACCAGACTACACAGCGCAACAACCCAGAAGACAGAAATCTTCAGACTCATCTCCCTGATGATGGAGGCAGTATGACCTCTGAAACGTTGGTAATCATCGACCAGACTACACAGCGCAACAACCCAGAAGACAGAAATCTTCAGACTCATCTCCCTGATGATGGAGGCAGTATGACCTCTGAAACGTTGGTAATCATCGACCAGACTACACAGCGCAACAACCCAGAAGACAGAAATCTTCAGACTCATCTCCCTGATGATGGAGGCAGTATGACCTCTGAAACGTTGGTAATCATCGACCAGACTACACAGCGCAACAACCCAGAAGACAGAAATCTTCAGACTCATCTCCCTGATGATGGAGGCAGTATGACCTCTGAAACGTTGGTAAACATCTACCATACTACACGGCGCAACAACCCACAAGACAGAAATCTTCAGACTCATCTCCCTGATGATGGAGGCAGTATGACCTCTGAAACGTTGGTTAACATCGACCAGACTACACAGCGCAACAACCCAGAAGACAGAAATCTTCAGACTCATCTCCCTGATGATGGAGGCAGTATGACCTCTGAAACGTTGGTAAACATCTACCATACTACACGGCGCAACAACCCACAAGACAGAAATCTTCAGACTCATCTCCCTGATGATGGAGGCAGTATGACCTCTGAAACGTTGGTAATCATCGACCAGACTACACAGCGCAACAACCCAGAAGACAGAAATCTTCAGACTCATCTCCCTGATGATGGAGGCAGTATGACCTCTGAAACGTTGGTAATCATCGACCAGACTACACAGCGCAACAACCCACAAGACAGAAATCTTCAGACTCATCTCCCTGATGATGGAGGCAGTATGACCTCTGAAACGTTGGTAATCATCGACCAGACTACACAGCGCAACAACCCACAAGACAGAAATCTTCAGACTCATCTCCCTGATGATGGAGGCAGTATGACCTTTGAAACGTTGGTAATCATCTACCAGACTACACAGCGCAACAACCCACAAGACAGAAATCTTCAGACTCATCTCCCTGATGATGGAGGCAGTATGACCTCTGAAACGTTGGTAATCATCGACCAGACTACACAGCGCAACAACCCAGAAGACAGAAATTTTCAGACTCATCTCCCTGATGATGGAGGCAGTATGACCTCTGAAACGTTGGTAAACATCTACCATACTACACGGCGCAACAACCCACAAGACAGAAATCTTCAGACTCACCTCCCTGATGATGGAGGCAGTATGACCTCCGAAACGTTGGTTAACATCGACCAGACTACACAACGCAACAACCCAGAAGACGGAAATCTTCAGACTCATCTCCCTGATGATGGAGGCAGTATGACCTCCGAAACGTTGGTTAACATCGACCAGACTACACAGCGCAACAACCCAGAAGACAGAAATCTTCAGACTCATCTTCCTGATGATGGAGGCAGTATGACCTCTGAAACGTTGGTAATCATCGACCAGACTACACAGCGCAACAACCCAGAAGACAGAAATCTTCAGACTCATCTCCCTGATGATGGAGGCAGTATGACCTCTGAAACGTTGGTTAACATCGACCAGACTACACAGCGCAACAACCCAGAAGACAGAAATCTTCAGACTCATCTCCCTGATGATGGAGGCAGTATGACCTCTGAAACGTTGGTTAACATCGACCAGACTACACAGCGCAACAACCCAGAAGACAGAAATCTTCAGACTCATCTCCCTGATGATGGAGGCAGTATGACCTCTGAAACGTTGGTTAACATCGACCAGACTACACAACGCAACAACCCAGAAGACGGAAATCTTCAAATTACAAGTTACAAACAGGACATGGAGTTCCAAAGCTTCAACGTCTTCATTGTATGACCCCCCTTTGTCTCTCCGACTTGCATTTTCATTAAAGCATGCATCGATTTTTGAAAAGCTTCCAATCTCCCTGCCTTTTGTTCCTACGCTAAAACTTTAAGAGTTTCCGAGAGCAACTTCAGACGAAATAAACATCCGCTGAGTGACTCAAAAAATTCTCACCCCATTAAGAAAATCAGGAGTTTTGTGCAATGCTTAAAACTGTACAGCGCTGGACCCCATCCTGAGTCGCATCAGCCCACATCCTGTTTGTCACCATCCATCCTTCCATCTACGACTAGTTCTGCCGAATTACGTCTTCTGTTCAGGCTTTGCTACTGACTTTTGTTTTGTAGTGAGTTATTGTAAAGCTCCCGCAAAATCCCAGGCTGGTGGACAAATTTCCAGCCCGTGTGACCTCTTAATCAATATATTCAGAGCTTCATTCTGTTTCAATAGGTTACCTGATCCACGAGCAAACTGACGACGAAATGAAATTACAAGGCTTCTGCAAGTAATTACGAGGCCACACACGCCATAAAGGCTATTCCACTTATGCACTAAAGTTCTCGCTTTAATGCAAAATATTCAGTAATCATTAAAAAGCTAATGGTCGCTCAGTTAATAAGAAAATTTCCAAAAGTTCATTAGCATGCTCACAACAGCTCACCGATTGACTGTAACCAAAGACATATGAATACTACCCATATCATAACACCTCGCTTTATAAGAACTATTTTAATATTATCCTGTCATATATGCCGCCTGAATTAATTTGAAATGCAGGTGTAATTTTGCCCACGGTGACTGATTTTTGTGTGCGAGAACCTTGCACAGAGGTGGTTAAGCACAGAAGAAAACATTTTTTGGCTCGAATCGCTTAGTCTCAACGACACAATTTTTTGAAACTTATTTCTCGACTGATGGTGGACTTCTTTGCCTGTGTTCGCCCTTCATTTTCGTTTATACCCCAGTTCTTCTGCGTTTTCTCCTTTCTGTCCACCAACAAATTAAAGCAGTTCAACGTCAGTTCGTATCAAATCGACAAACGTCCGTCGCGCGGTACTAAGTTCCTCATTGAATTCGTATATGACATTTATTTTGTACATAAGTTTCTTTCAATTAATGTCATTTAAATAAACACGTTGGTAAATGTAAAAGGGTTTTGATGAAGAAGGTAAGTTCCTTCTTGTTTAACTGATAATGACAGAGGTGTTGAAGTAAACTGCGTTTCTCTGATTATTTTAACAACCCATCAAAACAAATAAATGATTTACTATTCTATTCAAGTTAGTAGCTGTTTTATAAAGGCACTTTACTTTGTAATGACTGACTAATCCGTTTCAGTGACCGACCCACCACAAAATGAATGTATTTTGTTACGTAAGGCCCATAACATATAAAGGAGAGCGAGAGAAGATATTCAAACGAAACTCCCGGAAATTAGCACGTGTTCCTATTAATTCGTAACAATTTGTTTTTATTGGTTTTAATCTGCAGTTATTTTTATTTTATTATATTTGTTATGTTATTTATGTTATTTATATTTTGCAGGATATTTTACACTGCAATGAACTCCTTTGCAACTTACCTGCATTTTACAATTGAGTAACATTCAAATGTATGAAACAAGAAATGCTTACGAGTATTTGATAAAGTTCGATACCACAGTACTTAGTTAACATTCGACTTACGATTAATTCATTATGTATATTTCCCAAAGAAAATGCAGGTATAATAGAAATATTAAGTTCAACTACTGCCATATATTTTCGGTTACGCCGATCACAAAATTAAGAAAAGCCGTTTCAGTGTGTCAACACTGCAATCCTCGTTGACAAGAATGGGCGATTTGATTCTGTAAAATTATGAAAAAGATGGCTTCCTTTCAATTAATTGTCTGCAATATTGACATATGTGTCATGTGACGATGATGCTGTTCTGGACAGTAAAACCATGAGTACTTGTAGGTAGATGCTGACGTTTCGTGTGTGTGTGTGTGTGCAGGTTAAATATTTACAACTTGCGTCGGTAAATAACGCACTTTCGAAACGCCCGTGTTCTCCTTGTGTGATATAAACACCTCTGAAACGTTATATTTGACAAATACGTCAGTGTGGGTCATTCAGTTGATTACCGACGATCAATTTTGAGGCTAAGTACCGAAATAGTTAACAAACCTGCTTCAATAATTTGTAGAAGAAAATAAATAAATAATAAATATTCTCCTTTCCACCTGAGTCCCTTCCTCAGAATGCCAGGCTACTTTATACTCACGGCTTCCTTGTTTCTCCTATTCATTATTTGCTTTCAAGTCTTCGAAAGCACAACTGAACTTTATAACAACATTTATTCAGTGTCGTGCCGTTTGAAAATGAGGGGAAAATATTTGTTATTTTGCAATTTATTTTAAGAAACTTGTCACGAAGCACCATTTTCAGCGCCCATCACACTGTCTAACGTTCCGGTCTTAACCGCTACGTTAAAAGGAGCTTGGACTCGAATCCGGCTCGAGGTATCGATACTCCATACACCGAAAATGTCACGACATGATGAGTCAAAATGCGTCGTTAACCTACTCCAGCCAGGTGGTAGCCGGCATAACGCTTGGCTGGATGAAGCTGGCTAATGATGCATTTCATCTAACCGGTTCTGCTTTGTTTCACTGTGTGTAGTACCACAGATGACAGATGCTAAGCAGACAAGTACGCTTTGTGCTTCAGTGAGCATCTGTGCAATCGTGAGGGAAATTTATCCCCGGATGTTAACTAAGCAAGGGGGCGTAGGTCTGCTGTAAGCGTTTTAAAATTGACCTTAAATGGAGGTGAGTGATTGACTCATAGTCCCAGCTGATTTGCTCCCAAGCACTAGACATCGTTACCCACGGGATAGGAGGTTGAACGGTCTGGAATTTGCGGCGAAGAAAAAGTATCTCTGCCGGATATCGAACTCCGTTCGTCCAGACCGTAGCCTAGACCCTTTAAGCTACTGACTGTTCGGTTTGCAATATTCGAATCGCTCTTTCCTTCAGGGGCATTACAACATCGTGTAGTAAATCAGGCCGAGAAAACATCTGGGCATCTCAAGTAGACCTGAAATTATATTTCACTTTTTGACCTGCGAAAATTTAATTAAATCTCGTGTTCTGCAACTTCCGCTAATAAACCTAGTTCGGAAATAAGTGTGAAATTAAACACGTTCAAAATTTTCACGCTAGCATTTCAACGGAGACAAAGTCTGTGCTTCAGGGTTTATAGAGACCGTACTGCTACTCGTACGTTGTAACACTTCGATTAAGCAGATTTAGTAATTAATTACCCTCCTCTTTACGCTAAAATTCAAGTGACACCAGAACCTACCTTTGGCACGCGCATTTAATTAATTTAACTGATATAAATAAACATGAAAAATGATCTGATTTTCATGATGACAATTTCAAGAAAGGCAAAAGTATCTGTTCGGAACAGAACTCTTCATTTCTACTGAGCGTCTAAAGACCTTACAGTTAATTGACTGTCACTAATTAGGACAGCGTTTATATTTTCCCGACATAAATTCATTACCAATAGTGTTATTACACTGAACATCAATTACTGTATATAAAAATTATGTTAGGTTACGTTAATTCAATTATTCTGACTTCTACACCCACGTCGTATTTAGAAGTTAATAGCCGCATGACTGTTCAAGATATTTACCGCCTTCAGGATTCCCAAATGTTCATTAATATGTTGGCGTCACTTTGCCAGTAGACTCCACTCTGAGCGTAGTTCACACCCTCACGAACTTCTTTATGCCCCATTTTAATATTGTTCACCTCATCTACAAGTACCGCCAAAATTTTCGTTCTGCGTTATTGAAATTTCTGTTCAAAATCGTTATATTGTGTCAACTACCATACTTTATCTTGTCAAGTCATATTTACAATATTCAAAGTTCTTTGTTCATTTATTTCTACAGTAAGAGACAGGAACTTCATCAAGTAAACAGTCCGTTAGGAGTTAAAATTCTACAACGGTACATTTCCTCCGAGTTTTATTTATGAGTTGTGGAATTTGTTGCCATGTTCAGGGCAGTTCTAATTTGAACACGTATGTCACATGAATGATGTATAATATTTACCTGGAATTCGTCTTGCAAAAAATATTAGTCATGTGCACATTAGTCTCTCCTACAAAAGTGTCTACATATTACGTGTCCCTGAATTTTCAGCTTACGACAAATTTAAGACACCTACAGATAGCGGTTAAAACGCTGGCCTTGGAATCCTGGGGTCTCGGGTTCGATTCCCGGCGGTGCCGGAATTTATAACTTGTGTTGGGCAAGGCCGTGGTCTAGGCAACACGGAGTTTTCCTCCGTGGCATCCCAACAATTACTCCATTCACACACAGAAGAAGGCAATGGCAAACCACTTCTGGATCATCTGCCAAGAACGTATATGAACAGGTCCCAGTCCGAGAAAAGGATGGAAGGATCCTGTTCATATGGACCTGTCGTCAGACAAAACACTAAATAATAATAATATCATCCTCCTCAGTTCATGCTCTATTAATCAAGTGTTCGTTTGAGAACGCACGCTGTCTTTCGATAATGATTTCTGCTTGTTATTAGCTTGAGTTTTGGGTTCACTATATGAGGTCGGCTTTGAAGAATAGGTCACTCGTAACTTTCTGCTGAGAACTGGGGAAATTCAATGTGGAAATTTTTATAAATAGTGTAAACAAAAATTAACATCCGATATCCTTCGTATTCAGTGAGATAATATCGACATTGACAATAGTGATGGTGCTAATGCTTATATAATAAGATTATAATATCCAAATCGAAAAATGTCTAGAGGATTTCGTAAACGAATCTGCACAAGAAAGAAATGTTTTTGATCGTGCGGATTCAACAGCAGTCGGCAAGAAAACGTTATTAAGATAATAATTGTGAAATGAAATCGCAAAATGCCGGAAGGTGATTCTTCTGGTGACCGTTGACAGGGCAAGACACGTGAGCCCCTGATGACGTGGGCCTTCGACCAAGAATGAGATTATTTTGATTGGAGTAGCTGTTCGGTATTAAAATACTGCACTGCACAGAATAATAATTTCTTCTTTCCGTTTAATTATTTAGCCTAAACACGAATTCGAAAAGATTTTCACTAAATTTAAGCCCGAGAGTCGCGGCCTAGCAATACGTACTCCTGCTTCGTGTCCCGGAGGACCCAGATTCATGGTTTCGACCACAAGACCGAATATCATGTGACTTCCCTTCACCCCTCAAGCACAGCGCTGTTGTAGAAACTTCAACTACACCAAACAATATTTACAAACTTTAATTCCATGTATATCTTGTACGACGATACATTTTACGAACATAAGTTGAAGTAATATTTGAGTTTAATTTTATTGTGGACCAATGCGGACTAAGAGGTGCTCCCGGAAAATGTTTAATGTAGATTCTGCGTTACGGAATTTCGGGCAAGCGAACAGGTACAGAATTTACCTTGCCATCATATTCCAATTTATAAAAGGCTCGTGATATGTACAAATGTTCCACAGGCTACAAGCGGACTGAAGACATCTTGCGTTATGGGGGCTGGAAAAATTTGCGTGAACAGAAGGTTCACGCATGTCCTGGTGGTCAAAGCAAGAAGGATAAGATTGGTGAAACATGTAGCACACATTGGAAACATTAGAAAATTTTCGTCAAAAATCCCAAAACAGAGAAAGCCACTTGTAACACCTAGATGTAGATTGGGTGATAATATTAACACGAATCATTAAATAATATTATTAAGCTGTAGACTACAATTACTTTTCTTGGATTAGGTACCCGTGGCGGGTTCATAAATATTGAACCTTGGTGTTCCAAGACAAGCGGGTGAGTTCTTGACCACTCGAGTGGCTAATGACTTCTTTGTCGGATCGTCTATAATAGTGGTATTCAACCTTTTTTGTTCGCGTACCCCCAGATATAATTTCTCTTTAACTTTGTACCCCCAAAGTTGTTGGTGTATAATTCAAGTAATACATAGTATATAATCTCCCAAATCGAATGTCCTCACGCCCGGTTCTCCTGTGGCTAACCCTAAATCTGGCCCTGATTATTCAATGTTTATCATAAAATAATATATATATTTAAATTTCACGTACCCCCTAAGATCTCTTCGCGTAACCCCGGGGGTACGCGTACCCCAGGTTGAATATAACAAAGTAAAGCAGTCCCGCTACACGCCAAGTTGGCGCTTGGCGGGAGAGTGGTATAGCTCCTACTCATTCTTAACCTTTAACCATTAGATGGGGGTGAGTGGTCAGCATCACGCCCCGGCCGCGATTTACCTCCGGATAGGAGGCTGGGTGGGCCCCAGAGCAGGTACGGGCGCAGAGGCTAGACGAAAAATCCTCTGCCCTCGTCGGGGTTCGAACCCCAGTCGTCCAGCCTGTAGCTAGTCACAATAATGGCTTAGCTATTCCGACTCATATGTACCGCCATACGATTAGATAACTAATTTGGTGGAAGAAGTGTGCTCGCTGGTGCAGCCACGTGACATACTGTAGCCTATCCACGATGTTTGAATTCGAATGAGATGAGAGGGTTTAATAATAAACGCAGTGCAGTGAAGTGGAGACGTCTGTCTGATAGCAGCTGACAGAGCTCCCTTGTGTTTGGAGTAAGGAATTTCTGCTACTGGTACGAGTGCACAGGCGAGCCAACTGGCACCGGCGATCAGTCGGAAGAGAGAATGCCAGTGTTGTAACAATTATAATGGGATTCAAAGAATTTGACTGTCGGACGAAGAACATGGAGACTGAATTCTAACTGAAGAATGCAAGTACTTTCTTTGTATTTATCACCCGATGTACCTTTAAGGCAATAAATACTCCTCATTGTACGCATTTTGTACTCCGAACAAGGAAACAGACTTAAATAATTACATCCAAAAGTGATAGTTTAATATTATATAAAGTAAAGTAATAACTTCTCAACGTCTGCACAGTATATTTAGCGTGTTAGATCAAAGTTAAATGACATTATCTCCTAAGCATATTTTAATATTATAAACTCATCTGTTCCTCCTTTTGCAAACTGGACTCTCAATAACCCAGAAGACGTTCAATAAATGAAAGACTAATTCCTTTGTTGTTTTGATGCCTTTTGCAATTATTCGTACAAAAGGAGAAAACAGGCTGAAAATATACCGGTCGGTATTACACACTCGTAACCAAGTCCGGAAAACTTGTCAACAATAATAAACAAATCATCATACCTGATCGATTGAAAAGACGGCTTCTGACAGGCTAAAACCCTGCTTACGTCGTAAACAGAAGTCTCGTTATTGAAAACAGAAGACGCACGACACAGTACGTTCCTCTTGCTCCAACCGCATCGAACCTTGTGGCTAGAGAAACCGGAAATAAGCGAGGGTAGGACTGGGCGTCACGTGACCTACTACGTGAGTGTGCAGTGCTTGATAACGAAAATCAGAAATAATACAGATTTGGCAACTGAGCTACCGAATATACGATGCGATCCGCGTTACAACAAATCGCGCATGGCTCAGTAATTTCAAGTGCTTCTTCTAGAACAATTTCAAGGTAACGACACGTTCTTCTCCGCCGATGATTTGTCCAAGTTGTAAAGTTAAAATCCAACGTTTCGGATAGGGCAAATTTACTGTTATGATGTGATACTGGGAACGACCCGTTCTTCAAGTGCCTGAGCACTGCGGGTCCCAACCTTTCGTTGGCTTGATCTATAGACATTTTGGTAGGACTCCTTGGTCGAGGGATTAGCCCATCTCGTCCTGCTTAATAACACAGATGACCTCAATTTGCATAAATGTTGATGTATCTGTATGTATTTTCAAAAGGAGCTTACCGTCATGATGTGCAGGCGAGAAGCTTCGTTTGAAGTTCCTCTTTTTAGAAACGAGACATTGTTTTGAGAGCCACAGAGGCCTACATGTTTGGCACTGACTAACGCTGTAAAGCGTGACGTATTGACATAGCCCCGTGCCTACCCGATCAGTTTGCACTTCTGTTCAGACCACACATGCACGTTTAATCTCCAGCCTGCGGTGGAAACGTAGATCAGAAATCAGCTATCCTCTCTGCTATTAGCTCTTCAGCAGTGTTTAATAGGTCGCACTGACCCGGTGTCCTACGTGAGCGATTAAATGCGAGCGGTGCGAGTTGCGTGGGTGAAGCGGAAATATCAAACTGGCTGTTTGTGTGGCGCTGTCCTAGGTTACAGCGAAGCGGTCGGCGGCCAAAGTCCGAGATCAAATATTTTGATATTTTCGCGCAGGTCGCTGCGCTGGCCACTAAGGCGCATGCGCAAGGAAGCTCTGACTGTGCAGTACAGGGAAGCTAGCAACGCTGCGATGGTGACTTTCATCCGCTCTAAGAGGGAGGGGGGGTTGAAGTCCTTAAAAGACCCTGAGCATGCAAAATGGGGATAACTGCCACAGTGAGAACAGATACGCCCTCACAAGGACATGATTACGCAGCAACCGAATAACGAAATAGGCTAAAAGAGAATTCCCGTGTAGATTACGTTAGAGTGCAGTCATTCGCTCTTTGTCGTCAAATGTTCGTGTTTTTAGTGTCAGATTACAGGAGACTAAGAAATTTTGGGCTGCAACGGTAGAATAGAACTGAATATGCAATTTGCAAAATCACACGAGATAACTTATAGAGAGAACTGAGATACTGCTACCATGGTAACACCAGATGTAAATAAATACACCTTTTCCCACATCAGTCCATGTCCTCACTGCGCTTCAACAGCCTTTTATGACATCTGTTTCCTAATGAAACAACATGAGTCGTGGACTCTTGTCATTTGTCTTCTGGATGACAATTTAGGCTCTGTCCCGTAAATAACCCGCTAAGGCCCACTACGATTTAAATTGGCCACCTTAGCAGTGGAAAAACACTTTCCCATAAGTTACGTAGTGTTTCTTCAACATTTCGAGAGGGCCAGTAAAAACAACATTAGTCCAAAAATTTATTTAGTTTGTAACTCTAGATGTAAAAGATGTTGGTGAACTAACTGCATTAAAAATTATGTTATTTCCGTTTATTCGCTGTTAAAAGTAAACAAAGCGAAAGAGGAATAGCTTCCTAGCATGCCTTCTTTTTATTTCTTTACGTGAATGTCGTGGACTTGTGTGGTTTCCATCGGAACTACCTTCCACTAGAAGTTTATCGAAATGACAATTCTGTTTTCACGAACAGAACACATTATTACATTTGCAAATCACCGCCGCTGAGAAAGATGTAAGCCTCACTCAAAAACTATTATGGGTTCTCCTAACAGTTATGTCTGTTCATAATGAAAAAGAAATGCCAATTAAACCTTTGCGAAATCTTTCGACGGAAAAAGACTATGAAAATATATGCAACAACCTGGATTAAACTTTATTTAATGGATTGCCTGAAAACAGTAAACTGTAATATTATGGTAATTCTTTTCTAAGCTTCAAGTGTATTTTCGCGCTTATAACGAAGGTATGAAGTACCTCTGAAACGTCGATAAACCTCCACCAGACTACTAAACTCAGAAGACAGTTATCCTTTTTATAAGCTGATTAAGGTGTGTCAAAGTTTAGTTCGAATGTTCAGTTGTAAAATATCTCGACATGCAGATCTGAGTTCTAATTCCACATTAATTCACCTTTAGAACATTATACACGACCAATAAAAAGAATTTCGAAACGTTAAATTTTCGACAAAGACGTACTTTCAGTGTAACGTCGTGTAAAATTATTACACAACGTTAAACTTTAGAACTGAATCAGTGACGTTATATTTATGAGGTCAATAACCTTTTCGTGGGTGTAGTGTCTGTCTGTGAGATGGCTTTATTGTGGAGGATTCCCCACACACTTTCACGGCTAGTTGGGGATTCCCACATCCTGGAAATGCCACACCCAAAGACTTTCGTAGGCATTTACGTAACATGTAAAGAGTCCGTTGTTTAGAAGGATTTCAGGAGACCAACAGCTGCAGTTTTGCATATTTTGGTTATATTCCATTGAAAGGTCGAGGCAAAAGGAATAATATACGAAACAAAGAAATCATTAATGGAAAACACAAATAGGCTAGACATAATGACACTAAGAATGACCACATTTATTTCAAAAATAAAATACATCAACTTACATAAATAACATGTCTGAATCTGTGTGCACATTTAGGATGTGCCGTGTAGTCCGGTACAAGTTTACCCAAGTTTTAGGGGCAAACCCTGCTTCATCATGGGGCTCTCATGATAGAGGGGGCAAGGACCACACGGCGCAAGGGCCTAAAAGAAAGTCAGTTAACTTATGTGTTTACGTTTTACCAACAGATCAAAGTGACATCTATAGAGTCGACGACGACTTCACAGAGTGTACAAATCTTTGACGGAAAAAGAAATATATACAAAAGCCTATTTCACTAAACATCAAATTCGAGATATGTACAATATTTCAATGGAAATAGTGGGTATTGTGCGTGATGACGCAGCTATGAGGACACTCTACGCCCCTCTTAGTTCACGGGTCTGTGAATTTCTACGACGACGCCTCCAGCGACCGGGAGACACCAAGTCGAAGACGGAGATCGCGTTTGAAACTCTTCTGTAACAAAGCAAAATTAGTTAAATTACGATTAGTGACAGATTTTTGTTTATGATAATATAAAATGTGATACGGAGACAGCGTTTACAGCTCAATAGTAGAAATACGATGTGTGCACTGCAAGTCATTCCTTAAAATGTCTTCTATTTTTAATGAATAAAATGCGATCTAATAACGTAATTGTGAATGCGGATGATTACTGTACCAACTTAAGTCTCATAACTAAGTCATAAAACCAATGTTCATCGCCAACTCTTTTGTATTCTATGAACTCTGGTAGCCCTGATTTAGTTCGAGGTTTTACTCAGTTCATTTCGAAAATGTTGAAATATTATCCTAAAATATGCTACAAATGTCCCTACATTCAACGGAAAGTAACTTTAGCTGTTTAAAAAATGTTGTTTAATAACCAAGCAATCGATTACATTTGCCGGTCATATTTGATAAGCTGTCCATTGTTTTAATACAGAGCAGGCGAAGACCTTGAACGTGTCCCATTGCCACAGCAACGCTCCCAAGCGGCCTGCTTGTAAGTAAACCTACGCACAGAAACGCGAAGCTAGCAGTTTGGAGGTTAAGTGGTTAAAACATGGAATACTAACCGGTTTTCTTTCCAACCCCAAAACCACATCTGCAAATTAAATTAAATTTCTTCAAAATACCCCTGGGAATACATCCGGTACTTCAGTTCTTGAAATAAAATTCTTTCGTAACGATTGGGACATTTATATGCGAAGAACTTTAAAATCCTGAATACTTCCCCATATTTTATTTGGTAATATAATTAATGAGGGCCAGACAGGCGGGCGAATGTGTCAGGTGAAAATGTATATAAAATTTCTGGGTTACAATCTAAAAGCAAGAGACCATTGGGAGGGTTCTGGTGTACTTGTGAGAAAGCTAAAATCGATTGTGGGCCTTGCATTGGAACAGGGAGCGTTCCATTGAAAGCCAAGAATATCTTGACTAGCTGAGCTCACTGTCAGTCTCTCAAGGATTCTGCCCCACGGAGGCCTAATGTTAAAAATGAATATAGTGAATTATTCATGTGGCTGAAACTTAAATGTTTAATTGACGAGTAAAAAACTACACCTCAAATGAAATAATGTATTCAATATTATTTTAAGTACAACAAATGTCAAATAATACTCTGAAAAAATTTGAGTTCTGATAGCAGAATGTTTGTGTAATAATTCATTGTATGCGTATTACTAATAATGTTATTCTAGCTATATTATTGATAATTTAAATGCATGAAACATTATTTACCTGTTTTGTGGACCTTCGTATTTTTTAGCTGAAACAAATTAATTAGTCGGGGTATTCCATTTTATCGTAAGAGGAATTAGCACGATGTAAATTAGATACAATTAAATGAATAGCAGCTTTGTGATATATTCCAGTTCCTTGTAATTATAAGGTAAGTGAATTACGTAGGAGGAATTAAACACTCGTTCACGGAGAGACACAGAAACGTATTTTTCTCTGCGGAAGGGGGGGGGGGGTTGAATTTAAATGAAATTTCTCAGAAATTTGGTGCACAGATCGGAGAAGAATATGAAATGCTAACTGTAAAACTCCGATAAAAGCACGAGCCAAGAAGGGGTCTCCATTCGCATAATTAAATGCGATAACAGTTTCGGTAACGACTACACGATGATGGCAGAAACTTCACAATGCGAAACTTTATAATTTGTGCCCTACTCGTTTAACATAAGACATCTGTAAGGTTTAGCGCCATGAAAAGAAAAATGTACAATGGAGTCCGTTCTTAGGCAAATTCTACAGGTTTCCTTCTTCCAACGCTGGAAGCATGAGGAACTTCAAATATGTGAAGAGACACGTGCCAACTTATTTCGTCGTATGTGGTGGTCTAGCGGTTAGAACGCTGTCCTTGTAATCCTGGGGTCTCGTGTTCGATTCCCGGCGGTGCCCGAATTTATACCTTGTGTTGGGCAAGGCCGTGGTCTAGGCAACACGGAGTTTTCCTCCGTGGCATACCTACAATTACTCCATTCACACACAGAAGAAGGCAATGGCAAACCACTTCTGGATCATCTGCCAAGAACGTATATGAACAGGTCCCAGTCCGAGAAAAGGATGGAAGGATCCTGTTCATATGGACCTGTCGTCAGACAGAACACTAAAAGAAATAATAAAATAAGATCGCACGTCTACGATGTTTTATTGTCTCCTCCGATGGATTAGAACGTGATCAATTTGATTATGGGTCATCACGTCACTGGAAGTCCAAATGTGTTTATGGACATCATGTTGTGGGAATTTTGTGATTTTGACAATCACATATTTGGATGTGGCAAAGTTCACTAATCTCACCTCACCCCATTGTCATTACCAAATTCATGTAAATTCTCACTCTCTATATTTGGTCTAGAAATATCCTCCCGATCAATTTTGGCTGAATTTTTATGCGGTATCTAATAAACTGTAGAAATAAACGCTCTAATTCTCCATAAAAAGATGTCTTTTACATTTTCATCCTGATCTTCAGTTTGTGCATGCACATTTCAAAGAATAATGTCACACCATCGACCACGAATGATTAAGTCATTAATAAATTCTTTAATTTCAAATTTTTTAACTGCCGGCTGAAGACCTCTTTTCACCAAAAAAAACAGTTCCCAGGCCGTGGTTCTTATTCTCTTTTCCATGGTGTAATCAGGCCACCCAACTCCTGCATTCCTACAACATTCAAACTACATTTCCCTACTTCCATAGCTAATATAACCCACGCCCCTGTTCTATATAGGCTCCTCACGTTCCACGTTCCAATTCTCAGGCTCTATAAAACACGGCCTACGTCGTAATTCCATAAAATCCATCCTAATCCAAGGCTTTGATGTTGTTTTCGTAACATTTTTACTGCGAAGGGTTGTTAGCCCTACACCCAACCCCCAAATTAGAAGACCATCCCTTATCGGCTGTCCGCGACTGCTTATTCAATACATTCGCAGCTAACCTCCGTAACTGGAGGACGCGCCTTGCCTTGGTGTCAGGGACCCACCGAAAATTCACAGTTAAGTTTTTATTTACATTTCGCGGATTCCAACTTTAAAGGTTCTTATAAACTTATAAAATAGTGTTGTCGCGCACGACTGTTATTTGTATTGCTTTTTATAGGTGCGAAACCCACTGACGCGGCGCGGTTATACTGTGCTTGCCGCGCGTAGTCGCCTTGTGAAAGTCGCGAGTTAATAAACCGCGAGCGACTAGTCGCGCCAGTGGGTCCCTAGCCTAAAGCACTTTCAGACATTGAATGTGGCTGTTTCCTACCTCAGAGGATTGACAATTTCCCGCTGTCTCTCAACAGCGATGGCTGTGACGGTGAAGGCCGCCACGTGGACGAACGGAGTGAATGAGCAACGTGACGTGGGGCAGGTTCCATTGTTGGAACAGCGCATTCTGAATCTGTGGAAACAAACGAATACGAAACTGCCCCCTGAGGGCAAATATGTAAAATATTCACCCACAACTACTCTGCGGCGAAAAAACATGAAAAATTCAATACACCTCACAAAAACGTATCCGAATCTTAATAATTCAAAGACAGTAAGATAAAAAGGACAGACACGTCCATTTATTTCATGGATGTGAGAAATACATCTGACCGAAGACACCTACAATTTAACAAGGAACAGCCAGACCTGTAAATCGAAATATATCTCAGTGTCATGTCAGGATAATGTGGAGAATGTCGACAAAAAGCCCCATTAATTATTTCATAACGATACCACAGATATAATTTAAATCATATTAAACTGCCTGTATCCTTAATGAATTGCAATTACGCTTAGTTCTTATTTTTTTTAAAAAAAATTCAAGTGTAATATTAAGTCGCGTCGAATAATACAATCATCGACATACTAGAAGGGATTCTGGAGAAATTCGTTTTTACCTAATTTAAGGTGCTATTCCGACATGTCAGGAGTAACTGAGAAAAACCGTGGAAAGCAGAGTCTGGATAGACGGTCTCAGGGGTTTACGTATTCACCAACCCCGTCCAACAACTTGATCCAGCGCACTGAGGCCCTTCACAAAGAAATCCTGGCGGAACACCTTTAACCAGGTCGTCACTGCACCTATAACACTCATTCACACAAAACAACAACGGCGTTTAGAGGAACCCGTGGTCGCCCTCGGTGGACTAGTGGTTTGCGTGCTCGCCACTGGACCCAAGGTGCGCCCTACCGGCGATCGTGGCAACACCCAGAGACCGGGAGGTGGTACGGCCGTAGGATTACAGAGGTTAAAACCAAAATAATATAAAAGCAGTTCCAAATAATCAAAATATATTAAAAGTATAAATTAAAAAGTACATACCGAGTGAAGTCAAGTAACGAAACCAACAGCCAAACAAAACTCACTCTGCCTGGGATACCGACCAGCAACTTTCGACATATCCAAAACCGAACGCAAGACTAGACGTAGCTCACAACAGGCAGGAAAATGCTGTCTTCAGGCCCTCTCTCTCCGGCGGCGGACACACACAGACTGCCCGTCGCACTGACTCGTAATGGCATCGTAGCCAGCGGCTCCAAAGATCGCGGAGATGCGGGAGATATGTCACTCCGAGCCACGAGGCATGGCTCAGAGGTCGATTAATTTTTAAGGGTGATAAAAATCCGTAGCACAACTTCCTTCGGAGGTGGAAGTAAAGCGGCCGGTCCCATTTCGTAGATTTACGGCGTGTAAAAGAACCTTACGAGATGTTTCGTAAGCAAAATTCTAGCGGCCATTTCTCGCCCAAAAAGTCTCCTGGTTAACTGGTAGATGGCTCTAGCAGTCAAGTCAGGATTGAGTAGAAATTGTGCATAGACAGTAGGCTAGTCACTCACTACTCATAAATGCACGCTTCAAGACTAAGAAACCTCCGGAAGGAGGCTGCGATGACCCCCTATTTTGTTAAGCTACTAATAGACAGACAGAAAGGACCCGGGCTGTTGCTTGTGGTGACGCGCGCTGTCGTGAAGCAAGGTCACGCTTTTTGGAGTCTATCCTGCCATCTTTTGACGAACAGCTTCACACATCCATCCATTTCGCACTCATCACCTCTATTTTTTAACGGCGTTCTTAAGTTTAAGCTAGTAGGAGAATAGCAAAGTACGATTAATTCAGCGGTCACTTCCCCTCTTGTTGTGACGTATCTCAACGTCAGATTTACTGTCTACGCAGGCGCGAGAGGGGCGAGAACAGCTGATCACACGCGAATGACAGACATTAACTTGCCACCGAGAGAAGGGATCAGTCGGTAATACAACCTGCGAGCTGGCAGAGTGATAGCGGGCATAAGGGAGAACTAGCTCGACAAAGGCCACGTTTATTGTGGCAGGTTTTTGTTGAAGGTACGGTTCTGGGAAGATTTCTTAGATTTTGTGTGTGGTCATGAGATAGTGGGGCGGGAGGAGAGGTTTTTGAAATTAAAGGGTTTGTAAGCTACTGTAAAGAAATAAGAATTATCGCGGGATGTGTTAGGAATCCAGGAGGATTAGTAATCTACACGAGGGATTTTATATTCCAAATTTTAAAAGAGAGTTGGAGGAAAAGTATGAAGATGTTGAGCGTTAGGTTCGCGGATACGGAATTTTTCATAGTGGGGATATGAACGGTCGGGTAGGAGTGTCAGACGGGTTGCATACGTCCTAAGACGCGGCGACAGACATGGACGGACCCTTAAGGTAATCTTTCCTCACGTCAGAGCGTCATTCTTAGTGGTCGCTGTCATGGACACGGAAGTATTTATGAGTAACGACGTACTCGGTCTCCAGACAGAACGGAAGGAGTTTGAGAAATGTAAATTCCAAATGAAGGTGCACACGCACTTACCTGAAAGGGTGAGGATAACATGCCAATGACGTCAGCGAACGCCAGTTGCATGCACCGAGTTGTGGCGACCACCCACGTGATCAGGATATACCCAAAGACTGCAAAGGGCGAAATCATTCCGAAGGAAAAAATCAGCAAATCAATGGGACTTGTCGGCACTTCAGACGGATTTTCAGAAGCGTCCTCCGACTTCTCCTCTGGTAACTCTATATTTCTCTTCGTGCTGCTGTAGCTGTCCAGATACATTCTGCTTGTGATGATCACTCAGCGAAGTCTGTCACACTTCTTGAATTTGATCGTAAAAGTCGTCAGTTATTATCATCACTACAGTTACTTCCCAATGATCCATTTGATGGGAAATTTTGAGTGGGAGTACGCGCCAATCTGAAATAAGGAAAATTTCAAGCTTAGTTTGTTAAATTTTATCATACTCTCCAGAAGGATATATAAATGAAATCGCTTAGCATAACTTACAATAAAAACCAGGCCAAGGCAATCTTTATGCGTCTAGGACGTCGAATGTCCTTTTCTGGAGTTGTCAGTGCCAAAGAAGTTTTAATCTAATTTTGCAGAGGAGTTAAGACGCCAGCAAGGAATTTAGAAACGTAGGCTAATATAAACAGATGTGAACGCGTGTGGGGCAGATGAGAAATTAGTACCAACTTTCAACCCAAAAAGAGAGGAAACATGAAAGGGAAGATAATATTTAAATCTTGTAACTAGCAACCAGACCGACTTGCGCAGTAAATCGTTGCTGGCTGCCGAATAACGACAGACACAGATCCTTTTACGGCTTTAACAAACGTTGTCCTAGCATAAAATTTGAAAAAGTCATCTTCAAAAACATTTCAAATATTTCGAAAATTTTGGGTTTTGCTCGCATTTTAGTTAATTTGCATTTTTTGATTTTTCGAAAGTTTTGAAAAATTTCAAATTGTTTTCAAAATTTTCCCTACTCGATCCCTACCAGAAATAGCCTCTTCCACATTCGATAACTGCCAGGCATGGTCTCGGCCTGAATCGGTCTATGCCTCACCCGCTCTCTGCCGGATACTGTTTGACTCAGCTGGTCTGTGACTCATCCGGTCTCTGCCGGAATCAGTCTGAATCACCCGATTTCTGCCGCTCTCGAGCTGCCTCACTCGGTCTCCCGGACTGTGTCTGCCTCAGCGTTTTCTCCCTCACCCGGTCTCTGTCGGTAATAGTCTGCCTCACCCGATCCTTGCAGAGACGGCAAGTCATAGACCGGGTCCGGCAGAGCCCGGCTCCTTCAGAGACCGGATCGGCAGATACTGGTTCTGGCAGGGATCCGTTGGAAAGAATTTTGAAAAAATTCAAAATTTAAAAAATTTAAAAAAGCTGAAAATTGTCCATAAAGCTCACAAAACTAAAAAATTGAAATATTTCAAACAAAAAAATTTCAAAATATTTGGAATTTTTTTAGTTTGTGCGATGTTTAGACAATTTGAAGCATATTCTGATTTTTCGAAACTTTTTAAAAATTTTCAAAATTCTCCCTATCTGATGCCTATCAGAACCGCTGTCTGCCGGACTCGGTCTCTGCTTCAAACTATCCTTGCAGAGACGTCAGAGAACGGGTCATGCAGAGACCGGATCGGCAGACACCGGTTCTGGCAGGGAGCAGTTAGGGAGAAATTTGAAAGAAAAACTCAACTTTTTCAAAAATAAAAAATAGAAAATGCTATAAATTGGCCAAAAGCTCACAAAACTAAACAAATTTCAAACAGTTCAACTTCAAAATGTTTAAAAATATTTCGAAGATTTTTGGTTTTGTGCGCTTTTTGGAAAATTTCCAGCATTTTTTGATTTTTTTAAAATTTCGAAAAATTTGATTTTTTTTTCAAAATTCACCTCACCTGATCCGTGCCAAAACATGTCTCTGCCGTACCCCGCCTCTGACGGACCCGGTCTCTAGACCCTGTCTCTGCAAAGACCGCGTAGGGTCTGTGCACGATCCAGTCTCTGTATGACCCGGTATCTGATGGGCAGTATATGCAAATGTAATTAATAATAAATTACTGTTGTCGTTGATCATTAGTAGTGACAGCATTTTCTTTTTTGAGGAATCGTAGGTGGCAATTGATTCATAAGTGAAGTTGTCCTTAAGCCGGTATCCGTAATGTCTCAATACAGGTCATCACTTCCTTTCAAATCCGTTGTGTTGTTCTGGTTTTTCGAACGTGGTACTCCCACATACATGAACCTAGATCTGCTCACTTTCTCCCGGAATAGACCCGATCCCTCAGCAGCTTTGAACTCAAATTTGTGTTATCAGACATTGTAGCTGGGTCCTGTTGTTGGATCGCCAGGTCAGGGTCCAAGGGCTACCAGATGATGCAATGTGCATGATGTATCATTACTTAGGTCAACCTTTTTCGTTTATAAAATGTAATGTAAAGTTTATTTCGTGTCTTAACTTGTCGATTATCGTCAAGTAACGTCGACAGTTTAGAAACCTCTGCGCTTCTAATTATAATTTTACATTTCGGAGTAAACTTGAAGCAGGCTGTTAGCACCCCCCGCCCCCGTCAATGATCTTCATCGGATGAAATCCGCGTAATTGCGATGAGTTAGGACGCACGGGAAGACGTCTTTTGTTGTATAAAACTGTGAAGGAACAGTTGTGTCCCGAAATATGAGATGAGTGTAAAGTTTTAAAATTGATTTGTAACAAATCAGATAAAGTTTAGCGTTATGCAGTTTCAGGTTTACTTCTGTTTGATTGCATTAGGTCGTTTTGCGGGTGTTTTCATAATACCAGGAACTTCTGAAATTCCCACATCCTGTGCGCATGGGATACTGCGAACGGCCCGTTCTTCAAGTGCCTTGATCTGTGGACATTCGGTAGGACTCCTTGGACGAGGGATCGGCCCGTCTACCTGTACACGGGACAGCACAACATCCATGGGATTCGAACCCACGGTCCCAGCGGCACAAGGCCCGCGCCTCAGACCGCGCGGCCACTGCGCACCCCCAGTGCGCATGAGCTATTCGTATCGATTCCCCGCAAGTCTCCTCTCCCCTTGTGCCGGCGTGCCCTTGTATGTGGGGCACCTCTGATACGTCATCAGTGACGTACTCACGATAATAAGTCTGTAATAAATTGTAAATTAAAACAAGAATCACTAAGCATGATAATCAAATTAAGCACGAACCAGTACAATGAAACAACAACAACAACAACATCGCGAGAGAAGATGGCTGTCTCCAGGGCTGTTGCGCCGTGTGGTCTGGTAGAAGTTTACCGACGTTTCAGAGGTCCCTGCTGCCTCCATCATCAGGGCGATGACAATGCAAGTATTTTTGGCAAAGGATTTGAATGATTAAGAAGATGGTTTTGTTTATCCTGGTCTAATTCACGGCACCAATACATTCATAAAAGCGGGGTCGACTCATTGACGTCTGCGTGTTCTCAGGGACCCGGCCTTCACAGAAATCGACACAAGGTCGAGGGCTCTTACCATCTGTTTTCTGTCTCTATCATTGCAGAAGTTGCCCCAAGGAGGAACACGACAGTAGTTATCACAACACATCACATCCGGTCCGGGCGAACTAACATCACCCCCCAAAGCTCCTTGAATGAACTCTTCCGGGTAGGCGTGAGCAGAGCTGTGCTGGGCCCGACCTCACACGCTCTAGCGCTTGGTTTGCCATTTTGTTTGAAATTAAAGATTTCTGCATTCCAGAATTCAATTCCATTTCGCAGTCTTTCTTGAGACAAAGGCCTTCAAAATGTCGGATATTTTGGATCGATGCTAATGAAACCAAATTGCATTCATGAGGAATAATCTTAACGCGGGAGCCCAAGTTTTACACCCATACAAAATAGATAAAATCGAGGTTTGGCACCTTCACGCATATTTTGGCAGGTTGTGAGACTTGTACGGCGTCAGATTACATTTAATGGTACGAGGAAAAAAGAAACATTTCCGATTTTCTCGGCGAAATGAGTAGAGAAGTTGTCTTCTGGATTTGTATGCCCTCCAATACCAAAATGAATGCCAAATCGTAGGCTTACAGCCAAAATGCTGCAAGGCGCAAGAACCCAACAGGTCGGGAATTCTGGTTTCTGAATGTGAATTGTCCTGACCTACGTGGATGTTGCATGTTGAATTTTTTATGATTTGAAACGCCTCTTTCGAAAATGAAAGCTCTGTCTTCAATAAATTGAGTCTTGCAGATGTGGCAAATTAATTGTGTCTGCAAAGTTATGTTTCTTGCGAACTTTTGTTTCCTCGAAGTAACAAACTTGCAAGTGAAGCATTTTTCTGGTTACACTGAAATTTATTCTTTTGTTTCGCGAATTCCTTTGTAATTTTCTGCAGATTTAGCTGAGGAATTAGTGAAGAAGTTGAAGTTCCGGGGAAATTGTCATACGAGAGAGAGAGAGAGGGTACTTCTGGTACGTGAGCTATTGTGCCGGAAGTGTCTTCTGTGAGGCCATGTTTAGGCAGCGTCACGTGCCACTGTCATTGCTACGTGAAAAGCCGGAAGTCGCTCTATGAAGAAATACGAATGTAGAATTGCGCATCTGATCTCTTCTGTTTTACCCAACAAACAACATCTCGTAAATTTCGTCCATTACGTTCTTAATAAAGGCGGGAAAATGTTTCCACTCCCGTAATGGAAAGGGACCAGCTTGCAACTGTGCCCCAGCCTCTCTCTGTCACAGTCGTTTCCTTGTTGCAGAGGTCGAGTTGGGAGCTGCTGCTATGCAGACAACTTTGTCCGCCTTTCCGTTCACTGACACGGAAAATGGTATAAGCTCTCAAATGCCATGTGACCCCGTGCAAGGTGTCCGGCGTCTTTGCGATAGTAAGTTGGTGGCGTTTTCAAAAAATTGCCATGAAATTTCGATTAAGAATTTCGCGAGTTGATAATGTGACCCCACCCTGGTCTTGAGACTTTGGGAGCCTCTGCTCTGAAGGTGGAAGTGGCTGGTTTAATTTATCAAAATCGTGTTTGGCATTGCCCGTTGCATACGACGTTTACTCCCATTTCTGGAAAAACGTCGCGCTTGTCAAATACACCTCAGACATTGAAAGATGCCCAGCGTAATAATTATCATCAGATCTTTTAAGATAGTTACATCAAGAAATAACAATTATTTATTTTAATCCGTCTTATCACAATATTTAAAATTTCTTATAATTAAGATAATAAAATATCATTGATGTTCCATATCGATTGATCGATTCACATTTTGGAACATTTACACAACATGTTTCAGTTTTTATAAAACCATCATCAGGTGTAAAATATCTAATAACTTAAAACTCAAATATGATTCCATTTGGTGATGTTTTCATTACGTTTGTTTTTCCATTTTTGGCGTAGGTGTTGTTTTTTCTTAAATTTTATTAGATGTACATATTGTCAAAGATGTAGGAGTGATTGTTCCGATATGTCCAGAAGTACTAGTGTCTTCGAATAGGTGTGGGTCAATATTTTATTATCTTAATTATAAGAAATTTTAAATATTGTGATAAGACGGATTAAAATAAATAATTGTTATAATATTCACAATATGACGCAATTACACTATCTTACATCAAGAAAGTTGACTGATGGGGAATAAGAAATACGCACAGGATTTTGGTAGGGTAATCTCCCGAAGCCTGATTCTTATGTAGAGTGGAAAAGAGATTGGCTAATTAATAACTCTGATATTAAATTAGATCTTGGATTGAATTGGCTCAGGTTAGATTTTTCTTCCGTACAAGAAGTTCTTGTCAGTTTGGGTACGTCGGCGTCCCAGCATCTCGTCGAACCTGACCGAACTGGGGGAGGTGTACTACCTGCCAGCTCGCGACAGTGAGTGTGTTGGAGTGCCTCCTCTTCGGAAGAACGAGGAGCCCGTGATCTTGTGGCGCGTCGTGGGATGCTGGTTCCACTGGAGCGGCGAGGTGTTTGGGCCCATGCCCCAGGTCGTCCGTCACCAACGAGTAACACGTGACGTGTTGATGAACGCTTTTCTAGAATTCTTCATCCCGTAAGCGCTGGGCCTTTTGGCCGGCGTGATAAGACTGGCGGCCCGCGGGCCACAACCGGCCCGAGACACCTGTAAGCAGGTCCTCGAAAATATTTACTCTGTTGCGAATTTTACAAGCGCATTCGACGGATGAAACTAAAATTACTCTTGTCTCGTCTGGTGCTTTAAGTACAAGTGCTCCTGACTTTAGTACTTTGTAGTGAAATGTAAGCACCCCAAGTAAGAACGGCCTCGGATATAAGCCATTACAGGAGCAAATTAAAATATGCGTCACTCGAGAGTAATTTGTGAGCGTTTCGATAAAATTTATATCCAGGTATTTGCTGTGGAAATTCGTATTTTTGGTCGAGTACTGGAAATGGAAAGTGGCTGTTGGTCCTCACGGTAGTGCCTGGAGGAATTTCGTGGCCCTCGGGTTCAACGGGGAATTGTTCTTGGCCTGTACCACTCTGCTACAGGATATTTAAGCTGCATTTATTTCTAATTATGTGGTACCAATGAAACTGAATTCTAGCTAATAGAATAGGTCACTTTTTCCAAATTAATGTTTCAAAACTCCAACGTAACAGGAATCAAATCGATAGTTTTATGTATTGTTAATATATTTTGATTTTCAGGTTTTTGTCGTCATGCAAATTTATTGTTTGCTACTTCGTGTCTGTTTTGTCTGTGAAAACGAGCTGCACAGTGGATCATCATTGCATTCGTTGTGGAGCGACCTGGAGTACCAGGCACTTTAACACGAGATGAACTTGCTGGTCCAATTAGAGCTCTGTGAAACTTGTTAATGGCACTATGCGGTACATAGGTGGCGTCATCTGTCAGTCTGCTTGACATTCTCGCAACTCGTGTTCCTTATCCGGACTTATTAGGGTCCGGAACCTATTTCCCGTGCGTGAAGTCCGGCTGCTAACCCCCTGAGTCACACGCTCATGAAATGAACGCGGTACAGCAAATTCTTTCACGAAGTGACGTGAATACTCTCTGCTGTCACCAGCTTCGCGTGTCGTCGACTTACGAGCACAGATTGCCGGGTCATTTTTGACAGCAGAGTGGAAGGCCTATACATCCGATAATCGAACACGGGACCTACCGAGTACGAAGCAAACTGGTACTGCTAACCAGTGAAGAGTTTACATCGCGTTCCAGTACAAAGGCTTGTGAGATATCAAATAACAGAGGGATGGAGATGCTTTCTGTATCTGTTTGATTGCAAAGAGGTGTATTTTGGGGAACCCTATGATATTTCGATCCCAAGGTCTTCACCAACTCGGCCTCACGAGAGTGCCTTCCGATGTCAGCTGTACAGCACAGCAAGCTCCAATGCCCACAGATCATCATCGCGTGGTTAATCACTCAAATAGGACAGGAACACTAGCAATCTGATTTTGTCGTCACAGAAAATAAAGTTTCGGAACACAAAGAATCTCGGCAATGCGAGAACAAGAGAAATGTTACATAAAAGCTTTCTTTGTGTTTCATTAATGATCTATTTAGTGGCCATGTTCAGAAATCTTTCTGCGTCACATGAACCCGTATTAATTGTTGCTCGACTCCGGACTTTAAAATCCCAATCCTCTGCTTAAACCTCCGAGCAAAGGCGTCCTTCAGACAACAAGTGTTTGTGTTGTGACTAAAATGAAGAGGGTGCCGGTGTGAGGGGTACACGATAACGGTGAAACATTTGAGTAACGGGAATTTTGAAAATTTGTGTTGTAATGTACGCCGTTGTTTTGTATGGGTGTGAACCTTGGTTTCGTTCTGACGAAAAATCATAAATTGAGGGTGAAGGCGGCTGTCTTCTGGGTTGTAGCGCGTTGTAATCTCGTAGATGTTTACCGACGTTTCCGAGGTCCTTGCTGCCTCCATCATCAGGGCTGTGAGGGCGACTCTTCGCAACATCCCTGAAGACTTCATACTCGCGGCTGTGTCTTAAGTGATTACAGACTTTAGGTACCCTTGGAAGAGAAATAAGAAGCTGCTCTGGTTCAGTCTCTTCTTATCACGTTCTTCGGAAGATTAAATCACGCAGGATGCAATGGGCGAGACAAGTAGCACGCATACGGAGTTACATTTCTGTCTTCTGGGTTGTTGCGCTGTGTAGTCTGGTCGATGATTACCAACGTTTCAGAGGTCATACTGCCTCCATCATCAGGGCGATGAATTCATCACTACACGGCGCAACAACCCAGAAGACAGCCATCTTCAGACTCACCTCCGCGAAAAACCTCAAATCTTACAACTTACCTCTGCTTGTAAGAGGAAAATTCACTAATTGAAAATCGAGAGGCAGGAACAGCCAAGAGCAAGCCAGAATCCCGCGGTGATTAGCAAATTTTTATAGTTTTTTTATAAGTGTTCCCTCCCCTCGTCTTGGTATTTCCCCCATAACGCGGGAATGAAGTCGGTGTGTATTAAAGTTTGAGTCATAAACACTGCACTCGTGTCGTCTGTCTGTTTGCCGGCGCGGATAAAACTGAGCCATGAGATAACCTCTCATAAAACTGTGTCCTGAGATAACCTCTGGACCTCTCCACTTGTCAACAAATTCGCCGATGTCTGTCGTTTTGATTCTGTAAACACTTATTCTGTGAGCTTAAATGATTGCGTGGAGAAGCGGAAATCGTGGTTTAAGCCTATTTACAGGAAGAATCGGAGAGTTCCTGCAACCTGGCAGACAGGTAACCATGTTATTAATTCGGCCGGGTTGTCGCTAAATTAATCTCGGAATTCATAGGCCGTATCAGAATCAGAATTTGCATTGCGTCAGTAGCAAAGTGTGGAGAAAAAATTATATATTCTTTATCCTTCACATTATCGCCGTAGGAATTTGGTTACGACTGAGCCATCTCTCTAAAAAGCAGGCGCTAGTTTACAAATTTATATACGACACGGATTGAGTTCCTTAGTTTTCATTCTCTTATAATTACTACCGCGATCCTAGACCACACGATCCGCACTTGTTCTCATTCGATAAAAAATGCCGGATTCTGCAAAGGACCGAGACACAGAAATCAACCCATTTCGCCGTTGTCGTGCAATCTGTGATGGCGGCGACCTTGTAATGCCGCGAAACTATTTTTACTTACTTGTCTATTTAAGAAAGCTGTCGGTAGCTCAGGCTGCTAGACAGCACGGAACGACGTTGTTAAATGAATAATTAATTGAAAGTTAAGGCCGAATGTGAATTTTCCTGGAGGGACTGAGGCCCTCCGCCAGTGCTAGTTCTTGGTCCGCCCCGAGGATTTATTTAATTTCCTCGGCCCGCCACCTGGGGAGGATCTAGCAAACCCCACGCGGGCGTTTTCCTACACGAACAAGATTTTTTTAAGCTTATTAGTCTTGCATGAATTATTATTTAGTAACAGTTTATTGTACGTACTCTCACTAATATTTTGTGCATGAAAATCATGTACTGACGATTGCCCTGGAGATGCGCGTGAGAATGAAAGAACAGATTTGGTTTGAGTATCTCTTCGATCCGTAGCCCGTGACATCGAGCGGGCTGCGAGCTAGTTCGGTGATACCAACCTGACAATACTCCGCTATATTCAGTTGTTGCAGTTGTGATGGTGACCACAAACTTAAATGTTCACTCCTCCGTCGGGTGGATCATCGAGACAACACGACAATAAACAGAAGTAGTAACATGCAACATTTTACACTTTAATGCCGTTAATATGATACAACTAATGCAAGTAATCACAAGAATAGTTTGTAACGGGCATACGCTGTAGCAGAAAGCTAATGAATATTGACTGTAATTTTAGTTAATTCAACGTTGAGTGAACCTGGTGAATCGCATTGATGAAAACGTACTGAAGATGGCCTAATTTACCGAAGCGCGTACATCTAATAAAGAATCAAATGTGAAGTTGTCGCAGATGGAAATACAAATTATAATTCGAATTTTTAGATGGCTGGAAGTTTCAGTTTAGATATTATAGTATGAAGCTAGACGGAATAAAATCATGTGAGATTCTGGGACTCTTTCAAAGTCTCTCTGTCGACGGCATTATTTGCGTTCTTCCAAGAAATAATTCTGTTTGGGCTCGATTTCGGTGAATGTGCAGTCGGAGTGTTGGCGACGCAGGCAATGCTTGTCCCCGGCACGGGAGACAAGCGATTCGTAGCGAGGGACGATGTCTTGCGCATGCGTAGAACTCCGCCCTTAGTTAGCTTCGTGGTTGGTTGGGCGGCGTGTGTTTGTAATTGCTAGCCGACGTGGTAGGTCGCTATTTATGCTTGTGAAGCTCTCGTCTGTCTGATTGCCGAGATTGTGTGGTGGTGTTTGTGTGTTTTTACAATGTGAATAAGTGTGCGTAATTATGCAGTGACACATCATAACAGAATACATAAATCGAGACTCATATTGCCACATCAAATGTTGAAACATGAACCAATAGGAAAAAGAAACAAAGGACGCCCTTTAAAAAGATTCCTGGATGATCACCCAGCGCGCTTGGTAGCAGACCTGCAGCTGTATCAACAGATAAGGTAGGTTATTACATACAAGTGTTTCTTACTGTCTGACTGTATAGCCCACTGCTCCCCAAACTTTTTCCTTTTTACCCAAAACCGCTTACCAGAAAGTCCTTTTTACCCAATGCAGGTGAAACACTAATTGCACAGAAAGCATATGTTTGATGCAGTGTCTTAATTTTAAAGACTTTAGCAGCCACAAAAAATTGATAATTATTCACCATGAATATTTAATTAATTATCATAATTCCACTGCTCCATCTTATTTACTAGTTCCGCAAAATTAAGAGGAATTGGAGACGTCGTATTTGGGGTTCATCAAACAGTTTCGTTTTGTGCCCTTTATGAAGGCAAGAGTGGAAAATCCCACTTCACACGTGCGGGTGCTCGGAAACTGCATCACGGCCTCCGCAGCTACCACAGGATATTCATCGTGAATTCTACAAATAACATTTTGCACTGACTGGTTGACCTAAGCTCCATCATTTCAGTCAAGTCACACAGAAATGGGTGTCGTTACCCTAAGAAAAAAAAGTTGTCAGTGGAACCACGGTTCCTGAGAATTTGACGTAAATACGTCTATACGGAAAGGAAGTTTATATATTGGCTTTATTCTAAATATTTCCTTTATACCCGCTTTACAATTGAGATAAGTTTGATTAAGACATTGGTTATTTAACTTGAATTAGTTACGCTTAAGATGGGTCTGTGGTAGCTGAATGTAATGTAATGTTTTATAGGTAACAAAATTGCCGAGTAAACAGATGACGTTTCCTAGGTAACATAACAATGAAGTTACACTTTTTCGTTTACCTTTTTTGCCGAACGACCCTTCCATATAGACGTATTTACGTCAAAACCACTTTTTCCCATTTTTTGGAAGCGCTGCTGAACAGCATTAATTTCGTTCTCTCGTCGTACGACTTCTTTGTTCTGGTTACGAATCGTTTCATAGTTCATGCTCGGTTAAATGTGTAAAAGAGGTCCATAGATCTACGTGTTTGAATTAGCTGTAGGTGAATCATAAAACGGATTTTCGTCCCTGCTTTTTTCGGATCCTCATCAGAGTAAAGAAAGCGGGGATATGAAGGAAAACGGGTCTTCTCGAAAACGGCTGCCCGGAAACCTGAAGAATTATCGAAGATATTCAATTTAAAAAACCCAGTAAATTACTGGGTGACGTGGTTGAAAATTATCATTTCGAGTTTGCCTCCTCGCCCTGATGATGGAAGGATTAAGCACATCTGAAATGTAAGACTTGAGGTTCTCACAGCGGTGAATATGAAGATTTCTGTCTTCTGGGTTATTGCGCTGTGAAGACAGAAATCTTCACATCTGAAATGTCTGTCATCTTCAGTCCATGAGGTACTTGTGGTGGGCACTGGGGCAGGTTTTTTCTTCGAGCCTTTCGGTCTGTGTAATTCACGTGCGGGATGAACAAAGGGCCCGTTAAAAACACAATTTCACAGACATTGATTGCCTCATTCCATCGCAAGAAGCAAGGATATGGGATATGATAAAATGCATGTTACTGAAACGGGTGACATTTATTTGGTGCAGCCAGAACACGAGGATATCCCTTTTTGAGGAGTTACTAGTACGCTCAGCTAGTTAATAAATTTCCGTTCTCATATAAAACCCGAAGGTTCATTGCCGTGATCGACCGGTCTTTTCCTTACTTCGATGAATCCAATCCACACCTTCCGCCCCCAACCCCCTAAAATCCATTTTCCTCTGCTTAGGTCCGTCCGAGGCCCGGTGGGCCTTCCGCCTATTTAAAGTGTTAGCAGCTGCCCTCACATCAGGGAGGGGCCTTTGCCATCCGCGACCGAAGGCCGTGGCTCACGTCACAGTTTGAATACTCCGTTCAACTGTTGTGTGAGCTCTTCGAACTGCATTCCTTTAAAATGGGGACGACAACGAGCAGCGGTTGCTGTAGTGAGTGCAAGCAACGCTTTTAAAATTGTCACAAAAAGAGGCTTTTGTGCTCGCAACCTGAACATCGTAACACAGGACTGCACTTTGTGGTAACTGATCTCGGAACACGAGTAAAAAAATGTACATACGGACTGGAAATCAGCATTTTGTTAACAGTAACAGTTTTTTAAATGAGGACGAGAAGGTTAATTCAATGAAACTATTAGTGAGATATGCCCCTTTTCTAACTTCCAGGCCAGGCAGTTGTAGGAACTTTGAATATGAATTGAAGCTAGACAATGACGAGTTGTTCGAAGGTCAAGTTAGGCCTGTGCCATTCGAATTAAGGCCACTGGTTAGAGAGCTCATGGACCAACTGTTGAAAGATGATATAATTGAGATTTCCAATTCACCATTTTTGAGTTCCGTTTTTCTGCAGATACCCTTGAAAGAGGAATCGAGGCCATGCACCGCCTTTCTGTTCGAATCCACAGTTTTCAGTACGAATTCAAAAATTCCATGTCTGCTTTCATCAGAGCTCTACAGCTGGTGCTGGGTGGTGATACCGCTGGATATGTCGATGACGTTTTGGTGCACTCGCGGAGTTACGAAGAACATACATCACATCTGGACTTGGTATTAAAAGGACTCACGGATGCAGGCTTAACCATAAAGGCGTCCAAGTGCCGCTTTTGTCAGGCCGAGGTGACTTTTCTTGGGCACAGAATAAACCAGACAAGTGTCGGTCCCGACCCTGAAAGGATCGCGGCCATTCTGAAATTTTCTGTTTGCGAAGTCGAACTTCTTGCTCTCCTGAAGTTGAGACTGTACATTTTTGGCCAGCGTGTTATAGTCTGTTCCGACAAGGCATTGACCTTTATGAAAAGGTGTAACCTGGTTTCGAATCGCATAACCCGTTGAGCAGACCGAGGGAAGTTCTGATCACTAGGATCAATTTAGAACTGGACCCTTCTGTGAAGAGAGAACTGGAAAACCAGAGTGCCCACCAAACCCAGGACCTCAGACAAAGGCTCAAAACTGAAAATGGAATCCTGTACGTATTGGCGACCCTACTTACCTAGCCACTTGGGAAAGAAAGTGCATCGTTCGCTTGGTCACTCCGGGACAGACAGACAAGTGCGGGGCACAAATCAGCCACTCATTCCGTGTGAAAAATCTTGGGAGAAAGGCGAGAAGATTTGTTGCCAGCTACGCGATCTCTCAGCGGGTGAAATTACGACACACACAGATTAGGTCGCATTTACCTAGAGAACCTGGAGACCTCGTAGCAGTGGACTTGAATGGGAATTTGCCCGGGGCTAGGGGAGGTCTTGGCGTGTCTTCTGTATCCACTGCGGGCTGCCACCACCAGGGCTTGCCTCAGTAAGTTAACAGAACATTATTTTACTCATGTGCGCCGACCCAAAGCAGTGTTGAGTGACCATGGGACACAATTTAACAATGCCAAATGGACAGACATGGGCATAGAAACCAAATTTTCACCCATTCGACATCCCCAGAGTAACCTATGCGTGGTCTCGGGACATTCTTCAGAATTTAGAGAGAGAGGGATTTTATGGCACCTCAAGTTGGACACCCCTCTATATTGGACACTTTTAATTGGAACCGGCGAATATCCTATAATTTTACATATCCACAATACCCTATATCTTGGACCCCTTTCGTTGTAAGTTGGACAGGTGCACGCACGCACTTAGCTTCAGAGCTTTTACGGGAAAGGTTTACAGTTGGTATTTTGTTGTTTTGAGTTTCTGACTGATGAATGCCTTCTACCTGAGGACTGGCTTGTGGTTGAGGTTGTGAGACATTGGAATGCAGTGAAAGTGAATTTGTTAACCCCTCACTGGAGTTTTAACTTTGTCAGTACAGTGCATGCAACTGAGTTAAACAGTGTTAACAGAAATTGGAATGGTATGCTTTCGGTCATAACCAACCAGGAGTGGTTGAAACTTTATTCGGATTGCCGTGAAAATTAGTAAGAGGATGGCAAATTCAAAGATAAAAGCAAAAAAGCAGTGTCTTGTGACAGACTTTTTTACAAGAATTAAGTGACATCATATGTTGAGCTAATGCCGTAAGTAGAATTAAAAAATACATTCTGAACATTTAAAATTTCATTGAGGCTGGGGTGTAATGTGCAACCATGAGAGTGGGTTTCAAAAGATTATTATAATTAATAATTAAATTATTCTTAATTCGAGCAAGCCTACAGTAGTTAGATTATGTAAGTAAATCGATTGATTGCATTTTCGGTAGACGTAAAGTATCGGTGCCATTCCCTTTGAGCTTATCCACGCAAGTTTAATTTAGTGAAAACAAAATTTGTAAAAATTTAATATACCCTTTTGATTTTTCTCAGCAATAATTTCCTTTTTTGGGAAGGGCTCCATAATACTCTACAATTACCACATTGTCATTACACCACAATTTGAAAGGATATTTTCCCCTTTCCCTCGATCCTGGACACCTCCGTATTTGGACGCATTATCGTGGAACCGCCAGTGTCCGAGTTCGAGAGGTTTTACTGTCGTAGTGACTTCAAACTTCAATCCAAATTATTATTGGCTGGTGTGAAGAGGCCGACGAGCTAGGACCCAATATCCTACACCTCGAGGTACCCCCGTAGCCCCCGGGAGGAGAGGCAGTTGAACACGCACGGACGTTACAACGAATTGTTTAGCGATTGAATATAAGCCACCAACCAAGACTTCGGCTCAGTGGCACACGTGAGAGGATCTGTCGGAAATGTTCATTGCAATAGAAGGAATTGCTGCCATGTTGCAGTTGTGCGTCTCTCAGGGGTGTAAAATGGTTCGAGTAGAGAAGTCAGGGCATGCAGAAGTACAAAGTTATTGTAATCATAATTCACCAATTAATTATTTAGTAATAATTTCGTTGTGTTGTGTAGTGAAACGTTTCGCTTATATTTATTCGGTTTTAGTGGCTCAGTGCGAGCCAGGCGAGAGAATTCTCCAGAAACAGCTGATGTTGAGGATCGAAGGCGCCATCTCTGATCTCTGAACCCAAGATTCCGTTCAATAAAGCACGCGTCTGTGTGTGACGGCAAAATGGCGACTGCACTTTGATCCAAGACAGCTTACAGGCCCCTTTCTGAGATTATGTGGGTGTCCCCTTAATTAATTTTGTATTTTTATTTCTGTCTTTGCAGATTTTATATGTTTGTATTTATTTTGGAAAGCAATTGTAAAAGAATTCTCTTAGAGGCAACTTCAGCAGAAAGCATTATAAATGTCATGCTAAGAGCCTCGATGCTTTTCTATTACATTAATAGCCAGTGATGTTTTATTTTTTATGAACTAACCATAAGCAAATAAAAATTAAAAAGAGCCATGGAAGTAAAACTCTTTATCGAAATGCGTTAAATATTAATGACCACGAAGAACTGTTTCCTTATATAATGACACCTGTTTGTTCCAACAGCTTCAACAGCCGGCAAATATTCGTTTTATTTTACGTGTTAACTGTAAACATGGATTATTTCATTAAATTGCATTCACCGTTTGATCCTTGTGGCTGTGAAGAGTTTTGTTTTCTTTGCGGTACGGATTGAATTCTTAAGCATTGTTTGAATAAAGGATTAAAATAATTATTTCGTGTGCCAATGTTCCCTGCTCGATATTACTTGTTGCAAGAAGCGAGAAGTGAAATTGTACTCAACCGAACGAGTAAACAATCAGATTTGAGGCTTAGTTGTTTATTCTGTTTAATATGCCCGAGGCCTATTTTAACATCGGTGAACTGGCATTTTGAGAGGAACATGATTTTCTCCTGGCATCTGCTGAAGCGACTGACGTAGGTTTCCATGTAAAATGTCCTGTTGTTATAAAGTGGATGAACAAACTGCAACGAATTTCTTTACCCGTGTAAGTAAAAGGTCCAAGTATTTATCCTCATTTAAAGTGATCGTTGAATATTGCCCGATCCAACTGAAAATGTAAATACAGTGGATTCTGGTTAATTGGGTTACATCGGGACAAGAAGACTTTGGCCCTATTAAGCGAAGTTCCATGTAAAGAGTTAAAAAGGTCTGTTCTTTAAGAGTAGTCTCAAATAAACGGCCGCCCCAATTAACCGGAATCTGCATCTCTTCGGTTTCTGGTAAAGTTTTCCACAAATTTCATCGAAATAGGTTTATCCGTTGTCTCATGCGTGCGGACGGACAGAGAAATTTTTATCGGCGCCCGCAGATTTGGAAACGGAGCGTCTGCTAGGAGGAGGAGGCCTGGTTCTTGCTAAAAGTTTCCGCACTCGCGTACTCACGTGTGGGGCGCGTCTGCCGAAGTTCAGGGGCACGCAAGACTGATATTACTTGGACGGCGATGCTTTGATGTCAGCACCGCGACGGAGAGGGGCTGGGGACGTTCGGTTCTGGGTCTTGCACGATTGTGCTTTTGTTCGTTTGCGGATGGACATTTCATCTATCAGCCACCCACCCTCTCCTCTCCTCTCTTTTACTATTCACTCCTCTTCGTTCTGTAAGGCATTTCCTTTATCTGGCAGATGTCCAGCTTCCTTTTGCTACAGGATGACGGCCTCAAGTCTCACCTTGCAGCAGCTGCTTCGTCAGCTCGTGTTGGGGGCAGTGAACCCGTAGTTCAACTGTGACTGACGAAACAGATTCCATCTGCTCTGTGTGAGACGTTATATTTGCTGAAGGATGCCTTGAGTAACGTTTAAAGTACACGAGGCATTAGGACAATGCGGACATTCGGAGTGATCGCTCTTTTCAAAATTGAACTTGTTGCAGCTCAGATTTCGATTGCATTGTGCTTTTTTAAAGAAATTATGGTCGATGGATATTTTATGGGTTTCCCTTCTGCGTGGTACCGTTCAGTCAATCTTTAAATTTAACATATCAGCATTTGAAGAGTACAAGAAGACGTCGTTAGGGTGCCCTTACCTCTCTTTTATTGGGGCCGATCTTCTGCCCTGTTTAGTTACCGAGCTACATAAGTTGCAAAACTAGACATTAATTTGTCGTTAATGTTGATTAAATTGTACGGCCAGTTTACGAAATGTTAATTCGCTTGAGTTGAAAAGGCAAATTATCGAACCGCACATTGCACTGCGCGTTGAACATCTGAATGTACCGTTCGACCTTCGTTCCATAAGCGATGGAAAGATTTGTTTTGAATTAGACCTAGGCCACACGCGTGTTAACAACAAACCAGTTGCTAACAAATGCGTCCAAGCCTTGATCAGTTACTTTCGTAAGCAAAACAAGAATGTTTATCGTCTTCGAACTTTTTATGCTCTGCAGCCCCCCACAAGCCGTTACGAAGTGCCGTTGTGTATCGACCGGCTAAGAACCAGTTGCTGGTCTGTTTGTGTACAGGCGTTGCAAGAACGTTGTCACGGAGTACAGTCACGTTCGGCAATGAAGACAAATAATAAATAAAGGAATGGCCATTTGCTGAAGTACGAAATACAGACTCGTCTTTTCAAATAAGATCGTCTTCTTGTTGTTGTGCGGGACTGCACAACATAACAAATTCAAAGACACTGAACTTTTATCCCTTACGCATGTGAGTGCCCAAACCTTACGTCGTATAAAACGTTCTTAAAAGTAAAGTAAAGTAAATTCATTGACAGATTTAACGATGTCCGGACTTCGATGTTGACATCAATCCTTGGCAATGCCCACGAAGCAACGGACAACAGTTCCTTTTCCTGGGAGTGTACCAGAATTTCTTCCTTTTGGAGCGTGAGAACGCGCCCGTGGGAAATTTTCTAGTGCTCGAAACCCCCTCCCCCGCGTTTAATGCGCTGTTGAATGAGTTTCTTTATCTCCAGTTCCCACGACAGTGAGTCCACACATGCACACGAGTACAGGCCGACAGATGTAAAAATGGTTTGTTGTTCTTAGAAAGGCCTGGCTACTGTTATGTACAACTAGAAGTGCGCATGTGATTGGTGGTGCACTGAAACGTTTTGCAAGGAATGAGGGAAGGTGGATCGAGTCAGGTTTCTCGGTCTCCAGACCGAGATTAGAGCAATGAAGGATCTGCGGTTTTCACGGCGGTGAGTCTGGTAGACGTTTACCGACGTTTCAGAGGTCCTGATGATGGAGGCAGCAAGGACCTCTGGCAGTGAGGTGGGTGTATGAGGAGTATAGGGCTTTTAGCGCAACTTTCTTCTCTTGCTTGTGTGAGGAGAAGGTGAGAAATAAAGAATGGGGAAAAATGCAGGCGTCGCTTCGCATTGATCGCGATTTAGCGGATGCAGCCGCAAGCCAAGATACGAAGACAGGACCGGATATCATTACAACACTTCAGAGATGCCTGTTTGTTCATGTGAAATTTTGACGAATAAAAACTCTTGGAGTGAATTATCCCCACAATTAATTCTCGCATTCTTTGTACGAAATGTATTTTCAGAACATGAGATCAGTGCCATTACACCTGAATTACTTTGTATTGTTCCAAGGACGACAGATGAAATGAATAACGAATTGCGTTTGAGTTTATTGAGACTTAATGTGTGGATTGATGTGGATCTAGCGGGCTATAGGCGCTGCGTGAAACTACCCAGCATTCAGTGCATCAAAACAAACGGAAGGACTCGTGTGAGGGCCAGCAGACAGAGTCCTTGGTTCTTATCCTCTCTGGGCATAGCACAGGCCTACACGTTCTCGGGCATGTAAGGTCTGATGACCGGATCAGCTGTTCACACTGAGGGTCTTCTTAAATTTCTTTCGGGCGTCAAACGGATGCCTCCTTAAAATAGGTCATGCCCATTTCCTCTCTCCTGTTTCTTTGTTTACAATTGTGGCAACCTCTACGAGACTACGCGGTGACGTAAGCCAGAAAGAACTGCCTTGAGAAATTAGATCTAAGATAACTCATAGTCGGCCTATAGTTTCTTCTTCCAGCAGTTGATGGTCACGAAATTCCTTGTTTCTATGGAAACAGGGGAACAAGGTTGACATTGGCAGTGCCGGCAGACTTTGTGTTGCTGCGGGTTGGGGGGAGGGGCATACGGACCCAAGGCTTCAGCTCTGGATAATCTCCCTCTCCGCTGTCCGGTCTAATCGTTTTTGGTTATAGCCGCCACTTGATCTGCGCGGCAAACAGGTGAAATACGTCTTATTTTCTTTCCTCGTGTTTGCTAGGAAATCCATTCTGTCAGTCGTCTGTGGTTTTTTGTGTTTTGCCGAAGTGAGGTTGAAATTGGTTGAGGGGCGATAGTTCCAAGGGGAGAGCAAACCTTCTTGCTACTCCCCAGGTAGTCGGAGGCATGGCGAAGGAAGGAGTCGGTTGAGAAAAATACGGGGTGTGGCCCACCAAAGCTCAGGAATGTTGATGAACTGCTAAATACATGCTCTTTGGCAGACAAGCGAATGAAGTTCTAACGCAAAGGATGGAGGTGGTTAGAAGAGACAACCACACGTTTTGTAGCTTTCTGGAGATGGTAATTCAAGGGCGGTGAGATTTCGTGTTTCCACGGCGCTGAGTCTGAAGATGACTGTCTTTCAAGTGGAGCACCTTTAAGATTGAAAGAGCTTCTTAAATCATCGGAATGTCCCCTCACTCGAGAAAGACGAAAGGACCACGTAAAATTGCGTCTTGGCTCGCGCTTATTTGGGCGTTTCTGAAGAAGCATTGCAACTGATTGAGGAATTGTCTGGAGAGCGTCTGTTTGTGATCGAATCCTCATTTGTAATTAAGAAGAGGCTTGTACGGACACACTTTGCTCAAATATGTGACGTCATGCAGCAGAGGCTTTGCCGTCGTGGCACTGGCCAGGTGGATTAGTTTATCGATTGGGGTTTCTGAAATGCAATGCAGCTTTGAAAGGCAGGCATTTTGTTAGGATAATTGCTCCATGTTGCAGAGGACAGGATGAATGGCGATTGAACGCAGGTTTTAAATTTGCATTATCAGGTGTTGGTTTGCGGTAGGGAAAGTGTAGTTTCGCCAACAAAATTAAAACTGTGGCCAGGGCTAATTTTACAGTTAAAACTTGTTAATCAATAAGAATTTAAATCGCAATTAGCAAACCAATAACAGCCTTGGATTGAACGGCACTGCTGTGGTATCTGACTCTGATTTAAAAAAACAATTACCTGAATGCTAATTTTCTAAATAGTTGCTTGTGTCGCGGTTTCATTATTTCATCAAAACCTAATTCAGTACTTTCTCAGCAGAGAGCGCTTTATGAAAGAGAGACTTACATGTGGTTTAATGTGACGCCTGGATATGGAACTTTTTCATAATTGAAATATGCGCCATAGCTAAGACCGTTTCGAAGAAAGGGGACTCCTGATTGAGGCGCCGTTGCAGGTAAATTCTGTGGAAAACAAATGTAAGCTATGATGAAGGAACCCATAGAGAGTCTGGAGTTGACTGTCGTCTGGGTTGTACAGCCATGTAGTCTGGTAGAAGTTTACCGACGTTTCGGAAGTTCTTGCTGTTTTCATCATCAGGGCGATGAGCGTCCACAGAATGTGTGACGAGACGTAAATTATTTGGTCGGAGGTGTAATTTATTATTTGTTCCCCATCCTGTTAACCTCAAAACTCAACGAAGTTATTGTCGTGCCCCGCCTGCGAGTGACATAGTAGGCCCCAGCTCAGACGGGAAAGTGTAACACTGTTGATACCTTTTCACTTAAATTGCAAACATGGAAGCCTGGTGTCGCCATCAGAGCACATTCCAGTGGACTGCTGGTGGTGAGAGTCGTCAGATAATCTACAGGATTAACGGTGCAACCTGGCAAAAACGTCCGGCGGCCATTGCTGTTTCGAGGGATCGTCGTCAAATCCCGACTTCAGCCGAACTGTGTTCGTGGAAGTTCGCACTTGTTCGTCGCGCAGTGTTGCAACCTCGTTTCCTGATGTTCATAGGCAAGAAGGCGAATTTCTGCAATATTTGCGAGAACTTGATTCTAGGCGTGCAGATGCTTTCCACAAGGCCACAGTTGCATAACATTATAACTTTTCGGAGGAATGTTGGTAACCGATCTGCATCAAAACCCTCTGTTCCGAAAATGGTTGAACGAAATCAGCAGGCACGTTTATTCGGCTGCGTAGAAACGAAGGTGCCCTCCATTGGACCAACTCCTTCATGCGTCATACACGCGGCTGAAGGTTTTTGCTACGCCCAAACAGTAATCGCCGATAGGAGAATCAGTCGTGCCACCCGAGAGCTTCGTGTTTCGACCGGATGTGTCGCTCCCCTCATTCTGCATCCGGCCGTCACAAATTCGTCCGGTTGCCTCGGTCTAATGAGCGAATCGATTGCCAGTGGAAATTGTTTCAGCTTTTGTGTTTGTGGCAGACTAAGACTCGCTGTGGCCGCCGCTTCGAATATTGCTCGTGGCAGAAACCACCGATCAATAGCCACGTGCTTTCGTGCTACGCAGAGAGGGTCTTCTATGAGTGTGAAACTTGGTCACTCATGTGAATGGAGTAACTTGAGGTTTTTAAGGTTGTCACATCGACGATTATGAAGATGGCTGTCTTCTGGGCTGTTGCGCCGTGTGGCCTAGTAGAATTTTAGCGACGTCTCATAGGTCCTTGCTGCCTCCATCATCAGGGCGATCGTCTTGAATACAGGGCGCAATAACCCGGAAGACCGCCATCTTCAGACTCACCGCCGTGAAAACCTCGAATCCTGCATGCTTTTTAGAATGTTCGGATTTAAGTAGCAGAAGGCTGGCATAATGAGGAGCTTAAAATTAATAATCTCCACCAAATACAAGTTTTATTAAATTTAGGAGGATGGGAGTATGGGAATGTAGCACGCATGGGAGATACTAGAAATACGTAACGTAGAAAACTATTTGAAAAGCTGTCGATGGATAATATTAAAATGTAAAACTTAAATAAATGTTGTGGATTGTTTCCGCTTGCCTCCGGTTTCTCTTCGTTAAAGGATTCCTGTGAATAGGATAACAGACGTCTGGCTTTCAAATTGACTACGGCGGTGCAGGTTAGGTTTAGAGCGGCTTAAATCTCGAATCTTGATGGAGCCCACAAACGCATGACACGTGTCCCCTGCAAGAAACTGAGTGAATATTATATCACGTTACTGCGTGCATTGTTTAATTGTGAACACTTTATAAGGGGCATGATCCCATAGTCACACACTGAAACAAAGCTGCCGAGGTAAAGGTGCTGATTTCACATTGAATGATTAAAACGTTTCACTAGACATTTTCGTATATTCAAACGACTGCCCGAAAATGTATATTCGCGTCGTTAAAACGTCTAAATAGTATTTAATAATTCAGTCTGTACCGCGAAGAAAACACAGCACTTCACCATTCTGAAGATTACATATTGTCAGCTTGCCACAGATATGACCATTAATTGTCAGAGCGTGTTGATAAGAGTACAGATGTTGATATTTTGTCCACGTAAGCGGGTTTTGATAAGGCTCGTCGCTTTCATCAGCCCCGATCTCCTGAGACCCTAAGGAGTGAGGTGGGAGAGAGACGTGCATTAGCCAGGATAACCTCGCGACATCCCACAATTATGGTCATTGATTTCAGATCTCAACTACTCGCTTCTGACACGGACTGAGAGCAGTAGGCTAGTCCGAAGTTAATTATCGAAACTGATTCCCAACTTCCTGAGCTTCGCCCATATAAACGATTTAGGTAGGAAAATCTTTCGTATTCACTGGAATTTTATTATGTGGACATTTGTAAGGAAATAAACGCAACCCGCAGGTTCATATCGTGGAAACGCTAATGTATTCCGGGTTTTTAGCAGTACTGGTTGAAGTTTTCGTGGTTTCTCTTAGTCTGTTCAGGCAAATGCCAGGAGAGTACCTTCAAATAGTTCGCCACGAGGTCCCTAGTCTGCTTAACGTATGTATTGCTTTTCATAGGCAGCCAAAATACCTCAAATTTGCATGTCAAGTTTGTTTTCCGTTCATTACCGAGTACATTAACAGTTTGTAAAAACTAATGACCTTCACTCCGAGACAGCCAACTCCCTAGTCAAGAGATGAATCCCCGGACTGTGCAGTAAAACTGTAGATCCTTGTTGCTTTGGTGTTTAAATTCGCGTGTTAACTTACTTGAGCAGCGAACCACATCTAAATGTGGCTTCAGAGATGTCGGAGTGCACTAACGGGAATCTGATCTTGGACTTAGATATTGTAAGTAGCACGTGGATCTAAAATTATTAAGAGTGGTTCCTTGTTCTTCTCGCACGGTAAAAGAGGTAGGTGGATGATCTGAGGGGAAAGAAGGTGGAATGGCTTCGATGTTGACCCGATAATGATTCAGGGGAGCGGAAAAGCGAAAGTCAGATGAACAACTGGCAGTGTGGTTCCCGCTAGCTAGTAGATTCAATCCACCTTTCCCAATTCGGCCTCCCCTCCCAACTCACTCTCCGAAATGAAGGCTTTTCAGAATGTCACTGGCCACTGTGGATTTGGTGTTCAGATTCGCCTCTGCGGAGGAATTGGAAAGAAAAGTTTGTGCTGTTTCCTTCGTCGGAAATAGTGGTTCTGGAAGTGCAGGGCATGTTGTTCGATTCTTAAACGTCGCTGTGTGTGCATTCGATGCTGAAGGAAGGATCTTCTTATACTTTGCAAATAATTACTCACAATCTTCCGGACGATCTATTTTAAGGCAGGTGCACGTGAGGTACGGACTGAATGTTTAAATATTTACGACGACTTCCGGTTACTTGTGTCGTGGCTACTATCGTAGTGTAACCGTCCACTGCTCGTGGCCTCGTAACAGCTGCCTTTCCGGGGTGTAGGATTGTTAGGGGCTAGATAGCTAGTCGGGATGTAGCTCTTGTCTCAGGTCGTGTTAACGGCCTGATCACACCAGCCAATAATGATTCGGATATAAGTTGGAAGGCACTACAATTTATTTCTATACAATATACAGTTTCCAGTATGTCCTAGAACCTTCGCTATCGCGACTTAAAACAAGAGTGAGTCTCTACCCTAATTTTCTTCGGCGCCTGGGTCCCGGGCTTGGTGCGAAGCACCCCCCGCTGTCAGAGAGAGACCTCTCACGGACCGCCCAACATGATCCTCCACACTTGCTCCTAAAGGCACTTCTTTGTCTGTCGTAGACGGAGTCGAAATCGGATTGTTACCCAGATGGCCTAAACATGACTTCTAGCTCTTAGGGCTGAAGTCCACCCTTGTTCTCTGCAGGTGGTGCTAGAATCTTACACAAAGGTTTTGAAATACTGGAAACACACACAAAAGAAAAACTAACAAAACCTAACTACTTCCAGATGAGCGGTTACAGTAGTCTTTCCTTACAGTAACTTGGTTTTAAAATAAAAATTTTCCATGGAGACGTTTTGGGGAGTGGTAGTGAAGCTCCCAAGGGAAAGCGAGCCCTGTCCGCTTTGGATGGGAGGCTAGGTGGGCCTCGCAACCAGAGTGGACGTAGGCTCTGATGTAGAAGACGCTGCTCCTTCGTATAATGATGTTCGTAATGTTTTATGCGCAGGCGAAACACATTTCTGCTATGAAGACAAGAAACGTCCGACTGCGCATAAAAGCTTTCTTGTTTCTGCGATGCCTTATACCAACTGACACGTGTATTTCTCACACGCCATTGTAAATACCTACCTCATTTCTCGTTGTCTGGGGTTGGGACTTTTCAGGTATGTCCGCCTACAAGGAAGAAAGGTCGGGAAAGTTAGCTTTTAAGGCTGACGCTGCAGTTTTGGAAGGAAAATACCCACTTCTAGTAGCTTCATAGACGAAGGTGCTCACCATTTTAGGCTGGAGTCGCGCTTTCGAGTCCCCACTGTTCGCTCTTCTTTCTAGTGTTGCCGGGTTGTGAAATGAGGTCTCTCCTCCTCTGCCTGCGGTGGGACTCATGTGTGGTCTTTCGAAGGAATGAAACTAGTGAGCCAGTAGGAGTAGCAGAGAGTATCTTGACAGAAGAAGGCAAAACGTTTATGAGCTTATGAGCTTGTGTCCCAGAGAAATTATATAATTAATAAAGGTACAATTATAATCCCAATCAATTGCTATCTCTTCATTGCACATTCGATCCCCGTCAACGACCCTGAGTAACCGATCTAGCTGGAGCAAGGACGCTTATACTATAATATGAAACTGCGTTAGACTTCTTTAATTGACGTTATTTCGCTGAGCTCAATGTTCTCAGAGAGACTTATCAGATGATATGTAAACAAACAGCACTTCAAGTCCAATTTCCTTCTGTGACCTAGATACGTCGAGATATCTGCCGCAGGACAGATTTGGAAGGTTGAAACCAGCAGTACGAATGAAGTGTGTGTTTGCCGACTGACACTTCCTTAATTCATTCTTCCGTCAGATCCCTTAATCTTCCAGGAAAATCTGACTTCCTTAATGCACTTTTAAAACCAATGAAACTTCAAATTTAATATAAATTTATAAAATTACAAAAAATATTTGCTTATTTCTATGAGAAACATTAACTCTTTGAACACACTGTATTATCTGCTGTAAGTGAACTAACTAACTAACTAACTAACTAACTAAATGAATGAAAGGAAAATCTGACTTCCTTAATGCACTTTTAAAACCTATGAAACTTCAAGTTTAATATAAATTTATAAAATTACAAAACATATTTGCTTATTTCTATCAGGAACATTAACTCTTTGAACACACTGTATTATCTGCTGTAAGTGAACTAACTAACTAACTAACTAACTAAATGAATGAAAGGAAAATCTGACTTCCTTAATGCACTTTTAAAACCTATGAAACTTCAAGTTTAATATAAATTTATAAAATTACAAAAAATATTTGCTTATTTCTATCAGGAACATTAACTCTTTGAACACACTGTATTATCTGCTGTAAGTGAACTAACTAAATGAATGAAAGGAAAATCTGACTTCCTTAATGCACTTTTAAAACCTATGAAACTTCAAATTTAATATAAATTTATAAAATTACAAAAAATATTTGCTTATTTCTATCAGGAACATTAACTCTTTGAACACACTGTATTATCTGCTGTAAGTGAACTAACTAACTAACTAAATGAATGAAAGGAAAATCTGACTTCCTTAATGCACTTTTAAAACCTATGAAACTTCAAGTTTAATATAAATTTATAAAATTACAAAAAATATTTGCTTATTTCTATCAGGAACATTAACTCTTTGAACACACTGTATTATCTGCTGTAAGTGAACTAACTAACTAACTAAATGAATGAAAGGAAAATCTGACTTCCTTAATGCACTTTTAAAACCTATGAAACTTCAAATTTAATATAAATTTATAAAATTACAAAAAATATTTGCTTATTTCTATCAGGAACATTAACTCTTTGAACACACTGTATTATCTGCTGTAAGTGAACTAACTAACTAACTAACTAACTAAATGAATGAAAGGAAAATCTGACTTCCTTAATGCACTTTTAAAACCTATGAAACTTCAAGTTTAATATAAATTTATAAAATTACAAAAAATATTTGCTTATTTCTATCAGGAACATTAACTCTTTGAACACACTGTATTATCTGCTGTAAGTGAACTAACTAACTAACTAACTAAATGAATGAAAGGAAAATCTGACTTCCTTAATGCACTTTTAAAACCAATGAAACTTCAAATTTAATATAAATTTATAAAATTACAAAAAATATTTGCTTATTTCTATGAGAAACATTAACTCTTTGAACACACTGTATTATCTGCTGTAAGTGAACTAACTAACTAACTAACTAACTAAATGAATGAAAGGAAAATCTGACTTCCTTAATGCACTTTTAAAACCTATGAAACTTCAAGTTTAATATAAATTTATAAAATTACAAAACATATTTGCTTATTTCTATCAGGAACATTAACTCTTTGAACACACTGTATTATCTGCTGTAAGTGAACTAACTAACTAACTAAATGAATGAAAGGAAAATCTGACTTCCTTAATGCACTTTTAAAACCTATGAAACTTCAAGTTTAATATAAATTTATAAAATTACAAAAAATATTTGCTTATTTCTATCAGGAACATTAACTCTTTGAACACACTGTATTATCTGCTGTAAGTGAACTAACTAAATGAATGAAAGGAAAATCTGACTTCCTTAATGCACTTTTAAAACCTATGAAACTTCAAATTTAATATAAATTTATAAAATTACAAAAAATATTTGCTTATTTCTATCAGGAACATTAACTCTTTGAACACACTGTATTATCTGCTGTAAGTGAACTAACTAACTAACTAAATGAATGAAAGGAAAATCTGACTTCCTTAATGCACTTTTAAAACCTATGAAACTTCAAGTTTAATATAAATTTATAAAATTACAAAAAATATTTGCTTATTTCTATCAGGAACATTAACTCTTTGAACACACTGTATTATCTGCTGTAAGTGAACTAACTAACTAACTAACTAAATGAATGAAAGGAAAATCTGACTTCCTTAATGCACTTTTAAAACCTATGAAACTTCAAATTTAATATAAATTTATAAAATTACAAAAAATATTTGCTTATTTCTATCAGGAACATTAACTCTTTGAACACACTGTATTATCTGCTGTAAGTGAACTAACTAACTAACTAACTAACTAAATGAATGAAAGGAAAATCTGACTTCCTTAATGCACTTTTAAAACCTATGAAACTTCAAGTTTAATATAAATTTATAAAATTACAAAAAATATTTGCTTATTTCTATCAGGAACATTAACTCTTTGAACACACTGTATTATCTGCTGTAAGTGAACTAACTAACTAACTAACTAAATGAATAAAAGGAAAATCTGACTTCCTTAATGCACTTTTAAAACCAATGAAACTTCAAATTTAATATAAATTTATAAAATTACAAAAAATATTTGCTTATTTCTATGAGAAACATTAACTCTTTGAACACACTGTATTATCTGCTGTAAGTGAACTAACTAACTAACTAACTAACTAAATGAATGAAAGGAAAATCTGACTTCCTTAATGCACTTTTAAAACCTATGAAACTTCAAGTTTAATATAAATTTATAAAATTACAAAAAATATTTGCTTATTTCTATCAGGAACATTAACTCTTTGAACACACTGTATTATCTGCTGTAAGTGAACTAACTAACTAACTAACTAAATGAATGAAAGGAAAATCTGACTTCCTTAATGCACTTTTAAAACCTATGAAACTTCAAGTTTAATATAAATTTATAAAATTACAAAAAATATTTGCTTATTTCTATCAGGAACATTAACTCTTTGAACACACTGTATTATCTGCTGTAAGTGAACTAACTAACTAACTAAATGAATGAAAGGAAAATCTGACTTCCTTAATGCACTTTTAAAACCTATGAAACTTCAAATTTAATATAAATTTATAATATTACAAAAAATATTTGCTTATTTCGATCAGGAACATTAACTCTTTGAACACACTGTATTATCTGCTGTAAGTGAACTAACTAACTAACTAACTAACTAAATGAATGAAAGGAAAATCTGACTTCCTTAATGCACTTTTAAAACCTATGAAACTTCAAGTTTAATATAAATTTATAAAATTACAAAAAATATTTGCTTATTTCTATCAGGAACATTAACTCTTTGAACACACTGTATTATCTGCTGTAAGTGAACTAACTAACTAACTAAATGAATGAAAGGAAAATCTGACTTCCTTAATGCACTTTTAAAACCTATGAACTTCAAGTTTAATATAAATTTATAAAATTACAAAAAATATTTGCTTATTTCTATCAGGAACATTAACTCTTTGAACACACTGTATTATCTGCTGTAAGTGAACTAACTAACTAACTAACTAAATGAATGAAAGGAAAATCTGACTTCCTTAATGCACTTTTAAAACCAATGAAACTTCAAATTTAATATAAATTTGTAAAATTACAAAAAATATTTGCTTATTTCTATGAGAAACATTAACTCTTTGAACACACTGTATTATCTGCTGTAAGTGAACTAACTAACTAACTAACTAAATGAATGAAAGGAAAATCTGACTTCCTTAATGCACTTTTAAAACCTATGAAACTTCAAATTTAATATAAATTTATAAAATTACAAAAAATATTTGCTTATTTCTATCAGGAACATTAACTCTTTGAAACACTGTATTATCTGCTGTAAGTGAACTAACTAACTAACTAAATGAATGAAAGGAAAATCTGACTTCCTTAATGCACTTTTAAAACCTATGAAACTTCAAGTTTAATATAAATTTATAAAATTACAAAAAATATTTGCTTATTTCTATCAGGAACATTAACTCTTTGAACACACTGTATTATCTGCTGTAAGTGAACTAACTAACTAACTAAATGAATGAAAGGAAAATCTGACTTCCTTAATGCACTTTTAAAACCTATGAAACTTCAAGTTTAATATAAATTTATAAAATTACAAAAAATATTTGCTTATTTCTATCAGGAACATTAACTCTTTGAACACACTGTATTATCTGCTGTAAGTGAACTAACTAACTAACTAACTAAATGAATGAAAGGAAAATCTGACTTCCTTAATGCACTTTTAAAACCTATGAAACTTCAAGTTTAATATAAATTTATAAAATTACAAAAAATATTTGCTTATTTCTATCAGGAACATTAACTCTTTGAACACACTGTATTATCTGCTGTAAGTGAACTAACTAACTAACTAAATGAATGAAAGGAAAATCTGACTTCCTTAATGCACTTTTAAAACCTATGAAACTTCAAGTTTAATATAAATTTATAAAATTACAAAAAATATTTGCTTATTTCTATCAGGAACATTAACTCTTTGAACACACTGTATTATCTGCTGTAAGTGAACTAACTAACTAACTAAATGAATGAAAGGAAAATCTGACTTCCTTAATGCACTTTTAAAACCTATGAAACTTCAAATTTAATATAAATTTATAATATTACAAAAAATATTTGCTTATTTCTATCAGGAACATTAACTCTTTGAACACACTGTATTATCTGCTGTAAGTGAACTAACTAACTAACTAACTAAATGAATGAAAGGAAAATCTGACTTCCTTAATGCACTTTTAAAACCTATGAAACTTCAAGTTTAATATAAATTTATAGAATTACAAAAAATATTTGCTTATTTCTATCAGGAACATTAACTCTTTGAACACACTGTATTATCTGCTGTAAGTGAACTAACTAAATGAATGAAAGGAAAATCTGACTTCCTTAATGCACTTTTAAAACCTATGAAACTTCAAATTTAATATAAATTTATAAAATTACAAAAAATATTTGCTTATTTCTATCAGGAACATTAACTCTTTGAACACACTGTATTATCTGCTGTAAGTGAACTAACTAACTAACTAACTAACTAACTAAATGAATGAAAGGAAAATCTGAATTCCTTAATGCACTTTTAAAACCTATGAAACTTCAAGTTTAATATAAATTTATAAAATTACAAAAAATATTTGCTTATTTCTATCAGGAACATTAACTCTTTGAACACACTGTATTATCTGCTGTAAGTGAACTAACTAACTAACTAAATGAATGAAAGGAAAATCTGACTTCCTTAATGCACTTTTAAAACCAATGAAACTTCAAATTTAATATAAATTTATAAAATTACGAAAAATATTTGCTTATTTCTATGAGAAACATTAACTCTTTGAACACACTGTATTATCTGCTGTAAGTGAACTAACTAACTAACTAACTAAATAAATGAATGAAAGGAAAATCTGACTTCCTTAATACACTTTTAAAACCTATGAAACTTCAAATTTAATATAAATTTATAAAATTACAAAAAATATTTGCTTATTTCTATCAGGAACATTAACTCTTTGAACACACTGTATTATCTGCTGTAAGTGAACTAACTAACTAACTAAATGAATGAATGGAAAATCTGACTTCCTTAATGCACTTTTAAAACCTATGAAACTACAAGTTTAATATAAATTTATAAAATTACAAAAAATATTTGCTTATTTCTATCAGGAACATTAACTCTTTGAACACACTGTATTATCTGCTGTAAGTGAACTAACTAACTAACTAAATGAATGAAAGGAAAATCTGACTTCCTTAATGCACTTTTAAAACCTATGAAACTTCAAATTTAATATAAATTTATAAAATTACAAAAAATATTTGCTTATTTCTATCAGGAACATTAACTCTTTGAACACACTGTATTATCTGCTGTAAGTGAACTAACTAACTAAATGAATGAAAGGAAAATCTGACTTCCTTAATGCACTTTTAAAACCTATGAAACTTCAAATTTAATATAAATTTATAAAATTACAAAAAATATTTGCTTATTTCTATCAGGAACATTAACTCTTTGAAACACTGTATTATCTGCTGTAAGTGAACTAACTAACTAACTAAATGAATGAAAGGAAAATCTGACTTCCTTAATGCACTTTTAAAACCTATGAAACTTCAAGTTTAATATAAATTTATAAAATTACAAAAAATATTTGCTTATTTCTATCAGGAACATTAACTCTTTGAACACACTGTATTATCTGCTGTAAGTGAACTAACTAACTAACTAAATGAATGAAAGGAAAATCTGACTTCCTTAATGCACTTTTAAAACCTATGAAACTTCAAGTTTAATATAAATTTATAAAATTACAAAAAATATTTGCTTATTTCTATCAGGAACATTAACTCTTTGAACACACTGTATTATCTGCTGTAAGTGAACTAACTAACTAACTAACTAAATGAATGAAAGGAAAATCTGACTTCCTTAATGCACTTTTAAAACCTATGAAACTTCAAGTTTAATATAAATTTATAAAATTACAAAAAATATTTGCTTATTTCTATCAGGAACATTAACTCTTTGAACACACTGTATTATCTGCTGTAAGTGAACTAACTAACTAACTAAATGAATGAAAGGAAAATCTGACTTCCTTAATGCACTTTTAAAACCTATGAAACTTCAAGTTTAATATAAATTTATAAAATTACAAAAAATATTTGCTTATTTCTATCAGGAACATTAACTCTTTGAACACACTGTATTATCTGCTGTAAGTGAACTAACTAACTAACTAAATGAATGAAAGGAAAATCTGACTTCCTTAATGCACTTTTAAAACCTATGAAACTTCAAATTTAATATAAATTTATAATATTACAAAAAATATTTGCTTATTTCTATCAGGAACATTAACTCTTTGAACACACTGTATTATCTGCTGTAAGTGAACTAACTAACTAACTAACTAAATGAATGAAAGGAAAATCTGACTTCCTTAATGCACTTTTAAAACCTATGAAACTTCAAGTTTAATATAAATTTATAAAATTACAAAAAATATTTGCTTATTTCTATCAGGAACATTAACTCTTTGAACACACTGTATTATCTGCTGTAAGTGAACTAACAAAATGAATGAAAGGAAAATCTGACTTCCTTAATGCACTTTTAAAACCTATGAAACTTCAAATTTAATATAAATTTATAAAATTACAAAAAATATTTGCTTATTTCTATCAGGAACATTAACTCTTTGAACACACTGTATTATCTGCTGTAAGTGAACTAACTAACTAACTAACTAACTAACTAACTAAATGAATGAAAGGAAAATCTGAATTCCTTAATGCACTTTTAAAACCTATGAAACTTCAAGTTTAATATAAATTTATAAAATTACAAAAAATATTTGCTTATTTCTATCAGGAACATTAACTCTTTGAACACACTGTATTATCTGCTGTAAGTGAACTAACTAACTAACTAAATGAATGAAAGGAAAATCTGACTTCCTTAATGCACTTTTAAAACCAATGAAACTTCAAATTTAATATAAATTTATAAAATTACGAAAAATATTTGCTTATTTCTATGAGAAACATTAACTCTTTGAACACACTGTATTATCTGCTGTAAGTGAACTAACTAACTAACTAACTAAATAAATGAATGAAAGGAAAATCTGACTTCCTTAATGCACTTTTAAAACCTATGAAACTTCAAATTTAATATAAATTTATAAAATTACAAAAAATATTTGCTTATTTCTATCAGGAACATTAACTCTTTGAACACACTGTATTATCTGCTGTAAGTGAACTAACTAACTAACTAAATGAATGAATGGAAAATCTGACTTCCTTAATGCACTTTTAAAACCTATGAAACTACAAGTTTAATATAAATTTATAAAATTACAAAAAATATTTGCTTATTTCTATCAGGAACATTAACTCTTTGAACACACTGTATTATCTGCTGTAAGTGAACTAACTAACTAACTAAATGAATGAAAGGAAAATCTGACTTCCTTAATGCACTTTTAAAACCTATGAAACTTCAAGTTTAATATAAATTTATAAAATTACAAAAAATATTTGCTTATTTCTATCAGGAACATTAACTCTTGAACAGACTGTATTATCTGCTGTAAGTGAACTAAATGAATGTAATGGAATAAAGGAGATCAAATATTGACTAGAAAGGAAACTCTTATAAAATTTTCATGGGTTCCTCCTGATGTATGAGTGGGTAACAGATCTCTTTCTGGGTGCTACAGAAAATAGAGGTTGTTTTTCTTCCCTGCATTTGGAATCTGATGAAGGAACTTGCCCACCAGATATGCCAACTTGTGGGCATACAGACAAGGAGCAGGCATTCGCACAGTTTCCTGAAACAACGCAGAACTCATGTTGCTCACAATATCAATCTTATGAGACAAAATTAAAAAGTGCACACGAAAATATTACACTTGTCCAAATACCAATCATACTTTTTTTTCCTGAAATGTCTGCATAAATAACCCAAATACATCATATTCAAGGATACTGATTTGGGTATCACAAAGTACAATGATAATGAATTGACAAATGCAACTGTAAACCTGACATCGTCATTCACACGAGCTGTGCTGACCATTCTATGATGCTAAGTTACTAATTTTCAAAACTTTCACTTTTCTTACAGGCAGCAAAAATTCTTCTGTACCCAACAGGTCTTTGTTGTTGTCAAGGTCAATCATAATTATTCTGCATCAGTTTATATGGTGTCTACGCTCAGGTAGTTACTGCTTGGTTCATGGAAGATGGCGGCACAGCAAGTAATTACGGGCCAAAAGACATTCTAGACGTTAGTTTCTGCTCAACTGTTGCACACGCACACCATGAAGAATTGCTGCTTTTGATAGCGTAAGAAAATGTCTGTGTAAGCCTTGGCACTAGGGTGCCTTGATGCCTAGTATTTTCAAGAGTAGTTATTTTTATATTATATATGCTTTTCCTTTTTTGAAAATTCCAGTTCGAAAATAATTTATCGAACAGGACACAGGGCAGCAAACAACCTGAACATTAAATCTTGGTTTAGTGGTCATTCAAATCTGTATATATTAGACCAAATGTTAAGTAAATATTTTGTTTACAAGCCGTTATGTGGTGAGAAGTTATTAGAAGGCGCAGACCAATCCACATGCATTTTATACAGTCAATGTGCACAGAACAGACTCAGCATACAAGAATGCTTTATATGCAATTGCCTGAAACAGCTGGGAGCTGAGAAAATTCAGACAAATTTCTTTACAATTACATTATAAAGGACAACTGAACAGGTTAATATAAATGAGGCATCAGAACAACATTCTCAGACAGTGCTGTAACATGAGTGGACCACCAGTGATGCAATCTGATCATGAAGAGGCTGTGGAACAGTCGGACATTCATTCCAAAGCAAGGCATTTGCACGGCTACAAGATGCAAAATAAGAAATATTGGAAATATATTGTTCATTTATTACATCACATCGGTATGATCGGCATCAAATGTGCACAAATTTCTTGTGATTGCTTCCGTTGTCAATTCATTGATTGTATACAACTAACACTTGAAAACCCAAGAACCATCCAGTTTTTAAGAGTTCTGCTGACCAAGTGATTCTTCCTGCAGTCTGTTCATGTTAGGCCATCATGCACTTGACAATGTCCATATTCAACCCCAGGGAAAAACATTCTCTGAGGAAAATTCTACACACGGGAAAGAAGGCAAGACCCCAGTGTTGTTTTTACAAAGACTGGAAGAAGAAAGATGCACATTACTGCCACCTTTCTGATGAATATTTCAAGCCGTAAAATGCTAGATTAAGCTTGAACGAGTCAAATGAATCTCAATCATTAACTATGATATGAAATTTGGGGGGGGGGGGGTTATTTTAACAAAATGCTAATTTTTTAGGCTTAATATTAATTCTATCACTGGAGAAGAGACTTAATTGAAATGTCCTTCACTGCCAGATCTTATGCAATACTTACTCTCTGGTTGAAATACAGATGAGCCATCTTGTAAGTGATTTTCTGGAGCATTACAATGTCCAGACCTGTTTTATTGAACAGGACACCGTAACCTGTAGGTCTCACAGTGCCCTGGCAAACCGACCGAGGTACGAGGAAGAAATCACATCTGCATGAAAGAAAAGAATAATGACGTGCAGTTTTCTAATTTTCTTAGCCATATTCTACACTTCCACAAATTTTGCAAATCATTACAAAACAAGCAGCGTGAAACTTACAGGATCAGAGACAAATTGTGGTTCCATGATAAAAGATTCTCTAGTTACAGGGCCAGTAGAAATTGGAGGATTGCATGACCAACAATTAGTATTTAAGCTGGATTACCCTAAACTTATATCTATGAAAGTTCTGAAATATTATGTAAACATCTCATAGCCATTTCTGAAGTAAGAAAGCAGTGTTTTGATTCTCCTGTCACATCTTCGATCCTTTAAAACACACACTCCCAGACTGCCCAAAGAAAACGGACAAAATTTATCTTGCATCCGCATATTTTCCTTTATGCCAAGTTTATTGCAGAACCAAGATTGGGACAGAACTGGAGTACGCAGTCTTCCCACAGGCACATTTTGCAATTCAGCAGTCTGAATGCTTCTACTTCTGCTGAATAGTTCTGAGGATGATGTTAATGCCTTCCACTATTATTACAATCCAATAGCAAAGACATAAAATATGTGAGACTTGTCCCTTAATATTGAAATATTGTTACCTATGTACAAGCCCGCACAGCATCACATTCCAGAAGACAACCATGCACATCTTTACTACTGTGAGAACCTTAAATCTCATGGTCACGAAGCTGCTTTCAGCACCACAAAAACTTAGGTTAACCTTTACGTGCAATGAGATACTTACATTTCTGGTGTAGTAATGCAGTCATCAGCAACTGTGCCTGGGGGAGGGTTTTCATTGTTGTGGAACAACCTGGTCCTTATCCTCTTGGTTACAACAATGAAAGCCATTCTGCATTCCTGTTCACCATATGTATCCTTCCAGCACTTCTTCAAGGCGACAATCTCACGATTCTTCACTTCAGGGATTTGGTGCCTGAATACCCCATCTCTGTATATAACAATTTGCTCTGGAAGAGCACCATTACATTTCTTGTATTCACAAAGGGCGTCTGGAAAACAAGTCACCTCTTCATTAGTTTAAGAATATTTGCAAGTCAATCTGAAAGTAAAATCTCGACCATCCACTGAATCTGAACTGCTTCAAAATAGGAATGCAGCTTGACAGTTATTACGAAATAACCAAGTACAGCATGTTATAGGAAACAGATTAAAGATTTTTTAAATAACGTGCTCTTTACACATGAGCTGAGAATACTGCTGGTTCATTATTGTACATGTAACAATGCTCTATTTTATTAACAGCACACATTTACACTACATCTGTATGTGGTGGAACCTCACTTTAATTTCTTATTGTTAGGTGCATTTGCAACAATATTTCACAGATGCAAATATTAGGTCTATCACATTTGTCTATCAATCTGTATGTTTGTTTGTGGGTTTTCGCCGCCTCCTTTTCGGAGGTTTCTTGGTCCCAGTTGTACGTGTAGTAGTGAGTGACCAGCCCACTGACATCAATCTGTATTACATATATTTATTTTCACAGTCTATACACAAACTTATTTAAAATGATGTTGTTAAAATATTATAACATTATAAAATATATTATGGTATATTTATGGCGCTCTTTTATCGTAGTGTGACATTACATTATTCAGCGCTTTTATTTGAACGACATGTTTCGATGTTTTATGACATCATCTTCAGGTTTATCAATCGATATTATTAAAACTATTATACATTTTAATGCATTGCATTTATTGATCTTTTGGTATGTTTGTAGAATTTTCCGTCTTCATAATGATCTGGTGTCTGTATTCAGACGTTTATTATCTGTGGAATTAATTTCCAAGTATTATTATGCAAATGAGTATGGAATTGACATAGGAAATAAATAAAATATTAATGCGATTGTAAATATAAAATATAATGAAAAACATGAAGTTGTACTTGTGTGACGTATCCTACGTCTGATAGCAGGAGACGATAAACTGTAACTGGAGTATGTATGTTGAGCATGGTTATATATATAGGGAGAAAGTTGTTTCACGGGGTTGGGTCGATGAACTGTAGGGTGTTGAAGATGGATGTTGTTATCATTTAGTGCAATGTTTTGTTTATGTGTTCGTTGTATGTAGTATTTTTCTATTGTATCTCTGTGTCGTTTATTATGTACTATTTTTATAATGTCCATTGTTTGTTCGATTTTATTGTATGCATGTCCAGTGTTTAATATATGTTTTGCGTATGCTGAGTTGTCTTTGTTGTGTTTTATGGCTGTTATGTGTTCTTTGTATCTTTGGTTGAATGTATGTCCTGTTTGGCCTATATATGTTAATGAGCAATCTTTGCATTTTCACTTATATATGCCTGGTTGTTCATATTTGTTTTTTATATCTGATTGTGGTTTTGTTTTAAAATGTTTTTTATTGTATTATTTGTTCTAAATGCGATTATTCCATTCCACAGATAATAAACGTCTGAATACAGACACCAGATCATTATGAAGACGGAAAATTCTACAAACATACCAAAAGATCAATAAATGCAATGCATTAAAATGTATAATAGTTTTAATAATATAGATTGATAAACCTGAAGATGATGTCATAAAACATCGAAACATGTCGTTCAAATAAAAGCGCTGAATAATGTAATGTCATACTACGATAAAAGAGCGCCATAAATATACCATAATATATTTTATAATGTTATAATATTTTAACAACATCATTTTAAATAAGTTTGTGTATAGACTGTGAAAATAAATATATGTAATTTGATTCAACACAAACATGACGCAATTAAGATACAAATCAGTCTGTATGTAACAACTTAAAAACTGTTTATCAGATTTTCACGAAATCTGATATCGGAGTTTTACTAAAATTCACAGACACATTCCAATTCTCGTTGCAATCTGGACAACAATAACAGACATTTCACATAAAGACATTAAATGAGAAGTTCAGTATTGCAAAAATATCCCCCCTAAATCAGGACTTCATTATATAAAGCCAGGAATTAGGCAAACTTACGAAGAAACTATACTCTCAGTAAACTTGAAAGCATGCAGAAATTGACAAACTTTATACATTCTTTAAAATTGTTTGCATAAACTTACGAAACCCTCCAACACGTGACGTGAAGCAAACAACTTTCATAACTAAACAGAGATAATTAAGTGACTTGGCTAAATGTACTACAATGGTTAAAACTTCATTCCACCTTTTCTTTACTTTTGTCAAGTTTTCTAGTTTCATTCTGACATCAGTGCCAAGTGGAAGAAAGAAACATTTGGAATTTTCCTTCAGAATGGTAAAACAAACACAAAAAGACCAAACATGCAACTCACCACCCAAATAGGATGCCATATCATTACTCAGCTCCTGCCCCGGTGTGTGGGCAGAGACAGCCGAGAAATATTGGCTGAATGTCTTGTTCAATGAAGCCACAAAGGCTCCATACGAATTCCCTCCTCTGGGGGTTGTGTCGTGGTAGACGTCGAAGCCTACCACCATCAATCCCTGAAACAAACATACAGAGAATCCTCCACATTATACACCCTCTGGTTTTTGAATACTGGACACTTGGCAACACCAAGTGGGTGCTGCACGTAAGACTGACACTTGGAGTTTCTCTTTTCTACCACCTCTTCCCTTGATGCACCACCCATATTTCACTTCTTTCTTTGGCAACAACAGATTTTTACAGAGTAAGGTCGTCAGCCTTACGTCCAACCACCAACCTGGGGGACCAGGTCTTGTCTCACGGACAGTAATACCCCCAGGAACCAATCTACGATATGGGATGGTCGGCTTTACTTCCCCTCCAAAGGAATTTGTTTTTATCACCATTAAAAATCCAGACCTTGGCCGGGTTTGAACCCGCAAACCCTGGCGAGCACGCTAACCACTAGTCCACTGAGGGTGACCAAGAATCCTTCGTTGCTCTTAATTAACTTTCATTATCTCAATATTCACTTCTTCTTTTTTAAAAAAAGGAATAAAATCTGTCACAGCCACATTTTTTTTAAACTTAGTGCCATACTGTACTGTATTTGATTATAAGTTAAGGGATGGAATTTAGATAATGTATAGCAATCATTTTTGGATAATATGAGTACATGTTATGAGTATTTTTCAGAATTACACAAACTGTCATATTTTTAAATAATTTAGTTCATAGAAGTAGACCTGAATGGAATATCAGATCATCTGCTGTTTATATTGTCCTGGCAGATCTCCCCTCCAGTAACACTGATAATGAAGATTATTCAGTTTGTTATACTTTTTTTTTGGGGGGGGGGAGGTTTACCACAGGCCCAATTATAATATCAACAACATTTAACTGGCAGAAGGCAGGGGAACAAATCAAGTCCGCATGAAATGCAAATGACAATGCTAACTCATTATTTAGGAAAATAATCATGCTACTTAATGCAGATGAATGGTATCACTGTTTACTTACACTGATAGGAATTTCAACAGTCCAGGGAACACCCCCAATTTTGCAGCACATTTGGATCGCCACGCTTGTAGCGATAGACTGTACACCTTTTCTAGTTAAGTTGTTTGCCACAATAACTTGAGTTGGCACTGAAGAAGAAAGAAATGATTATGTAAGTTCTGGTCTACATGCAGCTATTCTGCTCACAAAGTTACTTCCGACACTCAAGTCATTTGTGATATTTAAAACCACACAGACAGCCAATCACGTGATCAGGAATACACGCAACTTGCAGCCACATATGGTTTATTGGAGATTCCTGTTTTAGGAGATTTTCAGTTGTTCTTCCTAAATCAAAATATGAAGCCTAGAAAATCAGGACTCAAACCAAATCCTGCAGAGCATGAACACAACCTCCGAAAAAAAAATGCCTGTAGCAAAAGAGCACACAACTCACCTGCTCTGTCTAAGCAACATTTTTTCTTTATTGCTGTGTAATGGTTAATGCCGCGCTCTGGAACAATGCACATTATCATTTGTGGTTTTAAGCATAAATTGACCTCCAATGCTTCTTCAAATGATGGGTCTTGATGTGAAACATATTTGCTAAAAGAAAACACATAATTATGTTAGAAAACATTTGTTTGAAAATACAGATTCTCTGTGAATGTGAAACATGCTTAACATTTATTTACAGTTTTCTGGGGACTGGCAAAGTATACGATACACTCCCCACAACACTAAAATTTTCTCCTACTGCAATGACACATCATTGTAAGCATTTGTGTATGACAATGAAACAGCCATCAAAGGTATTTTTTGTAATACCATGCAGATGTGCTACAACAGCTGATTTGAAGCCCAGTCATAAGTATATATACCATCTGCATTAATATTAAACGACTCCCCATTTCGCCCAGTGCGTGTTTCACGATTCTCAGATTAAACAGCAATTATTTGTGTAAACAAAGTTAACCAATTAACCTTTCTAATGGATATGCATTGTGTTTTCTTTGAGGTAGGAAATATTATTAAGATTTGGTTTCAAAGGATTAATGGCATTACCATCAGCACAAAGAATGTCTTTATGTGCATGTTTAAGTTGATGGAATAAATGAAGACTTATGGAGATAAAATAGTGGCTAGATACTTTTACCAGAGTGCTTTAGACAGAAACTGTAACATTTGGAATTTACTCCTGTGCAGGACACACAATTTTCCTCAATGCCCACAATTCAGCAAGCTGGCAACAAATGTTTCAAAACATTTTTGTGAAAGTGTTAACAGTTTCTTTGTGAACTCTACATTTACAACCGATCAACACTTGTTTTATTTCTGATGGCTGGGAATCAACCTTCTCCATCTTGCACTTTGTTGACATGTACCAATAAATAGTGCATGCACTGTGCAGTTTACAAAAGTTTGGCACAAATATAACTGGCAGTTTTTACAATACTACAACGGGGCACAAAGTGTAAGGCCAGCCCAATCCAGCATCATACTCTAATGTCTGCCTTCATGCTCTGAAAGTTGTACCACTAAAATGTGTGTGAATATGACAATGTTGGATCATCAAGTGCTTGCCACAATAGGCTGTAAGCCACGGCAGTAATTTTATCTTAAGGAAAAGCCTATGTTCACGTTTCTCTTCAGTTCCCACTATGAACTGGTGTTACAAAGGGACGTAAAAGTGCATGAGCACAAGCTCAGACCCTGTACCAGGTTGGGATTAATAAACCCGTCTAGTTTCTTATCTTCTTCTTGTTTTGAATCTACAGTCCTTAAAATACCAGGCCTCCTCACACATGGGATGTTTCTTAATCTATTTAGACATTCAATAGGACTCCTTAAATGAGAGATCAGCCCATCACAAGGCCTCTACCTATTCAGAATAGCACAACGCAGAAAGACACTGACGACCATCCATGCCTGAGTAGGATTTGAACCCACAGTCCCAGTGTCCAAGTGATGACGGCCCATGCAGCCACTGTGAACAGCCCTGTCTACTTTAAAACTTGTATATATGATCAGTTGATTACGTAAAGTATATTTCTAAAGACGTCTTCACAGGAAAAAAGTGACAGTGGAACCACGGTTCCGGAGAATTTGACGTAAATACTTCTATACGGAGAGGAAGTTTATTTATTGGTTTTATTCTAAATCTTTCCTTTATACATGCTTTACAATTGAGATAGGTTTTATGAAGACATTGCTTATTTAACTTGAATTAGTTACGCTTAAGATGGGTCTGTGGTAGCTGAATGTAATGTAATGTAATGTTTTATAGGTAACAACAATGCTGAGTAAACAGATTACGTTTCCTTGGTAACCATTGTTATCGGATCTTACACATTTTCGTTACACTTTTTTGCGGAATGACCCTTCAGAATAGACGTATTTACGTCAAAAGTTATGTAACAAAAAATGTTGACACACTGCAAACAGGACATTTTCATACAAACATAAATAAAATGGCAGAAAGCCATTTTAAGGTATGGTAAGCAGTACTAATTTGAAGATCAAACACTTATACAAACTTGTTATGAAAAAATATCCCATGTGGTTCAGAGAGCAAGGTGATGGAAAGGCGAGGATGCAGGAAAAAGTGAGAGAAGTGTTCCGGAAGACGTGGAATAAAAACACAGTCAAAATCCAGACTTAACATCCCCACCGAAATAATACAAACCCCCCCTCCACAACTTTACTGTAAAGGTGGACAAGGACTCAGCAAAGCAGGTTTTATATGTTCTTCTCTACAATGAACACCCAGAGAACATTACACGTGCAGACGGTCTGTGTAAGTCTGATTTCAGCTTCCTTCTTTCAGAACATACTCTTCTGCACCTTCCTGTCATGGCCTTCTTACCATATTTTCTCAACTTATGCCAATACCATATTTATTGGTGTATAACACAGTTTTATTTTCCAAAATTAATCGTCTTGAAATCAGGGCATGTGTGATACATGAAACAATTAAAGAGAGCAAGGAAGTGGCCCCTTATTTTATGCATAGATTAGATTGTACTGTGCGTCAACAATTTCTGATTACAAATTTGGCTTTTCCTCGTGTCAAAGAAAAGCTGCCAACAATCATGACATCATCTGCCTGAATTGAAATATGGACACAGGAATGTGTTTAGGTCATGAATTTCACACTTACAAAATACAAACTGCATTGAGGCCCATCTGGCTAATCAAGGGGTGGTTTTGTTTGTTATCTTGTTATTTTTTCACACTACCTGTATTTTATTTACTTCAAAGCACGTAAAACACAGACACCTTATTTTCAAACTTCCCATTGCAAAAATAAGGGTGCACGTTATATTAGTCGACATGGTACCTCTTTTGCTGAACCACGTCATCACTTCTAACTTTTGGAGAACGAGCATTAAGTTGTAATAAGACACATATTTCAAATTTCCAGTGTATGTGAAAAGTCAGAGTAAGGGCAACTCACAAATATGGTTGCCGAATGTCGAATCTCATGCGCCAAGCAGCATCAATCAATTTTGTTACAAAGTCTTGAGCATCCTTTTTGTATGTCACCGGGACGATAACAGTCCAGGTCGACAGTGTAGGTGTTACCAACATTGGTTTACCTGAGAAAAAAACATTGTTATTAATTCACACATGAGCAAACTACTTTTAAAACAAAAATATTCACAATGATAAAGAAATTTATACTGTTGCTGGTTTAAAGGTAAATACCAAGTTCTATGATGAGCAGAAAATCTGCAAGTTGATATACAAGCTTTCATTCCTTCATTAATATCAACAAGAGCTTCAAATATCACAGCATAATCATTAGCAAACTTGCACACCCTATAGGAATACACTGTAAAAAAGTTTTTATATGATACACAGAATTTTTTAAATAGTATCTTATATGTGCTGCAAAAGGCTGATAAAGAATTTGTCAAATATGCCTTCTGCGACCTAAGGCTTTGAGTTGCAGAGAAGCTACAGCAAAAGATAAAATTGCAACAAGTACATGCAGAGCGATGATAACCCACTTCAAGAGATACAAGAACATGTTCTAGAATAAACACTTTGGGTTGGTGGACCCTTCTTTATGAAACTTCTTACAGCGTGCTAAACAACAGTGATACTGAATTTAACAGCCATAATTTAAGAAACACTATGACAACATGGTGGATCTTTTTGTATTGTAGCGGTGTGCATCAGGGAAGGTGTAGGGGCATTTTTCTTTACTCCAAGAGTAGAGTTTTTTTTCTTATGACCTCGGGTTCTCGTAGTCTGGAGAGTTCACCAGTGTTTAAGTGATCCTTGCTGCCTCCATCAGTAGGGTGATCTCATGATGGATGCAGCAAGAACCTCTGAAATGTTGGTAAACTTCGACTAAACTACATGGCAACGACACTCCAGAATACAGCAAGCCAAGTTTATTTTTCCTGTGTCAAAATTCATAATAAAAGAATGGCACAGCTTACGACCCAACTCCGTCATCCAGCCAGATTGCTCTGCCACTTGACCTAGATGAGGACCATGCAGTATCTTATCCCATGGAAGAACACGACCTTGGAATTCAATCAGTTTGTCATCTAGCCTCACGTTCCATGCTTGCAGATCTCTACGCACCTGAAACAAACATCAGTCCACAATATAATACAGAGCTTATCTTGCAAAAGCCACCAAATAAAGTAAAGGAAGTTTCTGCCCCATTACCACAGAAATATCTATCAATAATGGGAACTCGTCACTTTGTTTTATTTGCATCCACACATACACCCACAAGTTTGCAACCAACTGCTCCGTAGGCCTCACATTTGATACAAAATACAGACAAATGGGATGTACTGGTGATTTATACAACTGCTACATTCACTGACATGCAGGTAACAAACCATTTTCACAAAGTCATAATTTTCTGCACGTCTGTCAAGTTACAAATTGCCACTTCACTTCAAATTCCATATATAAAGTATATCTCTCATTCTTATCATGTGGTTTTCTTCCTTTGTGTTTCACTTCAGTACCATTTACATGTCTATCATCTACAGACAGAAGAAAACCATGCATCAAATAGTCTTCTGGATGCATATCAGCATTTCAGAGGTGCCTAAATATTCAGGGCCAAAGTGAGGAAAGTTAGAAGTGAATGAGTGAAGCAGGCCGTGGGGAAGAACCACAGCCATAGGATGAGGAGGGGAGACGGATCCATGCCTGGATCAACAGGAAAAATCCCATTTCAGGATACTGGAGGGAAGGGTGGGTCAGGAGACAAGAAGATAAATTGACACTTTTAAGGGCCGGGAAGGAAAGTATGATCAACAAACAGGAAACCTTGTACTTGGACAAAACTGTCTTCTCTACTTTCAGGGTGTAAATAAGCAGCATCTGGAACATGGGACCTTTTTACATAAAAATGACAAAATCCAGCAGCTTTAAGAAAAATATGTTCCATGTCATCTTATTGTGAAAGTATGTAACAAACAAGCAATGATGGTCATATGGAACAGCCATTTAAATCAAACTAGGAAACAATTAAATGTAGCAGGACAGAATCATTTTCCAACTGCAATAGAACATAAGTGACTTACAGATTGGTGTTCCAGGAGACGCTTGTTGAAAGCGTTCAGTCTATCTATCATATCCTGAGGAGCAAGAAGTGCACGTTCTTCAAGTTCCCTCATCACAGCGACATTTGCTCTCGTCTCAGGATCAAAACCAGTCATGCGGCAAAGCTCTGGCACAAGGCAAACACATTCACCTTTTCCAGCATGTGCGACCAGCAATGGCTGTCTGTCATCGGATATCGTCTTCTGGTATGCCTGTAACATTCAATATCACAAGAAGCAAAGTAATGCACCTACATTGTATCACAACAAATTGGATTTTACTTGCAGTATTTACTGTAAAACTTGAATATATATAATCGACAGGAACAGGGTGTTACAGTGTTTTATTGAAATTCCGGGTCTACAATTCATGAGATTCGGGGCGTGCTTGTGTTGCGCGGTCGGCCGGACTGGTCCGTGTTCTTCCCGTGAACACAGGCGAATCAGTTTCGGTGCCGCTAATAACAGTGAGCTGCGAGTGTTTCTCGTCAGTGATACATGTTATTACATTAATTGTTCTTACCTTAAATCACAAAAGCTGTTCAAAGTGACTTCCTTGTGCTTGCAGGCAACTTCACATCTCGTTAACATGTTTCAAAATACTCGACGAAGCTCTTCTGGGGTAATTGCCGAAATCAGTTGTCGAATATTTTCTTTAAGTCCTTCTGCAGTGTGAGGATTGTTTACATAAACTTTGTTCTTCAGCATGAACCACAGGTAAAAATCGCACGGGTTCAAGTCTGGGGAACGCCGAGGCCACTTATCGATAACGTGTTCACCAAACACTTCTCTTAATGCTAACATCGACCGATCAGCTGTGTGAGCTGTAGCATTGTCTTGCATGAAGAAACCGTAAGTCTTTTCTTCATCGGTCATTTCTTGGAAAAAGTACAAGTCCCGCCCACGTCAACAGCGCCGGCCGACCACACAACGCAAGCATGCCCCGAATCTCATAAATTGTAGAAACTGTTTATGGTACTTTCTGAGATTTTAATTTACTGGTGTTACAGTAAGATTTTCTGTGCATCACGTCAAGACAGCAAATGACTGATGTCCATACACAATATGGAGAAGTACAGAACATCAACATTTAGCTCACACATTTCTACACATATTCTCTGAAAGATTTCTCAATCTTCTCAACCTTTTTTGGCTTATGTACTGCCAACAGGCCATGTTCACACTAGCACACTGTTATACCAAAATGTTCAGTCACCGGACCCATTTTATGGGGGTTTAATTTCCTATTCCCATATGTTAAAGCTCATTAATTTGAACTTTGCTTTCAGATGAACCACAATTATCACAACATTCCCAATTATCATAACTTTACAAGTGCAATGGGAAATTCATATGTAAATGTGCACATCACAGAGAAACTTCTGAAGCAAAAAATTTACCATAACTGAACTACTACAATCTTCGTGAATGATACAGCATGTCTGCGAACAGACAAATATGTACCAGTTCCACCAAAAGAGAAAAGAAAATGGGGAAGGGGAGTGACCCACATCAATACAAAATGCAACAAAAGCTGCACTTTACTGCAGACTGGAGGTGCAGAGTATGATTGGCAAGTCACTTTTCTGAAGGCTCATAAGATGCTGCTCCTAGCTAGTAGAAAATCAAAAACGTTTTAGATTAATCTCTTTCAAAAATGTATTAGAATATATACAAATATACAGATGGTGAATAACTGAGTAGCTGATGCAAGAAACTTCATGTACATCACAAATATCAGGCAAAGGAAAATACTCAACACAACTATGGTGTACTGAACCAACCACTGTCATCAAATACTTGGGACCGGTAGCCTCTATTCTGAAGATTAAGAAAGAAGTCTCATGAAACCAAAATTTGATTTAAAAAACCATGCAAACCCAAAATATACTCACACTTTGATAATAATCTTTGTATGAGATCTGTTCTCCTCCGAGATATTCAAATGTGCTAGTTGGAGTAAGATCAAAATTCACATAATCCACATAGTATGTCTGATTGTCATACTTAGTCAGGACAACAGCTCCTTCTATTTGTTGTTTGAACAATTCCTGTAAGCAGAAAAGAACTCTATATTTACACATACGAAGACCACGCCTGTTTCATGGCACAAAATTTGGTATTTTGATTTTCCGTAAAACCCACGAGTTTGTTGCACCATGAAATACTTCATGGTGCAACAAGTAAGACTTAGTTACAGACAGATTATCTTTGTCTGTAATATCATGATGTAAGTACGTGTGATCAGTATGGATTCTTCAAAAATCTTAGGGGTGTGCTGTAGAAAATAAGACAAGAATAAGAAGGTTAGAGACAAAGAAAGCCACCATTATGAAGATTATTGTAAGGAACAGAAACAGAATTTTTTGCTGAGGCTGAAACAGCTCAGTCAATTACAAAAAACTAGTATACTAAACCATCGAAAGTTACGTTCAGAACATTTGTGTAACCTAACATGAACAAAGCCTTGACAATACTTAAATACAAGGTGTAACCTATCATGCTTAAATACAGTTTTCATATATTTTGCTGCAACAATATAATTGGGGAAATGCTTACAAATTATTTAAGAATATCGTACAAGACACAATGATAATTAACACAACACTGGTAATTAGTGCCAAGAAGTAAAAATTTGGAACTTTCATACACAATATCTTATACAAAAACAAAACTAAATGTCATTTTCCTCTGTAGTTTTGAGAGGCTGCAGAAATAACAAAAATGGGAGAAGCAACTTACGAGATAAAGACACAATGTGATAATTCTCGCACATTCATTCTGTTGTTGCCTCTAAATATTAATATGGGAATGCCAACTTTTAAAGCTCCCTTATACTATATCAGTGTTACAGATTATGAGTTATAAGATAACACAGAAAAAGAAATCCCTTTTGTTTAATCATCTCAAAAACCAAAATTGTGGAAAATGTGTAATTAGTGTAGAACAGTTTCAGTTTTACTCTTCACCTTTTATTTAAACATTTTTCACTCTGATAAATATAGTAAGTTGAGAACTTGACGGAAACGCACGCAGGACTACATGGGTTGGTAGTTCTTGTACTACTATAGCCAGAACTGTAATATGTCAACACATTTAACAAAGTAATCTCATTCCATGAAAATCTATCCAGTGTTCTTGAAGTTGTTACATGAAGACAGGGCAAAGCTAATAAACAGCAACATTTCTACAACTTCATTGCAAGTGCAACTAAAAATGATAAAAGCACAATTTAATCAGCAATTCCTTTTTCCTGAAGACAACCAGATCTTACACATACAATGAACATACACTATTGATAAATAAATATATATATATATATATATGTCCATGTTTACAACTCCCAATAAGCAAATGCAACAGAAGCAAGTACTGCCAAAACTTTTATTTTTTGTTATAGGTGACTCGAAGTCAACGATTTGCAATAACGTTTCCCTTATCACGTCTGCTTTCGTGGGAAATCTCTCTCACACAAATATATGAACACAAGGTGCATTAAAAACTTACCACCCGTCACCATTAGAACAACATAACACACTTACCTCGTACCGTTGTGAGTGATCTTTCTTTAACTTGGTCAACATGTCCAGCACGGTATCTAGCCTCACTACCTTGGTTGATATCAGACAGTTCATTAGCATGCCAGCCTTAAGCTGATGGACTGAAGTCAGATAACCGGGCCAAACCTCCACTGGATGATTTGACACAACAATCTACAAGAACCAATGACTTCCAGTAAAACTATGAAGTTAACAGAGAACTTAAACTATAACCCTGTAAAACAGTTGTGCACACAAGTGTGGCATGTGTGAAATTATAGGTTACATTATGCACTTGGAAATTATGAAGATTATGATTAGATAATGACTTCATCAAAACATTAACCTAGACCAAGGGTGGGGAACCTGTGGCCTTCTAGGTCCTTAAGTGCGGCCTTTTGACTGAATTAAAATTTTACATAACAAATCCTTTTATTTTTATTAATACATTTTTCAAGACGCCCTTAAGGTCACAAATGACGGATACCCATCTAGAGGATCAACTGAAACTGCGGACCTCCATGCTGCAACCAAACATTCAAATGCTCTCCAACAAAAAGCAGACACAACAAAGTCATTAAAAGATTAGTTAACTTTAAAATTAACACATAGTTTTAATTTTTTGAAATTATTAAGTACATACTAGTTAGATTTTTACAAAATATTGTACATTTTTAAGTATATCTAATTGAAGTTTCTTGAATGCGACCTTCCGACACGAAAAGGCTCCCCACCCCTAACATAGATGCTTCCATGTTCCATACCTCAACAGACACCACTGATTAAATCACACACTATTTTTTAAGCAAAGTTTAAGAAGTCTTGATTTCCTTCACTCACTCCATTATAACTTATAGGCAGCAATGGATATGAGGCACAATCAAGAAACCAGAGCAAATCACCAGTTTGACAAAATCTACTCTCATTGTTTGTTGACAGCATATCTCAGGTTTTTTCAGATTTATTCAGACACGTTCTTGTTAAAATTTGGATGTGGGACCTTGGCTAATTTCTGGAATTTGCTTTCATTAATAACCTGATGAATATTTTAACTGTTACTGATATTTTTCCTTAATCATCTCGTTTATTGCCATATACTGATTTTACGTCTTGTAACTTTCGCCATCATAGACTCATTACCCAAATCTTTGGTGCATCTTGTCACTTTTGTGTATGTTATAAAAATTAGGCGTAGGTAGTTTATAACCGCTTCTATTTCTATGATCAAATTCTTTAACCATTTTGTGCTACATGATGGAACCACTTCCCTAATAATTTAAATGTACCTCAGTTAAATTTGTTACCAACTGGTATAATTCACTTTCACTATTTTTCTCCATGAAAAACAAAGTAGTACCTGCAAGTTTTCTTTTTAATTCTGCATGTGTTTATAACCCTTCAGAGCATTTCCACCACCTCAAAAATTTAGAACTTATCAAGATTAGGGCAACTCTGTTTCAACTGATAAGCAAGCTGTGAATATTACTTCTGTTCTCAATGTCACCCTTCAATAGAAAAATTCCAAGAAAACACTAGAGAACCCAGCAACATAATGTACCAGCAATGCAGCAAAATCTAAACATATTTCAGATATTTCCCAATAAATAAAACACAACCACAGCACAAGACATGATACATCCAGGTTCTAATGTCACATAAATGAAGTATGAATGACACTGATGTTGAAACAATGACCTATTCTGTTAAGCACGTTCTACTCCATCTTAATAATGCAAAGGTGCAATGTTACAACATTCCAAAACATGACAGAAAGATAAAATACCTTGTCCGATTCATCACAGAAGTTTTGGCCCACAAGCTGCAGCTGCAGATACCTCATTTCCTGCCGCATCAGTTTGTTGAAAAACTGGATGTAGCAGGCTTCGCCCACTACGAGCTTTTTGACAAACTGCAAACTGATCTGAGTTTGTATTTCATCTGATTCCCATGTAGAAAATAATTTCATCTCCTGAAGCAAAGGGAATCTCATTATGAAGTACACACATTTTTATAGTCAAGTTAGCATTTCATTCATGATCAGATATGCCTTACAACTAATGTGGTTGGAAGATATTATTTTCTAATATAATATTCCAATTCTAGAATTAAATAATTAGCCATCTTAAGCATCTTCTGACTGAGTATGCCAGGGGGGCAGAAGTGTACTATATATATATATATATATATATATAGAGCGCAAAAACATTTACGCATCAGAAAACAGCGTGGAAAATAATTTTCAAAATAACACAAACTTTGTAATATTCCAAGCAAACAGAAAAAGGACAAAGTTACTGAAATTTAGAGTCAGACATTGCCTGATGGAAGGCATGGTACTAAGGTTTACTTATTTACAAATCAAAACAAGCATCACTCTACTAATGTTGCCTTGCCATTAGGAAATCCATATGTCCTTGTGAGTAAGCCTAATTCTCACTGGTAACCAACTTTTTAATCCTCCCGCTTCAATACTTTACCTCTAGCACTGAACCAGTCGGCCATCCCACCACATAACACCGTGTTTCAAGAACAGCATAAGAACATATGTAACTTTCATGTAAAAATGGCAGAGAGAATGTAATCTAAAACACATCTAATATATCATTTAATACCGCATAAAAGTTTATACTGGGGCAAATTCCCCAGTTCTGAAGCCAAGATGTAACAACTTCTGTCAAAGACAGAGGGTTCTAACAATGGTGCATCACATTTAATATTGCTGTATTTCTAGATTTCATCCACTGATCAGTATTCAAAAATGAGACCACAATTTTTTCGGAGCTGGTGCTACTCCCATCATCATGTGGAAATACTTACTTTGTAGGTCCAACAGAAAAACTTAATCTCAATAACACGGCCAGCTCGTGAAATTAAGTGGTCTCGTTTTAGAGAACTGCGTAATGGACAAAGTTCAGAAAACAGTGAAGGCGTCTCCCTTGTATGCACGCAACACATCTGAACAGGGATAATCTCTTGCCAGGGTGAGTTTATATCTCACTGCTCATACGGCAACAGACAAGAGCAAGCCCCAACAAATCATTAAAGAGGGGGAGAGGAAGTTGGTTAACAAATGCATGGGGACTTATGGCAGACACATAATTACATCTAAACAGCTGTAAAGTCTTACTTTACTTACGTTCTGGCCAAGATCATTAATAGAAAACATCGTGGTGCCATCTAAACACCTATGGATTCTTTCACGTTATCCAGTAACCCTTCGCGTTCCACTGCACTCTCCACTTCAGGTGAAAAACACACATCATATTGGTACCAATTTTGGTCAGTCTCCAACTTGAAGTAATTAGCCTTCAGGGTAATCGGAACACCTATTTAAAAAAAATATATATAACCATATTTATTAAAACTACTCTTTGTTTGAACAGTTGCAGAAAGTATGAAAATGACGTCTTCTAGAATGTTTCACTGTGTAGTCTGGTGGAAACAGGTGCACACTGTCTCCACAGATATTGCCCTGACGATGGAGGCCGTGAGTACCTCTAAAACTCAGTTTATACCAGACTACATAGTGTAACATCCCAGAAGTCAGTCATCTTCAAGTGTTAAATCAGCTCAGAGCAAATTAAGAATATCACCTGTAAGATGCCAGTATAACTAAGGCTTGCTTAGAAAAATTAAACACATTTTAGGGCCAATAATCATTTTCCATTTTACAGTTGCTGAAAGAATTAAACAAGCTAGTACTCAAAAATTGAAAATCTACAGAAAACAACTGCAAATGCACCAGAATTGCTAGGGCATGCGTACGTCTTCCAGCTTGTTCAATGCTGAACCACAAAAAGATAAAGAACGCGTGCACTTATGGAATTACGTTTTCTTCTCTGTATGGCGAGTTAACACTTCAATTCATCTCACCCCTACTTACATGTTTTAATGGCATGCTAACAATACAACGATTAAAATGTATCACAAGCTGAAAACTCACCTTGCTCGGAGGTGAGGCATACGGGCTCTGGACGCAAATGAATGGCCCCAAGCCTCTTCGGAATGGCACCCTGGCACACTGGTGCCCCACCTTCACTCACAGGGCCAATAGCACCTGCACCTGAAAGTGTAAGGGGGGGGGGGGTAGAATTATTTTTGCACGTGGCCCATGGGTTGAAGACCCCTGTTCTAATGAAAACAACTGCAAATGCATAGTCTACAGTCAGTGATAAATTTTTCATCCCAAACTCCACTTTGTAGCATATTTGCAACCATACACAAGTCAGATTAATAAATATTACCATGAAGCCATACATTCTATAAATGTGCCATTTATTTACTGAACACATAATTAAAACGTTGAGAAACATATACCATTCTGACGTAATATGGTCACTGCATACTACTATTGAAACTGAATGGCAAAATGGTCAAGTGTCATTCACTATTCCAATGTCCGACAAAAATCTTGAAGTAAGGTGACAGTGTTAATCTTTTAGCCGAATGATAGCAATGAACCCTGCAGATTGAGGACACAGCCATGCAATATTAGGTTACAGTGCATTATATATATCACATATATAAAGATGGAATGCATCACCTCAATCCAGCCGACAAATTAACGTAACAACGCAAACTCCCAGCTGTCAATAAATATAATTATTATTATTGATGTTATTGATCCAAATAATGTGCATTATTTCCACAAACAAAAATTTAATTTTGCTTGCCTGGCTCTAATGGTTCATCAGTTACCATCACTGACCTGAAAGCTAAGGCAAGTTTTACACACACACACACAAATCCTTAGATGCAAATTTTTCCAAAAAAGATACACAAAATTACCAGGACCTGACATGTTCCGTATGAACTTATTTATTTCAATTGGCTATAACAATCAACCCACTGCCAAATCAGTGGCTACGCGATCTTAATATTACTAAAAGAAAAAATACATCACAAAGTTTCAAGACACGTAATTTCCTCTATTCCTTTCTCTGTCCCAATCATTATCCACGTGTTCTTACCGATTGACATGTCACTCATGTTTGCAGCCAGACTGTCATCCCCTAGCTGTAACACCCCATGGGAACCCAAACTGCTGGACACCTAAAAAAAATGCAAATTTGCAAGTGCAGGTTATCGACTGAAGACGAGACCAATCTTTATCATTTCCAACCTAAAATTCACTTACAAAGAGATCATTTGAGCAGGGTTAACACTTGTACAATTACACAAAATGAGAAAAAGTTATTAAATCTGAGATAAAACACAACATTCAAACTCCCATAAAGTTATTGATTCAACAATGAAATCTTCTATCTAAACTTTTCTGGTAACTAATTAAGGTGGAGGAAATACATTAATCACAAATCTTATCCCTTAACTGAACCATTCAGCAAATAATGTAGGCAAAGTGCCAAGCAACACATGATTGATCATTATAGTAACATGTAATCCCCAGAAACTTAAATCATAAAAATACCATGACAGAAGTTAAAATTTTTGGTCAAACACTGTGCAGCTTCTGTGCAAAGTAATCAATGTATCCCTGACAGGTTCCTCTGCCCATTTTACCAAGGACATGCAAGTATACCAAAGTCCTGCGGTGTGTCAATTTCTTCTTAAGTATCGGCTGATAAGCAAATGCAATTATGAGTTCCATTTCTGAGAAAGGCTGGGGCTAAGATCTGTGCACAAGAAATTGAGCTCAGAATAACTAGAACTGGTTCTTAATTATTGTCACTCAGCTTACAGCATGAAGTTGAAAATAAGCAGCAAGCATCACTTGGCAGATATTTTAATACTTGGTGGGATCTCAAAGAAATAAACACACAAACAACACATTATAAAAGCTGTTCCTATTAAACAGGAAAATTTGTGGTATGCACAGAAAGCATTATTCAGCTGACTACAGATTATTTATTATACTTCAATGAGATGCCCTATTCCAACTACCTGCGCTGCCTCCACAGGGTGTTCCGCAGTCTGAAGCTCAGGCTTGCCCCTCGTGGGCCGGCTGCCAAAGCAACGCCCGGGCTTTTTATTTTTTTTCCCCATATCTATGAAGACCAAACACAAAATTAAACACTGCACCAAACACGAACAAACTACAGAAATAAAATGCATCTCTTCTTTACTACTTTAAAATGTATATACAAGACCTGCTGTCAAATTAATCACAGAAACAATGAAGGATGCAAAGAAATTTCCATACACATAACTTCAATAAACTTAATTGAAGTCAACGCAGACAAAATTAATTCTGGACAAGGCAGTCGTATAAATTGGTAATGTTTTATCGAAAGACGTATGCACAATCAATTATTACAAATGCTGCATCTTACACAATAAGTCGAACCTCGAATACTGTACACTATACGCACCTCATAATAAGGCTTCCTGCAAATACCAGAATGTTCTACTTTCACAGCGAAACAATTGATCAAATGGCAGTGCCAGCACCCACTTCAAAACGGAATCTAATCTACTAACGATTAAGAAGGCCGAGTGTTATCTTTTAATTTAATTTATAGAAGCAAACGGTTCATAAATTTTAAAAAGTAGAATACAAAATAAGACGAAAACTTGTAATTACTGAACAAATCACATTAACGACGCATTTAACTGACACCTAAAAGTTAATACTTCCTCCTATCTCAAGACAGTTAACACCAACGCCGGCTATTCGATTTACCCCCTCCAAACCTACTGCAATTAATTGTCTGCATTTACACTACGCGGCGCTAAGATAGCAAATTATACAACAGCTAGTGTAAATTCTAAAAAATAGCAATAATGATTCATTTTTTATATTATTGTGTGCATAGTTATTGTATATATAATTGATATGGTCGAAATTTCCGGAAACTTGTCATGAGTCCATTTTCGGTGGGGACGGATCCTGTAACTCGGAAATTAAGCACGAATAAAGAATGGCGCCAAAACAAAACTGCTCGACCCGAAGAGGAGATTACAAATTTAAAGACTACAACCCAAAAAATGTATCTTTTGTTCGAGTCCCGGCATATATGTTTTCTGTTGTTCGGATAGTAAGCACGAGAGAATAATGGCACTATGGGAAATTCTGATTGTTTCTTGAAAAGTGTTTGATTAACTAAGGTCACAGACCAGAAAACTGTCCTGAGTTTCAGACGATAAATGTGTAAGAAACTGTCATATTTCCCCCTACTAATGCTGTGCACTGTTAGTCATATAATATTATAAGCAGTAACATTATGATTTGGTCTCAGCATCCAGACTGGCTCTGGGGCCCACCCAGCATACTGTCCAATTGATACCAGTTCCCTTTCCCGGGGTTAAGCAGGCCGAGGCATGACGCTGACCACTCACCCTATCTAGAATTAGCACAGATCAACAGCGTTTGACAAAACATTGGAAAACCTTCAACATTCTAAACTGCTCATTCCTTAAGCCAAAGTTACAGATTCTATGCAGTCTTCTGAACTGATGACATGTCTCCACTTTCATCATGTCCTGTCAACTTGAGGAGCTGTCATTCCTACTGGATTTTCCACTCCTGCCACTGTGTTGGAATGCCCATTCTGCTGGTGTCACCAGAATTCTCAGGATGATCTTCAGAGATTTCAAGGAGTGACAAATTCAAAATCACATTCTTTGTTAGGGCAACATACACACTAATTATCATTATTTTAACACACAAGATTTTTGTATAAAGTAAGCTGGAAGTGTGTGAGCTGGTCATAAATACCTGGACAACTCATGCCACTAGTGATGAAAGACAGCACCACATACTACATCCAGAGCTTTATAAATGAGAATACTCAAACTTGCATTAAGAAATTCACAGAGTGGATAAAATATCTGAACGTAAGTCTTTACAGTGGAAAGTAATAGATTTCTCATTATTTGAATAAATAAACTACATTTACGCAAAACTGTACCTTAAGTCACAAAACATTAACTTAATTATGTAATCAGAATCAATAAATTCTGCCAACAGATAAACCAATTCTATAAGTAAAATTTTTAGGGAAAATAATGAGTCCAAAAATGATAAAGTAAACCTGCTTACTGAGCACCTTATTGGGAGAGTTTTATGCATTTATGAGTGCAGGTACTCACATCAGATATCTGTGTCCACGCCAGTTCATAGCCCGTCCTATATCTGCATCGTAACATTGTATGGAAGGTCAATATTAAAATCTCATTTATACTAAATGTGTCTGAATACTACACTGAGGAAATCTCAGCCCAGACAACAGCTATACTCATTCAGATTGTTCCTAGTTTTCCTTAGTTAGTCAATGAAAAAATTGGATATTATCTTAAATGATGCAAAATGTTCTTCCTTGCACACCACTTACACTGCATCATTCACTGATCAGCTTGTCACAAGACGCCATATAATCTGACTTACTGATATTGTTGAAAATATGTCAACACTTATTGGGGCAAACCAACAGATTAAGCAACATGACTCAAGAGCATTAAGAAACAAATAGCCCACTCTTCTGTCATTCCAGTGCATGGCGCACGACTGTACGAACGTTGTGTTTTGAGTCACTATATTCACCAACCGATACTAAGAAGAGAAGAAAAATAAGATTCGAGACTGCTGAAACCATAAGCATTGCAACTGTGTTTGTTAGCATAACTGTAAGTAGCGATACATGCAGTTGAAATTAACGGAGAATGAGAATATTAAACAATGATGGTTTTAACAGAATAAAACTAATGAAAAGCCACAGAAATTTTTAAAATAACTCAAAATAAAACAAATGAGAGGCCACTAAAACAGCCAAGATGGAAGGACATCTGACACAGTAAGGAAGAGATTGGAACAATGTTTCATATTTCTGAACGTGAGATTACAGACTGCAATGCACTTTTATTCAACACTGCAAAAGCGCATTAGTTTGGAATGATGTACAGAAATTACAGGAACACAGTTTCACTATGTGAAATTTGAGGTTCTCACAGCATTTTGAAGATGTAGATGCTGGTCTTTTTGGAGAAAATGCTGTGGGAACTTGTAGGTAGACACAAGCTCCTAAAAAGCATTTACTCCCTCCATCATCAGGGCTGATGATGTAGGCAGTAGTTTCTCTTAAGTGTAAGCAGTTACATGGCTTAACAATCTAGAATACCAACATCGACACACTGTCAGGACACACATGAAATTGTAGAAATGTTGGATAACGGACAATGTAAGCAGGTTGCTTCTAAAATTAAATAAGATATCTCGTGTGGTCTTTGAATGAAGTTCACGTTTAGGTGTAGAAGTCAATGGGTCACCTGATTCTTGCACCATTCAATCAGTCGATCTGGAATATAATTTAATAATGAACTCAGCGACCAAGAGTTGGTTCAGTGAGACTACCAGGAAATTTCAAGTCCGGTGTGATCTGTTTTGGTTGAGTTTCAATTGCTTCAGTCTGAACACTCCCTAGACACTAAACACCAATCACAACTGACTTTCAAGTAAGAAAATGAAACACAAGAATCTAACAAAATATATGTGGCAACATGGCTGCTCCCTGGTCTTTTATTCACTCCCTTAGTTCACTGTAGTTTATGACAATACTTAATAAGACTTTGGGTAAACTGCTCAACTTCTTCCTGGTGCATTCGAACTGTATGCTCTCTCAGTGAGGGAGGTTTTTCAGAATTACATTTATCAGTGCACGGGTGTGAGCCTCCACATGGCTGATTAGTATTTCTGTTATGGACACTGTCAAATGATTATTGCAATAATTTTATAGGATTATGGTAGAACATGAGTCAGGAAACCAGGAACTGGCCCATCATCACAGTATACAACTGTCGTTAACACAGAAATAGAACATCAGTACACCGCTGATGATCACAACACACACTGGGCCAGTGGAACAACTGTATACAAGCAAACACTAAACATATATAACGATAATAAATGGCCACCCATAATAATAAACGTTTAATGATCCATATAAAACTGGTCCCAAATTTTCTTTTAGTACTGACAAAGGAGAAACATCAGAAACACATTTCACATGGCAACAATAGATTTTATACAATCCATAGACCATTCTATATTTTAAATTATGGACTTTAATTGTGTGACGTTTTTACTTTAATACTGCATTACTGTTATTATCGTGAAGGGAGGCAAATGACTCTCTGGAAATGTGTCTGATAGAAACCTGATATTACAGCCCACAAATAATGCGAAGCAACAGACAATATTAATCTAGTGTCTGAGGGAACCAAAGAACTCTGAGATGAGTGTATCCCAGTGTAATTTTGCCCACTATAAATCCCACATGAACTGCCTTGGGTTTCAACCTGGGCTCCCGAATTGAGAACTCGACAACTAACCACACGAGCTGTGGACTTTGTCTAAGGTCAGTTGATGAATACAGGCTGCTATGATGTTTGAATTATACTTTTGGGAATAAATTCAAGGTTGCAAATATGACCTAAGTGTGTCTTTAATCTTAATATGTAAATGTAATATTTAACATCACATAATTTTGTTTATTCATGTATATTATTGTGAAAGACAAGTGAAATTACACTTGCCAACACATAATCCATTCCAATAATAATACTTTTTGGTAGAGCCTAAAACTGGTTAAATATGTTTAAATATATAATATAATTCAAGTCTATACACAAACTTTAAATTGTTGATGTTAAAATTTAAAATTAATATTCATATTTTGCGCTATTCATCGTTATTACGATGTTACAGTATTGTGCTTTATACTACTACATGTTTCAATGCATAGCATCATCTTCAGGGTTTTTTTTATCTCTAAAACTACTCTATATTTTCAATGCAAGCTTTTCATTTATTATATTTGTTTTGTAGATTATTATAGTGGGTGTTCTGTTGATCTTCTTATTATTTGCATCTTATGTTTTGTTTTTCATTATTCTGTGAAACAATTAATTAACATATGAGTTATTTATTATATGTAAATGAGTTTGGATATTGTCGTATAGATTTTTGTATAACTGGTTAAATATGGTTGAAGCCTGTAGCCATTTATCTAATAAGTAGCTTGTTATTTTCTTGTAAATTTTTCAAACATAAGTAATAAAATATCACTGACTGTGTGAGGCAAAAATATAAAGAACCATTCCTTAACTTTATAATTTGCACTGCATATATCAAATACAACCTTATAAACCAAAGGAGGTTGTTATCACTGTGGCTGGGCGCTGCTTGTGGATTTCATACAGAGGAGGTGAAACAAATGAGAGGTTGCAATACATATTACAGAAGTCACATGCAAGCTGGCAAATTCAAATGTACCGAAATGTCCTTACTGCAGGTTCTCATAGCAGCGAGTATGATGATGGCTGTCTTCTGGGTTGTTGCACTTTGTAGTCTAGCAGGAGTTAAGCGACATCATTTCAGAAGTACTTGCAACCTCAATGAATCAAACTTAATTTTATTATTAATGTCTGATGCCTGCTACTGCAGGATTATCGTACCTGAAATATATCTGATCCCTCCAATGGAATGAACGATCTTCTCTCATTACACTGGCCTTTAAGATCTTCAATATTGGCACCAAGAAGTTAATTTTTCAGCAGACAAGAATAAGCCAATCTCTTATTACCTCAACCGGCCTCTTTTGTAGTTGGTTCATCCCCAAATAATGTTTGGAACCATCAAGAAATCTATTTATATTTAAAAACAAAATCAAAATAATTTAACCTAAAAACGAACCTAACCTAAATTTTGTACCATAATAGCACGTTTTCTGTTTCAGAGAATTAGTTTTGTCACTTTGAATTACTCACCAGAGCATTGCCGTGTCCTTCCCTTTACAACTCATTAGTGCAGTTAAACAGCCTTGCCACGAATATAATAAATCTCTTGTATGGGTGATGGCCATCAATTTCGTTCCTTTGCTTGCCGTCACTCGTAGCGTGCATTACGATTCACTGGTTGGTTTAATACTTTGCCCATCATTGCTACTGAATTTCTAGCCCAAGATAACTTGTAAATATCATAAAGGGTATGAAAGATATATTCTTACAGTTAATGACCACGTTCACTTGTTGATGTTTTTGAGGTTTATTTACTTGTTCTAAGCTTACGAAACTATTTCAGTTGAAATAACTTGCCTAACCTGCCACAAAGCTGGAATTTCACATATATTTACTTACTAGTAACACACACCATTTTAACTTACCTCATGCAATTAGTCACCAAATTGTAAAGATTTGTCCACAATCCTTGGAAGCACCAGGAAGAAACAGGCCTGCTTGATGAAAATTTTAAGGTTAAGAATCCACAACTCCTAACTTTGTCTATTCACAAATAACACCCACGTATTCAATACGCACACCAACTTAAATGCAAATTAAATTAAAACACTTAAATTTCGTCAGAATACAATTGTGCCATTTAGATCTGCATAAATATGTATTTTATTAGAGGACTCAGCATGATGAGATGCAGAACAGAAGGGTTGGGCATAACAAAGAGATCTATGTACCAAAGCAACACATTGTGAAGACGCTGTAATAAAGCTCCTTGCAATCTTAGCTGCTGAATAATACAGTAAAGCAGCTACATGCACTGACCCCCATATCTCAAAGTACGAGCCTGGATAGAATTACACTGGGCAAGAATTGTAACTGGGATTCAATTCATGAAAAGAGCATAATCACTCACTTCCATCCACTGCTGAGATAGGGTGGATGGAGTGTTACATCCCTTCTTCCAGACACCTTCAAACCATGATTCTCATGCAAAAAGAGAATTTTACATTCACCTTTATTTGGGTAAAAAGAAAATTTTCATTGTCCCATCATGTACTTACGTTTTAGACAAGGCAGTCCAGAATGAATTCTTGTATAGAGTTTTGACCATACAAAATTTGTTTCCAGAGCTCACATTGTACAGAAGGAAACACAACAGTAGAAAGTGTTATTCAAATATATAATATAATGCAAGTCTATACACAAACTTTAAATTGTTGATGTTAAAATTCAAAATTAATATTGATATTTTGCGCTATTCATCGTTATTACGATGTTACAGTATTGCGCTTTATACTACTACATGTTTCAATGCATAGCATCATCTTCAGGTTTTTCATCTTTAAAACTACTCTATATTTTCAATGCAAGCTTTTCATTTATTATATTTGTTTTGTAGATTATTATAGTGGGTGTTCCGTTGATCTTCTTATTATTTGCATCTTATGTTTTTTTTCACAGAATAATGAAAAACAAAACATAAGATGCAAATAATAAGAAAATTGTTTCACAGAATAATGAAAAACAAAACATAAGATGCAAATAATAAGAAGATCAACAGAACGCCCACTATAATAATCTACAAAACAAATATAATAAATGAAAAGCTTGCATTGAAAATATAGAGTAGTTTTAGAGATAAAAAAAACCTGAAGATGATGCTATGCATTGAAACATGTAGTAGTATAAAGCGCAATACTGTAACATCGTAATAACGATGAATAGCGCAAAATATGAATATTAATTTTAAATTTTAACATCAACAATTTAAAGTTTGTGTATAGACTTGAATTATATTATATATTTGAATTTTAAAACACAAACATGACGCATTTAAACTATAAAGAAAGTGTTATATTAAGGTTACAGAGGGACAGATTGTTTCTTCCTATTATAAACATCTTTTAGCAAAAATCAACATCAATACAAAAACAACAAAAGGTTCACTGTTTTTCACCTAGAATGTTTGCTGCAGGTTCCACTCATGTCCCTCTGTCCATAAGACAAAAAAAAAGGCATGTCAGAATTTTGCTTTTTAATTGCCAGCACAATTGAAGAACAACATTGATTTCAATGTTAATGCATATTTCCTCCACTTCATGGCTGGAAATAGTGATTTCTCAAATGCAACTCTTAGTCTCCAGCTCTCGACTGGCTGAGTGGATATATTAACAGGTGGTAATTTAAAAGTCCGTAATCTACAAAGATGCCCCATGCAAGATAACCTGACTACATAAAAGTGATGGAGGGTACTTTATGTGAAAGTTTGTACATGAATTGGTACTGTAAAAATATAGGAATGGAGGAAAAAGTAAACTCTTTTATGACATGAATTGGCAAGTGTAACAGAAAGCAATTATGTAATTCTTCTGAAATTTAATAATAGGATGTTTTCTAGATCAGTATTTTGTATATGCAGATAATTACAAATAGCCACACAGTATGTACTTCTTAAGTGCACGCATCAAACATGATTATGTTTTATTCCTAAAATAAAGCCAGAAAGTTCCCACAAACATTGAGTTGCAACCTCTTCATTAGTGAGAACTGGAATGAGACAAGTAAAACAGCTTATCAGAAGCACATTTATTTTTGTTCTTAAAAATATGTGAACAGGATTTTAATGTTCATAAAGTATTGGCAAAAGTTTCTGAAAATGTCGTCTGTTACTTTGAATGCGTAACTGAGCTCTGTGCTGGCACTAGTACCCTGAAAATTTACTGTTGTCACAGCCGCTGAATCAAATGCCAAAGCTAGTCGTGGATGTTAACTCTTTCCAAGTAAATTATGCCCTTCAGATGCCCCCCCCCCCCCCCCCCCCCCCCCCCCCCACAGGTAGGAGTTGGTAGACGTAAAATGAGGCCACAGAGGCCGTGAAGTCAATTTGGTTCATCTCATCCATCAGCATGTGTGACGAGGGTCCAAAAGCTGCTTTATGATGTAAATAAGACATCTTAGGAGTTGAAACACTAAGTCATAAGGTGATATGAGGAGATCACCAGTTATTCCTGTCCAAATATTACTTTTGAACTGATGCTTCATTACTGCAGCCACTAACAAGGCACTTGTGACCATTTGATTATAGGAGCTTCATCTTGGCTTGATTTTAGGAGTACAGCACAATCCTTAAATGAAATGCATGCAATTAAGAATCACCCGCCCATATATTATCTATTGCAGAAGGTGTCAGGCAATTAATCTGCATTTATTCTTCATATTAATATGTCACTACACATAATTAATTTCATCGCCCGATGTATGAAGGCATCTGGACTACGCAAAACTTGGCATCAAGACAAACTCTTTGTTGCCAGTATGAGGATGCATCTAAGGCTCTCGAGGAGGGAACAATTATGAAGGCCATGTTAAAGTTGGAGAAGCAGCGATACAGAGTTAGAACTCTTAACTGTAAGATACTGTAGACTGTACTATAATTTCATCAAAACTTTATTCGTTTAATTATGATAAATGAACAGACACAATGCAGCATTATGACACCATTTGCAATGCCCATTCATTATTACCACCAGGAAATCTGTCATAGATTCCACTGCATTTTAGTATCTAATGACCAGAAACTCTTCAGATCTTTCTAGAGGGAACAAAGTGTAACTCATCATCGTCATATTAAGTTCTTGCATCCAGACCTTCCAAGAAACATAAAACTGTAACACTTACATAAATTTAAAATAAATACAGAGAGATATTTACTATATATCAATATTAATATAAAAAATACCTGTTAACTAAAAGCTTTTGAGAGGTAACCTACAAAGTCATCTGCTGACACAAAATGTAATCCTGACCAGCAAGTGAGTAGTCAGGAACAAAAATTACTGGACGTATTGCCCTCTTAATTAAGTATATGGTGTGTATTGCATCAGCAAACATTGTTTATTATGAGAAGTGGCCACTGTGCATTCATATTTTGTATTAACTCACATGTTCCTGAGTGTCAGCTGCAGTTTGTTTTCAGTTATTCAACCAACCATTTTGTCTGCCTCTCTGCATCATCACTTTGCTACTTATGATTGGCGTAACCTGCCTCAACACCAAGATACATATCAGCAACTATTCCTTGTGAAGAACAATTTCCTTAACATTTTAGTTTTGTTTCCAGGATTTCCACCCATTTCCGTTCTATTCCTGAGAAGGCCAAAGCATGGTGCCATGGAAAACAAAGCATGTTACGTCAATTACAGTAATTTGTAAGACTTGAGGTTTTGACAGTAATTTGCTGACAGTTTAGGTGGATGGAAAATTGTAAAGGAGCTGTTTCTGAATGTTTTGCGTCTTAATCTGGACACAGACTGTGAAGAATGGAGTTCTAACTGCGTTAGTTTTCTTACGTAATTTGGAAGAACTTAAAAATGATAAAAATGGGCCAATATGTAGCGTTTATCAAAAATGTTTATACTCATGTGTATGTTTCACTGGTAAATAACAAAACAACATTTATTGCGGAGATTCAAATAAACTATTAATATTATAAGTTGAATTACAAAGGGACAACATCTGAAAACTGGAGCAGAAATATCACTCATCACATCGCGAACTTCAACACTGCTGAGAATTTCCTTTTCATTACGATCCATTAGACATCAGGACTGGAGCTATGTAAGAACAAGCCTGCAATACCAATAACAAAGGTCAAAAATTAGCAAGTAATTTCAGATATAGTGGAACTTAATTAATATTGTCTTTAAAAGATATAAAACGACGTCTTATTAACACATGATTATAAAAGTGTATTTTTGTTTTAAAATGCAGACTAGGCCCCTGAAAATTAAACATCTGTCATCATTATGTATAAAGTCCAACAGTGTACCTGAACCTGAATTAGCTTAATGCAATTTACATTACCAATACCAATTGATTAAGTCATCTTTTACCACTGCATGGCACCTCCTCTGGTTGCAGAAACAGAAGGCAGCCCCTCACAACCTGTTAAATTCTTGTGGGCTGCTCCTCTTTCAAGTGCTTAGTACGAAAATGCAGTGCTGCCAATGCATATGTTGTGCATGAACAGACTACGTGCCAGTTGACAGTCTGACTGCATGCAACCTTTGTAATTACACTGCAACAGCGCTCTCTCCTTCAAAAATCAGGGTCTGGAATAAGGCATGGGAAGAAGGAAACAAGAAAGAAAGGAATGAAGAAAGTAAGAAAGAAGGGAATGAAGAAAGGACACCTGCTCTTGTATTATATAAAAACTGGCGTTTGCAAAATAATGGGGCTTTGGAGCAAAAGAATTTGAAGGCAATGAAAATTGATTCTGTACATGCTGCGTTATCTTCATCTAATTTCTTTTCCTCATAATCATCAACCAGGAATTAGTTCTTGGGCACCTTGTGATTCAGAAGCAACCTTCAACTCTGTGAACAAATGACTTGCAGGCCTATAGTCATAAATTCTTTGAGTTATCTTACTTCAGTTCATTGCAGATTATGTGAGAGTCTTTCATTTAAATGTCTTGCTACTCCATATTAAAATTTTCCATTTAACCCTGCAATGTTTGTTGTTACAGGCCTTAAATAAATTTCAAAAATTTTATTTCTGCTGTTGCTGTCTTTGTTCACTTCAGTATATTCAAGGACACAAAACAGTGAAACATTTTGGTTTATTAATGAATTCTTGCCATTTGAATGGGTAATAATTCAAGCACTTATGTTTGTTTCTAATTTGGACTATATATAACTAACTCCTGAGAAACTAATATAAGCACAGCTAATAAAAATGCTTTGCTTTTATGAAACCTGAAGATTCTTTATTTTGTTCTTAAGTCAGCCACTGGACCATATCCTCAGCACATGAATTCAGTTCCACCCCAAAAAAGGCAGGGGATGTTTAGACTCTGTATTAAGACTTAATACATCATGCCGCATGAACACCAACTGAAGATTTACATGTTTTTGAGGGAAATTTAATTCTGTATGTCGCTTCTAATATTTAGACCTGAGGCTGTCACAGATTCAACTACACTCTCATATTCTGTTAACTTAGGGTTTTTTCTAAACTCTACTTGTGAGCACATTTCCAGGTAACGCTTCTCATAACAGAACAGATATTACGACGCAAATTATAATATTATAATAGAACGAAAACTCCATATTCGGTGGGGGGGGGGGGGGAGACAATGAATTCGAGATCAACTTCGTGACTTTGCACAGGTCTCTACTGTTGTTAAGACAGTAAAATTAAGAGTTGCAATGAGCAGGAATTACAGCTTGGGTGGAGAGACAAGAAGTTCTTACAAAATATCTTGAGTCACAACAGCAGATTTTGGTGAATGTACAGTAGTAGACTTAATTATGATGCCTACACTGAGATACTGCACTACAATCCCTGTGAAGGAACAAATGGGCAGGGGCTACTAAGAACATAATACTGGGAACAAATTGACTCAATTTGTAAGACAGGTATCCTGCAGTGACACGTTTGGTAGAACAAAGATAGTCTTCTGTGGCAAGGTGATAAAGTTGCCTTGAGACGTGGCGACGAGCTGAATTTAACCGTCTGCTGTTCTTACAGAAGCAAAAATATTAGGTTATGCTGCCTTGTACTGTACTATATTATAGTCAAAACATGCCCCCAATTAAATTCAAAACACAATTTGTGTCAACTGATAACCTACTGTGTTACATTATTACACCAAATAATCTTGCCACTACATCAGTCCGTACCAAAAGAAAACATGACGTCTCTCCATTACAAATTTCAATTAATTAATGCTGTTTAAGGAAATAATTGCTTTTTATTCTAGGGAACTGGCGAACCCCGTACACACTGTGAGTAAAATACAGAGTTACTGAATCCTAAAGCAGGTGTTACATACAGTTACCACTTAACATTAAGGGAGTAACAGATTAAGTCGTGTACTAACCGATTCTAGCAGCTGGGTCCATAGAAATGCTTGCTACTTCTCAGTTCAAAATATTTGGTCTTCCCGTCTGATTTCTAAGAGGCTGTAGATTAAAATATACAAAAACAATAATTTTGCATGTTCTGTACTGGTGCAAAATATGGTTTCTCACTCTGAGGGAGGAACATAGATTGCAGGTGTTTGAGAATCGGGTGTTGAGGAGGATATTTGGGCCTAAGAGAGAAGACGATGGGGCATGGAGAAAACTGCATGATGATGAGCTTAAAAATCTGTACTCCTCCCCCAGTATTGTCAGGGTGATTAAGTCAAGAAGAATGAGATGGGCGGGGCATGTAGCATCAGGATATGTAAGTGATTTGGGTGGTACTTCAAATGAACGCAACGATAACTACTGGAAGCAACAGCGTCAAGAGAGGTATCACCGCCAAGACAACTGGACAAACAATACTCAAACATATCACAAGGAGTCTGGACAATTCAACAAACAAACACCCTGGATACTCTCAAACAGGTATTTTTTACTTTTAAACTCAATATGAGGAAACAATCACATTTGCTGCAATGCTAACAACTATTATTGTTTCCATGGTTATAGGTGGAAATACCAACAAAAATGTAGCATTTATACTCAAGTAGGGTTGAAATAACAATTATAAGTTATGTAAGATTGAATGTTTTTCTCCTATTGTTTCACTTCTCACATGTTTCATTTATTATTGAGAAAACAAAGAGGTTGGAATAATAATTTATTGTTGAGAAGTTTCGATAAAGTTAGTGGCAGTGTTTACTTAAAGTATTACTCCAGAATTTGCATCAACAAGTAAGGAAAACCAGAACTCAGTCAAGAATGAGTCCCTCGACCAGATGCAATAAATTCTGGGTTAAATTGTTGTGTATATATTCCAGCTTCATTTAAAGGAAGCTTCCAATCTTTCACATTCTTTAAATATGCATTTGGACTAACATGTCCAAATATAAAATATTTTTATCTGATTGAATTTGTGATTAGTAACTCAACATTTTAATTAAAGTTTATTGTTTAAGAATCATATTATTCTTGTTTTGAATTCTTTATATACTGTAATTCTGCTTTTAACATAAACATGTTCACAAAATCTTTGACACAGAACAAATTGTCCTTATGTTCAGGCGTTACGCTACTCCAGATTCTGTTGTGTCCAAACTCCCAAGTCAGCTATGGTGAAGTGGAGGCAGTGATGGTGAACAGACTGCGCTGGGGAGATTGAGGGGTTGGAGTTGGACACTTAAGGGAACCAATGCTTCATGAACCAGATTCCAGGTTATCACAGGTACCATTATATTCACTGCTATTGTAACTATAATGCTTAAGCCAGTCAGGACAGCAGTTGGTTTAGATGTTTCATGACTTCTGTGACCTTCACCCTCTGCCATTTCAGCCTGATGACATCTCCAGCATCCTTCAATTTGATAATCAAAATGTGATTTCAGTAACAGAATATTACCCCTTTTCCAACTTCTGCTGAAGGGCTTCTTTGGCCTTCTTTTTCTATTATACATTAGTAAAAAATTAAAATGGATGATCACATATTTTGGGCATTAAAATCCATGTAAATAGTATAATCATTGTTATAATAAAACAGAATCTAAACAGCCAATCCACAACATCTACTATAAAAATTTCTGATTCCCTGTCGTCGTCAACCAATTTGTCAGTAAACAAATGACTTGACTTCGGGGGGGGGGGGGGGGGGTTAGTTTCTTACTCAAGATTTTAAAAACATTCTCTCGTCTGTCTGAACTGTATGGAACTGAAAACCTGATTCAGAATAAATTCAAACTTCTAACCTCGAAAAAATTAACAATTCAGACACTTCTTCTATATTTATTAACAGCTTACCTTCACCATTGCTGTTTTTCATTCCGCTATTCCAAGTCCTATCAATGAATCATATGTTTACTTATTTTGAGGCTGATATTTCTTCTCCTGTCGCCCAAGTGCAAACCATGTGACTTTCATAAACTTCCTTTTTCGCAATGTGCATGAATACTTCCATCCAAAAAAATCAAATTAGAGCTCGTGCAACTCGCAAATCTGAAATGGTGTGACATCTAGTGCTTAAACTCGTACTATAAATAGGAGATGTGGATGTTTGTGATAAAAATAAATAAATTTAAAACTTGAAGTTGGCTGACATCTATTGGATGTTTAAAGAAGTTACTGTATTTCCCTCTCTGCTGTCACAGTCATTACAAAGGCATCTACAATATATATACTGCCAAATTTTAGTAAAATGTAATGCAAAGCATAGCAAACTGAAATGTCAGCATCTTACACACGCACACTTATACAGTGTCAACACCCAAAATTATGACAATATCAATAAATCACCAAGACAGCTTAAAATAATTTAATAATATACAGCCATAGCTCGGAGATATTGTGGGTTTGGTTCCAGACCACCACAATAAAGCGAGTCACACCAATGTTTTGGTTTCCCTGTGCATATAAAAGTTATGTTTACAACATATTGCAGTCTATTAAGTGTGCAGCAGCATTATGTCCAAAAAAACAATGCAAAAATTACCAAAATGTGACACAGAGACACGAAGTGAGCACATGCTGTTGGAAAAATGGCGCCGATAGACTTGCTCGACGCAGGGTTGCCACAAACCTTCAATTTGTAAAAAAATGCAATATCTGCGAAAAACAATAAAACGAGGTATGCCTGTATTTATACGACATCAAAGCACTGAGAACATACATTGAAGTTCATGCTGTTTTTCCAGATTTTTAAACTTTGGAAAAGAACAGTTAAGTGGTTGGGTTAATGGGCTGGTTGAAGGAGGGGGGGAACTTAGTAAAGGTACAGAGGTTTCAAGAGAACTGTATGTTGAAGGTCAAATCAAACTTTGTCATCAGACTACTCAAAAATGGGTCATCTAAAAAAAATTTTGCATGACATAAAATGCAGTGTAGGTTTATAATGTATTTGGAATATTTTTCAATATGGTTAATATTTAATAAGGTACAAGCCTGTAAGGCTGATCAGATTTAAAGTAATGTTTATAGCCACATTTTTCAGGATACAAAATTTTGTGGCATCCACAAGAGAGGCAACTGAAACTCTTATAAGTAAGGGACATGATATAAATCTATTCAATTTTGGTGGACGTACAGCACTTCACGTCATGGTACTGAGGCATCGTTTAGAGTGTGTTACAGAACTGCAGAGTCATAAAGCATATACCAACATCAGTGATCATGAAGGCAATGCACCACTCCACCTGGAGGTCAAACAAGGCAGTGTTGCTATTGTTCAGGCCCTTATTTTATTTGGAGCAGATCTCAATTACAAGTATGAATATTTAACAGTGTTAACTTTTCTTTAATTAGAGGATGTATGAAAGTTTTAAATGGTTTATGTTTTCAAGATCTGTTAAATATTAGAGTTTGCATAATGAGGGATAGAAATTATAAGTTACTATTCAAAATAACAAATTATAGAATATGGCCCTTCTGAAGTTTGTGTCATTGGTTAATTTATGGTACATCAAGAGATAATCTTCTAAATATGATCCTCACTTCAGACAATGCTGTATATAGGCTGCAATCCTTGCTTTCCTTGCCATACAAGGAAATATACTAACAGGTAAAGGCTTTTTTATATAAAATACAGTATAAAAAGTGTTAAGACATCAAATACAGAAGAAATAAATATGTATAAGTATTCAAACTAATTTTACATAATACAAAACAAAGTATTCACCTAAAGAAATGATAAACTACAACTAGATCTACCCATTACACACAAGAAAAAATTATCACTTATTTGTAAACAATATAAATTCATTGACAGAGTAAAAGGAGTGTGTAATTAAGAGTCTTTTTAATGCTACCTTAAATTGCTCCTTCTTATTTACAAGACTTGTGAGATTTGATGGTAGACTGTTGACAATTTTGATTCCTGCATAATATGCACTCTTCTGAAAGCATGAGAGATTGGCAATTGATCTCTGAAGCTGATTTTTATTCCTTGTGTTGACACTGTGTACAGCAGAATTAGTTTGAAAGAGTTCTTGCATATTTACAATAAAGTTCATTAACGAGAGCTAAGATCTCTAATTTCTTAAATAGATTTCTACATGAATTTCTAGGTTTTACACCAGCCAATAATCTAATAATTTTCTTTTGTAGAGTGAATATCTTCTTACTGTTTGATGAATTACCCCAAAAATTATTCCATACTTCATTATAACGTGAAAGTTGCCCCCCCCCCCCCCCCCCCCCCATCAACCCAACCAGTTAACTGATCTTTTCCAAAGTTCAAAAATCTGGCAAAACAGCATCATCACAGTAAATGTAACTTGTAAACCATCCCATAATTCTGAATCAGTTTCACTTGTAATTGAAAACTACGAAGTTTAAGGTTTTCATACCTGCGAGAATAATGACGTTCTTCCAAGATGTGTCACTGTATAATCTTTGTTTGAGAGAAACATCATAAAACTGTGCAAACTAAACGTACCTGAGTATGCAATTTGTTGGAATTTCCATGCAGGAAATCTCCCACAAATCCCGGGGACACAGTCGATGATGAGGGGGAACGTACACTTGCTTGAGAGGCAGCAATATTCACATCTGCTCCAGCAACCAGGAGAGTCTTCACACACTCTGGTTTATCTGCCAGGCATGCCACGTGCATCCACCTGAATTCTGATAGTTCAAGCATTTGGGAGACTCCACACTCAGTGCCTAATATAAAATGTATAATACATACATTTGAACTCGGTCCTTTCCATTAAGGGAAGAGCAATACTCGGAGTGTTCGAGAATTGGGCGATGAAGGGAATGTTTGAATTGAACGCCAAAGAAATGATAGCAGGCTGGAGAAAATTACATATTTCACTTCTCCATGATTTGCAGTTATTCAACAAATATTTATTCCAGACGTAATTTAAATCAACATGAGATGAGGCTTTCATAACAGTGTAAATGTGGGCCACGGTATTAAGTTATGTAGTCAGGATTTAAGATGGAGGTCATAGGTTTCTGCAAAACCTTGGTAACCACAAACAGGACTACAAACTGTCATAACGCAGATTACTACAATTCCAATTAATTTACACCAGTTAACTAGTTTAGAAACTACACACCACAGTGTAAAGTTTAAAATTCTAAAACTTTGTGAAACAGTACACACAGACTTTTTTAATGTACAGCCATAGTCAGTTCTGAAACTCTTATTCAGAATGCTTGTCATTGCAAGTACGAACATCATAAAAAAGGCAAACCTTCCAATGGCAACTACATGAAATAGAGGTCTTCTACAATGATGTAAACAGTCTCTGAAAGAAAGTTTTTTCCAGCAATGATGTTACTTATCACTTTATAATAATATCAAGCTTTACAGCTGAGTAGATAGAAATCCTTTGTAATTTCTGGCAGTCTTATTTTACCAACATTTCAGAGGTACTTGCAGCCTCAATTATCATGGGGATTAGTGAAAAACTTACTAACCATCACACTCCTTTTTATTACCAATTCTTCGTGTAATGAGCTATTCTTTATTTTGTGTATAGTTAGTTACATGTTTAATCGCAAAACTAGATGTGCATCCACATAACTTATTGGTGGTATCAGTCTTTATTAACAGATTATATACAAACTTTAGTGGCAGTAACGAACTCAAAGCAAATTTCCTTGCTTTGATTAAATTGTTCCACTTTACTGGCAAATACATGAAGCACATGAAAACAACTCAAATAAAAAACAGTATAATGGGAGTGTATGCTCTTCCTTAGCACCAGATTATGGAAAGAATCAGGCGCGTTTGCATGTTGAGCATCATTAAAATCTCAATCAAATTATCTTTTTCTAAAGAAAGCCATAGCACAGCAACAGTTGTTTTTAAATATTAATGTTTACTCTCACAAATACTGCAAAGCACATGTTTCATAAGTATGACATGTGTGCAGGTACAAATCCATACAGGAAATCCAGGAATACCTTTATTACTGATATTTTTGTAGAATAATATAACTAAGTATACATGCAATTTAACGATAATCACAGATATTAATTTAAAGAAAACAAACAATACTCTGTAAGACTTTAGGTTCTCTGTGCCAACTGAATGATGCCAAAACTGTATGTGACTTAAAATGGAGGAGCAGTCACAGATATGTAGTTCTCTTACTGACCAAATGATCAACAACATGGTGTGCAATATGAGCACCAATCCTGCTTCTCAAGTGCTTTGGTTACGAGATGCCAAAGTATTTCACAAGAGAGATGTGAAACTTCTCTAGGACAGACAGACCTAAATGTAATGTAAGAATGTTGCCACCTGATGTCGAGACCTTTTTATTTTCATACGTTGGTAAGAAATTCCAAAGCATTTCACAAGAGAGATGTGAAACTTTCCTATGCCAGACATTGCCAATTGTAATGTAAATATGTTGTTACCTGATATCGAGGCTTTTTATTTTCACAGCTTTAAGTACTTTGGTTACAAGATGCCAAAGCATTTCACAAGAGAGATGTGAAACTTCTCTAGGCCAGACATTGCTATTTGTAATGGAAGAATGTCACCTGATGTCGAGGCCTTTTTATTTTCACAGATTTAAGTGCTTTGGTTACGAAATGGCAAAGCATTTCAGAAGAGAGATGTGAAACCTCTGTACGCCAGACAGTGCTATTTGTAATGGAAGAATGTTGCCACCAGATCTCGAGGCCTTTTTATTTTCACAGGTTGAAGTGCTTTGGATACGAAATGGCAAAGTATTTCACAAGAGAGATATGAAACTTCTCTAGACTACGGCACCTGGAGGTCTTTTTATTTTCATAGATTTAAGTGCTTAGTATTTCAGAAGAGAGATGTGAAACTTGTCTACGCCAGGCGGTACTAATTGTAATGGAAGAATGTGCGACCGGATCTCGAGGCCTTTTTATTTTCACAGATTGAAGTGCTTTTAAAGAATGGAAGTTGTAATTTAGCAAACTGAAAGAAAGTCCCTTGGAACATATCTGAAATAATTTTACAAAATAAATAAAGCATAAGATCAAGATTTTGAACATCACAGATTTATGTTCAACAGAATATAATGCTGAGCAAAAGATGCAGAAACTCCCCGAAGGATGTGTCATGACTTTTCTTCTACATGTGATACTGCATTGGCCACTGACACTAATGTCATGATAGCAGTGAAGAAGGAAAAAGTGGTATTATACTTCTTTGCAATATTCATGTGTGACTCACTGCTGGATGCAGAAAAGCTTAAACAATAAGCACAAAGTGTGACAGAAAAATCGTAAGAACAGACCTTGGTGTTGAAGTTCCCTGAATAAACAGTGCAACTACGCAGAATCTTACTAAAAAAGAGCTGACATTACAACAACAAAACGTCAGTATCAAGTATTAACAGAAGAAAAGAATGGCATTACCATTCACCTTGTAAAGCTCAAATGGGTCTTGCACAATAAAACAGGTGTATCAAAAGGGACCATGAAAACTGCTACAAGAACACTGAAACTATTTAGGGTTTGAGGTTTTCATGGCAGTGGGTCTGAAAATGACTGTCTTCTGTGTTATGTAGTCTGGTAGAAGTTTGCCAACATTTCAGAGGTCCTTGCTGCTTCCATCATCGTCGCCCGGATGACGTAAGACAGACATCTTCATCGCTGAAACCATCCGTATCTAATACAGAATGAAGTATTACACTGCACCATACTCGAGTACTGCAAGGGAGCGAGCAACTCCTTCCTCATTTGACTCAAAGTATTTTGTGACGAGACACTTACAGTGGAAAGATAATGCAATGACACTTAAAAAATATCCATACAGCAGAAATACTTATGATCATAAACCACCAAAAACCAATTGTTACAATACAATGGAATGTACTAACCAGTTGCTTAAAAATTATTTTCCAGATGTAGTTCCAAAAGAAGCAAATTACAGGGAATTCCATTTAAAATGAAGCCCCAGCTCCTATACATGAAACTCCTAGAAAACAAAATTATGAAACAAATGGCAATATTAAAGCTGCATTCTGCTACTACAGATGATGAACTATTTTAAATTCGTACAGCCATAATTTGAGGCATATTGTCACTCGATTAATAATTGTCACAGACAAACACTTTCGCTGTCCCAAAACTTTGTTAACTTTCTGTGTATTGTCTTATTTTGCACTTCCTTCAGAGGATATGCATTGCTAAATGCCTAACAAACAGCTGAAAATTATTCTGGTGCAAAGAAATGCTTGTGAATAAACATCTGCTCATGAATACACCTTGTTTGCACACGCACAGCCCAACAGCTGTGAGCAAGGGCCTAGTAACCAGGACGAAATTCAATGGAATGTCATGGGGAAGGTTGAGAGAGTTCATTACGCTGGGAGGAACATGCTTCTGATTCCATTTTTGTACCATGGTACATGATACTGGGTTGCATATTCAATGGTATACCCTACATATAATAAATTTTACAAGAAGACTTTCTGCGTTATCTTAAGTTATCTCACCAGCTACCTCACAACTTATAGCATGTTGTGTTGCTTACCACCATTTCAAAGGTACATACTGCCTCCATCTTCACATTCCTAGAAAACAATGGCAATGGCAATGGCAATTTCCATGTAAAATGTCCTGTTGTTATAAAGTGGATGAACAAACTGCAACGAATTTCTTTACCCGTGTAAGTAAAAGGTCCAAGTATTTATCCTCATTTAAAGTGATCGTTGAATATTGCCCGATCCAACTGAAAATGCAAATACAGTGGATTCTGGTTAATTGGGTTACATCGGGACAAGAAGACTTTGGCCCTATTAAGCGAAGTTCCATGTAAAGAGTTAAAAAGGTCTGTTCTTTAAGAGTAGTCTCAAATAAACGGCCGCCCCAATTAACCGGAATCTGCATCTCTTCGGTTTCTGGTAAAGTTTTCCACAAATTTCATCGAAATAGGTTTATCCGTTGTCTCATGCGTGCGGACGGACAGAGAAATTTTTATCGGCGCCCGCAGATTTGGAAACGGAGCGTCTGCTAGGAGGAGGAGGCCTGCTTCTTGCTAAAAGTTTTCGCACTCGCGTACTCACGTGTGGGGCGCGTCTGCCGAAGTTCAGGGGCACGCAAGACTGATATTACTTGGACGGCGATGCTTTGATGTCAGCACCGCGACGGAGAGGGGCGGGGGACGTTCGGTTCTGCGTCTTGCACGATTGTGCTTTTGTTCGTTTGCGGATGGACATTTCATCTATCAGCCACCCACCCTCTCCTCTCCTCTCTTTTACTATTCACTCCTCTTCGTTCTGTAAGGCATTTCCTTTATCTGGCAGATGTCCAGCTTCCTTTTGCTACAGGATGACGGCCTCAAGTCTCACCTTGCAGCAGCTGCTTCGTCAGCTCGTGTTGGGGGCAGTGAACCCGTAGTTCAACTGTGACTGACGAAACAGATTCCATCTGCTCTGTGTGAGACGTTATATTTGCTGAAGGATGCCTTGAGTAACGTTTATTTTACCGGGCATCTAATTAATCCGGAAGTAATGTGAATTTCTAATTTTGTGTGATACGTTTATCATATAACCTAAATTTAATTACCTCCGAGAATTCGAAATTTTAAGTTTTGGTAAGGCCTGAATAAATGATGGAATTTCCTTGTAAGAGAAAGTTTAGTCTGGATTTTATTTGTTATAAACGATCAGTTAGCTTCTATATGAAATGAGGTGCCATTGTGATGCATCTGTTGTATATATTTGTACATGCATTAATATGGCAGTCTTGAAATTGGATGATATTTATTTCATATTGACTAAACATTGTCTGAAGAATCACTGCTTCCATATGTGGGTTTTGAACTGTGGCTCTAAAACATTTAAGAAATTCATAATCTACTGTAATTTCATGTTTCACTTAATAGCATATGAAAGATGAGGATTTTTCGATGTCTTTTAATGTGACAGGGTAGTCTGAAGTTGTGTTGTATTTCAGCGTGAGTGTATTTCAATTCATGTTGGGCAAGCTGGCGTGCAGATGGGCAATGCATGCTGGGAATTGTACTGCCTGGAACATGGTATTCAGCCAGATGGTCAAATGACTGTAGGAGGTGGTGATGACAGATTCAAGACTTTCTTTAGAGAAACTGGAGCAGGAAGGCATGTAGCAAGGGCAGTTTTTGTTGACCTGGAGCCCACAGTAGTAGGTATGTACATTTGAAATCTCATAAGTGAAGCAAGGTGCATCCTGTTTAATTGTATTGGGAAATGCCCATTGAAATGTATCAAAGTGTAATGTTGATATGTTGAAATTGGACGTTGACCGGTGTGTTCACAGATGAAATTCGGACTGACACCTACAGTCAGCTATTTTGACGATAATTTCATTAATGCAAATGGAGGTGCTGCTCCCAGCTGTGCCCAAGGTCGCTATACTATCGGCACCCAGATCATGGACCCCGTTGTGAACCGCATCCGACAGCTGGCCGAGGAGTGCAGCAGTCCTCAGGGATTCTTGATCTTTCATTCCTTTAATGAAGGCACTGGCTCCGGCTTCACATCCCTGCTGATGGAAAAGCTGTCGGCTGACTATGGAAACATGACCAAGCTTAACTTTGCTGTCCACTCCCCCGCTTGGAATGGGAAAGCTTTAGAGTCTTTCAACACTGTCCTCGCCATCGATGCCATGCTCGAAAATTCTGACTGTGCTTTCATGTTTGAAAATGTAGCCGTTCATGACATCTGCCAACGTAACCTGGGCATGGAAGAGATCAGCTACGCCAACACCAACATCAACAGACAGATTGCACAGGTTGTGTCTTCCATAACCGCTTCTGTCCGGTTCGATAACCCTCTGAATGTTGACCTGACTGAATTGAAGAATGCCTTGGTGCCCAACCCCCACCTCCGCCTATGCCCCGGTCATCACACCTCGCGAGGCAATGATAATCTCAGATTACAAGGCAGGGCGCGTCACACCTCGCGAGCCTTTGCTCACCAAGGCTAAGAACCAGCTGTCTTTAGTTGAATTACAAAAGCTTGTTTTGAGCCTGAAAGCCAGATGGTGAGGTGTTACCCATCCGATGCAAAGTACACGGCCGGCTCCATGCTGTACAGAGGGGACGTCGCAATCATCAGGGCCGAACGCTCGATCCAATTCGTGGCCAAGTTTTCATCTTGCTTCACTGTTGGTATCAACTCGAAGCCACCAACTGTAGTTCCAGGAGGAGACCTGGGAAAGGCACCGCGTGCACTCTGCATGCTATCCAACACGACCGCCATGGCGAGGTCTTTAATCAAATTTGTAGCTCTTACGACACATATTACAATTACCACAGAAGTGTTGTTGACCAGTTCGTGAGTGAGGGTATCGATTCAGGCGAGCTCTTACTAGCTGGCTTTGATCTCGCAGGCCTGGCGAGTGATTACAATGATGCCGAGCAGCATTATGTTAACGGAGAAGTGGGGGGTGCAGTGGAGTATTGAATGTCTGCTCCACTTTCAGTTTGAATTGTCAGTATTGTAAGAATTTTGTGTTTGCTTGCTGATGCATTAAAATGAGTTCATTTTGAAACCAAATTTGTTGTGCAATTTCTTTTACCTCTCATCTAAATATCTTGCATTTTTTTTAGCTGAAGTGTTTATGCCTTGCAAGTTGGTGGAACTGTTGCATAAGAAATATGAGGTACTGGGTGGTATCCCTGAAGGAAGGATTCCTTAGGGAGATGGGAATGAATGGAGCGAACTGAATGCAGCTGGCTCAGGATGGAGTTAGGCAGGCTTTTGTGCACATGAATCTTTTGTTGCATAAGTGCCATTTGACAAATTGAGTTTACAGTTTTTTGTGGTTAGTGAGAAATAATTGAGTGTTTATGTATTTAGTATGAAAATGACTTGTAGAAGTTTTGACAGTTCAGAGGTGCTTACTGCTTCCTTCATCATGGCCAAACCAAGGCAAATGGTGAATTACTCTTTAGAATCTTACCTGATAAATTTGAATATTTTAACTTAGTGCTCACCCAGTCCTTATAAAAGTGTTTGTATTGCTAAAGAGTTATTAAGGTGTGAAGCTTTGTTTTGGGCAAGGGGAAGATTGTGGGTGGGGGGGTGTTTGATAAGACTGCTATTACAGTACATTTTCATAAACTTAATTTCAAGTTTCAACATAATACTGCTTGGCAGATATTCTTTATTTCATGCATTTTTGAAATAACATTCACATGTTAATAAAACTGGTGGTAAACTCAGTGAGATTTCAAAAAAATATTTGGGTGGTTACAAAAATGAAGCATATACATGGATTATGATGGTCTGCTTGAAGATTGCGTTTGATAACGTGAGTATGAGGGAATTGGGAACACAAATGATGATGCTTCCAGTGGTATTACCTTGGGCATGCCGCAGCTCAGACGGTTAGTTGCGCTTCTTTGCGCAGGCCTAGGTTTGCACCTAGGTCAGTCCAAATGAGAATTTGTTTTGAACAAAGTGGCATCAAGACACATTTTACTCAGAGACCTTTGGTTACACAAGTTCTGATGACTGTTGCCTGTACAGCGTCTGGAGTTTCGTAACACCCAGTCTCGTTGCCTGGCTTTCCTGATCCTGCTACTCTGTACATTCACGGCCTTTAGTTTGTGATTGTATGAGTCTGCAACGTACAGAGTTTTGTTTTGATTTTCGTCAAACTGCTTTCTGTCTTTGTCCCTAAAAGCAATCAGATTCTAGAAATCACCAAAACATTTATCCCATTCAGTTTAAATTTGAAACACAGGGAAAAAGGATGTGTGAATATCTTCAATGCTGCAAGAACTTCAAATCTCACAACAAATCAGTATGTTTACTTTACTTACTTACTGAAGTATTTGAGTTTTATTAAGTCCTACCGCGCAGCATCGAAAATACAGTAGGGCATCAAATGAAAAAATCTCCCAAACTAAATTAGCATTTAACAAATTACAAATTTGTAAATTAAAGTATATTTTTGGGGAAATTAATAATGTATACATCAGATAAAATGGAATATCTGATAATGGAAGTTCAGATAGTCAGAACTCTGCCATATCTGTTTTACTGGAAATAATTATACTTTATGAATGCACATGTAAATGTTTCAGGTATGTTAAACTGTGTGTATTTGGTGTACTTAACATTAGTGACATATACCGTCTTTGCTGTCCATGTGCTGTGGTCCCATACCAATGTCTCGTTGAATTTATAGCTACAGGAGTAGTGCTGAGGTATCGTAAACCTTCCCATGATATTTAAATAGGGAAAAGAAGTCTGCACTTAGAGTTTAAAGATTGTTAAAGACAATAAATATTTGTCTTTGTTATGTAAGTTTTCAGGTTTTGGTATATAGATACTTTACAGCACTTTGTTGAAATTAATCAAGAATGCGATACCATGACATCAGTCGGATAGAAAGCTGCGTATGTGCTAACAAGAAATAATTTATGAATGCGTCTTAACAATCAGAGGTTGGGCCTCCAGGGTCTATTCCAAGTCTCAAAACTGATCAGACCATCTTTTCTTCTATGCTCTCCCAACATTTCTTCTTTTCTGAGGTTTGTATAACAATGCTTTTCTATGCAGTATGTTGTTCTCCATTCTTTCTGTTCTCTCCAGTGTACTTGGTATATCTCTGTATCTTCTACTGTATTAGTCATGCAAACACAATCTCTAATTATTAATTGATTTCAGGTATAATAACCTAATGTAATGAACTCGTGTTTACAGCAACTCCAATTGCAGGCAGTAGTAACATGCCTGCAAGCCAGCAGGAGACAAGTGAGGACATGGTCCAGACAGGGAGCAGTCGACCACTGTACTGACTCACAGGCTCATGTCACAGTGGACCAAGCAGGTGCGAACAGAACTGAGCCATTCCAGTCTTTGCTTGTGGATGACAGGCTGTTTTATATGTCTGGTTGCTGTTAGCAGCCCGTAAGTCACTGATATATATAAATGTTAACATATGAGTAGATGAAGTGTCATAACCATGTGGAAGAAAAAGTTTAAAATCAATGGTGTAGAAGGAGGGTATAAAGACAGTGATTTTATAGTTAAAACTGTCACCAACAATATCTGTCTATTTTTCAGCTCAATCACCAGAGAACCCTTACTCCTGGCACTGTGGGAAGTCTGCCATTGGCTGAAAAGGGGGGGGGGGGGCTCCTGGCATAGACAGCTTGGACTGGGTGGTGATATTCTTCATTCTGAAAGGAAACACCTGCAAGGATAATTTATGAATTGTGAGGGTAATTACTATGAAAGTTCTCCAATCTTTCTTAGGTGGTTTATTTGACTGTCCGAGAATTTTTGCATAATAATCACATGAGCAAAGACTTAAAACTTTTTCTAAATTTTAAGTTTGTGAAAAATGACAGTGGAACCACGGTTCCGGAGAATTTGCCGTAAATACGTCTCTGTACTTAATGTCTCTGTAATGTATTGTAATGGAATGTAATGAAATGTTGTTGTCGGTAAATATTTACACATTGTTGATATTGTCGACAACAGTGGTTACCTGGTTACCTATGTAAACATTGTTGTCTATTTGTTTATACGGATCTTACACGTTTTACGTTTCCTTGGTAACAACAATGACGAATAAACAGATGACGTTTCCTAGGTAACCATCTTACACATTTTCCTTTCACTTGTTTGCGGAATGACCCTTCCGTATAGACGTATTTATGTCAAAAAAAAATTCCTGAAAATTTGGATTTCTAGAGACTGTTGCTTTACCATAGTTGTGGTGAACACAGAGCATAATTAGAACAAGTTTTCTCCATGAATTTCAGTTAATATTTAGTGAGCAATAGACTTGACCATTCTGTACTTTTTGGCTTCACCTCAGAGGCAAGAGAAAGAAATGTGACAACATAAAAGCATTATATGATCTAGTACAAATATTTAATGAAATAACTGCCTGTATGTAGTGACATTAAAATTCAGAGTGTTGTTGATCATTGCAGGATAATGTCCTCAAGAACAGGTGAGCAGAAACCAAGCTTTTGTTATTTGAAGGGTGTGATGTTGATATGGCAGTCACTTTATTTCCCGTCTTTTTGCCAGATAATTATAAAGGCCAGTAGTTCTTTATTCACTGAGGAAGTCATAAAAATGCTTATACTTATTCAAATGTTACGAAGTCCCTGACTCAGACCACAGTAATTGAATAGTGTATCTTACAGCTGAGTGCAACTGAGCAGTATTCTTGCCACAACACCCTTTTTGTTACAAATCTAATTTAATGTGCTGTAAAAACGAATCTTTTTATTATTTTATATCATCTTACTGTATGTGTTTGCAAATGAGTACAAGTACTGTCTCATGAACTCTGTGTCTTATGAGGTGGAACATGTGAGACTTGTGAAACATATGCAGTGCTTTAAACTTTCATGATCCTGTTAAATAATCACTCTAAAAATGTGTATAAAAGTGAAACAAAGACATAAAAAGTTTAGCTCAAGTATTTATGTATTTCTAAAGCAGTGTTCATTGAATGTAAAAAGAAAATTAGAAAAATAATTGTTTTGTAAAGAAATTAGGATGATGTAGGACTTCGAATCTCGCACTGCCTGCACATTTGTCTTGTGAACTTGAGATGGCTGCTATGTAGAACTGCTGATGATGTTCAGCAAGTCAAAATGTGCATACATTTCATTCTAAATTTACATTCACTTACCAAAATACATACAAAATTTCAATCAGACAAATTTGCACAAAATTAGTGTTAAAGAATGTATGAGGATGTAGGGACAACGGAACTGGTACAGAAAGATTTTGAAAATGTGTTGATGAATCTTTGATTTCCACAAAAATGAAATTGTGTGATTGGCTGAGCATCTGTTGACTTTTAATTTTATTTCAGCTGTAGGCCCAGAAAAATGCTTTAGTGTTAATTTTTCCAAGGGAAAACAACAAAAGTAACTGCTGTGGAATGTTTACACTGTAGTCGTCCACAGCTCTGGAACCGTACATTTGTCAGAGCTGTTGCTGAACTGTTCCAACATTATACATTCCTTTTTTCGTAGTTTCCTGATCATGTTCTGAGGCTGGATCCATATTGTTACCTCCCTTGTCCTTCATACTTATCAGTCCTAATGCAGCATGTTTAATGCTGGTAAGTTATATCGGTAAGAAAGTGTTGAATATTTTAAAAAAGAATACAAAGAAACAGAACTTCTGTTTTTAGAAACATATTAGATGAGATTTGGATGAAAGATAATTTTATGTGTCACCATTTAATTATAAAATGTTTTTTTTAATACATAACCCTATAATTATGAGCCTTGGAAGGTAACTGACCAGGATGTGTACTCGAGTGATGGAATATACATAAGCCTCTTCAGTTTATTATTAATCAGATTCAAGAATTTATAAGCTTATTCTGTACTGTATTTGTATAAGGGCTAAATTAGCTGCAAGATTCATTGAATACTGGTACACAAAAAACAACTGACATTTTTGTTTGGATTGTGATATTCTGGTTAGTGATGCTAGTCTTGTGGAAGGTGAAAATTGGTAGTCATGAATCTATGTGAGTAGATGTCTGTGATTTAAATAGTCAAAATACTGAATTATTTTATTTCAGCAGTAGTTCAAGAAGTATACGATTTAAACCTCAGAAAACCATAAGATTGTTGTTTATATGTATGATAATGTTTACAGGTTGCACCTCAAATTTTGAAATTCTTCGAAAATGTATGCAATCAATGGATATTTTGCCAATAGCTCAGTCAGTATAGTGACTAGCTACGGGCTGGACAACCGGGGTTCGATCCCCGACGGGGGCAGAGGATTTTTCCTCTAGCCTCTGCGTCCAGACCGGCTCTGGGGCCCACCCAGCCTCCTCTACAATGGGTACCGGGGTCCTTTCCCGGGGGTAAAGCCGGCCGGGGCGTGATGCTGACCACTCACCCCCATCTAGTGCTGAGGTCAAGGAAGAGAGGAGCTTTACCTCCTTTCCCCCCAAACGCCTACATGGTGTATAGTGGGACAAACTTTACTTTACCTTATATATATATATATATATATATATATATATATATATATATATATATATGCAGCGCAATGTCGTAAGTAAATGATTCAGCATGCAAAATATAATCATTCAAAAATGTTATAAAAACCCTATTTTAACTGGACATAAGACACAGCTAAATTATTGCAATAATGGAGCAACGTTTTAAATTAATCTTTCTGTTAGAATGGTGTGAATATTATCAATTGAACAGAACAGCACATGTACAATAAGTAACGTAATTACTTGTCGGACATAACCACAAAATTATGTGGTATTGTGAAGTTCATAATTTTTATTCCCAAGAGATCTTATAAAAATACATAATTATCGTTATGACTTGTTTAACCAAGTTCGTCAACTGTAGATAGTGGTTTTCTGAAATGTGAGGCTGTGTCGTCTTAAGGTTTTAATAGAAGTTAAGGATAAAATATCGCATTCATCTTCAGGGTAGAAGTGGTGGTAGAATGAAAGCAATACACTGATCACCACCTCTAATATAGCACGTCATTACGGCCCAGAAGACCCTAATCCAAATCTTCATAGACGTGAAAATTTTAAACCATTTGTTTATTATCTGTGTAACTCCATGGCAAAATTTTATGCCCACGTTCCATTGTTTGCTTGGACAACATTTTTTAACTTGGTTTTATTTTATTGTAAGGAATTTTTAGCCCCCCACCAAACCTTCAAGCTGGAGGACCATTCTTGTCTGCTGTTGGATTATTTTGCCGTTCGTAAGCGTTTATCTCGATTTCTCCAAGATGAAGAAAACATCGAGAGATAAACGTGATATCTATTACCGACTAGCAAAGGAAGATGGCTGGAGGGCAAGAAGCGCCTATAAACTATTGCACTTGGATCAGCAATTTGATATCTGTAAAGGTATATAAGCTTAACCATAAATTAGGACGAAATGTTGACGAATTGATTACTTGGGATCAGCGGGTTAGCAAACCACAAACAAGCCGTTTCAAACATCCATTACTGTTCACAAACATAACCTCACAATAGCGTCACATATTCTGATATATCACAACTCAGCAGTACGGTATATCCCTTTACTAGAGAACATTTTACAGTGCTTTTTAGTAATACCCTGCCCCTTCCTGGTTTGTTTTGGCTTTTAATTAATAATTAACGTAGCTTGAAAAATCCTCTGTTGGGGATCAAATCCCTATCACCCAGCCTGTAGCCTGACAGAAAACTGATTGAACTACCAGGCCCACAATGGCAAATTTGTGGTCACACTTTTTTTTTGACTATATGGACTATAAGTACATACTGCCTCAGTGTTCAGCCCTGAAATTGGAGGCCATAATGTTCCTCTAAAACAATGGTATCTACCTACAAGCTCAAATCTGGCATGACAAAAATTCAAATGAATTTTAATTGATTTTACACTTCTGAAATATATGTTAATGTGATATTTGTGCTGGAATGAATGAAGGTTATTATATTTCTCCATTACTCTTTTGGGAAAACTGACTTCATAATCAAAGAATGAATTTATTAATTGAAATCCTATTTTCTGATTTATGCTTTGGTGATATTTCCTTATCTTGAAATATAAATAAATTATTTTACGTGCGTTGAACTAAAGGTACGTATTTTTGAAATGTTTTCACATCATGAAAACAGGTGAAACCTAAATGCTGAAATGGCACTGCGTACTTAGTAATTGTGATATTTATGACCTAAGCAAAGTGGGATCAGTTCAGCTCTCGTCGATTAAAACTGTCTATGAAACAAAATTGTTGCACCAGTGTGCATTGTCTGTTTACATTGAAGCAACAGAAAATCTGATCATGGCCTAACCAAAGACAGCAGCGCTGCTACTTCTTTTGTTCATATGACTGATACTACTTACAAGTATGAATACAATTATATTTATATTTTCTGTGTGTGATTAGGGCTTTCCTCTGGTTTTTTCAGGGAACAAAGTCCAGAAAGACAGCCTCTGATTGCCAGTCACACTAACAATAGCTGGTAACTTACAAGGGTAATTAGAAAATATAAAATTAACACTGAAAGTTGCACATGGAGACAAACTGCACTCCTAATTAATGACACAAATACCATGAGAACAATTTAGTTATAATGACTGGCATTTTAATAACAGTTCTTTCTTAAAAATTTATATATAAAATACAGTTGGCAGACAGACCATATATATTTTTCATCTGTTTAAAATGTTTCAATATGTTGGTGACATAGAATGTGTTATTGTACCAGCACCATTTTAAAGAGGCATTTAAATTTTAAATGAATGACAGAAAGTGTTAAGACCAGCTTGGGATTTTGAACTCTGGAGCAGTCTAGAGCAGTGGTATTCAACCTTTTTTGTTTGCATACCCACAGATATAATTTCTCTTCAACTTTGTACTCCCGAAGTTGTTGGTGTATAATTCAAGTTATACACAGTATATAATCTACATCTAAAATAAATTAAACAAATTACATTACTGATTATTCAGTGTTTATCATAAAATAATATTTTTTAAAAATTTCACGTACCCCCTAAGATGTCTTTGGTACCCCCAGATATAATTTCTCTTCAACTTTGTACCCCCAAACTTGTTGGTGTATAATTCAAGTTATACATAGTATATAATCTACATCTAAAATAAATTAAATAAATTACATTACTGATTATTCAGTGTTTATCATAAAGTAATATATATTTTTTTTAAATTTCACGTACCCCCTAAGATGTCTTCGCGTACCCCAGGTTGAATACCACTGGTCTAGAGGACCTAGGTCAGCAAAGGTTAAATATGATTTGCATACCAGAACCAGACAGCAGAGATAATGTTTTATGTTCACACAAAGTTTCAGATGCATGTTTTGTATAAAATGGTTGTGTAGAGTTGCCTAATGATCGACTACATGTGTTGTATTTCTCTCAGCGCTATAAATGTAATGGCCTTGATTCACAGGTATAAGTTACTGAATGAGCAACAGAAAATTGAAGACGAAGAGAAAAGAAGGCAAGGTAAGTTGGAAAAACCAACTGAAGATGCCAGTCTAGCCAATGGAATGCCAGGTGATGTAAATTTGCGTCATTGCATATTATTCCGATGAATTAAATTTGGTGTCTGGAAATTTAAACTTACTAAAATGGCTGCTATAAATACAGAAATGAACCTGCGGATTCTACAGAAGGCTGAGAATTTTTTGCCAGCATTTTACCCGTGACTCTGCTTTATGAAATTAATTGTCCAGTGTTAAGAAAGCGACTGAAACGGTACAGTTTAAACTATCTGACTTATACTAGGAACTAAATGTGCTTAGAGTACATTTGGATAAGTACAGTATGTTGCAGTAATTGTAACTTGTAGAATGATTTGGACCACAATCATCAAATTTCTGTGCTTATCATTGCTTTGTTACAGTTCAATGATTGTGCTTTTCTATAATTATCACCAAACCGATCTCCTGTGCGTGCATTCCGTGTGGTTTTCCCAGTTTTAATTTGATTTATTGGAAACTTGCATATCTGCATGATACATGCTGCACCAGTTTATTTGTCATGTAAACTTATGCAGTATTGTCTGTGGCTTGACATGGATAAGTAAGAACACGTAGAAAAAGGGAGATCCCAGTGGAAGTGTGTGACCTGTCCTCTGTTCTGTGATGGCTTAGTCAGTGAGTGTCAGGCTCTGGAGGGTTCAGTTCCTGGCAGAATATTTCTCTTCATTGTTGCATTCAGAAATGTTATGGGGCCAACCTAGTAACCTCTAGGACAGACCAGGGGTTCTACTAAGTAATGATTAAGTGGGATTTGAGCTTTTCCTGGTGGTGAGTCTGAAGGTTCGTAGAGCTGCGTAGTCTGGTGGAAGTGCGCCGACATTTCAGAGATCTTGCTGCCTCCATCATCAGGGTGATTGTTGCTTTCTTGAGCAGAGCTTCTGCTAATGTTTTATTAAATGTTTGTCCACCGTGTGGAAGTGTAATTAGTTTCTTCAGCATTGGTACCCAAATTAACCTCAGTCCCACACAAATCTCATTTGTCTGAAAGTCTGTTGTCTTTTGTTTTAATATTTTCTTAACTCGGTTACCACTGGAAAGATAAAGTAGTTTAATATGTTATTACTTGCAGTAATTGATTAAAGTTTACAATTTATGAGCAGTTTGAAAGGCGTACTCCCATCTTGTGGGCTTTATGCAATCCTCTGAGTCACTGACATGAAGTTTGACTTCACAAAACCTGGATTATGATGAAGCAACGTTGTTTGAATTTGCTGAACATGTTTTATGGTATATAATGCCTTACGCCACCATATGACACTTAACACATGCAGAATATTATGGTCGAGTGGTTAGCACTCCCGCTTAAGCAGAATGCACCAGAAAGATTTAGAACCAGCATCTTGCACACGTAGAACTAAAGTTACACCACAGAAAGTTCTCATTATGATTTTTATGTGAGTTTATGTTGATATAACAATTACAACGAATATTAAGACTCGCTGAATATTATATTACTGTGTTGTTCGACTTCCCTTCTCGAAGGTATCACCACCTTGTCGAAGGCAATCTGCCGGGTGAGGAAGCTTGCATGCTCAAATGACCCTTAGGGCTATGCCGGCCTGAACTTCAGCTCATGGTAGGGTGGTAGGGTAGGTGTGGACATCAACAGGGAGTGGGAAAATGTCAAACTGCATCAAAATTTCAGCAAAAGAGAAACTAGGATACTACAGGAGAAAGCAAAATAAACTGTGGTTTGATGAAGAATGTTCAAAATTAATAGATCGAAGGAAGCAAACAAAATTTCAATGGTTGCAGAACCCAAACAAAACAAATGCGGATAATCTATGTAACGTGAGACGTGAGGCTAGTAGAACCTTTAGGACTAAGAAAAGGGAATACCTGAAGGGCAAAATTGCTGAACTTGAGACAAATAATAAGGAAAAAAACATCAGAGACCTGTACAGAGGCATTAATAACTTTAAGAAAGGATATCAACCCCAGACCAATTTGGTAAAGGATGATAGTGGCAATTTGCTTGCAGATCCAATAAAAATTGTGAATAGGTGGAAAAATTTCTTTAGCGAGCTCTTAAATGTTCATGATACTGGTGATATTAGACAGATTAAAATGCATACAGCTGAACTGTTGGTGCCAGAACCTAGCTTAGATGAAGTGGAACTAGCCATTGGGAAGTTGAAAAGTTATAAATCTCCAGGAATTGATCAGATTCCGGCCGAATTAATTAAAGCAGGTGGCAAAGGGTTGCATATGAGGATCCATAAGCTTATTCAGTTAATTTGGGATAAGGAAGAGATGCCACAACAATGGAAGGAATCCATAATTATTCCTATTCATAAGAAGGGGGACAAGACTGAGTGTGGTAATTACCGAGGAATATCGCTGCTATCAACCTCATACAAAATTCTATCCAACATTCTTTTGGCAAGATTAACCCCATATGCGAATGAAATTATTGGGGATCATCAGTGTGGGTTCAGACGAAACAGATCAACGATTGATCAGATCTTTTGCATTCGTCAGATACTAGAGAAAAAATGGGAGTTCGGTGGGACCGTACATCAGTTATTTATAGATTTCAAAAAAGCCTATGACTCTGTGAAGAGAGAAGTGCTATATAATATTCTTATTGAATTTGGTATACCAAAGAAGCTAGTGGGTCTAATAAAAATGTGCTTAAGTGAAACCTGTAGCAAAATTCGAGTAGGTAAATATGTATCTGAGACATTCCTCATCAAGAACGGTCTAAAACAAGGAGATGCTTTGTCTTCTTTGCTCTTTAACTTTGCGCTAGAATACGCCATCAGGAAGGTCCAAGGTAGGCAGGAGGGTTTGCAATTGAATGGGACACATCAGCTATTGGCATATGCTGATGATGTTAATTTATTGGGGGACGATATAAATACAATAAAGAGGAACGCAGAAGTTTTACTAGAGGCTGGTAGACAAGTGGGGCTGGAAGTAAATTCAGAAAAAACTAAGTACGTGTTAGTATCTCGTAATCAGAAGACAGGCGGGCAAAATTATCTTAGGGTGGCTAATAAATCCTTTGAAAGGGTTACAAAGTTCAAATATCTGGGAACAACAATAACAAATCAAAATGATACTTGTGAGGAAGTTAGGAGGAGACTAAATTCCGGAAATGCTTGCTACTTCTCAGTCCAAAATATTTTGTCTTCCCGTCTGATTTCTAAGAACCTGAAAATTAAAGTATACAAAACAATAATCTTGCCTGTTGTTTTGTATGGGTGCGAAACATGGTCTCTCACTCAGAGGGAGGAACACAGATTGCAGGTGTTTGAGAATCGGGTGTTGAGGAGGATATTTGGGCCTAAGAGGGAAGACGATGGGGCGTGGAGAAAACTGCACAATGACGAGCTTAAAAATCTGTACTGCTCCCCCAGTATTGTGAGGGTGATTAAGTCGAGAAGAGTGAGATGGGCGGTACATGTAGCGCGCATGGATGGGACAAGAGGTGTGCACCGGGTACTGGTTGGGAAACCTGAAGGGAAGAGACCGCTGGGGAGACCTAGACGTAGATGGGAGGATAATCTCAGGCGGGATCTATGGGAGATAGGAGTTGAAGGATACTGAATTTTGTTGGCCCAGGACAGGGCTTTGGTTAGTTCGGTGATGAACCTTCGGGTTCGGTAAGCCATCTAGTTAGTTAGTTAGTTGTTCGGTTTGATTAGTTTGAGTAAAACATTTTCGTCCATTCTGTAAGTCGTTTTGTATAATGTACAGGCTTGCATATAAAATCTATAGAAAGTGGAAATGTAACAGGCACACGAGGCCTATGCAAACATCGTCGAAGTTTGTTCGCAAGGCGCATGCGTGATCAGGGTTTCGACGGACGGACGAACACGAACATTGATTTCTCTGTCCCTTTTAGAGTTACGCCCTTCTTGCATGAGAATTCATTATTACACGTCATTACCCAAAGGGAGAAAACAGGTGAAGGCCAGAGACAAATGGAGAAAAATTCACAATGAAGAACTTTTATATTTTACTGTTAAAAATAGTTGTATTAGGACGATTAGGTCAATGATACTGAAATTGTTAAGTCACGTAGCATTGTGAGTAAGGCGAGATATTTGTAACTCGTACGCCTTGGCGTAGATGTGAATATAATATTAAAATGGATCTTACTGGAATAAGATGTGGACTGGATTTATCTGGCTGAGGACAGTTACGATGACGGTCTCTTTTGAAGCCTGTGATACAATTTGGGTGTTTGCGTTTAAGAGCATATTCATTCGTCGTATTATCAAGCATTCTTTATGGGAGTGACTTCTGTTTGACTTTCCTGGTGTTGAACTTTCGAAAACAATTTGCGCTAAAGGAAGCACAGCTCTGAGAATATGAAATGATGTTTAGACGTCGCCAATGGACGGGATCGTACTTAATTCTCTACCAAACGAAGGCAAACAGAAAAGCATGATTCACTCCACATCTCACTGGCGTCAATTATACAGTCCGTGAAAAATATTTTACGCGGTCAGTATTGAAACAAGAGGAACTGCGATCCTAAGAGAACTCAATTCCTTCCGTTTTACGCAAGTTACAAAAGAAATTGAAACCAGTTCATAATAGTAGTTGTATTTATGCAGCTCAGTGTTATTACTCAGTGAGCAGTTTGGCTTAAGGATAAACAAAATTTACGAGGAGCAGAAATGAGAATAATGATCCATGAAATATCAAAATTGGGAAAGACAAAGTAGAATAAGTGAAGGAATTATGTTATTTAGGAAACAAAATCTCAAAAGATGGATGAAGGAAGGACGACATTAAAAGCAGATTAGTAGAGAAGTCAAACATTGACCTGGAATTAAGAAAGATTTTTCTGAAGTTTTATGTTTGGAGCACGGCGCTATACGGAGGCGAAATATTGTCAGTGGGAAAGCCAGAAAGAAGGAGGATAGAAACATTTTGAAATGTGGCGCTATAGAAGGCTGTTGAAAATTAAGTGGACTGATAAAGTACGAAATGAGGACAGGCGAAGGAAGAAGTCTATGGAAAAATCTTACGAGAAGAAGAGATGGGATGGCGGGACACGTCCTGAGGCAACCAGGATTGGTTAATTTGGTAATGGAAGGAACTGTTGAAGGGAAGAATTGTAAGGGGAGACAAATTTTGGAATTTTTGAGGATGTGGGCTGTGAAAAAATATGTGGAAATGAAGAGTTTGGCGCAAGATAGGCGAAAATGGAGGACCGCATCAAAGCAGTCGAAAGACTGATGACAGAGAGAGAGAATTTGCGACACTTTATTTCCTAAAAAAACAAAATGTGTCTTCATGTCTCACGGCATGCAGAATGCTTTCGGCCAACTCAGCGACTAGCAGTTTCTCACATGTGACTTTATCCCAGAGCATTATTTACTGAAGTTTAAAAGAAATGTGTGTTTAATAAGTTATTGCTATTTATAAAAGCGAAATATCCTCTCTTTAGCATGAGAAGGCTAATATTCAGAATATTATGTTAAAGCTATAAAATCAATCCTTAAAATCTTTGTTTCACAATGTAATTAAACGGGCGATATGTTTAAAACAAGCCAATGCCTGATTATACCAAACATCGTGATCAGTTGATTAGCATCCATTCTTTTCATTCCGGAGATTATGAGCAAGAAACTTGGCTCAGAGAGCAGCAATTTTGATGGCTTTGTCCTCGTTTCCCTCAGTTCCTTAAGACAATCAGGAGATTGTACCTAAAGTTAGGCCACGACCACTTCCCTCCGAATCCTTTACAATTGATTCATTTAATCTTCCTCCATTCCACATCACTCTATTCCTTTCAAAAATTTTCAGTGCATTTTCCCTCCATTCCTGACGGTACTTAGCCACTTTATACCAATTTCGTATTCCTACTATTCTCGAATCTTCTTCAGACTCATCTCTACTTCTCTTACGTGGTCTACCGCAAATTCCTTCTTCCATTATGTCCACGCCATCTGTCAGAGATTTCATAATTTTTGCAGTCTCGAGCTGTTATGGCGGTTGGGGGTGTCGTCGTTTTTTCGTGGCAAAGAAAAATCTCAACTCTCTCTTCTATTTTTAAAGTTAAAAGATTGCACGGAGAGTGTAGCTTGTTCCTTAATTTGAAAGTCTGTTCTTCTGCGGTCTTGTAACACAATGAACTCGGGCGGGAATAAATGATGTGTTATGTTAACAAAGTCTTGGTTAGTGGCGCATTCTGGTGAGGTATTGTCCAGGTACCAGGCAGTTAAATGGCGTAGTCTTCGTTCAGGCCCGGCTTATGTTATGTTAAGCTGATTCTGTATTCGATTTTATCTCGGAAACATGCTCTGAGTTCCCCGTTTTATTACAGCTGTCAGATTTTACCATTACTCCGTATGTGCCTTAACTTAAATCAAGTTCCTAGTTTTGTGTATTTTGTAGTAATGTTTTGTGCTTATTCATTAAAATACTTAAAAGTACCGTGAATAATTAAATGCATCTGTTAACTGAAAGCATCGCCTGTTTCTTCATGGCATTTGAAAAGGTTGGTTCTTCCCCAAGGAACATGGCACAATTACCCGGTAAATTGGGGCAACTCAGCCAAATGTAGTGTCGAAACTTTTTTAAAATATCACACGCAGATCAGAAATCAATACAAAATTCTCAGCGTGTAGTCTTCGTAATGACGATGCTCAAAATAAAACATTTAATCTTCCCCTAATACCATGAAGACGTTTTTGTAACTCGAAACATGTCGCCACAAGTGGATTCATTTAATGCAAGACGTAAAGAGAAACTGTTGTGTGTTAATGAATGGTAATATTTTAGACAAAATTAAACGCCTGTAAAATAATTAATTTCAATAAGACTTCTTGAGCAGAAAACAACGAGGAGAAATAATTTCTCCTTCTTTGCTGCAAACAATATTTCTTTATGTAGCTCCTACATCAATTCAAATTTGTACATTACTTTCATAAGGTGGGTAATTAAAATTAATGTGTTTTTATGGTTGTAATCAACTGCAAACTGCTGATTTTCCCAATCTAACATTTTTTGCGTTTTTCCACCATCGATTTGTCTCTGCGTTTGTAGGCGTAATCCCTTGCATTCGGTAAGTCCTTGACGACACAAGTCGACATCTGGAATCTATAAACACTCGTGTCTGCTGCCTTTTGCCTGCAATTTGAAATATTAAAAGTGAAAACAAACAATCTTCCATCATCCATCAGTATTATCTACACTCAAGACAATTTTTATCACATTTCACTGAGAGGTACAGAAAACATGAGATGATGTAACTCACGAAGGAATGCCTCTTCTACCATAAATAATTTATTAATATAAATTTAACATAAATGTTATTTGAATTTCAGTGCATTAAAGAAATTAACAATTTTCTTAAAAATATCTTTGTGAGTCGTAAAATGTGTTGACCTAAAAATATCCATGTCTGATGGATTGGCTCTGTCTTTGAGTTGAATGGGAAACTGCTTGAAGCTAAGGGCACAGCTTCCACCGAAATGTCGTTGCTTGTATTTTGTTTCCTGACAACCTTAACAAAAATTCCCCCAATCGGAATTCATTCCCACACCATATTTCAGAACACTTCCCACGTGATCTGTCTTTCACTCATGCGCACAGAACACCGGCCATATTGCTATTATAACGTAATACATTTTAATACATCGAAGTGGAGGGAGAGGTTACCACTGTTTTAAAACGCTGTCAAATGACTTGTGTTCTGGCTAGCGACGTTTGATAAACTTCATTAAGCCATTAGCTTAGGTCAGAATAATAAATTTAATCACACACTTTTTTGGAGAGATAGGCGCGTCTTCTTTGAGACATGTGCCCATAAGAATATTTCCCTCTTTTAGCAATATATTTTCAAAATATTTTTGTCCCACCAAAAATATTTCCGGAGAGGTTCTGCTAGACGTAAAACAGACAACAAACCAAAATCAAATGAATTTCTGGCTTTTGCCTTCAGGATGTTTTTAGTCCTGCTTACGTACTCCCTCAACAGCCATTTCCAAATAAACGTCCATGAAAAATGGGAACATAAGACCGTAGGCGTCGTTAAACGTGAAACTGGCCTAACGCTTTGATGAAACCCGAAGATCATGGCGATGCTGATGTACTGAACGCCAGAAACTTCCTGCCTGATCAAAGAAATTTAGTCCAAGAGCTTCTTATTAATGCAGTCACGGCTTACGTCTGATTAGCATTTTCACACTTACTACGCCACTACACGGCGCTGCATCCACAAGATCGCGGAAATGATTCACTTCCTAGAGCTTTTCGAAAGTAACAGTTTGTGATTATACAGCCCTGAACAACCAAACAAAGAATCAAACGAACAAAGACACAAACCATCGATTTTCCTTGTCATTGAAATATGCAACACCGTGGAAGTCGTCGCTACCGTTATATAATCCACCGATGACGAAGATCATATCGTCCATCACTCCTGCCTTTAAATAAGATCCATACACGTTCATGCCAGGAATTTCGGTCCACGTTTCTTCTGCAGGGTCATACTTTTCGGTACTGAGCCTGCGTGATGTCTTGTTGAATCCTCCTGCACACACACACACACACATCCCGTAAAAGGTCACAGCATATAAAAAAAGCTGCCAAAGGGAACTTATTCTAACCCCATTCAGCGGGGCCCTTCTTGATATTCATTACTCTGTCAAATGGCCACGAAATGTTTGAACTTTATGGAGCCACAAGATTCATTACCTTATTCACAAAAGTCTGTCTGTCTGTTCCCACACACTCTAGTTCAATAAAACATTTTAATATTATCCTTCCTTTTAAGACTATGTATCACAAGTGATATCTTACCTTCAACATTACCAATCATAACTTTCTAGATGTTTGTATTTCTCGTAACTTCGATGCTTCACACTCCGTCCGTCTTACCCAACGGACTTTACGCTCTTAAAATTTGTAAATCCGTAAACGGAACGAATTAATAAAATACAACGAAGAAAACTGATTCCCTTTGCAGTGTTAATATTAGTAGCAGGAACGAAATTAAGGATGAAATAGCTACAATTTTATTTTCGTACTTGTAACATTAGGAAATTGAGCCTGACATCTGTTTTCTGCTTCATGAAACTGATTGCGAAAGTAGCCTTAAATATCAACACAAGATGGCGTTACACAAAGACGTGACGAAAAGCAAAGACTGCGAAGGGACTGCTTTAAACCATCTGCTTTTTGGGGATAACAGCGCGACAAGCTGAAATTTCCTTGCTACAAGAACAAAATATGTACCTTTGAAACTGGGACTCTGTGAAAAATAGGGCATACGTTACTTTGGATACCACAAGAGATTATGCGTTGTCAGTTAGTTAGTTAGTTAAGTGTTCTTTGTGGAGAATGTAATCGAAACCACGAATCGGGGATAAAATTACTGACAAACTAACTCTGTAATGACAGGAGAAAAATTCTGTTCATAAAATCTCAGTCACTCAAAGAAAACCATGATAACATTTCACAATAGCAAGTTCTGTCAGGAGGATAGAGGAGCATCGCTCAGAATGTCCAGAGTTCTCACCTAGGGCGTACAGACAGCCGTGGAACTCGACGCAAGTAAAATAGTCACGTCGAGAAAGCATTGGTGCAACGAACGTCCATCGGTTGGTGTCCGGGTCATAAACTTCCACCGAGTTTAGATAATTCATACCATCATATCCACCAGCGACGTACATTTTGTCTGCAAAAACAAATTAGCCATATGACACGAACTTTACTCACATTTGTTTTAGGGAGAGGCGTTAAAACTGCTCCGTGCAGAGCACAGACATGGGACAATCCCTGTAAATCTAATAAATCCCCCTTCGAGTCACAGAAACTGCACAGACACGGCCGTCTCTGTTCATTTGTTTCGAATGGAGACAATCAGCGTGTCAAAGGAAATTAGTTTAACTGATAAAATTTAACATAAACAGCATAAAGTGCTTAAATTAATGCACAATGGAAATGATGGTAAGTTACATCTTCTGCGAGTCGATTTTCATTAAATTTGGTTTCAGAGATGTACGGAAGGAGCCGCCAGGTGGTGCTCTACATTTACAATACAATGTGCTATTTACATGAGATTACTCATTGTCTCCAAACATATTACATCTGTATTATTTGACAGCCATTTTGATAGTTTGATGTTTGTTTGCATTCACTTCTAGTGCACACTAAAAAGGCAGAAGACGACGCACAGGGACAGCTTACGAGAGCCGAAGAAACCATCACGCACTCAGAACTTCAAGCCGTTGCAGTCTGTGAAATAACGAAGTCCGTAGCACGGATAAAAGAAAGGGATAATGAAAGAATATGGGACGATGGAGGGAGGGAAACTAAGATCAAGAGCGAGGAGGAATGCCTTGAAGATGAAGGCATAAAGTTACTCTGAAACGTCGGCGGAAGCCAAACGACAGCCATCTTCGTATTAGACACCGTGAGAACCTCAGATCCTGCGATTCCTTCAACCATTCTCGCGTTTTTACACGCGGACAGACAGACAGACGCCTCGCCTTCTGCACTAATTCACAAATTTCTGTTTCACAGGATTTACGTACCATTCAGTGCAGCCGCACTTGCATCGGATCGCTCTGTGTTCATGTGAGCGATCCACGACCACATGTTCGTCTTGGGGTCGTATCTTTCCGCCGAAATGCGAATCTGATAATCATCTTGACCGCCCATGGCGTACACTGAACCTCGCAGAACTGCCACCATAAATCTGTATCTGAAACGGAAAAAGTACACGCTCTGCTATGCTCATTTATTGCTGATTCAGATGCATTTCCTCTCGCAGAACGCAATTGTTCGCTCGTCATTGTTAAATCATAATTCAAATGAATTAACAAGCAAATCGTATTCTTAAAGCCAACTTTGTCGCAAAAGTCCTCCTTTATGTGAGTGGTACAATTTTACATCTACTGCCCGCATTTATATCTTGATTAAGACAGCGACTATCAGCTTTTGAAGAAGGACTCTGCTCCAAGGACTTCCTCAGTTACCGATCTGCAACTTACCTTCCGACATTCATAGGCGCCACCTCGCGCCATGTCTTCTTAACGGCGTTGAAGCAGAAACATGAGCATAAACTTCTAATGTCGCCGCGGTAACCACCGATGACGTAAATGTCGAAACCGACCACTGCCGTGCCATGGGCCATTCGCGGACCGATCGAGTCGACCCCCTCCACCTGCAAGAACGACAGATTATGGCTTTATGTTTCTTTGGGTCATTCGGTCTACTGAAGTGAAATCCTTACATTAGAGTCCAAGCGACCAACCACCGGAGCAGAGGTGCAACCCCCAACAGTGGACCGAAATTGCTACCCCGTGGAGGGAGGCACTCGACAAAGACCGTGAGAAATTAACTTGGAGCGAAGGTGGAAACAGGATGACCCGAGGAGAAGCTCTCGTCAAGTTCGACAGACAAACGTAGAATCAATTTCTGATCAACAGCTGACATTTCAGGTTCGTGCGATGACAAAGACAGATGTTGGTGTTTGGGGTTTTATCGACGCAAAGCTGGAGGCAGTAGGTCCGCCACCCCACCCCAAAGCCTTCTAATTCATGAGGCGTTACCACGCAGATGGCCAACATCCACACCGATCAGTGCTTCATTCATTACGTTGAAATCCACTGACGATCAACGATGTCTAAAATCAGCAGACAGGTTGCCATGACAGGTGAAGTAGGACGCTTTTTGTAAGCGGTATTTAAGGAAAACTTCACATCCTTCGTCGATTCCTATTAGAACTTACTTTGTACACGAGACTCAGCATTTGAGTAATTTATTTATTTATTTATTCTTTTTAATTCATGTCTTTGGAGCTCCTCTTAAAAATGTGTTCACTGCAATGGAAATCAACAAACACGAAATAAAGAGGCTAAGAGGTCCTTGTGATTAAGATTAAATAAACAATTACTTAGTAACAATAAGGAAAAGTAGTTTTTCTCGGAGGCGTCATTTAACAAGCCGCGGTAACAGTAGAAATGCGTGCAACTCACCACAGTCCACCGGTCTGCTCGTGCGTCGTACACTTCGATCACATCTGTCCAATATACGTCGCTACGCCCACCAATAGCAAACAGAATGTCCTGTGGGATTCGCGGGCGGGCAATCCTTAGTGTCAGGAATTTTTTGTCTTCCTTCGACAACCTTTCCAGGAATTTGAGCGTCTCCGAGATCACGGGTCTGTACGCCTTGATTTCAGTCACGTAGGGGTGATTTGAAACCTGTTGAACAGTTGAATGTGGACCTTATGAACTTTTAGGACGGAATGCCATGTTCGAAGATATCCGTCTTCTGGGTTGTTGCGACCTTAACTGATCATCATCAGGTGGTTCTCTTTAAGTGTTCGAAACTAGCAGATACGAATGATAAGTTGAAAAGACATTTGACGCAGATAACGTTTTCATGAATCCGTGCGATTGTTTCACGAATATTCGTAAGAGGCGAGTGGCTGAAATCATAGGGCATTTGACCTTGGATAGAAACTTTTTTCCTCTCGGGTTAAAGCGCATGGTTAAATGGAAGAAAGAATATGGCTGCTTCGTGAGATTACGTTTAATAATTAGAATGTTAAATCTGTCTGTGAGTTTGAAGCCCCTCGGGTAATTTACTCTTGAAAGTAGAACGAAGTTTTCTTGTTGAACTTTTCGGATATCTGTTGTCCCTATGTGGTCAATCAGCTGAAGATTATCATGCTAAGTGCTCATCGTTGGAGATACTTGAAATTATTAGAGCAGCTAAGATAAGCTTTTTATGGCTATAGGATCTTTGGTTAAGTTGAACGCTGCGCCAGAAGACATGATTTATCTGTTGGAGGATTTTCCTATTTAAGCCGAGTGGACGATTGAATGTAGTTGACGGTGGAATGCTGAAGTTGAACTTAAACGCTTAATGGATCTTAATGAAAGCTGAGACTGTAATCGAAGATCATAGCGCAAACGATGAATAAAAGGCGATTACTAACTGCAACCACATTTCTGCATAAAAGGTCGAATCGAATATTTGTTTTGCACATACTCACATGTATGCGAGTGTGTTACCAGCGGCATTCCACAGGTAGTTACTGTAACCATAGCAACTAAATTAATCTGGGGATTTCTTACGCAGGAAATTTTGCGCGGAATAAGGAATTCAAAACATTGTGTAGTTTTACACGTTGTTATTGTAAGATTTTAAACAGAATTGGAATATGTCAACAGATTCTGTTAAAACTTGTTAGTATTAAATCTAATGAACATCCGTTTAGACGTTCTCGAGCTGGAACTGCGGACAGACAGACAGACGGGCTTACACGTGACGAAGAAAAAGGCTTACAATTTGCATTAATTAGTTAAGAACACGTGTGAATATGAAATTGAAAACCCGGGCTTTACTTCCCGTAAACATCCACGATTTCAGGGGCATACTGACCTTCTCAACGAAATACTTTTCGTCAAGTCGTCCCAGTCTGACGCCCATCAAAAGACCCGCAATTTGACCTTTCCTGTTGTCCGGGTCGTGGTTGATCCACCGGAGAATGCACTCCCACACAACGCTCTCGTCCTTCACGTTCAGTTCCTCGGCCTCGATTATCGCTTGCAGCTCCTCTACAGGCAATTCCAGCAGTTCTTCGCTCTGCTGAGACACTTTCACGAAGTGGCGCAGAACGAAGCGATGAGCACGAGTCAAGAGGTCGGCGAGGGAGAGTAACCTGCGACAGCGAGGGTAAGAGCCGACTCAGAATCGATCTCCTTCGGACTCTCACACATTGTAACACTGCAGCAAGAACTGGATTCTCAAATATTTGCACACCACAGTATTTCGCCTCCAGTTTTGACCTTAGCCCTTGAAGTCCGAATGAGCGAGACTGAGAGCAGACACGTGGAGAGGCTACGACGATGGATGCTCCGTTTAACCGGGGCAAAATAGAAAGTTATCGACTCTGAAGGTTCCCAGGCAATGCCCGATCGTCCTCGTGATAAGATTATAGGTTGAAACAAGGGCATGGCGTACGCAAGTGAAGAAGGCAGTGAGATGAGGAGTGTAGAATTTTGAATTCTGGCCTTAACCTTGGCGAAACAACGTTTTGGTAACTGCGTGTGTTAATCCCGTGAAACCTCGTGTAACCGGACTAAATGGGGGGAACCACGTGTCTGATGAGCGGGGTAAAGGGGAACGTGGACATGGAATTGAACGAATAAGTTGAGACTTAATACAGATTTTAGTCGTCGACGGATGACGCGGGCGTGTCGAACGCACAAGCCGACGGCGAGTGTCACTCATGGGCGCTGTTCGAGGGAGTCGCTTTACTAAAAGAGTGAATTTATCAGTAATTCTGTCCATCGCACGAAGTGGAGGTTCCGGTGTGATTCTGCCGATGTCAGTTGATTTGATTCCTATGTTGTCCTGAACAAGAAGGAGTAAGGGTTCAGCTTCTACGGGACCCAGTGGGTTGGTCTTTGTCTTTGCCCGATGATAACCAATTCTCTAAATGTCTTGAAGTGTTCATAATAATCATCAAAATCTGGGGTGAGGTGAGATCAATGAACTGTACCGCGTGGACATCGCTTTAAACAATTTCGCCGGTGGAATCCAATCGCAACCGATCTGGTTAAAATTCGGTCTCTTAATGCGGGAATCGGATAATCGAGGCTCGGGTAACAGAGGTTTTGCTGTATGCAGAAAGATGTGGGGCTGAATGTTGATTTTGGTGTTGGGAGGATTATGTAAGAAGCAAGGAATTCCGAAGGGACGTTACTAATAACCCGCCAAACAGCCCTGAAATACAGCGCTTTATAATTCGCCCAGTCCTCAGTCAGAGGCTTTAATCTCCGACCCGGCACTCGGCTGCTGTCTTGAGTAAAGCTGATTCGCTCCAGCGACGAAGGCTGGCGTCACAGCAAATGACAAATGAACATCAATTACCTTGCGACACGCAAGATGGCGATACAGTTGACGACGTCTATCGCGTCCATGAGGAATTCGCAGCAGAGATTAGGAACGTCCGGAATACACAAGTAATCAGCCGTCTCGAGCAGCCGACACGCGTTGTCGGAGCGGATGTCCACCTCGCGAAAATAAACATAATCCAGTATCTGGGTCATCATGTCTGAGCTGACTCCGTGGAGGAAAACATCAGCCTCCTCACTGGTGTGCAGTGATGTCGTGAAGAGGGTCCTGAAACGTCGATTTGGAAAAACGGCGAGCAGAAAATTACAGGTCATGCGCATAAAGTCTTAAGTTTTTATGACAAACGTAGCCAAGTAAAAGTATCTTTTTGTCGATGTGGTGGATGAATTTTTGTTACAAGGAGACTTAAAGATCTCTCAGAATAAGTACGAATGGGACCAGATTAACTGCGAGTGGGTGAAGAGCTTGCGTAGTCTTAACAGATTATAACTTAAAAATCGGAAAGCAAGCAGCGAACATTTGTACTATAGAATGGCCACCTCGTTTCTTACATAACCTTGACTCCTTCAAGAGGTAATTGAGGTTATAACAATTACTACAGATATTTTAAAGAAACACAAATATTTCAACATACATCGCTGGCTGTACATTCCACTGATTGATCAGTTCGTAATATGAAATCTATTTGTTCTGTCAAAACATTTTCCCGACAGTAAGCAACTTAAAAGAAAAGCCGATGTTTCTACGCGGCCTTTAAAAGTGATCACCAACCAGCAAATAATTTCCTATTACAAATTAAGGGATTTGCAGCGCAAGACAAACTGGGCAAACTATATCATAGAGTTTGTGGATTCGACGGCGGAGGTCAGAAGTTGAACGAGTGATGGTTGATGAATACTACCAGTGAGGGGGCATCTAACATAACGCGGAAGATCATCATCAAGGAAAATCCGACGCTGGTCTGGGAGAAGAAAGGGAGGAAGGTAGCGAGGGCAATTCAGGCTAGGAACGAGATAGAAGGCGGGATAAGTGATGATGGGGTAGCCAAGAGAGGAGTAGAGCAGATGGAGGAAAATTCGCTGGTTTTGCTGCAGGTAAATTGCAGGAGTATACTCAATAAGTCTTTGGTTTTTTGGAATTTAGTTGACAAATATAATCCGGATGTTGTAATAGGCACGGGGTCATGGCTTAGAGAGGAAATTAGTAATGCCGAAGTATTTAGGGACGATTACACAACCTTCAGGAGAGACAGGAATGCACGAGGTGGCGGAGTGTTCATTTGTGTAAAAAATTACATAGCTTGCGCCGAACTATGGATGGACGAGGATTTTGAGATGTTAGCAGTTGAAGCGAAAGGCAGGGACCGCAACTTTATTTAAAACGCAAGCAAATTAACGTATACATAAATTCTCGATCGAATTTCTCCTATCAATGAAACGTATCTCGCGAAGATCTTTGTTATAGTTTATTTCAGACAGAGCAACTCACAGCAGCTCTCAATGTTCCGGGCAGTACCAACTTTCTTCTGGACTTTGTCGGTCTCCTTTATGTATTAAAACCAAGACGTTTTGGAAATGGAATGTTTCTATTTCTCCCTCCAGATCGATTGACTGTCACCTTGGTACAACCGCACTTAAAAGTTAGTACAAAAACCACGTACGTCTTCTAGGATGTTGCGTCGTAGAAATTATCGGATGTTTCAGAGGTGCTTACTGCCTCCATCAGCAAGGAAAGAAGGCAGGAAATACGTCTGAAATGCCACTCAGTTTCTACGGCGCCGTGAGATTTCACGACAATGAACAATTAACAAAAGACAATCAGCCGTATAAAAATACAGGTTTCTGCAGCAAATGGGATAAAACATTTCACATACGAATTGACGTCTTATATGTCCTAATTTCACGTGTTAATCAACTACGTCAGTAAATAAACAAACCTGAAATATTCGCTGCGCATCGACAGAATCACTCTGTGGACTCGGAAGACGCCGCCGTCGTCCGACCTCAACACCGCGTCACACAAGCGGTTCTTCTCTCTCAGCTTATTCAGACGGATCAATGCTTCGGTGCACGTGCACCTGACGCCGACTTGAGAACGGCTGCGACTTTGGTTTGACTCCATCTCCTGAAAAGACAGTCCATCGCTGTTACAGGCTTTTCTTCATACTGGGAGTGACTGAGAGGGAACACGATACTGAGAAGAATATCTGGTCCTGAGAGCGGAATGGCGAAAATTGCGTAATATGGAGCTTTATAGATCTCTTCACTAATTGATAAATTGTAGGCTGTCAGATCAAGGGTGATTAGATGGGCTGGGCATGTAGAACACATGGCAGAGACATGAAGTGCAACTGCTTAATCGGTAGACCTGAAAGGAAAAGGTCACGTGAGCGTCCTATGAGTAGCTGGGATAATATTAAAATGGATCTCAGAGGTTGAGAATGAAGGTGTGGATTGTCTTCATCTGCTTGTGGATGTGGCTTAGAGGCGGGGTCTTGTAAACACGGGCATGAAACTTTATGTTTCTTAAAAGGCGAGGCATTTGATTACCTAGGCTACTGTTGGATTCTCAAGCAGGACTTAGACTCCATAGATTCAGTTTGTTTCTTTTTTTATACAAATGCCTGTTGAAATTCAATACAAAATGACAAAGCTCTAAATGTGACATAAAACTAACTACCTAGACGGCTTACGGAACCCGAAGGTTCATCACCGAAATAACAAAAGCTCTCCACCGGACCCTGTCCTGGGCCAACAAAATCCAGTCTCCTTCAACTCTTATCTCCCGTAGATCCCACCTGAGATTATCCTCCCATCTACGTCTAGGACTCCCCAGAGGTCTCTTCTCCTCAGGCTCCCCAACCATTACCCAGTGCACACCTCTCGCCCCATCCATGCACTCCACATGCCCCGCCCATCTCATTCTTCTCGACTTAATCACCCTGAAGATGTGACTGATTTAGGCAATATTAAGTCATGCCGCGTGTTTGTCATTACTCGCATAAATTTAAATCTTCTTATATGTAAACTACGTAGACATTACGTATAAAATATCAATGTAATCCATAAAGTCTTAGATGCCTCTGCTCTGGTGAACCGATTTTAAAAAATTACGAAAAGAATATGCCATAGAAATTGCGTGACTTTTGATGAAGAACCAGGCAGTTAACAAATTTTGGAAAAAGAAGGTTACGCCTTTTCATAAGCATAAAATTTTCGAGTTCTTCTCTCTGTAGAACGAAAAGTGCGTAAGAGCTTACATGACTAAGGACGTTCCTGTCTAAGTTACACATTTATATAAACCACGAGCACAAAATGGAATTTAAATTTATGAAATGAACGCGGTAATTACAGTTGGGAACAGTCACAAAAGCTCTAAGTTGTTCTAACGCAAGAGTAGATCAGGCCTAAATCACGCCACTCACACACTGCAATGTGCAGGACATTCTATGGAAAGTCGACTGATACTCGGCTCGTCAAAGAAACAGCCCACTCTCTTTACTGAACCAGAAGGCTCATCACCATGTTCACAAAATCCCGCCACCGGCGTCTATCCTGAGCCAGTTGCATCCAGTTCGCTCCATCGAATCCCATCTCCCTAAAGTCCATCTTAATGTTATCCTCCCGCCTACGACTAGGTCTCCCCAATAACTTGTAAACACCCCTCCCCAGCCCACCCCCTCTAACAACATCGGTTGAGGAGCTCGTCATGCATTTTCTCTGTTATCTGTCCCACTCCCGATAAGGGTCCAAACATCTTCCTCAAAACACTGTTCTCAGAGGCCCTCAGTCTATGTTCCTCCCTCAAAGTGAAAGACCACGTTTTGCACCCATAAATTCTTTGCACTCAATAACAGCAAACATCCCCCGGATTTAATCTGCTCTTGCATGGAGATCCGTCGATAATTAGGCTTCTAAATCGGAAATAAAATGTCTTCTCAGTTCCCTAAAACGCTTTAATAATGTCGATGTATCAAGAGACGTAAAGTGTTGGAATTATTGTTCAGAATGCAAACCCCACTTCTTAGTATTCATATATTTTTATTAAGATTCTGGGCTACGAAACTCATTTTTATTCTTTTAAAACTGTAAAATGTTAATTGCCTACTGGAATATTCTTTTATTATAAATGTTGCCGTGAACAAATAGAAGTCAATCTAATATTACTTGAAATTGTGTTAAAAAAGTTTAATTCTCGTACACGAGTTCACAAATGCAGATAAAAACATGAAATGTGATGAACAATAATAGTAAATAGGAATCCCTTACCTCAAACTTTGTTCAATTGTAAGAGACCACGATGTCCACCGGAAAAGATGAATTTAATCAAATCTAAAATGGCGAGAGTGGAGGGCAGATATTCTAAAAGGTTTTAACAGCACAATATTGTCTACTCTACGACGCACCTTTTCTACAACCGATTCACAGCTCAACTCTTGCCGCAATAACGAAAGCGGATTGTTGACGGTGATAATGAAACACAACAATGCCGAGTAAACAGCTGACGTAACAATTAGTTTCATAGGTAACATAACCATTGTTGTCGATCCATATTTACACATTGTTGGTAGTTGAACAAAATTACTCTAACTTATAATTTGGTTACATTCAATAATTAATTCTAAGTTCTTTTCCTATAAGAAGAGAACACGTTTAAAAATAATGAGAAGATTGCAATTTCATTTTCGCTTATTTAAAAATAACCCCCGGTTTCAGTGTACTTGATTAATTTTAAAGATGATTTTTGAGGGGCCCGAGCGCTGTTGAGCCCATCGCCCCTGAGTCAGAGAAAACGTTTCCCCCGTTCGAATCCCGGGGAAGATGTTTTCTCTTGTTCGGATAGCGACCACTTGGGACGAATGGCGCTAAGGCAAATTCTGTCTTTTTCCTCGGAAATGATTCGACTGACTAAGGCCACGAGCCCGAAAACTGTCTGAGACCCAGAAGATGAATTTGTAAGGACCCGTCGTATTTCCCCTTAGTAAATACCGCAGAGTCTACCGGCCATGGGTAGACTCGAAATTGATGGTTGACGTTTCTTTACTCGTTGGCTTGTGGCCCGTGAAGAAGAAACGTGGAGCGATTATTCCATAAGACAAATGAGAGAACACAGGAAGGTCGGAACTCGGGGGAAAGTGTCCTGAGTTCGATTTCCTTCAAGGGCGTGTCCTTTAACTCCGAAACTAAGCGAGACAGAACAATGGCGCCAGGATCAGAGTTTCTCTGCTTCGAAGAGGAGATTACGGAAACGGAGGCCTCGACACTGGGTTCGACTCCTGACAAGAAGAATGGTTTCTGTTGACAGGAACGCAAACGCGTTAAGAGAGCGACGCCAAGGCAAAAATCTTTCGTTCCGTTGAGAGGAAGTTACAGGATCTAAGGTCACAGACCCGAGTCTCTCTTAAGAAAACACCATTCCTGCGTAAGAAACGCTTTGCTGGAAATGGTAAACAGAGCCTCATAACTAAAACGAGGGTTTGGTCGTGGCGGAAGCCTTGACGGTCTGTTGCTGCTGCTGATGAGAATAATCGCGTGAGGCAACTCGTCCTTCTTGGAAAGGATTTTGGTTGGAGAGTTGTCTGGAATTTGAACCCATAAGTGGCTCACGTCAGCTGAAGGTCTCAATGATTTGGGAGTGGCGGGCCGTCCTTACAACTGAGGAAAAGCTCGGAAAACCTCACTCATACCAAACTTTCTACTAGCGCCAAGTAAAACTTCTGTGTTTTTCTTTATCAAAACAGTCGTTTTCAAATTAAATTTCAAATGTGTCTAGTCTAAATAAATCATGTCTTGGATCCATCAAAAAGATTTTCCGGCGCTTTTATCAAAGCAGGATCTACGATTTTAATTCCGAGAAACAGAATTTACGTTCCCTTAATGTGACGCCAGCAGTTAATAAGAAGATTTCACACTTGTCAGTTGGTTAATCATCGTTTAAAACCGAAAAGCAACAAGCGACTATGGCTCCTGTTACGCACTGAACTCAAGTTCTTAGTTGTCACGACACTTCGTGCATGAAAAATCAGCTTTAAAGCTACATTCTGTATTTATGGGTTGCACTGCAAGCAGTATGGAACAGGGGAACCGCAGGGACCACGTGTGTCGGCAGACGTAGAAGGCCCACTCCGGGAGCCGATGGCATCTTTGGCCGGGGGAGAGAACGCCGTAGTGGAAAGAACGATGATAACGAATTGCAGAAATCACAAGCAGACTTGCGAGCTACAATTTGGGACGCTTTGCTAGGAGATAGAAAGGAGAGGGAGAGAATCAGGCAGGAGGACAGAGGTAGGAATGAGGGTATTGTAAATCGTATAGAATCAACTGCAGACAGATTATCCAGAGAAATGGCGAGTCTTAGAGAAGGTACCCGACGTGAAATTAAACTTGTAAAAGAGAAAGTTGAGCAAAAGTTTGCCAGAGTGAATGAGCAGATGCGAGAGACCATGGCGGAAACCAGGCGAATTAATGAACAAACGAACAAAGAAATAGTCGAGCATAGGCGAGATGTAGACAGTGAGTTAGAAGCTTTTTGGCAGGAATTGCAAAATTTTAGAAAGGAGATGGAAATTATCCCCGTCACTGCAAGTGAGGACGAGGCTAAATTACGTAGACTGCGAGATCGTGTGGACGCTGCGGAGAAGGATAGTCAATCCAAGATAGAGGAAGTAACGTCTAGATTAGGCAAAATGGAGGAGAAATTATCAGATGCTCGTAGACTTTTGGACCAGAAAAACTACCAGTGAGAAAGACAATTTAGATGGTTTAGTTCCCGGGACCTCAACCCAATCAGTAACGCCTGTTTGCAGAGAGAACGCGAAGTTAGAAGAAGTACATGTCGGATGGACCTGTAGATTGTAGCAGCGACAACACAACTATTACGCAGGGATTGGTTAAGCAAGGCCCGTCGCAGTGTCACGTGCGCACTTGTTAGATCTTGTGCTTCCAACTTACAGCGACCGTTCTAAACAGAATCGGTTCGGCTCCCGATTGCTTTTAAGTCAGAAACGGATGGCTATGCTAAACAATGGTGCACGGCGATACACAAAGATTTGAAGAGTTGTGAGCCGTTCAAGGTCGCCATAACCCAATTTCTGTGGGATCAGCAGATACAAGCGATGTTCGCTGTACCAGGACAAGTTTGACAAGAACGAAGAAAGCACGTCGGAACACTTCTTGAGATATGCCTTGTTAGCAAAGAATCTATCGCCGGCGTTGTCCGAGGCAGACTTAATAGAAGCGTTGACAGCCAATTATCCCGTGTACGTTCATAGATCGGTTTTGTCGGCGAACGTGAGAACTACAGGAGTTTGCTGTGTTGAGCAAGGGGATAGGTTACAAAACTTGTAAGTTTGGGGTGTGGTGTTTGTCAAGCCCAGTAGATGACAGTTTAGATTTGTTGATTTACTTGGCTGGAATTTTTCTTTTTCGACTAAAGTGCTTTGAACACGTGGGTTTGGGTTAAAGATTGTTTTCCTGGAAATGAAATGATATGTCTGTTTGGTGGACCACTTTGGCTGCTCCCTCATAAATATATTTTTGCATAATCCCCTGCTTCTCTCATCTTAGGCTCCCATATCCCACTCCAGGAAACCCTCTGTAATTTATTTTAGAGGGCAGAAATCAGTTAGGTAAAGCATAGAATACCAAACCCGTTTATGCCAATCTTTTATTTCTACAACTCAATACTACTGTAAGAATCCGCTGGTTCTCGGAACTGCCGACGTCGAACTCCCCAGTCTCTCGTACGTTAACTCTTCGGCTACGAGGCGTGTGGTATATTTTGATTCTGGTTCGACCACTTATGTCGATGCAATACGTAGTTTATTGGTTCGCTACTAGATTTCGTTGTGGCCAAGTTCGCAGAGAGTGAAAGGAAGTCAGAAGTTGGTAAGATTTGTTGCGTGATCTAGTCTTTGGAGTCTTGGAGGTGTGGTATGACTGGCGTATGAAGTTTATGTTTAGCGAGTTGTTAGTGTTTCGCCTTGTGGGGAGATATTTGCGTGATAAATGTATTTGAGTTCATAATGGCAAGTATTCAGTCTTAAAATGCCATAATGTAAGAATCATTGCTGTAAGTTTCTGTGTGCGAACAGTGATCTTCGTGGCTGTTATTAGGTTACGGAATAAGAGACTGGAAATTATGGGGTGTTCTCGTTAGTCGGTTGAGGTTGTGTCGATGATTAAATAGACGCCACGAGGCATTGATAAGTGACATTTATATACTCAGAAGTGTTTATTATTTGCGGGTTTGGTGCCTTGTACAGTTACTTGAAGAATTTCAATATGTTCACCTTGGAACGTGAAGTATGCTTGTTTAGCAATGCTGCATGTGTGGTGTGCCCCCAGAACAAAAGAACATATTCAATCAACTGTGTCATATGAATGCTGTTGGGTGGAGAAACGTGATAGTTAAAAGTGAATGCATTTTGTCTTCTGGGAATAGCTGAGAGAAGAAGCTTAATTGATCCTTGGGATTCTACTGAAGGGAAAGCTGTCTGTCATCTGACCAGCCCACTGCTTGCCAGGAAATCAGTGGAGTATGTTCAGTACACTTGGCAGGCTTACTTAATATCACAACAGGAAATTGGCTGTGATCACGAAGGGCACTCCTGTCTGCTACAGATTTATCTGTCTCAACTCGACGTGCATTGTGTTAAGTACATGAGCAATTTGATGTATTAGATGTGCTTGTCATGTGATAGAGTTAAGTCTGCCAAGAATATGTGGCACTATTTATCATTACAGTGCCGTTTGTAACTTGGTTGTTGTATTTCCTGGTGATCAGATTTCAAATATCACCATATTTGTGGAAAGAAGAAAGGCTTTAAAGCACAGTGAAACTAAAATCAGTGGCAACTGAAGTTGCATAGGACTGTTTTTTGTGTGTGTGTGCGCGCGCGCATGTGTGTGTGGGGGGGGGAAGGAGTGGCAGAGTTTTTAGTGAAAATTTTATGATGTGGTGTGGAATAATGTCAGCCCACATGTCTAATGTTTTTTTTGTTTTTTTTGCAGTTGATGGTGGGGGAGAAAAGAAAGTTTCCAGTATGAATCTGTGAGATAGGGAGGCTACTTTTTGTTTCACAGTCGTGACGTATATTAGAAGTGTTAACTTGTGAATGGGTTGGTAGTGAACATGACAAAATCTGTCTTGTGAAAATGGAAGGTGCGTGCTCATTGGCTAAGGTAGAAGTGTTAACTGTGTGTTCTTAGAGGAGTGTGATACATGTATGGTGGAATCTTTATTTCTTGAATGTGAATGTATTTCATCTTTCTAGGAGTAGCAGATTACAAGAAATAGAATGATCCTTCTGAGCGGCATGCTGTATGTAACCTGACCTTCATACAGCTTGCCATAGAAGCAGTAGCAACAGTTGGCAGACTGACTTGATATCAGAACAGGAAACCTGCTGGGAGCATGGAGGAACCCTTGTCCGCAAGGGATTCATCTCTGTCTGAACTTGGCATGTGTTGTGTAAGTACATGAGCATTAGGATGTATTTGATGTGCTTGTCTTATGAGAGAGTTCAGTCTGACCAATATTATATATGGTACTGTAAATGAATACAGTGGCATTTGTAACCGTGTTATATTTTGTGGTGCTCTTAATTCTAATAATGCCATATTTGTGAGAAAAAAGTGATTTTAATGGACAGTAAAAGTAAAATAATCAGCAGTAAGTAATCAGTGGCAACAGACGTTGCATGGGACCGATGTGATGTGTGTTTGGGAAGGAGTTGTAGAGTTTTTACGGACAGTATTACTATGTGGTGTGGAACTATGTTGAACAGAAATATTAAATTTTTTTAGGGACATATACATTCACATCATTCCCTAGAGTGCTGTGCTCACTTCAGGAGCTTCCACAGTTCTTCACGGAAACATTGTTGGTGCCGCGGCACATTCCTGCGCGCAGTCCATATCCCTTGTGTATTGAGGTTTTCAGATATGTTTATTGTGTAGTGTTGATGGATGTGGTTCCATACGTTCTGAAATCTGCTCGCCTTCTCAGTATTCAGTTACTGAAGTATGTATTTTCATTAATGTTCTAGGTCACCAGTCACACCACCGTCATGACTGTTACTTCGTTCTGTTCCCTTTGGATGTTCTGTTTGATGAGGCTGGGTTGAAGTACCAGAACGATATTGGCCGCGGTTGGATGAAATCTTACAGGTGTGTAAAACCTCTGTGTTGAGCGCCTGACACAAGATAGGGCGTTGGACCAACATTTCTCAAAGAGACAGCATATTAATTGGCTCACAAAATGCAGCTTATGTATAGAGCTACAATAACTGGATGTGATTGAGTGTGTCTGTCTGTTCATAAGAGGCACCAGTACAAGAAGTATGTAATCTAAATAATACAGGGTAGTGGGAAATAGGTTCTAACCACAACAAATTGCTCAAGTCCCACAATAAAAGTGAGTACAGATATGAAACTCCATTGTCAATGAATCACTTTACAAGTTACCAACCTTGTTGGCATAGTACACAAAGAACAAGGACTAACATTTGTACCCTTTGGAGAAAGATTCCTCGTTATTAATGTCCGAAACCAGCGCATTAAGGACACTGTCTTTTGACTTCATATCACAAGGAATATTAACTGGATAAATATTCAGAATATGTACCAAGTTGGAAGAGAAATACTTTTTCTGTCAAGCAACGGTAATGCTCTGACAGAGGCTGATTGCAAGTTGGATGTTTGGTGTTATGCGTTTAATCCCTCGTATGTCTATGAACAGGATCCCCCCCTCAATTTCAGATTAAATATTTGAATAAGCAGGAGGCACCCATTCCAAAAATAAGTTGGCATGAGATTTTTTCACATCAGACGACTTTGCCTCCAATGTCTATGAAAGTGGCCCCTTGAGATTCTAGATTTCACGTGCATCTTACACCTTTCCTGGTATATTGCAGCAGGAGTGCACCAGCACTAGGCAGACTGACGTCCGAGAGAAGACCACTTGTGTCCCTGATGGTTGGCCGTCCTGTTGCTGAGTGCGTACATGGAGAAGAGGACTGAATGCAGCATGTAAATTTTGTGTGCCTCTGGAGAGGTGGTGCAGTTTTCTGTTATTTAACCCATTCACAGGGGCTTGCTCTGTTGTGGTAATTGTGTTGCAGGTGTGATAGCAACTTAGATATAAATCATGTGAAATGGGTGTGTGTGTCCGTGTAAGGTGTGGATATTTTTGTAGGGGTGGATGTCTAGTTATGTGTGTAGGGTGTTCTAGGGAGTGTAGTAAAATAGTAAAAATGTCGGCCGCAATCACATTGCGTTAATAAGAGACTGCTTCATAGTGCGGTGACCAACACATCTTGGAATGAGAGAGTTTGTCATGTGCGAAAGGCTGTAAGTTTCAGGTACTCTTGGCTTTGGCCGCAGCTTGTCACCAAAGATGTGATTCCTCTTCCTGGAAAGAATATGGTATTTCCTTTTATCAGCTTCATCCCATTTCAAACTAATGCCACAGGAAGAACTTCAAAACGTCAGTCATTCTGAATCTGTTCGGAAGCAGATGCGGGGGGCTCTGCAGTTTCACTCGTTTAGGAAGTGCGGTGATGAAGATCTCTGGCATAGCTATACCGGACAGTTTTGATAATCGTGGATGTCCGTTCTCTGACGCAGGAGGACTTTAAAAGTGTGCTGACCACGCATTACTTAGTTTGTATTTTCTCTATGTAAATCTGTAAAGAGATGTCAAAGCGGGAGGTATTAAGTGTTGATTGCTGCATGTGCCAAAATGAAGTCTGACGAAGGGAAGTTCGTGTTCTTAAGTACAGTTACCAGTGGGCTTGGTCATTGGGTGTGTTATAGATGCTCGTGCAGTACAATCTGGTGGCAGAGAGGCTGTGTATTGGCGACATATGCAATAATCGTTTAATAGTGCTTCGTGCTAAGTTCGTTGAGCTGTAGTTTATGAAATCCGATCTATTTTCATAAATGATGGAAGATATTTAGGTTATGGAAATGTTTGGTAATTTGTGTCTTATAGGTGATGTTGGTCGGACTTTTCAAATGACGCAGCTCGCGAGTCGTCTATGCCCTCCTGCAAATTTAATTGTGAGAAATTATCGAGCAGGGAATATCCGTATTAGGTGTTGAGTGCTGCAAGTGCCAAAATGAAGTCTGACGAACTACAGACCTATTTCACTTCTGACAACATTTTCTAAAATTTTTGAGAAAGTTATATGCAAGAGAGTAAATAAATTTTTGAACTCAAACAACATCCTTGTCGAGGAGCAATTTGGATTTAAAAATAAAAATCTCAACAGAAAAGGCCCTATTTAGTTTCACAAATGAAATTGTATGTGCCCTTAACAATAAAATGCATGTGGGTGGAATATCTTGTGACCTAGCCAAGGCATTTGATTGTGTAAACCATGAAATATTACTAATGAAACTGAAATTTTATGGAATTCAAGGTATAGCAGGACAATGGTTTAAATCCTACCTAAATAATAGAAGGCAGAAAGAAGAAATTGAAAGCCCCCATACCAATCATAATACCTATTCAGAATGGGGTATCGTAAATCACGGAGTGCCACAAGGTTCAGTTCTTGGGCCCTTACTTTTCCTCATATATATAAATGACTTGCCAGCAACTGTGAACTCTATGTCCAAACCCATTCTTTTTGCTGATGATACAAGTATCATTATTGCACACCAAGAATTGATCTATCTTGAAAATATCATGAATGATGTCTTTGCCAACATAAACAAATAGTTTAGAGCTAACAAACTGGCACTAAATTTTGAAAAAACAAACTTCATAAAATTTGTTACTAAGCACAAGACATATCCTAAATTAAATATAAGTTTTGAAGAAAAATTAATTGTGGAAGTTGAAACAAACAAATTCCTTGGCTTACAAGTCGACAGTACCTTAAATTGGAAGAAACACATTGAGTATATTATTCCCAAATTAAGCTCTGCGTGCTTTGCCATGAGAACAGTCGTACCACTCATGACAATAGATACTTTAAAGCTAGTTTACTTTGCTTACTTTCACTCTGTATTGTCATATGGATTAATCTTTTGGGGAAATTCAACAGACAGTAATAAAGTTTTTTACATGCAAAAGAAAATAATTAGAATAATGGCAGGTGTCAAAAGCAGGGTTTCTTGCAGAAAATTATTCCGTAAATTTCATATACATCCACTTGAAAGTGAATTTATACTCTGCTTGCTGTCATTTGTGGTGGAAAACATGGATAAATTTAAAAGAAATACAGATGTACATAATTTAAATACAAGACGTAAACATGATCTATATGTGCCAAATGCTAACTTTACTAAATATCAGAAAGGAGTGTACTATACAGGTATCAAGTTGTTTAATAATCTTCCACCAACAATTAAAACTCTAAATTATGATATAAACGTATTCAAGCCTGCATTGAAATTATTTTTCATACTTGTATTGCAGAATCTGAAATTTATGTACATTGATATGTGAAATACGTTCTTGTACTTGTGTTGAAAGTTGTGAAGTGTATGTATATTGTATGAAATGACATGTTTTACATCCTTTGGTTGAGTCCTAAGAAGGATCTATGGAATGTAAATAAACTCTACTCTACTCTGACCTTGAGAGGATTGGCCATGAAATACTGCGTTGGTAAAATGGCAGCTCTCAGACTCTTAGGAATATAAGGTAGAATAATATAAGTGTGGATTGTGTTTCACCTGTCATTCTTGTAGGAATCATATAAGGTACTTAAAATTTTGCAAAATCTTTGCAGTTTCATTACATTGTTGGTATATTTATAAGAAATTCTAGAATATAATTTTGGATAGAAAGTGGGATCACGGGTTGGGAAAGTTGTGGCGGGAAGTGTTGCACCAAAGCCTGTCAAGAGACCAGCTACAGTAGGAGGTGCTGTACCACCAAAGAACACACCACAGAAAATAACAGCTTGGTTGTGTTCTGGCGGAAAGAGATCTTAGTCAAGAAGAAGTTGATGAAAGGGCATCTGCTATCTTCTCTGAAGAAATAATTTTAGGTCTGGGTGATGGGGACTGGAGAAATCGTCTGCCAGCTGTGGAACAGTTATTGCTTATATTCACGTGTAAAACGCATTGGTGGACCCCACTTAATGGTACCTGCACCTTGTCGTGGTGGTGGGGCTTGAGTACCTCAGTGATCCCAAGAGCTACTGATAGGGCCTCCCTAGCCAGATTGGTCGAGGGGGAGAGGTCAGACTAAGACAGGTACCCTGGTCCTCCAGGTTGGGGGTTGGTCGCAAGGCTAACAACCTTGCACCGTAAAAAGGAAGATCAAAGCCTCCGACAGAATGGAAGAGGGGAGTTGAGGAGGCCATAGAAGAAGAAGTGCCAATGTAAGAAAATTTAGTTTTGTTGACGTGTGAGTATAGTGTGCACAGTGATTGGAGCTTGTGGTAAATTTGAGAGTTTGCTGTGTTGAGCAAGGGGATAGGTAATAATGTGTGTAAATTTGGGGTTGGGTATTCATTATGAACTTGGATTGGCTTGCAAAAATCTCAAGCCCAGTAGATGACTGTTACAGGTGATAGGTAGTCTGGTTCGATACATGTGACAGTTACCCTATGTCGAGAGTTGTCAGGTTTCAGTCCTATTGACATGTGATGAGGTTAGCAGCAGTTATGTAAATATCAGGACCAGTAGCAGGGATAGAATGAAATTGCAGGGATGACTGTATTTATAATTTTATTCAAAATCTGCAGTGCAAGAATTATGATTTAGTATAGGAAGCAGTAAGAGAAACATTTTAAAACGTTGTATATAAATAATAGCAAATTTTTTTTTTCACTTTCTGACTTTCTGGTTTCAAAATTGGCGCTAATTGGACCTGTGCAAATCGAGGTAAACAGAATTCATTTCATTTTTTGTGATCTGTAACTTGGTTGTGTTTTCGATGAGGCATGTGTGAAATCAGATTGTACATTTTGGGTCAAGACAAAGATTGGAGTTTTACTTTTCACTATTGTTCTCTCTGTAGATGTTTTGTGGCCACATTTTAAAGTTAACAAAGTGCTGTAAAATTCTGTTGTAAGAGGTGGAATTTTTCCCCCACATGTAATTAAAAGAAGTCAGACGTCATTCCATATGTTTGGAAATATAATTGCGATGTCAGTTTTGGGAGCAGTTTAAAAGGAGTCACTGACATTGAGATGTGGGCTCTGAATTCTGTTTTGTACGTGAAAAGTTGGTAAATTAGCATAACCAGCGCACAAAGTACACCATACAAAATGCAACCGAACCCAACAAAGTACTTAGTTTTCCTGTCCCTCCAAGTGAATTGTGGGATAGCACCTTAAATTTGGTCATGACCACTTCCTTCCACATCCTCTCATTTGACGCTTATAATCCGAGATACTGAAAGAGTCGTTAAATAAACTGTAAATCAGGTCATTCTTTATCCTCCTCCAAACTCTTCTCTTATGTCTGCTCGCTTTCCTTGCTTACTTGTCGCCCCAGAGATTAGTTTTTTCAACGCTCCCATTGGGTATAATAGCATGAAGATTATTGAATTGCATTGCCACCAATTTTTGTGATGAGTGCTTTCTGTTTCCTTACAGCATGCTGGATTAGCCCCTGCCGATATAAGTCGTCATATCACACGTGATCTTCTGTTAAAACTGAAACAAACAGACTGAAAAGTAAGCATGCTCCTCTTTTGTATTTTTCTTTTTGGCGTTAGGTTTCTCACATACTGATGTTTTTTTACAGGAAGGTTTGTCTTTTGGTCCAGGATAATGTGATATATTAATTTATTTATTTTAAATTTTAGATTGGATTGTTCCTTACGGTAATCTACTTTGTCCCCTTGTACAGTAACCATTAGAAGTCTTCCCAAAACATTTACTATTCAATGCTAATAAAAGAAACACTTTGAAAGAGGAAGAGCTAATTTTGAATGCTTTCACTTTCCTTCCAAATTATCCAAGTGATAATCACAAACACTTTAAATATTATAGTTAAACTAGTTTGTGTAAGCTTGCATTAAGCCAGATTTATTTGGAAATTTAAAAAGTAGTAAATTTGTATTTTGTAACTTTTTCTGCTTTAATTCCTGAGATAGCTTAAGAATGCAAATTGCAGTGTGAAATGGAAGACATTATGTTACAGTTAAACTGTGTAAAGGATATATAAACTAGTGACAAAAACTACCATCTTTTTTGTATCCAGGAGCGGAAGAAGGCGTTGCAGGCGGTGGCAAATATTTTGCATGACAATAAATTGATATCAAACAACTTGGGCAATGAAACAAGAAACCACATTACATTACCAGCTGTAGAAAAGTTTGTCCTGACACAAACGAGAACGTAGACCAGTGGCAGGAGAATGTTTATGTCTGGGCTAGCATTCAAATTTATGATTTTGAGTTCAGTTTCTTTATCTGTGACATCATTATCAGTTATTACCATGAAGAGAGTTTAGTATAAATTGGCAGCATAATAATCTCGGAAATGCAGTTAAAATTCTGATAATGTAAGGAACTTTCACTGTGTCAAAGATTGTATTTAAAGACTTCTAAAGAAACTATTGACCCATTTCAGCCTGAGATCCGTTCTGCTGCAACGGATTGTGTCAATGCTTGGGGTCAGCAGTGCGGATTTAAGGAGTTCTTTCGTGGTAATATGATTGAATATGCCCTTAAGAGAGGAAGCCCAACCCTGCGAATAGAACTTTGGGCATGGCTTACAGAAATACTTGCCACATGTAAGTATATAAAATTGAATATCTGGACATTGTATTCATGATAATGAGTCAGACACATGTTCAGGTACATCAGATGCTTTTACAGATAGTTACATGTGGAACTGGGATAGCTCAGTCTGACTGGCTTTGGGCTTGGCAACTAGGGTTTGATTACCATGCCCACTCCTCTACCTCAGAAATAAAGTGGCCAGGAATGACGCTAACTACTCACATCCATCTGCTGCCATGGAATGAGTGGTGTTTAATTAAGTATCAGGGATGTGTTGATTTTAATTTTAGTTTCAAAATATAGTCGCTTTGTGGAGGCCTGGGTTTACTCCCAGTGCAGTCCATGTGGGATTTGTGGACAAAGTGGTACTGGGACGGATTTGTCTGAGGCTGGCTCTGGTGTCCACCCTACCTCCTATTAGATGGGTTTCAGGTGGTCCTTTCCCTGGAGTTAAAGTGTGGTGCCGACCTCTCACCCCCATCTAGTGCTGAGGTCAAGAATGAGTAGGAGTTATACCTCATCTGGTCGCCACAAGGACCTTCAAAACTTGCCTCTGTGGTGGCTTTACTTTCTGCAGTACAACTGATCTTTATTTGGTCTCAGTATGAGATCAATTTTGTGACATTAGAGGTGACTAATTTGAAGCTGATTTATTTTTTCAGTGCCACCCAGGTCTATCCCCAAGAGAAAATTGGTGACGTATCTGCCACACTTGTATGCAGATTTGGAGTATCGTAATGCAAATGTGAGGAAAAATGCCGAGGAGGCTATCGTTCCATTTATGATACGCTTGGGACATGAGACAATGGCCGAAGCCTCAGAGGAATTGAAAGCAAGTGTTTGTGACAATTAAATATTTTACTCTAAGATCTGTTTATCCATTCTGACTTTGTGGAAGTTCTTGCGAAAGTTTTGCCAGACCTAGTTGCAGATTGACATTTGAGAAGCAAGTGTGCGTTTGCTGAGCGCTTGAGTGGTGATTAGGCTTATGTTAATTTTATTACTTTGTTAAATTGCCAAATATGTACAGTCAAACCTCGGTTTACGAACTTAATTCGTTCCTGAAGGTCATTCGCAAACCGAAATGTTCGTAAGCCGAAACTGTTTTCCCCATAGGAATTAATATAAAATGGATTAATCCGTTCCTGGACCCCAGATGATTGCTTATTTAAAATTTTACAACAGTACTTTGTTCTTAACACAAAATCAATGGAAACCATTAAATCTATCACAAAAAAGATAATCACAACACTAAGCAGATCAAATATAGATGAAAACGTAATTTAGTTATGGAGGAGAGTTGACGGCGTAAGTGGAAGGTGGTGAGGAAGTGAAATGTTATTGTTTGGAAGGGGATTCTTTTTCTTTTTTCTGTCTCTTGGCACCACTCGACTCTGCATCAGACTCACTGGGCCTCTGTCTCACTAAAAAGTTGTCCAGTGTGATTTGTTTTTGTCTACGTTTTAAAATGTTTCTAAAGTGACACGTGGCATTATCATTGAAAATGTTTATGCTGCGGCTTGCTACTGCTTTATCGGGGTGATATCGTTCCACGAAACTTTGCACCTCACCCCATTTTGCACAAATTTCACGGATCAAAGAAGTAGGAACATCCTCCCTTCCTTCCTTCCTTCCTTCACAATCGTCTTTTGTAGCTGCTTCTGTAGTTGTTCCAGTTCTTCCGTGCTGAGTTCATCTTTATGGTCCTCCAGTAACTCCTCCACATCTTCATTGTTAACTTCCAAGCCCATGTTTTTGCCTAGAGACACAATATCATCAATAACAGCAGAATCTTCAATGTCAAAGCCCTCAAAGTCTCTGCCTGCAACACATTCGGGCCACAATTTCCTCCAGGCTGTATTCATGGTCCTGTAAGTCACTTGCTGCCAGGCTTTGTCAACGAGAGTTAAGCAATGAAGAATATTAAAATGGTGTTTCCAAAAGTCTCTTGAGTGTTAATTCTTCTTCTGCGAATACTGCCGACGCTGATACTCCCAGCTTATCACTCCACGATGTTGACGGCTTGTGTGTTCGTAACGCGAGACACAGTACGTCATCCGAGACGCTTTGTGTTCGGAAAATTTGTTCGTAAACTGAATTGTTCGTGAACCGAGGTTTGACTGTATGGCTGTCTGCAGGGTGGTATAGGTTCAGAGTTGGCCACTGTTAACATTGTACATCTGCATATAGCTTCACGATGTGCATGGGCGTATGGCAGCTACCTTTACCTCTTTTTAATCTCTAATCCCGTTGAAATTTGATAACATTTAAGTGTAATAAGTGATCTTAGTACCTAATTGGTATGTAACCAGCCAATAAATTCCTTGTTTGTGGATTTGTTAGTGATGTGATATTTTGTTAACAGCCTGGCTCTCGCGATGTTGTGATCGCAGCCCTTGACAACGCAGGAGCGTCTGCTGGTGTTGTTGATGATGATACATCACCTCTTCTTCAGAGCAACGACTTAAAAAACCAGCGCGTAATTGATGAGCAAAACCAGAAGGTATTTTTATAACGCTGTTCACAAATTTGCTGGCATAAAATAAAAGATTACAAATTATAGATTTACATTCTGCCATGTGGCATTTTTTCAGGTTCCAAAGTGGGACTTCACATACGTAAGAGAACAATTTGTGGATTTACTGAAAGCTCAAATGACAGATGCAAATCAGACACTATTGGCAAATATGTTTGATTCAGACTTTCAATCGCATCTTAAAGCCATTGATGCACTAAGAGAGGTAAGTAAGGCTTCATCATAAGTGTGAAATTTGACATTGCAGTATTTGAGGAACTTAAAGGTGTTATCATCCAGTTCTGGCTGTAAAATATGAGATTGCTCGTTTATTATTGACTGCGGTCACCTGTGTCACATATTGGACGATATGTAAAATTGTGTGGTCTGTAAATATTATGGAAGATCTTTCATTAAAATGTGAAGTTTTATTATTTACTGTGAAAACATGATATATGCGAGGGGCAATTAAAAACATCCTGGAATTGTGATATAGCACTGTAATGGTAGGACATATGGCAATGCTTACCTAATCACCTTCAAAGTAGGACCCTTGTGCGAGCGCACACACACACTTGCTCCATCGATCCTGCATTGTTGGAAGCACTGGCGGAAGGCTTCGTTTGGAATCTTCCGGAGTTCGACTTGATGTCCTCCACGGTTGCGAAACGCATCCCCTTGAGGCCCATTTTCAGAGTAGGGAACAGCCAGAAGTCACTCGGAGCGAGATCCGGAGAGTATGGTGGTTGGGTGATGACGGGAATGCTTTTCTCAGCGAGGAATTGCTGCACAACCAGCGATGTGTGTTATTGTGTTAAATCAGATAATGAAAGAACTAATTTAACAATAAAGAGACAAAAATATCTTACATAAGGTCAGAAAAAAATTGACCCCTGCATGAAAACTGATTTTTCACTTAAAGAACAAAGGAAAATGCTTAAGTGCATATATTTTAAGAAAATTTCAGAACATTTTCGGTTTTCTAGTTTAGGTCACTTTTACGACTTGGGCACAAATTATGACCCTTTACTTAAAATATTACTCACCAGCGCGCGCTGTTGCATTTTGGCTTGACTTCAAACTTTTCATCATAATTGCAAAAAAATTTTCAGCTGGATACACCAGTTTGATAAGGCTGAGCAGTTCTCGGACAGTATCCGTACGATCTCCAATCTATAAATACCAAAAGAATGCTCCATTTTGGAAGAAGTGCATAAAATAAACATGTAATGGGGAAGTCATATCTGTTCATTTGCATATCCATGGATTTCATTTCTGACAAACTAAAAATGGATTTCAGCAAAATTCAGTGCTGGCGTCGCTACACCAAGAGCCGACGACATTGGTTAATATCACCTACCATACACGAAGTTCAATCAGATTTGTGTGATCTTAAAAACAATTACTAAACTGCAAGCTGAAGCTGTAGGAATGTAAAAATTTTCCAGAAGATAATTTAAACAAATTACTGAACGTCTCACCTTCGGAATCAGATACGGAACGAAGCATGATGCCTCATAATCAGACAACACATATTCTCGTGGAATCAATTCGGTAAAAACAGCCCGCAAATATGTCAGTCCTTCTAACAAAACTGACGTCTTTGTGTTAAAGAATCGCAGCGAGAACCATTTCAATATGAGATCCAAATTGGCAACTGTTCCATTTCTGTTACTGTCCAAGTCCTGAAATTCAAATGGAGCAACATCACTGCAATAAACTTTCAAATGCTAAACAATTTAAAAATTAATTTTATGCACAAAGTTATTTAATCACCCATTTAAAACTGTACACATAAAAATGTGGAATTCAGGATGGCACACGGCCAATAAGTTGTAAGGAAAGACAGGTTTTTCATCAACTGTACATTTTTACCTCTGCTCCACAAGACAAATGTAAAGACACTTCATTCTGAACATGAAGTTCATCACCCTGAGATTGCCACAAGCTACACTAGGTGAAATAGTCGAGTGGATGTTTTCTTAGTGAAAAGTACCAAGAATCTAGTTCCTCATGAGTATGGATCCTGTACAGTGGCAAAGCAAGCTTCTTGCATGGCACAACAGATACGTAGGGCAGTCAAAAAGTTCCCGGAATTCCCGTTTGAGAAAAGTACGCAGGACCCGACGTTTCTCACGAAGATCATCACTGGTGATGAGTAATGGGTGTTCGCCTACGACCCGCAGATGAAGATGCAGTCATCTGAGTGGCACACAGCGTCATATCCCCGACCAAAGAATTGCAAAGAGTTTTTCAGGTGGATACACTTGTTCAATCTGCCTGAGCAGTGCTTGGACAGTATCCGTACGATCTCCAATCTATAAATACCAAAAGAATGCTCCATTTTGGAGCCACCACACTTTAACTCCAGGGAAAGGACCACCTGAAACCCATCTAATAGGAGGTAGGGTGGACCTACCCAGCAACTGCTATGTTAACGTTGCTGTCAATGATAAGCTCTGAGAGAGCCGGAGGCAGATTGCCCAAGTTGTCTGATATAAAGTTATTCTCATTCAAAATATTCTGCACCTCCTGCAACGCCACCTTCCGCTCCTGGATACAAAAAAGATGGTAGTTTTTGTCACTGGTTTATATATCCTTTACACAGTTTAACTGTAACATAATGTCTTCAGCATCTACCCTACGGATCTCTGCATTAGGCCTGGTTTTCCCGACAGCGGAATACTGCACTCTGGTATGGCTTAATAGCCCACATGTCCATAAATTAGACTCAGCTCAACAATACAATGAGGACTATAACAGGCTGCCTCAGAACAAGCCCCACCCACTGGCTACCAATACTGAGCAGAATTCTACCACCAGCAATACGTAGACAAGATGCCTTGTTACGTGAATTTAAGAAACTGCAAAGAAATTCTAACCTCCCAGTTCACGACGACATCCCTCATCTTAATCTCGAAAGACTGAGATCCAGGCGACCCCCAATAGTTACTGCAGAATGCCTTCAAGCTGGCAATTTTAAAAGCAAAATTGCCTGGGCAGCAAAACAGCCATAGAAACCCTCAGAAGTTACCAACGGGACAAGACCTCCCTCGACAAACATGGAAAACCCTCAACAGAATCCGCATTGGCCGACGCCCTTAACAAATGGGGAAAACTTTAAACAGCCGACTGTGACTGTGGTGCGAGTCATCAGAACGTCAAACATATTGTACAGGATCGCCACCTGAGCATTTCCACCAGAACTTGAATGGATTGCCAATCTTATAGTACTGTATTCTAGTATAGTATTATTATATTTGTAATGTTCATCATATTCTTGTATTTCATGTGTTGTAATATAGCCTTAAGATAAATAAATCATGGCCTTAAAAGACTGATTTCTCTCACTGACATTATTTACTGCTAATGCAAACACATGCCGTCTGTTACTCGAGATTGTACTCAAAAGAAAATACCAAAGTACCAAATCACCTCTGATACAATTACCTGAAAAATTTTCAGTAAACCAAAGAGAAAACTGTAGTGTGAGGAAATCATTAGTTTATTGAACTCTTTACTACGAACAATTATTCTGATCACAAGGAACATTCTAACCTTCTCCATCCCCAGCTGCTTCGGCAGCCATCTTGGCCTGCTTCTGTTGCTGCGACATGAGGTAACGAATGGCCAAGACAGTCTCGTCTTTCACTTTTTCAAATTCTGACACCTGTATTGGAGAAAACAAAGTATCTACCTAATTAAAAATACGTAATGAACATGTTAAAACAATATACAAAGTCAACATTTAGGGTATCCTCTATATATTACAGAGAATGGGTAGTAAATTAAAAGATGTATATTTAATAACATAGCCCCGATGATAAAGGCAGCAAGAACCTTTGAAGTGGTGGCAAACGTCTACCGGACTACATGACGCTACAACCTAGAAGACGGCTATCTTCATGTGTACAGTGCTCAACATGGTTTGAAGAAGGAGCATCAATATGTCAGGAAGGATTGGAAAATAACTGGTATGAAGTATTCAAAGACAAAAAACAAACTAAACTTAAATCCGTACCTCAAATAAATGCTTCTCTTTCTGCTGAAACTAAATTCTGGAACCCTGGTCTTAAAAGGCAAAATGCTGATGTTGAGAATAGTCAACATAACCTTCATGCTGAACATAAACCAGACCATTACAGGTGGTGATGGAAGATTATTCAGATGATGTAAAAATCGTACTGCGTTTATGTCAAACCTCTCCCACCTATCTCATCTGTCAAAGTTAGCCGCTTGATCTTAACACTGTACCATTTCTAAAACAGAAAAATCATTCATGTTCTCAAGGTATGAGAATAACGCTTACCTGAAATGTATTAAGAGATTTAAGTTGGGGTTTTAGAGCATCACCGATCCACCTATAAATTTCAGTCACCAAAGTTTTCCCTTCTTCTCTTACACGTTCATCTCTGTCTTTTATTAATGGTTTTATCTTTACAACCTTTGAGCCAAAAGTCCTGCAAAGAAAGTGTCGGACGTATTATTAGTGTTATGTAAAGTACAACAACGCACGAGGAAGACTTTCACACGCATCCCTTTGGATTACAAAGACCGGCGTCAAATACAGGGACCGTAACATTGTAAAAACACAACCGAGTAAAATCAATTCCTTCGTCGGTAATTAGATTAGTTGATGAATTTGCATAACTGCAGTTCTGCAGCAATTAATGTGAGAAAATATGTAGTTACCATCACTGTTATTTTGTGATGCCATATCAGCTGTCAAGGTTATTGCTGGAACAACATATATGATAACGTGGGAGAGATGTGGAGTTGAAATGTTAAAGATAGGAGGACAGAAGAAATCCAAAAGAATCACAGAATTATCCCACGTTTATTACAAACAGACAGTCCCATTAAGAAAGAACACATGGTAAAGTGGAATTACTTACTGAAAGGGATTGGGGGGTGGGGGGAAGCTGAAAGATACTATCACGTGTAACATCCTTCAAGAATAAAGAAACTGAGATCCTGTGTAACTGCTGAGACAAGCTGAAACAATGTTTGGATTTTTATGTTCTATTCCTTTCAGAAGTTCCTCCTGAACAGCTTCAAATTTCTCTTTTCCTATGAGAGTAATCTGAACAGCCAGTTGCCTTGTTCTTGCTTTTGGTGCAGCAAAACACTTGGAAATAATTCCAGGCATCACTTTTCCAACAGTTCTGTAACCAAACAAAAACAAAATGCTCAACTCATTACCACACACACAAAGTATGATGATCAAACACTCTGTAAGTTTCTTTAAGAAAGGAAAATAGGCTGAAAATCATACAGAATAAAGAAATATTTTATTATTATACGCTGCATCTATGTGTACTCTATTGAAATGTATTAAATGAAATTAAATTCGTGGCGTAACAGCTCCAGAGAGCCAAAGCCTCACGTTCACATGCCTAAGCAGAGGTGAACGATCATCCAACCAGATACAGGATGACGTGTGGTCAGCACGACGAACCCCCAGCCATTGCTGGCTTTCCTGACCGGATTGTAGCTCCCCAATTTCTTCACGATCCTGAGTTGGCACCGGTCCCATACACCGGTCGAAAGCTCATGAGAAAATTTCTCCCCCGAGACTCGAACCCGCGCGCATTCCGTCCGAAGCACGATGCCTCAGACCGCGCGGCTATGGCGTTGGACATTGAAATGCATATTCTTGTGTTTTCTAGTGAAATGTTCAGGCATCTAACAAATTGCATTTTGATTAGTGAATTAAGTAAACATTCGCTAACCCCCACCCATAATCCTCGAAAGAAATGGGCTCTTCAAAATATCTCTACTTTTATGTTTATGTAATCTGTTGCATCAAAAAAAGAGTTCCCACTCCCTCACAAAGGCAGACTGTGAAGAATAATATACACAGCAGATGTACACCGAAGGTTGCTTAGGATAATATTTGGACCTAAGTGTAAAGGAAAGGTAGAAGGTTGGATGAAACTGCATACTAGGATTTATACTTCATAAAATATTATCAGGAGGATGTAACATTAATGGAGATGACAAGAAATTTATATAAAATGTTGGTTGAAAGAACTCAAAGGTAGAGCCCACTTGAAGACTTATTTATGGATGGGACAATTTTATTTGAATGGATCTTAGGGTAATGGTTGCGGGGTTTAAACCACATTCAGTTGGTTCAGGACAGAAAAGACTGTATTTGGCGCACCCTTTGGGCATTACGAATATAATCGCTTATGTTTTGGTTTATGCGATGTTTCAGTCCCTGATGGACAAAGTATTGGGAGGTCTACTGCTACATAGATGACTTGATTTTCAGTTCTACTCCTGAAAAGTACGCGAAAAGGCTAGAAAGAAAGACCCATGGCCTGTGCTTCTGGACAGTTACACGAACACGAACAGATATTGAGCTCTAGTGAATTAGAACTTTTAGCTCTTGTGTGGGCCACACGTCACTTCCGAAGCTATCTGTATGGTCGTAGCCCGATCTGACTATCGAGTATTATCTAAAGAAATTCTCAGACACCAACTCCCGGTTACTGAGATGGTCTCTCAGATTAGCGGAGTTTGACTTCACAGCAGAATTCCACCCAGGAAAGTTTATGCAGCTTGTAGACGCCCTAAGTCGACACATCGTGACCCTGAAAAACGACCCCTTGAGTCGGGAAAACATGGCGACAGGTTTTGTCAGATTGTCTGTAGAAATAGCTTTGACAAAGGTCAGTTTTATCTTGACAAAGATGGCTTACTACATCGGCGAGCGGGAGGTCATTGCCCCGATCAGGTGGTAATACCACGTGGGTTAGTAAATGACGTCATAGCCTGGAATCGCAGTCACACCCAGGACAGAACAGGACTCTGAAGCCACGGATGAAGCGAGCGATACGATCCCATGTCAGACCGACCGACGGTAACACGGCCATGAGAATAAAGTCCCAGTGGGAGACCCGGAAGAGGCGAGGGAGCCATCTCAAGCATGCGCCGTGGATCATAAAGCATCAAGGATTGGACTGCGAGACGCGGGATCAACATTTGTAGATCAACGATCACGCAGGTTATGAACTGGCCGTGACACCGAATGAGACTCGAGTCCATGCCTACCGATTCGCGTAGCTAATGAAGAATCCCTGAGACAACCCATCAAAACGCCGAAATATCCCACCAGCTTCGTCACTCTCCAAGATGGGACGCAGTGTGCTACCAGCCACGTCGTAGCGGACGCCGAGATGTACGCGACAGACATTAAGGTGGCTCATAAATCCTTTGAAAGTGTGACAAAGTTCAAATACTTGGGAAAAACAAAAACGATTCAATGAGGAATTTAGGAGGAGATTAAATTCCGGAAATGCTTGCTACTTCTCTGTTCAAAATATTTTGTCTTCCCGTCTGATTTCTAAGAACCTGAAAATTAAAGTATACAAAACAATAATCTTGCCTGTTGATTTGTATGGGTGTGAAACATGGTCAATTTCATTGACATTACTGTGCTAAAAATTTCGGGCACAAACCTGGGTCCACATTTTCGCGTTCCGCTGTTATGTTATGGCAGTGCGCGTCAGTGTGGACCCGGCTTTAAGAGGCCGAGAAGTGAAAATGAAACTTCAAGATAAAAAGAAGAAGATGACAGAGCTAAGACTCGAGAATAAGTGTCCATATCCAGAAATTCATTCCGTATCGAGCGTATTTTATTAGCCACGTGATCTAATTAGAGGTTTGTGGAGACTATTACCGATTGGGTACAAGGATGCTTTGTGGGGTGGAGTTATTTTAACACGTGCTCGTGGCTGATTTTCAAAAGACATGCGTAATTTAGAATTTAAAAAGAGCCGGTTATTTCGACAGGCTTCTGCACGCTGTCAGAACTTTCGTTCACTGTTTAACGTTCAAATACTTCAAGCAAACTTTTTAAATTTTGGGACTTTACTGAGTTACGACGTAACTGACCATGAGTGCCAAATGCAACGTGCGTGTTATTTCAACAATTTTAGCGTTCCTGAATTTTTTGTCACAGTAAACTTACTAAAACTGCAGCTGTGGTATCTTGCTTGGTGACACACCCTATGCGACTCCACACCCTCCACCCCCCCCCCATTTAAAAGAAGGTTGAGGTGAAACAGGGTTTTTCATGTTATTGTTGTTGAAATAACATTCAATATGACACTCCTTTTTCGATCTTTACTTTTTATGTATGAGGGGATGGTTATTCATGTAACAAATGCTTCGAACCCCCTCTGAGCTTAAGATTAAAGCAGGGAAGATCTCTATCTATCCACCTGTCTTTATTATCCAGAGTTTCCGCATAAAACACAGTAACTAAGTACAACAGCAGAGCATACAGGCTTCGATTCAAACCAGTAACCTGCCGAGTACGAACCCCATTCCACACCCCCCAGCGCCCAAGCCGCGCGTCGCTGCCTGACCTTACCCGTAGCAGCAAGACAGAGCCTTCACTGTCTTAGTGTGTTCGTTGCTTGTGTTCTCAGCGTCAATAACAAATATAATGCTCCCTGCGCTGTGATCTAATAGGGCAAACCACGGAAGTCTAGAATACTTTTCCAGAAGTCAGATTTCTTGAACAGCCCAGCGACTATTACATTGTCAAGAAGCATTCTGTTCTCTAGTTTGTTTCGCAGTCAAATCTAGAGCTCATAACGTGACGAAAACAGTCCTAATGTATTTGAATACATTTATACAAAGACTGAATAATGGCTACAGAATTTCATGAAGCTAAACCTACGATGGCTCAATTTTGTGGGCCCTCAGATTTTAACTGGGAAACTTGGATGTTTTCAAGTTAATGTATGTTCAATAATTCTCTTGTGTTTTGATTATTTACGACGCGAAACTTGGTCAGTGGCATTTATGCAGTGTCAAAAACGCCTACATTTTGCGTTTTGGACGAATGCTTTTGTGCTGAAAAGCTTGAAACATTGGGTACTCGGTTAGTAACAGCGGAGGGATACATAGTGACATAGCGTGGGAACCGTGGCGCGCCATTTGCTTGTCTGGTCTGTGACGTCACTTATCCCAGGTTAAAATTTATATAATTTTATGTGTGTCGAACTTTAAAACCCAAATAATAGGCGTACTAAATATATTTAGTGACGTCTGCACTTATTATTTTGATCATTAAATGCCGTCCGTTTGTTAGATTTAGCTTGAACCGTCACAGGATGTCAGGTGGGGTGACATCTTACGGGCGAAATCGCTCTTCATTTTTTTAATCGCGTAGCATCAGAGAGCCATTAGCCTTCGTAAGGGTGAGACGTGAGCCTGCCTGCAATCTATCTTGGCCTACAGCGTACGAATCTGGTATTGTAGAACAAGCAACTAGTGTTTATAAGTTGTATTAAATAGTTTACGTGAAATTAATTGTGATTTCGTATTAATAGAAACAAATTAAATGTTCTCGGACACGTCCAAAAGCTACTTCACTTTAGTTTGTATAGTTGGACAAAAAGTAGTTCGTGGTGTATGCAAATCAGGTCGTGTGAAACAATGAAGAAGTGTTCGCTAAAAACGTCGTAACAGTTTCGTGATTTGAAATAACTTCGACTTTGATTTCACGTTGCTCGGTCAAGAATTGCAAAATCATTATTCACGATATTCTTTCCAACATGGAAAATTACGTGCGAAGTTGGTAGCCATTATGGCGTCTTTTTGCTATGCAGAAATATTAAATATTCAAGTCATTCAGAAATGAAGAACTTTTCCAAAACATTAAATTTGTTTGCCGACTTTTGAGCACGTACACAAAATTACTGCTGATCAGTGGCTTCGTAAACCGCATGGCCTATAAGAACTGTACCGACTACACATTAATATGAATAATTAAATAGTTGCGAAAGTAGCAGACATTTTGATTTTTTCGAGTGTTTTATTTTTTCGCCAACATGAATATTCAGGCTGATCTGAATCATATTACATATTAATAATGAATGAGTTCTGCAAAGTTTCTAGAAGTTTGTCTTCAAAATTCTGGCGAACGTTTGGGAATCAAATTAACTGTTGATTGTCATTCTTATGATTTAGTCTAAAAAATTCAGTGGTCCCATTGTAAAGTTATTGTCATATTTTTATGCAAATAATTTGAAATGCACTTAAATAATTATTGTGATAATATTATGTCAGTTCGGTTTCATATAATTTGATGAGTACATTTCAGTCAAATAGGGTTACGATGCACTCAGATGTCATTGCTAATATTAAATAGTTTTGTTTTCATATTTATAATCAGCTATTTACATGTGACATTACCGTAAAATGACCTCGCTCGGCTCACTGCTTGTTGCATCCGGAAGGCTCTCGGATAGATTCCCGAGCTGGAACAGAAGGTTTCGTGTTTTTATCCAGTTTCTCAGCGCATAACTAGTCACTGTGTCTTATATTATACTTTATTTTCGAAGCTGCATAAGGATGTGAGCACTAATGTACCAAAGTTAAGTCGTGGGCAATTCTTTTGCTGATCCTGGGATTTGGGATTCGTGCAATAGAATGACGGACAATTGTCTTCCTGTGATTAAATGAAAAAGTTAATTACACTTGAGAAATGTGAAATTCATTTCTTAGGATGTCTGCACCATTCCACCCCTTCAAACTACGTTACATTTTATCTTTACGTCGACAAGTTAAATGATTTGTTACATCTTTGCAGCTTTTCCTGTATTCTCGTGTAAAATATTCCCATTATCCCTAGAGTCAGGAATTCTTTCACTATTTCATTTTCCAGGATAGGAAACCAGCGGCGTGTCTCATAAACACTTTTCATCTCCTAGTAATCTCCCGTCGTTTGTTCTACTTAGGCTACGAAGTCTAAACTGCAGTGCGTTTAAAAAGTTCGGTTCATTGTGTTCAGGATTTGTACAAAACTTGAAACATGTTCGCCTGCACCAACAAATTATTCCCCATTATAGCCAAGGTTGTTGGGTAGTGACTGAGTAAGAGCAGTAACTGTCAAATCCGCTGACGTCACGTAAATTAAACATTGATATAAAATTATTTGATGGCAGACTCCACACACGAATCGTACAAATTATCGTTCTTTCTGCATGACTAACTCACTAATAAACCTAATAATTCTTTCCTTCTGTGTGCATGGTCGGCGAACACTAACTTTCCGTGATTTGTACGTTCACGTGTGCGCCCTGTCATCTGTTGCTTCTTTGAATGTAGACAAATTTTAAAGAATGAACTTCAATCGAAATCATGACAGTAAATAAATGGGACTAAAGGCGTCCCCACACACAAATTCAAGGAATATTATAAAGAGTAGTATGATAATATTAAAAATGTCGCTAAATATGTTACGTGTGATGGGTAGTTGGACAGAACCTTCTATTTAAGGTGTTTTGTTACCACAGTGAAGTTTGCAAATGTTGAACACAGCTTCCATATCCGGTGACATTTCTCGTGCGTTTCATCAATAAGAGCTCTTAATTAATTTACATCTCGACGCTGAGGCTCTCTGTCCCTGTTCCAGCTTTCGATTCTCTTCCACGTTTTCATACATTACAACGTTTTCGGGAAATTCACTGCCACAAAAGAACACGGAAGTTCATTCTCGTCACCAGAAAAACCGAAATTCTACTCCTAGTCCGAACCATTTAACTTAAATTCGGATCTTAACTCCGTTTTAATAATATTCTCCTCCACTCCGAGGCCCCTTAGCTCGTGTCACGTGTTTCCGTGTCAAAGTTTTGTGCTAGGATTCAAATTACTTGGGCGTGGCCTTCTTGATGTAATCACAGGAAAGAATAAAATAAATGAAACTCCTTCAACTGATACATCGTTGTTATATCATCATGCTTCGAGTCGAGAATAATTTAAGTTATTGTAGAGTATGAACTTATGTAGGCGTTGCCTTAGTTTTCTAATTTGTTCTGCGCTAGAAAAGATGATTCCATGGACCCGGAATCAAAACTTTGAAACGGCAGCTTTAAATAATTCATTTTGACCAAACATCGGACGGCCGTCTTCGCTATGTGAAACTGAATAAAATCACGAAACCAAGCAAACAGGAGGTCTTTGATCAGAGGAGTTTATGAATGCAACCAGTGGTGGACGGAGCACGGAAAACCAAAACTGTTTTGTTATTCTTAAATTGAGATTTGCAGACATCAGCCACAAATCTTTTTAAAATTGGTTGTCTGTCCATTGAAGAGCCTCCTCACCCCCCACAGCTTATATTTTATACGCAACGTGTTATGTATGCTGTCTAAATGCCCAGCCAATCGTAACCATTTTGATTTATTCATGCCTGTGATGTTCTCACACTAAAAGGCCATGTTACACGATCATATAACTTGCCGAATTCGATGGCGTACGCATTCATCGCGAACTAACAGACATGTCGAAATTTCGTAGTTATCTCGCGCGGTGTATTAGAGACAGGCAGGCTCTGGTCATTGCGGTATGATTTTCGATAAACCAGGAAATATAAGAGAATATTTACTCGTCAGGGATTTGGAAGTGTTTAGTGTTTAGTGTTCAGTAAAGATTGCCTCAGAGTTTCGAAAGAGTGTAAAGTCTGTGTGTGAGTGAAGCGGCCCTCTGAGTATTTGTGGTTGTGTTGTGTTGTGTCAGCGAGAGACTTCGAACCAGGGACCATGGCAAGAGGAACAACGCGCAAACAGTAAAGTTAAGAGAAAACCAGTGTCGGCCGAACCCCTAGTGGACGAGGACCCATCCGCTGGAGGATGGGCTGGGCGCTCGCGGCAGATTTTGTACGCCATAGCATCGGCACGGTCTTATCAGAGCAGCCAGGCCCCAGGTTGCCAACGATAACCACGTCGGTCCGTGCCAGGCAACTTGTATTTGACACGGCGCCCGCCTCGACTGAGGGCATGTTAAGTTAAGGTCAAGTTGGTAACCCTGTGCACTTTATACTTTTTTTATAGTTTGTAAGAGTCCTCCCTGCCCTCCCCGATAGGTGCCCATGTTAGGTCGCGTGAACTTAGCTTTTGTGTCCATGGCAATGGACGTTCAGTTAGGAGGGTTTGATATTTCTGTGTGTTTTGTTTTATCACAGGGTGCACAACTTGACAGGTTCGGTCGGCATGACCAATGAAATCAATGCGAGAAGGAGAGACAGACAAAAAGAACTTTTGCATTCTCTTCCTGTGAATAATTCGCATTGCAAGGAAAAAGATTCAATAAAGCACAAAATACGTATTTTGGTTCTTCAATCTTTCGCTTCAGTGCTGAAAGATTTGTCTGAATCTGTAAGGTTATTTATTATCAGGAATTCTGAAGAGAAATATTATGTTTTGTTGTGTGTTTTATTCTGTGAACTGAATTACAGGTTATTCGACGTTAGAGAAAGACATCGATTGTGTTTTTTTTTTAAGAAAGCGTAATTCTGCGTTATCGAACGCAGATCAGTTACACGAACATTTTGCGTTTCGTTTGTCAGTGAGAATCGCGGAATTCGCGCCGGAGTTAGGATTTTACACGACGAAAACTTCGCCGACGTAATAACGCGCTTTGGTTTCGTGTGTTGTTCCGGGCCGCTGTGTTCTTTTTTACAGGACGGCGAACTCCTTGCACGGGCGTAAAGGTAAGTGACAGAATAAAGGTGAGTGAGAGAGGTTCGACGTTGTTTGGTCCTCATTTCCGACGTTTCGTTCTTCGATTCAGTGACCCATCGTTCCAGCGCGACAAATCTGAATTTCGTGTTCTCGTTTCATTTCCGATCTTATTGCGACGTCGTAAAAGCTCGATAAATGTCAGTCGATGATTCCACGTTTTCGTGAATGCCTTGCAGTCGTGTCTCTTCGAAGTTGCGCTTGTCAAAACGGACAACTGCAGTGAGCAATCAGAAATGGCTACTGAACTCTGCGCATGCGCACAGCAGAAGAGATGAATCATGGCGTTAACGAACAGCACAGGTAAGTTTTCTGCGTTCGTGTTCTTACTTCCAATGTATGATTGTCGAGCCGTTCTTACAGAAGTCGTTTTGTTTGTTTGTTTGTTACAGGTCCCGCTCATTTCCTGTGCCTCAACGTGGCGAGCGGGTGAAACAAAGAACGATGCACGCCCGAAATTGGTTTTCGGTTTTACTTTGACGGAAATCCGTCCATTTTGGTCACACTGTTTCGTCTGTGTGCGGTTATGATTCGTGATTTCCCCAAGTTAATTGTCCTTTAAACGTTTCAATGTTATTTCGCGTCGCCTATTGACACGTGTTCGTCTGTCTTATTTTCTCCAGGTTGTGAGGATTTGAATAGGAGAGTCGACTTATGCACATAAGTGAAGTGGAAATTATAATGGAAATGTCCGGGCAGTATTTTACGAAGTTGTGATTCATCGATTTTGATTAATATCGTTCGAGTAATTTGGACAATTACTCGCGGACGGATATGATGACACTAATGGGTGGTCTTTAAAAAACACAGACGAGGGGGGTTGTTTTGGTTTCTTAATTGTGACACTCTGTGGCACTTATAAAAGTGTCAATTATTTGCTTCCATGAATGTACAGAATTGAAAAATTTGACAGGGTGACCAAAAATGCTCGGAATGATGAAAGAACGTTTTGATATTTTGGCCAAGCAACGGAAGTGTGATGATATAAACTTCTGTTAAACCTCTGTTGTGTGACCACAGAGTTGTATTCGTGAATCTGGTAATTTAGAAATTATGGGGATGCATCGTTCCTTGGCAAAACAGGATGAACCTGATAATTTTAAATAATTTCCTGGTCACCAAGCCCTCGTTCACAGCTTTAAATGCATTCAGTATTTAGCTTTTCAAGAAGTTCCCTCTTACAAATCCTGTCATTTCAATCTGAACCAGTAACCTAGCAACCTTAAATTTATTTTCATGTTAGCGATGTCATGTGTTGAATGTTAACCGAAGATATTTTCTGTATCTTTCCTAAATTATTCACGTGTCTGTAGTAACAGCAGTGCCTGGACCCAGTTTCTGAAATTTAATGTCTGAAATATTCATTCTTATAACAATTTTAATATTAATTATTTTATTTAATTATAATAACTTTTTATCACAAGAATACTTTTAAAATTTGCCTTAACGTCACGTATAAGAATTGTGGAATGGAGGGCTCAAAGTCCATCAAAAAATTTCAGGTAACTCGTGTCATCACTAGCTCAAGTTGAATTTTGACACTCTGTGAAAATGATTTAAATCTGTGATTTATCGGAAGGTACTACGCCTGCAGGTACCTGGAGCAACTAACAAAAACCAGGACATCTCATCTGCAGTCCAATACTTGAGCACATGACGTCCAGAACACAGAGCAGAGGGGCTACGCCTTCAACAATTCAACATCACGAAGTTTTGTTGTTAATTTGATACATATTTTTGGATATTTCCTGGGGATTGAGACGAGCTGCATCCAGTGGGTTTTTCTAGTGTTACAGGATAATGGCAGCAGAGTCAGCGTCTGAAACATTGTTTTTTTTACAAAAATAAACAAAAATATATTTGTTTCGAAAGTGCAATTAGCCTCTTCACCGTCCGGTAAAATGTTAATTTTAACTTTGTCCAGTGTTTCGTTGAACCACTGACACACTCGTGGTACTACAAACCTTGAGATTTTTTAATCCTGGGAGTTTCAGAATGCAGGCCTCAGACATTCCTTCTAAGATGAACATTCCAGGAAGTGCACTTCGGCTTATTTGCGTCATCTTAAACATCTGCATTTTTGGGACTCGACATTGCTTTAAAATGTGGCTGCCGTATCAGGAGATTCACATGCGATGGAGTCAGAGCGTTTATAGCAACCGTTATCAGTTGGCTAGATTCCGGATTATCTTCAGGTCTGTCTTTCTGTCACACGTTTATATCAGTTCCTAGCGTAGTGTGACCCGTCTATCTTGACGGGAATTAATGTTCATTTTGTTCGACAGTAACACAATTTATTCCAGCAATATCAATACAAATCACATTAAAATTACGCAATTTATAATGTTTCTCTTTAGAGTAAATTAAATGTAAAAATACCTTCACGGCGACTACCAAAAACACGTAAATAAAACCGAGCGTCTTACTCCAGACTCCTGCCACTTCCACAAGAGGCGACACCATCACCTCGTTTTCATCTCGTGCTACCAAGGTCTCCTACGTCGCACTCGCATAGCAAATTATGATGAGCATTGACTATTATATTAGGAGCAAACATTCGTGTGTTTTTAAACATAATTCTCGTGTGTTCTAATGGTGGTGCAATGTATTCAGTACAGCTGTTTCTCTGTCGTTCAATATCCTAGAAACAGAGCCAGCTCCTGAAACGTAGTGGCTTCATTTTTGGAATACTGAGCGATGGGTGACGTCCAGATAAACACAAAAACTTAGGACTTAGCACCTCGTATTTGATTCTGTGTAAAAATGTTGTTTTGAAATTGATGTTGCTAAAACTTCTGTCATTATTTACGAGATAAATTGTTAGTATTAACTGAAATTATGAATTGTAAAATAGTATCAAAGATACTGGACTGAGAGCTGTGTTTTAAGTCCACCTGACGTCATATTTTCAGGGGCTTAAAATGTCGCGTTTGATACATTTCATTACCTCTTCTTTCTCAATTCCTCGTGTCGTCTGTTTCGATTCTGTCTCTGAGAGTTTGTTTTTGATTTGTGCGGTCGAAATTCGAACTCCATTACGACAACGGAATCATCCAAATTCGAAAGAGTTCAGAGAAAGTTTCCTGCTTTGTGCCACGGTAATTACGAATGCATTTTAGTTACAGTAAATATCCTTTGCGGCGTCTTGATGACTTCCCTTTTCAATTCGTTAAGAACAAAATTAGTTTTTTTCCGTGTTTGATTTTGCTATTGTCCTGACCTCTGTACATTTACGGTTGGTCTCAATTTCAAGGTCAATGGCGTACTGCGTGTTTTTGTGCAGTAATTGCCACTTACAAGGAAGACAAAGTTTCGCTTGTTCAAATCTTATAATCTTAGACCTAAGCCACACCCAGAATTTACTTCTAACTTCTTTTGTCCGTATTCTGTGCACTCGGATCTTGTTTATATTCGACACCTTAATGTCTTTTCCTTATCTTTACGTTATTTATAAATTTTGTTCTATTTTAACTCGTCCTATTGTTTTAGCGCTTGGTTGTAACCGCCCTTCTTGATTGCTCTCAAGCAAATGGATTAATTACTTAAGTCTTTATCATCATCATCATTGACAGTCGGTTCAATTTCCACTTCGGGTTTAGGTTTTGTAAAGTTTCATAATCGTCGTTATTGTGGGGTTTGGATAAAACCAGTTAAGAGTCATCCGCGAAAGACTTGCTCGTGTTGTGTTGATGGACGTGTATTCGCGTTATTAGACTTCTATGTCACTTTTATTAGATTCGATGTAAAACAGGGCAATTTATAGTACGAATTAAAATAAATGTATGCTTATAAAATATCCGCACAATTTGTGACCGAATGTCAAAGTATCATAACAATTATACACTGTCGTCTTCGTTACTTCAATGCTACACGAATATTCAAAATAATAACGTGTAAAATTTACTGCGATATAAGTTAATGAAGCTTCTACAAAGTACAGTCAAATAATTAAATAAATTTAGAGCGTGATGGAGCACGTACATACAGACATTAGTGTTCCGTGCTCCGTGACCGGAAAAACCTAAATGGAGAACAGCCCGTTAAATCGGAAAATGTTGTGGGAGATTTGTCGCCAGTTACGAGAAAACGAGAAAAGCTTTGACTTTGGTAGTGCGCGCAGAGCATAAGGAAAATGTTTTCTCAGCTAGAATACGTTCTCACGGCGGGGAGTACGAAGACGCCCGTCTTCTGCGTTATAGCGCCGCGAAGTCTGGTAAGAGGTCCCTCCTGCCTCCATCATCACGTCGTCTTATCGCCCTGACGATGGAGGCATCAAGCAGCGACCAGATAGACTACGTCGGTTTGAAGCCACAGATTTACAACCCTCAGACTTCTGGAGAGGTCAGAACTGCCGAGGTCAAATCTTTCGCCCTGAGTCAGGAATAATATGCATAGCAGCTCGTTACAGATTGCACCATCCTATAATTACGAGTCGTAGTTCGTAAGTTTTTTTCTACGCACTTGTTAAGTAGCAGAGCGTCTGTTGCCACGTACAGCGCGTCGGCCCTTCCTTACGTCCAAATGCCCTGTTTTCAGCTGCACGTGCATCGTGTCTCAAGGTCCCCTCCCCGTCCCCCCCCCCCCTGCGCCTCATCGTGGGAAATTGCAGGTGTCCGGAGTCTTTTTCTGTAACTCGTTTGTCATGTTAAGTACCTTTTATGAAACGCACAATGCCCAGTCTGTCTGTAACATTGCGACACCCCTGAAGACTCAGCGGATTTTAATTAAATTTGGAACTGGTAGACTTTAATAAAGTTACTCGGACCTGATTCTGGTCCGCGTTGGACCACCGCAATCTACACGGCCACGTTTCACACGCTAGAGCTTGTGGGGAGGGGTACAATTCATCGTCACTTTACCTGAAAAGACCGAGCGATGTGCAGACGTTTCGATACATAATTCCGGAACTCTGAACGCCAGGCAGCTCTACAGCTGTCTAGTGCTTCAAAGCGTCGCGATGCCTATTTCGCCAGACCAGGTAAATCCTGGAATGGGGAACGGCTATAACGGTACACTGCCCTTCTATTACTCAGGAGAATTTTCGAAGAACATTTAACGGTGGAGTTCTAGATAGTCACGCAGTAATTTAATATTATTAAAAAAACAATAAAAAGAGCTCATACGTTTGAAAGAATTTGTAGCGCGCAGAAAATAGTGGGTTGAACATGTAGAATGACTTTCCGTCCTTATGATATTCGTAATGCGCAGTTAAATAACAGCACTCGGCTCTCTAATTCGACGATGCACCGGATTAATTCGTGCGGACTCCAGGACCAGAAGTCGTTTTGCCGAAATTGAAGTTGAAGGGAGTGGACACAGCTGATCGGTCAAAATTAGATGGATTCTATTCTGACGACCTTAAAGTCTACGGTGTGATTTTAATAGGAAAGAATTACAAAACAAATAGCACCACTTTGGTATGTTAACTTCTTTATTATCTTCCTCAGTGAAACGAAATTTGCGCATTACCTCAGCATATTACACGAGATACGTCCTGTGACTTTTAATTTTCAAATGGCGCAAGCTGTCAGACGATGAAACCATGAGCGCCTCGTGTTCGAAGCGGCCTCCGCCCATTTGAAGGTGGACGCCTTAACATGTTCGCGTCGACCGTCGTCACAGCTGCCCGGAGCCTTAAGGGATCTCCGGTAGTCCTGGGAGGGACTGCCTCAGTGCGCGTTCTTCTTCACGTTTCCCCGAAGGAAAAATCGATCCCGGCGACCGACGAGGCCACGCAATCGGCCCTCCACGTCCAGTCCACCTTCCCTAACGTGTCGCGTTGAACCACTGCCGGACATCTCCCCCACAGTGCCCTGGAGGCACGTCTACAAGCAGCCCGGGTAGGAGACTTTTCAGCCTCTGAGGCAGCTCGTACGGGCCCACGACTAAAACCCCAAACGCTGAAGCATCTCCACGGCTGCACGTACAGTTCGTGGGCGACCTGTTACGTCACTACATAAAAGACTTTTCAGAATGAGCCCCCCGCCCCCAAACGCACGTTTCGAAAACTCGGATCTTGTGGCGCTTTCAAAATTATAATTAACGTGATTTTAATTACCAAATTGTTGCTTCACGCATCGTTTACTGACGAGATGGGCGTTGGTGGAACGAGGGTTTAAAATTTAAATTATGGTTGTACTGTGTTCGCATTTTATGAAAAATCTAAAATTCTGTCGACTGTAAACCTAACGCGCAACTCAGAACGAAACCCATCCCTTAAAAATCGTATATTAATTAAATTCGAAGCTAAACCTAACGCGGTTCTGTCTGTCTAATTAATACGTCCCTCTGATCGTCGCTTGACAATTCTAATTACGATTCATTGTCTGTAAACTCAATTTTGGACCTGATTGTGACAGGGTTAAGCCGTCTGTGGCCTAATTGACATTGCCCCTTAGAAATCACAGTGTAATTAGGCTTTAGTTCAAGGACGTTAATGTAATCTCATTAGATGTTTTCCTAAGTATTCCGCGTCTAAGTTCTCCACACTCTTTAGACTCGAACGATGGGAATTCGTCGTTTTATTTTACGTAACCTAGATATTATGATGGATCGCTGCCGTTCCTGCACTGATGATGGAAACAGAGTTAGTCTCCGAAACATTTGTCTTTGACGCTGCTAGTCGCCTACTCTACATGGCGCAAAAACCAGGAACACGGCCGTGGACCTTTTAGTGGTCAATTTCAACAGATACAGAGCCTGAACCCAATGCAAGGAATAAAAGGTCATTCCTACTGACCTGTTCTATGTGAACCATGGACCACATGACAACGGTTTATGAAGATGGCCGACAGTCATTGAAGTCCTCTTGCAAAAACCACGAGATGGTGTACAGGATTTGAAAGTAGTGTGGAAATATTTTCGCGTGTGAGAAAGTCGTCCTTTGTGCCCAGTAGAATGCGGGAATAGCAAATGCTTTGGGTGTTTACATGTGTAATGAAAAGTTGAAACCGACAAAGATTTTCCGTGCCTGGATACCACTTTCTCGTGATCTCCACGCCCCCCTACTCTCTCTTTTGTACGGAATGATCTTACGCAAAATTCAGCTTTTCCGCAGTTTATGCGCACTCGCCTGGCCATAAACGTTGTTGCAAAGGACGTATGTGTTCTGCACGCTGCATAACGAATGGGACACGGAGATCCGTGGAAAAGCCAAACATCGAACGAGAGGTAACATCACAATTATTATTGTGTTTCCTCTTGTTTCAGATCCCTGTTTCTTCTCCGTACATTTTATTCGTTCGCCGTTGTCTGTCTCTGTTTTCCAATGATACGATTCGAATTAAAAAAAAAAGTTACTTTATTAGAAAAGGCATCGCGTGCGCCCCACATTTCTGACTACGGTTTACGCCGAGCTCATAAGGAAGTCGGCGTCCGCTGAATTTCCAAGATGATATACAAAGTATATAAGTAACGCCACCGTCAATCCGGATTGGGGCCTCTGAAATGGCACGACGTTTCTTTCAGGCTACTAGCTACGAACTGGGCGTTCGGGCTTCAATTCTTGGCAGGACGGGGGGGGGGGGGGTTCCTTCCCTTTGCCACAATGTCTGGGGACAACCTAGAATCTAGGTGAAGTTATTATAGGTCCATTAACCTAATTAACCAATCAGAGATTGTAAGAAAAAGTAAATTCTACAGCATCTTCTATGTCACTTTAAATTTACCATGAAACATAAGAGTAAGTTGAAGGATAATATTAAAATGGATTGTAATGAAGTTAAATGTTAGAGAGTGGGTTGAATTTGAATAAGGATAATCTTGTGAAGACGGTGATAAACCTTTGGATTCAATGAAAGGCGGTGGATTTCTTGAGTGAGTAAGTTGCTATCGGATTCCGATGAAGGACTCTGATCCATGCAAAACAGAAATTAAAAAGTAGGAACAAGAAATAGACACAGCTTATAGCCCTTTTAGTGCGAAAGAAATTCGTATGTAATCGCAATAAACCTTCGTTAGACTCCGTCTTTTGTTTAGATAGTTCTAGATGATTTCCAGTTATGTGAAAAATGTGCAGTAGAAGCCCATACTGACGATGGTTTTGAAGTGGCAGGCTCTAAGCCTCTTTTACAGTCAAAATTTCTCTCCAAATGACCAATATTCATGGGCCATTGGTTGGTAATCATTATATTATATATTAATTATAAACCGAAAAGTTGAGTCATTATAAAACGGCATAGTTAAAGAATTTTAACTTAAAATTCAAAGGAAGGCGACTGTCTTTTGGATATTTTGTCATGCAGTCTGACATTAATTAATTTCTTTATTTACTGAGACGAGACAACAGATTTCCCGCCAATAAACTTTGTGTTGTTGGACCAAAAATGACCATTTGCTAATTACACGCCATAGTGAATTATGCTTATAGTTAAACACGTGAAAATTAATATACGTCATCATTACATGCGCTGTACGAACAGGCAGTGGAAGTATTGACACGCGCGCTATCTGTGTCTGCAAGCTGAAACTAGCTACGTGCGTGGTCTACGTCAACACTCTCCTGCCATCTGGCGGACGAGGAACTTCGGGACGTTATTGATTTTTCAATGCTTGAGGAAGGAAAGATGGAGGATGACGACTGTGTCCTTGGTTGCAGCGCCGATCAGTGGTCAATCCAGAACGAAAGAAATTTCGTTCTTACCGCCGTGAGAACTTTAGATTCTGCTGGTGTCCTCGAAGAAATGAAACTGATCTGTCTTGTGACACAATGGACTCGGGCCGGAATAAATGATATGTTACGTTAACCACGTCCTGGTTAGTGGCGCATTCTGGTGAGGTATTGTCCAGGTACCAGGCAGTTAGAAGGCGTAGTCTTCGTTCAGGCCTGGCTTATGATCTGTTAAGCTGATTCTGTATTCGATTTTATCTCCTAAAGATACTTCGAATTCCCCGTTTGATTAGAGCTGTCTCATTTTTCTATTACTCCGTATGTGCCTTACCTTGAATCAAGTTCCTAGTTTTGTGTATTTTGTGGTAATATTTTGTGCTCATTCATTAAAATACCTAAAAGTGCCGTGAACATCTGTTAACTGAAAGCATCGCCTGTTTCTTCACGGCATTTGAAGAGGTTGTGTAACCGTTCGCTTCTCCTTTGCTTTGTTGCCAAGGTGGGATCGGGTTCGATGAACGGATTTATGAGACTCTTTTGCTGGGTTTGCGGGATTTAATTAAAGATCGCCTCAGCTGAGGCTTTAGTTATTTATTTTCAGGTGATTGCTGATTAAATTCTCCGCGCGATATTGGTCAAAGTTAATGTAATACACCGATGAGTCCGTGATACCGTTTCAACTTGCAACTACTGACAACTGCCGACTCCACTCAAAAGACGTCTGCGTCTCATATACATTAATTTCTCCCACTTATTCCGAAATCTGAAATTTTGTAACATCATTGGTTGGACTTCCCGCTTAGTTTTGTGATTGGTGGAATATTTTAAATTCAAGTCAAAATAGCTTTTCTCTGATTGGTCGGTTCTATACCCGAGGTCAACTCTGACAGTTTACATCGCGTGGTGACGCTAGGTCACTTATGCCTACTTTTGCATAAACCCAATTAATAGGGATCGGACCTCCCAGGGGTGAAATCCTACAATGGCCAGTTGAAAGAAATTTCGAACTTCTTGGATGTGGATTTTTCGAAAGGACAGATGACAGTGACCCTTTGCGACATGTGCGGGAGTGAATGCATTGAAAACGGAAACATTGCTACATCCTTAATGGGTGGTCGTAGTCCGAGCTCGACCTCATGGCTAGACGATTACAGTTGGTTCTTCCTCAGGCACATGGCACAATTACCCGGTATGTTGGAGCAACTCAGCAAAATTTAATTTTGCAATTTCTTTAAAATATCACACGTAGATCAGAAATCGATACAAAATTCACAGTCTGTTGCCTTAATAATGACGTTCTTGTAAACGATGTTCATGAATCTTCCCCTAATACCATGAAGACGGTTTCGTAACTCGAAACATGTCGCCACAAGTGGATTTATTTAATACAGGACGTAAAGAGAAACTGCTGTGTGTTGATGAATGGTAATATTTTAGATAAAATTAAACGTCTTTAAAATAATTAATTTCAATAAGACTTCTTGAGCAGAAAATAACGAGAAGAAATAATTTCCCCTTCTTTGCTGCAAACAATAATTCTCTTTATTTTATGTTTTTGTAGCTACTACACCAATTCCTAGTTTTCTACATTATTTTCAACAACAACAACAACAACTGTGTCGTCAAGAATTGCATCAGCTCAGCGACTTCGCTGCCCTCCCGCGAGCGCCGCTCCAATTAAGGCCTCTCCGTATATTCAATGAGAGTCGGAGATCCTCGCCCACCGACTAACCCTATGTCAAGGTATCCAGAGAAAACCTTTAACTCTTTCCACGCACCAAAGTAAGAAACGATGTAACCACACCAAGTTCAAACCCGTGGCTACATCAACAGAAAGAGTGTTACGTTTCTCCTTCAACATTTTCTTACATTTCTCCTCCATTAATTTGTCTCTGTGTTTGTAGGCGTAATCGCTTGCATTCGGTAGGTTCTCGATAACACAAGTCGACATCCCGGATCTACAAACATTCATGTCTGCCACCTGGTGCCTGCAATTTGAAATATTAAAAGTGAAAACAAATTCTCTTTCATCGTCCATTAATATAATCTACACTCAATATAATTTTTATCACATTTCGCAGACACAGTTACAGAAAATATGTGTGTATATATACTTGTACTTTTGGGGTTCTAAAATATCAGAGATTTCGGTGTAGAATAAGAATAAAAGAATTATCTTTGTGAGTCGTAAAATGTTTTGCCCTAAAAATATCCACGTCTGATGGGCTGGCTCTGTCTTTGGGTTTAATGGGAAACTGCTTGAAGCTAAGGGCACAGCTTCCACCGAAATGTCGTTGCTTATAATTTGTTTCCTGACAACCTAAACAAAAATTCCCCCAATCGGAATTCAATGCACGATTGCCTCAATATATTTCACTTAAGTTCCCACTTGATCTTTCTTTCACTCAGATGCACACAGAACACGGGCCATATTGCTATCATAACGTAATACATTTTATTACATCAAAGTGGAGGGAGAGGTTATCACACGCTCTCTTTGGAGAGATAAGCGTGTCTTGTTTGAGACTTGCGCCCATGACAATATTTCCCTCTTTTAGGAAAATATTTTCAAAAAAAATTTGTTCCACCAAAAATAGTTCTGGAGAGGTTCTGCTACACGTAAGACAGACACAAACCAAAATTAAATGAATTTATCTGGGATTTCTGACTCTTGCACAAACAAGTATGGAGAAATTTGTATTCTGAGATGTTTTTGGAGCTCCTTACCAACTCCATCAATAGATGTCACGAGTGTGTATGGTCAAACACGCCAAGAGACAGCCATTTTGAAATAAACTTCCATCAGGAATGGAAACATGGGATTCATAGGCGTCGTTAAACCTGAAACTGGCCTAGCACTTTGACGAAAGCCGAAGATTATGGCGATGCTGATGTGCTGAACGCCAGACACTTCCTGCCCAAGAGAGTGCCACTGATCAAAGAAACTTAGTCAAAGAGCTTCTTATTAATGCAGTCACAGCTTACGTCTGATTAGTCATTCGCCCTCCGCTTTATGGATTCAGCTTGACCGCAACATCGCCCTGCCTCCTTTCATTCTGCCCCCTTTATCTCGCCCAATTTTCGCGCGTTTATTCGAGGCCCTGAGTAAGCAGGAGGAACCTCCGAAACGTCGGTCAGTTTCTTCGACACTACAAGGCGCTGCATCCACAAGATCGCGGATACTTTGACCGGAAATGATTCACTTCCTAGCGCTTTTCGAAAGTAACAGTTTGTGATTATACAGCCCTGAACAATCATACAAAGAAACAAACAAACCATCGATTTTCCTTGTCATTGAAACATTCGACGTGGGAGAAGAAGTTTTCACCGATAAACTTTCCACTGATGACGAAGATCTTGTCGTCCATCACTTTTGCGTCTTGTATATGTGAAGAGAAGTACATGGCAGGGATTTCGGTCCACGTGTCTTCTGCAGCGTCATACTTTTCGGCTTCGAGCCTGCATGATGTCTCGTTGCGTCCTCCTGCACACACACACATTCAGTAACAGGTCACAGGATACAAAAAAAGCCGCCAAAATAAACTTATTCTAACCCCATTCAGCGGTTCCCTTCTTCTTATGTATTACTCTATCACCTGGCCACGAAATGTTTGGCTTTTATGGAGTCACAAGATTCATTACCTTATTCACAAAAGTCGGTAGTTGACCTCATCTCACATATTCTAAATCCTTAAAAACATTTTAATATTATCCTTCCTTTTACGCCAATGTGTCACAAGTGGTATCTTCTCTTCAAGATTACCAATTACAAATTTCTAGATGTTTGTATTTCCCGTAACTTCAATGCTTCACACTCCGACCGTCTTACAAACGGATTTATGCTCTTAAAATTGGTAATTCCGTGAACGGAACGAATGAATTAATACAACAAAGAAAATTCACTCCCTCTTGCATTGTCGGAATTAGTACCAGGAACAGCTACAATTTTATTTTCGTACTTGTAGCATCAGGAAATTGCGCCTGACATCTGTTGCCTGCTTCATGAAACTGCGTGCGAAATTAACTTTAAATATCAACACTAGATGGACTGTTCCAAACGGCGTTACACAAAGAAGTGACGAAAAGCAAAGACTGCGAAGGGACTGCTTTAAACCATCGGCTTTTTGGGGATAACAGCGCGGCAAACTGAAATTTCCCTGCTACAAGAACAAAATATTTACCTTTAAAACTGGAACTCTGTAAAAAATAGGGCATACGTTAGTTGAGATACCACAAGAGATTATACAATGTTAGTTAGTTAGTTAGTTAGTTAAGTGTTCTTTGTGGAGAATGTAATCGAAACCACGAATCGGGGTAAAATTACTGACAAACTAACTCTGTGATGACGGGAGTGAAATGCTGTTGATAAAGTCTCAGTTACTCAAAGAAAACCTGGAAAACATTTCGCAATAAAAAGTTCTGTAGGAAGGATAGAGGGGCATCACTCGGAATGTCCAGAGTTCTCACCTAGGGCGTACAGCCAGCCATGGAACTCGACGCAAGAAAGACTACGACGTTCAGAATGCATTGGTGCAACGAACGTCCATCGGTCGGTGTCCGGGTCATAAACTTCCACCGAGTTTAGATAATTCTGACCATATCTTCCACCAGCGACGTATATTTTGTCTGTAAAAACAAATTAGCCAAAATTAAACTCGTCTATGCAGAGCACAGACATTGACAATCCGTACTTAAATTTGTAAATCCATTAAGTCCCACTTCGTGTCACAGAAACTGCACAGACACGGCCGTCTCTGTTCATTTGCTTCTTTCTTTCGAATGCAGGCCATCGGCGTGTCGGAGGAATCGAGTTTAACTGATAAAATTTAACATAAACAGCATAAAGTACTTAAATTAACGCATAATGGAAATGACGATAAATACGTCTTCTGTGAAACGAATTTTATTACATTTGGTACCAGAGATGTACGGTACGAGCTGCTAAAAGGTGCTCTACATTTACAATACAATGTGCTATTTACATGAGATTATTAACTGTCTCAAAAACATATTGCATCTGTATTATTTGAGAGCCAATTTGATAGTTTGATGGTTGTTTGCACTCACTCCTAGTGCACACTAAAAAGACAGAAGACGACGCACAGGGACAGCTTACGAGAGCAGAAGAAACCATCACGCACTCAGAACTTCAAGCCGTTGCAGTCTGTGAAATAACGAAGTCCGTAGCACGGATAAAAGAAGAGATAATAAAAGAATATGGGACGATGGAATGAAGGAATCTAAGATCAAGAGCGAAGAGGAATGCCTTGATGATGAAGGCATAATGTTCGTCCGAAACATCGGCAGAAGTCAAACGACAGCCATCTTCGTACTCCCCGCCGTGAGAACCTCAAATCCTGAGATTTCTTGAACCGTTCTGGCGTTTTTACACGCGGACAGACAGACAGACGCCTCACCTTCTGAATTAATGCATACACTACTGATTAACAGGATTTACGTACCATTCAGTACAGCCGCACCTGCACTGCATCGCTTTCTGTTTATGGGAGCGATCCACGACCACTTATTCGCCATGCAGTCGTATCTTTCCGCCGTTCTGTGATTAACATAACCATCTTCACCGCCCATGGCGTACACTGCAGCTCGCAGAACTGCCACACTTAAGTTGTATCTGAAACGAACAAAAGTACACGCTCTGCTATGCTCATTTATTGCTTATTCAGATGCATTTCCTCTCGCAGAACGCAATTGTTCGCTCGTCATTGTTAAATATTAATTCAGACGAATTAACAAGCAAATCGCATTCTTAAAACCAAAATTGTCGCAAATGTCCTCCTGTATGTGAGTGGTACAATTTTACATCCCTGTCCACATTTATATCTTGACTAAGACAGCGACTATCAGCTTTTTTAAGAAGGACTCTGTTCCCAGGAGTTTCTTATTTACGAAGCTGCATCTTACCTGCGTTCATGCATAGGCGCCACCTCACGGCATGTCTTCGTAGCAGCGTTGAAGCAGAAACATGAGCTTAATGAATCCCTGCCGTTAAAACCACCGATGACATAAATGTCGAAACCGACCACTGCCGTGCGATGTTCGGCTCGCGGACCGATCGAGTCGACCCCCTCCACCTGCACAGGAAGAACAGGTCATGGCTTTATGTCTCTTTGGGTCACTTAGTCTACTGAAGTGAAGTCCTTACATTAGAGTTCAGGCGACCAACCACCGGCGCAGGGGTGCAACCCCCAACAGAGGACCGAAATTGCTACCCCGTGGAGGGAGGCACTCGACAAAGACCGTGAGAAATTAACTTGGAGCGAAGGTGGAAACAGGAAGACCCGAAGAGAAGCTCTCGTCAAGTTCGACAGACAAACGTAGAATCAATTTCTGATCAACAGCTGACATTTCAGGTTCGTACTTTGGCAAGGACAGATGTTGGTGTTTTGGGTTTCATCGACGCAAAGATGGAGGCAGTACGTCCATGATTAAGCTTAAATAAACAATTACTTGTAAAATAAGGAAAACTAGTTTTCCCAGAGGCGTCATTTAACAAGGCACGGTAAGAGTAGAAATGCTTGTGACTCACCACACTCCACCGGTCTGCTCGTGCGTCGTAGGATTCGACCACATCTGTCATCCTTTTTTCGCGACGCCCACCAATAGCAAACAGAATGTCCTGTGGGATTCGCGGGTAGGCAATCCTTGGTGTCACGATTTCGTTGTCTTCCTTCGTCAACCTTTCAACGTCGTCCAGGAATTTGAGCGTCTCCGAAATCAAGGGTCTGCACGCCTCGTTTTCCGTCACATACGGGTGCTTCGACACCTGTTGAACAGTTCAAAGTGGACCTTAAAATCTTTTAGGAAGGGATGCCATGTTCCATTGCAGAGGAGACAAGAAATTCACACATAATTTGGTTCTGAAATCACCGAAATAGACTGTGGTATATACAGGAAAATATGATTTTTGGTTTATGTAACGACACTTTTAACAAATGCACAGATTGAGGAAAGAAGCGAAATCAAGGTTAAATCGATCTTAGAGAAAAATATTGAAATGTGTTTCAACCGAAAGTTAAATACTTCAGTAAGGGCTGCATTTTGAGTTACATTAAAAATTGTATTTTATTTCTCGTCTCTACTGTGCGAGATGCACGATGCGATCACCACATTTTTTTTATTCTATAAATTTAATTAATCGTCAAAATTACGTGGCATCTAAAGAAAATTATGACAATTAGTTGCTTTGAGTGCCAAGGGAGGCAACCTGCTACATGCTGATGGTTGGGCGGAAGGCCCATCAACACAACAGCGTGTGGTTATGAGCTCGATGTCTATTAAGAGCCATTGCATGTTTCGACCGAATGTCACGATGTCATTGTAACATTTTAACCAGAATTGGAATAGGTCAACAGATCCCGTTAAAACGTATCAGTATTAAATCTAATGAACGAGCTGGAACTGCGGACAGACAGACAGACTTACACGTGACGAAGAAACAGGCTCATGATTTGCATTAATTAGTTACGAAAACGTGTGAATATGGAATTGAAAATGCGGGATTTACTTCCAATAAACATCCACGATTTCAGGGGCCTACTGACCTCTTCCTTGAAAAACGTTTCGTCAAGGAGTCCCAGTCTGACGCATTTCAAAAGGCCCGCGATGTGACCTTTCCTGTTGTCCGGGTCGTGGTTGATCCACCGGAGAATGCACTCCCACGCAACTCTCTCGTCATTCACGTTCAGTTCCTCGGCCTCGATTATCGCTTGCAGCTCCACTGCAGGCAGTTCCAGCAGTTCTTCGCTCTGCTGAGACACTTCCACGAAGTGGCACAGAACGAAGCGACGAGCGTGAGTCTCGAGGTTGGCGATTAAGTGAAACCTGCGACAGCGAGGGTAAGAGCCGTCTCAGAATCGATCTCCTTCGAACACTGACACATTGAACCACTGCAGCAAGAACTGAATTCTGAAGTGCTAAAACACCACAGTATTTCGCCTGAAGTTCTTACCTTAGCAGGTGAAGCCCGAATGAGCGAGACTGAGAGCAGACACGTGGAGAGGCTACGACGATGGATGCTCTGTTTAACCGGGGCAAAATAGAAAGTTTTCGGCTCTGAAGGTACCCAGGCAATGCCCGCTCGTCCTCGTGATAAGGTTATAGGTTGAAACAAGGGCACGGCGTACGCAAGTGAAGAAGGCAATGAGATGAGGAGTGTAGAATTTTTAATTCTGGCCGTAACCTTGGCGAAACGACGTTTCGGTAACTGCGTGTGTTAACCCCGTGAAACCTTGTGTAACCCGACTATATGGGGGGAACCACGGGTCTGACGAGCGAGGGAAAGGGGAACGTGGTCACGGAATTGAACAAATAATTTGAGACTCAATATAGATTTTAGTCGCTAGCGAATGATGCGGGCGAGTCGCACGCACAAGCCGACGGCGAAAGTCACTCGTGAGCGCTGTTCGAGGGAGTCCCTGTTTTAAAATAGTGAATTTGTCACTCATTCTGTCCATCGCATGAACTGGAGGGTCTGGTGTGATTCTGCGCATGTCAGTCGATTTGCTTGCTATGTTTTTCCTCAACAAGATGGAGTAGGAGTTCAGCGTCTATGGGAACCAATTCTCTAAATGTCTTGAAGTGTTCATAATAATCAGCAATATCTGGGGTGAGGTTAGGTCAATGAACTGTACCGCGTGGACATCGATTTAACCACTCTCGCCGGTGGAATCTAATCGCAACCGATCTGGTTGAAATTCGGTCGCTTAATGCGGGAATCGGATAATCGAGGCTGGGTTAACAGAGGTTTTGCTGTATGCAGAAGGATGTGGAGATGAATGTTGATTTTGATATTGGGAGGATTATGTAAGAAGCAAGGAATGCCGCAGAGAATGAAACAGAAAAGGATTTCGAGAGGAAGACAGATTTAATTATGACCCTGCAATAGGTCATAATGACGATCAAAACATACGCAGTTAAATCAGAACATTTAAATTACAGGGACGTTAATAATAACCTGCTAAATATTATAATTTGCCCAGTGCTCAGTCAGAGACTTTAATCTCCGACCTGGCACTCGACTGATCTCTTGAGTAAAGCTGACGTCACAGCAAATGACAAATGAACATCGATTACCTTGCGAACTGGATGATGCCGACACAGTTGTCGGCGTCCATCGCGTCCATGAGGAAGTCGCAGCAGAGTTTACGAAGGTCCGGAATAAAAAAGGAGTCAGCCGTCTCGAGCAGCTGACGCGCGTTGTCGGAGTTGATTTCCACCTCGTCGAAATAAACATAGTCCAGTATCTGGGTCATCATGTCTGAGCCAATTCTGCGGAGGGGAACACTAATCTTCGCACTGGTGTGCAGTGTCGTGAAGAAGATCCTGAAACGTCGATTTGGAGAAACGGCGAGCAGAAAATTACAAGTCATGCGCATAAAGTTTAAGTTTTTATGACTCACGGTGCCAAATTAAAGTATCTTTTGTCAATGTGGTAAATGGATTTTTGTTACCTGAATAATTAAAAAACTCCCAGAATGTGTACGAATGGGACCGGATTAACTGCGAGAGGTTCAAAAGCGGGCGAAGGCTTAAAAGAATTTAACCTAATAATCGGAAAGCAAGCAGCGAGCATTTGAACTATGGAATGGCCACCTCGTTTCTTAGATAACCTTGACGCCTTCAAGAGATATCTGAGGTTATGACAACTCCTACAGAAATTTTAAAGCCAACGCAAATATTTCAACATACATCGCGGGCTGCACATTCCACTGATTGGTCAGTTCGTAATATGAAATCTATTTGCTCTGTAAAAATAATTTAACCGACAACAAGCCAATGTTTCTTCGCGGCCTTTAAGAAGTGATCACCACCCAGGAAAGAATTTCCTATTACAAATTAAGGGATTTGCATTGCAAGACAAACGGAAAGATTTGATTGTCGGAAAACTGAAAAAGGGGCACAGCGTCTGTTGGGAAACAGAAGCAATGGCTCGTTGTTAAAATTCATTTCTCATTTCGAGAACTCGCCGCAACTTTATTTAAAACACAAGCAGATTAACGTAAGCACAAATTCTCGATCGAGTTTCTCCTATCAATGAAACACATCTCACGATGATCTTTGTTAAAGTTTATTTAAGACAGAGTAACACAGAGCAGCTTTCAATGTTCCGGGCATTACCAACTTTCTTCTGGACTTTGTCGGTCGTCTTTATGTATTAAAACCAAGACGTTTTGGTTATGGATTCTAATTCTCCCTCCAGATCGATTGACTGTCACCTCGGTACAACCGCACTTAAAAATTAGTACAAAAACCACGTACGTCTTCTGGGATGTTGTCTCGTAGAAATTATCGGACGTTTCATAGGTGCTTACTGCCTCCATCATCAAGGAAAGAAGGCAGTAAGTACGTCTGAAATGCCACTCAGTTTCTACGCCGCAACGCCCAGAAGACATTCATCTTCGTCTTCCTCACCGCCGTGAAATTTCATGACAACGAACAAATAACAAAAGACAATCAGCCGTATAAAAATACAGGTTTCTGCATCAAAGGGGATAAAACATTTCACATACGAATTGACGTCTATCATGTCCTTACTTCACGTGTTAATAAACCACGTCAGTTCATAAACAAACCTGAAATATTCGCTGCGCATCGACAGAATCTCTCTGCTGACTCGAAAGACGCCGCCGTCCTCCAACCTCAACGCCGCGTCACACAAGAGGTTCCTCTCTTTTAGTTTATTCAGACGGACCAACGCTTTGGTGCACGTGCACCTGCCGCCGACTCGAAAACAGCTGCAACTTTGGTTTGACTCCATCTCCTGAAAAGACAGTCGATCGCTGTTACAGGTTTTTCTTCATACTCACGCGTGTGCACATCAACTGAGAGTGCCTGAGTAGAAACACGATACTGAGAAGAATATCTGGACCTGCGAGAGAGTTACTGACAACGGAATGGCGAAAATTGTATAAAATGGAGCTTTATAGATCTCTTCACTAATTAATAAATTGTAGGCTTTCAGATCGAGGGTGAAGGGATGGGCTGGGCTTGTAGAACACATGGCAGAGACAAGAAGTGCAACTTTTTAATCGATAGACCTGAAAAGAAAAGGTCACTTGAGCGTCCTATGCGTTACTGTGATAATATTAAAATGGATCTTAGAGGTGAAGAATGAATGTGTGAAATGACTTTATCTGCTTGAGTATGTGGTTTAGAGGCGGGGTCTTGTATACACGAACATGAAACTTCATGTTTCATAAAGGCGAGATATTAGATTACCTAGGCTACTGTTAGATTCTCAAGCTGAGTTTGTTTCTTTTTTTATACAAATGCCTGTTGAGATTCGATACAAAATGATAAACTGTAAATATGACATATAACTAACTACTAGACGGCTTACCGAACACGAAGGTTCATCACCGAACTAACCATAGCCCTCCACCGGACCCCGTCCTATGCCAACAAAATCCGGTCTCCTTCAACTCCTATCTCCCATGGATCCCGCCTGAGATTATCCTCCCATCTACGTCTAGATCTCCACAGCTGCCTCTTCCCCCCCAATACCCGGTGCACACCTCTCGCCCCATCAATGCATTCCAGATGCCCAGCCCGTCTCCCTCTTCTTGGCTTAATCACCCTGAAGACGTGACTGATTTAGGCAATATTAAGCCATGCCGCGTGTTTGTCATTACTCGCATAATTTAAATCTCCTTATATGTAAACTACGTAGACATTACGTATAAAATATCAATGTAATCTGTAAAGTCTTAGATGCCTCTGCTCTGGTGAATCGATTTTAAAAAATTACGAAAAGAATATGCCATAGAAATTATGTTACTTTTGATGCAGAACCAGAAAGTTAACAAATTTTGGAAAAAGAAGGCTACACCTTTTCATAAGCATAAAATTTTCGAGTACTTCTCTCTCTGTAGAACTAAAAGTGCGTAAGAGCTTACATGATTAAGGACTTTCCTGCCTAAGTTACACTTTTATATAAACCACGAGCACAAAATGGAATTTAAATTTTTCAAATGAACGCGAAAATTACGGTTGGGAACAGTCACAAAAGCTCTAATTTGTTCTAACGCGTGCGTAGATCAGGCCTAGATCACGCCACTCACACACTTCAATGTGCAAGATATTCTACGAAAAGTCGATTGGCACTCGGCTCGTCAAAGAACAGCCCACTTTCTTCACTGAACCAGAAGGCTGATCACCATGTTTACAAAAGCCCGCCACCGCCAGTTCGCTCCATCGAGTCCCATCTCCCTAAGATCCATCTTAATGTTATCCTGCCACCTACGCCGAGGTCTCTTCCCTTCAGGCCTTGTAAACACTCAACTCGCCCTAACAACATCGGGTGTGGAGCTCGTCAAGCATTTTTCTCTCTTATCTGTCCCACTCCCGTTTTGGGTCCAGACATCTTCCTCGACACTCTGTTGTCAGAGGCCCTCAGTCTAAGTTCCTCCCTCAAAGTGAAAGACCACGTTTTGCACCCATAAATACTTTGCACTAAACAATAGCAAACATTCCCCGGATTCAATCTGCTGATAATGGGAGGGAGATTCATCGATAATTAGACTTTTAAAACCGAAATAAAATTTCTTCAGAGTTCCCTAAAACGCTTTAATAATGTCGATGTATCAAGAGATGAAAAGTTTTAGAATTATTGTTCAGGATATAAACCCCACTTCTTAGCACCCACATATTTTTATTAAGATTCTGGGCTACGAAACACGTTTAATTCCATTAAAATTGTAAAATGTTAATTGCCTACTGGAATATTCTTTTATTATAAATGTTGCCGTGAACAAACAGAAGTCAATCTAATGTTACTTGAAATTGTGTTAAAAAAGTTTAATTCTCTTACACGAGTTCACAAATGCAGACGAAAACATTAAATGTGATGAACAACAATATTTATAATTAGGAATCCCTTACCTCAAACTTTGTTCAATTGTAGGAGACCACGATGTCCACGGGCAAAGATCAGTTTAATCAAAATTAAAATGGGGAGAGTAGAGGGCGGTTTCACAGATTTCTTAATAATTCTTATATAAGATAAGAACTTGTGATATTCTAAAACGTTTTAACAGCACAAAATTATCTACTCTACGACGCACTTCTACAACCGAGTCACAGCAAAGCTCTTAACAGAATGACGAAAGCCAACCAAACCAACCAAAGAAGCTAACTGAGGGCAGAGGCCTGCGCAAGCGCAAGCATCGTCCCTACCTAGGTGAAACCATTCCTGCGCACAAGACGCATTGCTGGAAATGGTAAACGGTCGTAATATAGAACGGAAATTTTGCTAACGCTAACGGGGTTTCGTCGTAGCGGGAGCCTCGACCATTCAAACTGGGATTTGTTGCTGCTGATGGGAGGTTAATGACGAAAGCCAACCAAAGACCAACCAAAGAAGCTAACTGAGGGCAGAGGCCTGCGCAAGCGCAAGCATCGTCCCTACCTAGGTGAAACCATTCCTGCGCACAAGACGCATTGCTGGAAATGGTAAACGGTCGTAATATAAGAACGGAAATTTTGCTAACGCTAACGGGGTTTCGTCGTGGCGGGAGCCTCGACCATTCAAACTGGGATTTGTTGCTGCTGATGGGAGGTTATCCTGTCAGGCAAGTTGTCGAAGGAATTTGGTTGGTTGGGTCTCTGGGGTATGAACCCAGAGGGGGAGGGGCCGTTTCGGCTGAAGGCCTCTGCGGCATGGGGGGAAGATCACTTCAGCTGATGGCCTCCATGATCGGGGGGAAGGGTGGCGGGCCGTGCCCCTATTAAGTTATACCCTGGCATTCGCCTTACAACTGAGGAAAGCACGGAAAACCTCAGTCAGGGTAGCCGAGTAGTCTAACCACTCGTTGTGCTGACTTGGCCGTCTTTTGGGGATGGCTTCGGCTGGCCTGCTGAACATCAGTCGCCCTCGGTTGCCCTTGGGTGAACTCTGGCAGCCCTCATTCGGCACGAGTGTCTTCCGAGTTGCCGAACTAAGGGGTTCCCCACACCAGCTAACCTCGAGTCAAACCTCTCAGTTAGTGCTCTGATGTGGTCGGCAAAGAAAGGGACCCCCAGATCCTCATGTATTTGCCTGTTACTAACGTACCAGGGCGCGTTAGTAACAATTCGAAGACACTTGGATTGCAGAACTTGCAGCTTCTGGACGTGGCTGTGGGCAGCTGACCTCCAGATCGGGCATGCGTAATCCATTATGGGACGGATGAGCTGCTTATAGAGTAGTACACCGTTCCTGATTGACAGGCCACTTCTCCTATTGATAAGCGGGCCTAGCACACCTAATCGTTGCGCTGCCTTCTTTCCCACTTGGTTGACGTGCGCCGACCAAGTAAGCCCGGCGTCAAGGGTGACCCCCAGATACTGCGCTGTTTTGACCCATTGGATCGGCTGTCCGAGGAACTGCACTGCTCGGGGCTGTTGGATGTGTCTTCTCGCGGAGATGAAGAGAACCGCGGTGCTCTTCGAGACGTTGATAGCAATCCTCCAGGCCCTGAGCCAGAGCTCAAGTCTACTGAGGTAGGTCTCCAGATACCTGACGAGAAGCGTTGGGCTACGGGACGTGGCTACTAGAGCCGTGTCGTCCGCGTATTGTGCTAACTCGACGTGGCGGGACGGTGTGGGTATGTCGTTGACATACAGACTGAAGAGCACAGGGGAGAGAATTCCGCCCTGCACAACTCCAGCCCGCATGGTACGACGTGTGGACGTGGCCGACTGGAAGGATGTCTGGAATGTCCGGTCAGCGAGGTAGGAAGAGATGGTTTTTACCAAGTACGACGGGAAGTTGAGGACGGTCAGTTTGTATAGGAGGCCTTGGACCCAGACTGTGTCGAAGGCTTTGGCCACGTCCAGGAAAACCGCGCCGGTTAGCCGCTTCTCATCAAGGTTTCTGTTGACCCTTTCGACGAGGCGAGCCAGCTGTAACGATGTGCTGTGTCTGGGTCGAAACCCAAACTGCTCGTCGCGCAGCAGCCCGCGTTCACTGACCTCGTGTAGGACCCTCGTTAGTAGGATTTTCTCGCAGAGTTTGCCGACCGTGTCGAGAAGACTGATGGGTCTATAGGAAGAAGGTAGCGTGGGGTCCTTCCCCGGCTTCAGTATGGACACCACTCGAGCGTGTTTCCATGCCGAGGGGAAGTGTTGCCTGCGAAGGACCGCGTTGAACACTTTCGTGAGAAAGGTTACCGCGCGTCGTGGAAGATGTTTCAGGACCCTGTTCGGTATACCGTTGGGGCCCGGAGCCTTGCCAAGCTTGAGTCCCTTGATGGCCTGGGCGACCTCCGATGGACTGGTTAATTTTGGTTCATTTACAGGGGTATACTCGTATGCTCGCATCGCCTCGTTAACCATGTCAATTGTAGTCAGGTCCGACGGGTAGTCTACCGGCTGGAACTGGACCTCAAGGCTGTCGGCTAGGGCTTCTGCCTTCTCGAGGTTCGAGAGAGCCAGTCCTCCCATCACTAAGAAGGGGGGCGACGGAGTGGGGACTCGCATCACACGCTTGGTCATTTTCCAAAGCGACTGGTCCTCGCAGTCCAAGGATTCGAGCGTGTCGCTCCACTGTTTGTTCCGCCACTCGTTGAGACGATAGGTCACCGATCTCTGGAGTCGATTGACCTGGGTCTTAAGATCGGGGTCTCTTGTGACCTGCCATCGCCTCCTCAGCCGGTTCTTCAGGCGTATTTCATCTCGAATACTAGCTGGTAGAAGCTGTCGCCTGTCAATGCGGGGTCGAAGCTTGGAAGCGGACGCTGCTGTGGCTTCCAGGATAGCACTGGTCAGCTCCTCGACGCACTTGTCAATTTCTTCCTCGTCGTTTACCACGGGGTTCCCCGGTAGTCTGCTTTCGAGGCAAGCCTGGAATGCAGACCAGTCCATTCTCGCGAAGTCCGGGCGATCAGGCAGGTTTTGAAAGGACGATCGGCACGTGGTGTCGACGAGGACGGGCAGGTGATCTGAGCTGAGTGCGGGGCAGACAGTCAGGTGCACCGGTAGGACGAAGTCCTTGATGAGGACAATATCAAGGACGTCAGGTGTGGCGTTGTGTGTGTAGGGAGCCGTGGTTGGAGAATCCGGCCCGTAGATGAAGCAGGAATTTCTGTTGGCGTAATCACGCAGGAGCGAGCCCCTAGTAGAGATAAGGCTAGAATTCCAGTCCGTGTGTTTCGCGTTGAGGTCACCAGCCAAGAGGACCGGGAAACCCCCGCTCAAGCACTCGGTCAGGTCCGACTCTATCCATGGCCGGGTGGGTGCGAGGTATGCCGCCACTAGCTTGACTTTCCTGGTTGCCAGTACCAGGTGAATGGCGGTTGCTTCTAGTTGTTGTAGACCCGATACCGGCACAGGGTAATGATCAATGCCCCTGCGGACAAGGATCGCTGTGCCACCCCCTAGCGTCGGGCGGTCCGTACGGTGGCAAACGTAGTTCGCGAACCTCAAGGCCCGACCCGACGTGAGGTGCGTCTCGTTCAGGAGGCAAACATCGACTCCGTAGTCACCGAGGAACTGCTCCAGCTCCAGCTTCCTGTCGCGGACACCGTCGGCGTTCCAGTAAGCCAGCCGCAAGGCCTTGCTACCGTGTCCTCTAGGCCGTGCAGTCATTGTCGGCCATGAAGAGGAGAACGGTTTTGAGGAGGGCTCGCGGACGAGACCCCCCGGGGGGGAGTGAATGGATCGCGGCGAGGAGACGTCGTGTCAACTCAATGCAGACCCGTGGTGAGAGGGTTTCCAGGATATCTGAGATGTCCTGGAGCGGTGATTGACCCTTGGGTGGGGTGGGGTCAGTCTTCTTGAGAGCAGGTGCTGTGGGATTTGCCACCGGCGCCACAGGACGAGCGGGCTTGGCACGGCCGCCCTTGGGGATAGTCTGCCGCTCAGTCTGTACAATGGCTCCAGTTGGCGTTGGGGCGGGGTTCTTCATAGCCGCAGCCTTGACGACGCGGCCACCACGGACCACGTGGTTCCACCCAGGGCCCAAGTTCTCCTGCTCGAGGGAAGGCTTAGCTAGCGCCGATTTGGGCGCTGGCAGGCGCGTGGAGACGTCGTCCTTTCGGCCGCGATCCCCTTTCGCACGCTGTGCAGCGGCCGTCTTGGCTTCCTTCCACTTACTGCAACCTCTATAGTTCGCAGTGTGGTTGCCTCCGCAGCTGCAGCACTTAAGTTGTTGCTTGGGGGTGGCACACGACCCGGATGGGTGAGCGTCCCCGCAGGCCACGCACCTGGGTGCATAACCGCAATTCCGCTGCGTATGTCCGAAGCGTTGGCACCGTTTACACTGCATGGGCCCCTTCGGTGCAACATATGTTTCTACCTTGACCCGCAGACCGCAGATCTCAGTAAGGGAACGCACTTTCGCCACGTCGGGGCCTCGTGCTACCGACACTATAAAGTGTGGCGTAAGGGGACGGTCACCGTCCTGGTCCATGGCCCGGCGCCTCGATCGCAGTTGCATGACCCCCTGCACAGCAATGTGCATGGCGGCCAGCTCCTCGCGTACCTCGGCCTCGGGCATGCGCACGCCCAGGTTTTTAATCAGCAGGCGCACGCACCGATCCTCAGGGAGGGAGAATGTGTGAAAACTCACACCCTCGCCCTCATCGAGGGACCGTAGGACCCTGACGGTGGCCCGGAACCCGTCGGCGGTCTCAGGCACAAGAGCCAGAAGGTCTCCCTTCATCTGCGCCACGATCCCGCAGGCCAACTCCGCGCGAATCCTATGCAGGAAGCTGCGTACGTCCTTCACCCCAGAGACGTACACCGGGGTTTTGTTACGGCGCTCCCCCGGAGCCGTTTTTTCCACTTGAGCGTTGGAAGAAGAAGCGGCGTCAGATGACACACCAGTGAGCGGCCCGGACAGGTCCCCAGTCACCTCCATCGAGGAAGAGGGTCCTGGCTGGGAGCCGGGTCCCTTGGCTGAGGGCTGCACTGTCCTGCTCATGGAAGCGGTGGATGATGTTGCTGCTACCGACGGGCCATCGGGCCGATGAACTTTTGCCGGTGCCGGCAGAGAAGGTGACTGGGCTCCGGACAGTGGCCCGGGCGTCGGGCGCCTGGATGCGGGTTCCAACGAACCGCTCGAATTGGACAAGTCCAACTCTTTGGCTTTCCTCTTGCCAGTGTTGGCTCGAGTAGGCCCTCCGACCACGGTCGTAGCTGCTGTATTTAATGCTGCTGCCACTGCTGCCCGCTGTCTTTGCTTTTCCGCCGCGATGGCGTCCAGGATCTGCTTCTGGACCTGTTGGAACACTTCAGGGAGGTGGGCCTTCAGAAAGGCCAGCTCACCTCCTTCCATGTCTCTCAAACTTTGTTCAATTGTAAGAGACCACGACGTCCACGTCACAGATTTCTCAAACTTTGTTCAATTGTAAGAGACCACGACGTCCACGTCACAGATTTCTTAATAATTCTTATATAAGATAAGCACTTTCTATTTTCTAAAACGTTTTACAAGCACAAAAGCTTTCTCACTCGCGGTCAGTTCTTATATCACTCGCATCCACTCACTCACCACAATGGATGTTGATGTTGATGTCAATATATACTAATGCAACAATGCCGAGTAAACAGATGACGCAACAATTAGTTTCTTAGGTAACGTAACAATGCACGCATGAGTTCATATAAAAGCTGACCATTATTGTTGACGGCAATAATGAAACACAACAATTCCGAGTAAACAGATGACGCAACTATTAGTTTCTTAGGTAACATAACCATTGTTGTCGGTCCATATTTACACATTGTTGGTAGTTAAAATGTAAAAGAGTATTAATATAACTTATAATTAGGTTACATTCAATCGTAAATGCAAGAAGTCGAATGAATTTAAAAATATTCGGAAGAGACACGAAGAAAAAACTGCATTTCCAATTGCCCTTATTTAAAAATAACGCCCGGTTTCATTTTACTTGATTAATTTTAAAGATGATTTTTGAGGGGCCCGAGCGCTGTTGAGCCCATCGCCCCTGGGTCGGAGAAAATGTTTCCCCCGTTCGAATCCCGGGGAAGGTGTTTTCTGTTGTTCGGATAGCGACCACTAGGGAAGAATGGCGCTAAGGCAAATTCTGTTCTTGTTCCTCGGAAATGATTCGACTGACTAAGGTCACAAGCCCGAAAACTGTCAGACCCAGAAGATGAATTTGTAAGAAACTGTCGTATTTCATCCTTAGTAAATTCTGTGGACGAGCAGACGTTCGAATGCTGATGATTTATTTGATAATTGAGATGAGTACAGTTCGTGTGAAACACAATGTTGACTATATATAAGTGAGTAGACCAGCAGAGTTTCCCCCTGACGAGTAACGTGAAACGTCCGATGCGTCTTCGAAATTTACTGGTTATAAGCAAATCCCCGATATCAGTGACGGCTTTTTACGTGTCGTCCCAAGGCGTGGTTCGGGATCCATTTAGAGGACACGATAATCCCCTAGGAACGCGACCCCTTGCCCCGTCAAAGTTCGGGCGTCCTGACCTCGGCAGGCCTTCTCTATTTAGAATATAATTTCAATAAAATTATCTGGAGCAGATCCTGTCGCCCCCGTCTACAACAGCTGGAAATGGAAAGCCTTGCTTTCTGTCCAAGGTCCACAATGTGACTACTATACTTTATATAGTAACTTAATAATAAATAGGAATCCCTTACCTCAAACTTTGTTCAATTGTAAGAGACCACGACGTCCACTGGCAAAGATCACAGATTTCTTAATAATTCTTATATAAGATAAGCACTTTCGATTTTCTAAAACGTTTTACCAGCACAAAATTATCTACTTCACGACGCACTTTTTCTACAACCGACTCACAGCTCAGCTCTTAACAGAATGACGAAAGCGGATTGTTGACGGCGATAATTAAACACAACAATGCCGAATAAACAGGTTACGCAACAATTAGTTTCTTAGGTAAAGGAACGGAGTGCAATACGGTTCATTCAGGCTATTATACTGCGTGCATAAGAAACGAGAAAAGAGCCTTACGGCATGCTCAGCCAAGATTGTTGCAGGTGTGGGTTAGAAATTCCAATCCTTTTTCTTGCATTGTTATACACGCAGGTGTTCACGTAAAGGCTGACCATTGTCGACCCATATTTACACATTGTTGGTAGTTGAAAAACAACAAAATAAGAAGCTTATAATTTAGTTACATTCAATCATACTCGTAAATGCAAGAAGTCGATAATTAATAATAAATGTGTTCTTTATCAGAGGGAAATAGATTTAAATGAGAAGAGGTATAAGAAGGAATTGCAATTTCATTTTCGCTTATTGAAAAACAACGTCGGGTTTTATTTTACTTGATTAATTTTAAAAATAATTTTTCAAGCGCCCGGGGCTGTTGACCCAACACCTCCGCGCCAGGTTTCGCAGTTCTGGCGTAGACAACGGAAGTGTAATCGCCTCTGAAGATGGCAGATCTCTCATTTCAAGGAGACTGAGATGGAAATCATAATTGTTATCTCTTTCTGGGTCTAATCCATGTCACAATGGAGACTTATATCGCTCATCAACTGAACATGTAATTTCGTTCTGACTTTTAGGTTCCTATTTGATTCACCGACATTTCCACAAGACCCACACACTTTTAATACGCAAGAGCATTGCGCTCGTTTTGGAGCGCTGTCTCTAAAATAAAAAATCGATCATAAAGTCAGTTTTCGTAACCGTAATATATCGAATGAGGATCAGTTTACCTTGTTGAAGTTGTTGGAGTTGGTACTTCAAGTAGTTGATAACGTCTTCTTTCACTTTTCTTCATTTCTTAAATAGTTCTGATGTTTTAGTTCTTTACGTCGCTGTTCAGAGGCCAAATGTTCTTGGTCAGACGAATGTCCGTAGCAAGAGATACACGCTCCGTCCGCCTTACCACCGGGAAAGCGTCTCGGCTACCCAGTGGATTGACATCAGGGCCAATCTGCGCGCTGTGGCGAGGAGAGTTATCCAGTTTCTACACAGACAATGTACTCAGTGTGTACCAGAGGACGAGTGAAAAGAAGCTAGTTCCTGGAACCATCACATGAGGGCGGAGTGGGGGGGGAGATAGGTCCTTGCCGTACAAATCTACTAATTCCAAGCTTAAAGTTTATATATACAGTGCATTCCGGTTAACTGGGACACATCGGGACTAGAACACTTTGGCCCAATTAAGCGGCGGCCCCAATTATGCGAAGTCCCACGTAAAGAGTTACAAAGGTTTGTTCTTTTAGATTTAAGATTAGTCCCAAATAAACGTCCACCCCGATTAATCGATGACCCAATTAACCGGAATCTACTGTGTATATAATTTGTTGTTCTTTTTCCCCACAATCACGATAATTCTGAAACTGTGCTGCAGTTCTCTAAACACAATGAATGCAGATTACGTGGCTAAAATTATCTCAAGGCTATTTGGTAATTTCACAATGAAAAGCAAATTTACTCTTATCCCATTTTCAGACAGAAATGAGCACAGCTTTGTTACTAATAAACTCCAGAAAGGAGAAAACTTCTTGACAAGTCGCTCACCTGGTCAAGAACCCGGAGATTCACAAAATGCTGTCAGTGGCCAGATGAATCCAATCCGCACCCACGCGCCATTTCTTCAAAACATATTTGTGCCTGTGTCTTTGGAAGAAGTTGTTCCGTCCAAAATGTTGTATGTATTTGTGGTTTCTCCTGTGCTCCGCTCATCTCGACCTCCTTCGCTGGATGACCCTCGTAATATCTGGGGCGCATTATGAAGGACCTGATAATAAAATCTTTTGAGCATTCTACTTTCTTTTTTTTAGTACTTTCCAGAATCTTCTCGAAATTGTAATTTAAAACGACGTCTCAGTGACGAATTTATTCCCGTCCTCAGCCATGAGGAACAGTTAACATGTGTTTCGCCCTTCATATTACGTTGTACCTGAGCACTGACGCATTCCAGCCCTGGAAACGTTATTTTAATTAATTGACGTCCAAGACGACTGTCATTTAATAAAACACGAGTCAGAAACCTCCGGACTTCGTCTTCTCCTCAGGAAGTTTCTTCTTCATTTGATAAAGATACTTCAGTGAAATTTGTACCGGTTTCTTCTGGTCAATGCTTGTGTTTAATCCCTCGCATGTTGAACTCTGACCAAACAGTGCCTACAAGGTTAGGATTTAGATATATAAGGGTTTCAGTACTCCTTAGTACCAACTGGAACCCCTTCCTGAAGGCGATGAACTGTGTCTTGTGACAGCACCTTTCACACTGGAAGAAATTTAATTTCTTCTACATTCTATAATAATAGTAATGATAATACTGCGTTTAACTTCCACATATTTCTATTATTTTAATGGTTGTGACATTTATTCCTTATTATTCTTCTCCTTTGCCACTTTTATAGGATAACTTGTCCAGTTGAGCCTGAACTAAATTGTGTATATTTGTTAGTTAAGAATATGATTGATGTTAAAATGCTTGACTAATTATAGGTTACCACTGCCATAGAATCAACAAATAGAATGGTGAGTGCGGACCATTTCTGATTTTTTAAACTTATAAATACTGTGTAGATAGCTTGTTGAATAATTGAACTGGTTGAATTGGACGGCTGGGACCAAATCCCAGTGGACAAATTTCAGTTTTGTGTTTTCAGCGTGTCCAAACATCTCTAGAGCCAAAGCAGGTCTTTTGTCCAGAGCAAGCAAGGAGATGGCTGTAATCTGGTAGAAGTTCACTGACATTTTAGTTACTTGCTGTCTCCCATCATGAGGGTGTTCAGTAACCCTGATGATGGAGACAGCAAGTACATCTAAAAATACTGATAAACGTCTACCAGACTACACAGTTTCACAACCCAGAAAACTGCCGTCCTCACACTCGCTGTCATGAGTACCTCAAGTCCTACCACTTTCCTTATTTATGTGGAGCTCATCGTTTACTTTCACGTTAAATATTATGGTTGATCCTCGTGGAGAGACTTGCACTTTGTTGCTTAGGCAGGCAGAATTCAGAGCAATCAGAATATGTAACCCAGATATTTGCCCTCTTGAGAAGTGTCTTCAGGCTGTGAGGTTACCATGATAGGATCAATCTGTTTCACACGGAATGTCAGAGGTGTTATGAGTGAGCTGGTCCAACTGAAGATGCCTGATTCATTTTCTTTGCATTAAGGAGAAAAATGCAACATCAGTGACTGTAATATATACCCACTGAAAATTAGTGTGACTGTTGGTTTCTACCTGCTCAACTGTTATTAAGTTATAACCTGTCGCTGAATGTAACATTTCTTTACCTAATGTCGCTGTTAAGTGGTTACCACTGTGTTTGGGAAGTTCTGAGTTCAAATCTTGAAGTTTCTCATGGTTGTGTTCAGTTCTTCTGAGCGAATGTCAGGATAGTATTTGAAGTAAGCTGTGACCACTTCCTTCCACTTCAGAAACCATTGTAGCATTTGATGCTGTAGAGTTTGAGCTACTGAAAGTGTCTTGAAGTAAACCAGATATAAATAATGAATATTTCTCTGTGTGTGAAGATTTCCCCTTCATATCTTTATCATTGCAGGTGACCGCTTGAAGATGGCACTTTTAGACAATATTAATTTCGTGCATTTCTGTTACTTTCTGCCATGATGACGTTCAGTCCCACATGATGTTGGTCGGTGCAGAAACCCTGTATTTGTTAAATTTGTTTTAACGAATGCTGTCTGCGTAAAATCTGCATTCGCTGTAAATATGATAACTAGCAAACCACTGCAAACTGGAAACATACATGTAAAGTTTGACTGGCGATATGCTTAGGACAAAAATATTCCTATAAATTCTACATGCAGTAATATTTCTTGGTAAACATTTGTAATATTGCAATGATGCAGAACTGTGTATGACAGATTTGAAGACATGTTAGTAGGTGAAAATACGTACTTGTATCATATATCGTTGCAACGCTTACTTGGTCAATAGTTTAGCAGTATATGAAGGTGATACTGAAATTGTTTGATGTGGTATGTACTGCAGTTTTGCAGTCTTATCTCGAATTCTGATCCGAATAAGGATTATATATTATTCTATCATTTGTATTTTATGTTGTGTTGGAACAGGCATTCACATTAACCACGAAAGAAACTAAATATGTTGTTGGAGCCGAAGGCTGTTCGCTGTATATTACTTACCCAACTCCGCAAAAATGCTGTGCGCCAGTTGGATTTAATGGTCCACATGATGGTATGAGCACTGTTCTTTTTGTGATACACTTAGTTTTTCTGTCGAGTTCTTTCTTTCACAGTTTTCTTCGAAAAATTTTGCAAACCGTTTTGCTCACATTTCAACACTTGCACCTGTTACTAACATTTGGCTGTTGCGCAATTCCTGGCACCAATCGATACATGTATCGATTGTGAGTCGAGTTTTAGTAACGAAGTATTCGCTATATCCGACAGATGTCGCAAGTGTGTAGCGCCCGATTGTATTGATTGGTATAAAACATTGTGTTTGGACTTTGAACTGTGTGTGGGCCTTGGATCTAATTAAACATTTTATGTATGCTGTACACAATTAATAACAATAATTGACATCATCTGCAAAACTGAGTGGAGACAGTCCAAAAAAAGAAAAATGTGTTACATAACCTCAAAAAAGTCTGTATAATTCAAAGAAAGACACCCAAGTATTTCAGTAAGCTTTGCAGTATATTCTCGTGTGTGTGTGTATTGTTCATCAGGACATGAGTTCATGAAATGACAAGTATGTGTACAATACTTAGAATGAGAATTGTATGTATGGTGCATAGACATTGAAAGTACTAATTCTAATTGAACTTGTTGATGATATGACAATAGAGTACAAACAGTACATAATAACAGACCAACTCGATGACAATGGGTCCCAGGCTCATTGAAAATTTTACTTTTTTTAAGTTGTTATACTTTTTTGTATCAAGCCATGAGAACTGTAAATGCTGGCTACAAATGCAGATCTACAAGTCAACTTCAAATACCTCATACTCTGTTAAATTACTACATCAAAAACATACACATCATTAGATTACATGCATACATTTTTATTTAATTGCATGGATCTCTAAGTTAGTTGGATGGTAGTAGGATGTGTAATAAGTCTGAATAATACAAGTACAATTCATACAGTTATAAAGATATCACATAGTATCAGGGTTTACATAAAATACAAATACATCCACCCATTACATTCTTTTGATACATTATACTACCCATTATAATATATTATGACCAGAAAACTTTAAGGAATTATTTGTAAAGTATTAATAACTGTACATAGTTATGCAGTTGCAATACCAGGAACTCAAACTTATCATGTTTTAACCCATTAAACTCCAGAGAGGTCACTACAGCTGTTTCTTTTCTGTCCACATTGATTACAACACCAAATAACAGGTGTCAGAAGTTAAACAGCACAGACATATATTGCCTGTGATTATGATGGTTTTTGATGGTTGGTTGTTCAAGAAAAACAAGAATGTTCTGTGAAAAATTTATGCAGCCTCCTTGACCACTTTCTGTTTTTTCTTATGATCAAAATTCTGTATCAAGATGATGTCCCTGAATAGGACCAATAAAGGTACAGGGATACAGAAGATGTCCAGAGATAGAAGGTAAGGATCTTCATAGTACAGAAAGACGAAGACAATAACACCGGTCTCTTGCCAACAGCCGCCATTTCTTTTTGAGACTAATACACCGTGTTACGTGTGGATAAGAACGTACGAGAATGTTCGAATGTTAGAATAAGAAGCTGAAATAATTATTCACTATTTAAAATTGTATTTAAGCTGCTAATATAATAGAAAAATGTATGCATTCAAATCCAGATATAAGATTTTAATGCAAAATTATTACCACAAAACTTGGCGAGACAGGTGAGGGGAGGGGGAGGGAAATAGGTGAGAACAGACAACAGTGGAGCCAATGTGGGATCTTTAGACAGAATACAAATTGAGGAATGAGGAATGAGGACAAAAAAAAGAAATAAGAAAATGAAACATAAGTTAAAATGTATAATAACAATAATCGACACTTGCAATAACAGCTCTTGTAAGTGCCATCAGGACATCAACATTAAAAATCACATAAGACATGTGCCAGAGGTTTCCTATGGACTTCGGGGAGTGGATTTCAAGACCACAACAGGCACAGGCCGTCCTCCTGTTCGTAAGACGTAGCTTCAACTCAGCATCCCCTCTGATCATTTGGCCCAAGTTTCTACTGAGCTACCAAGTATTTATTTAGATTTACCCAAAACCGCTCATCAGAACGTCTTTTTAACTCAATGTGGGTAAAACACAAACTGCACAGAAAACATATTTTAAACATCTCTAAATATTTTAGCAGCCAAAAAAATTTGGTAATTATCCACCTTGAATATTTCATCTCCCAGGTCCCAACTAATGAGTACAAAGCCACTGCTCCATCTTATTTACTTGTTCTGCAAAATTGGAAGGAATTGGAGACAGAGCAGACCTCACATCGTATTCAGGGTTCAGCAAACAGTTTCGTTTTGTGCCCTTTATGAAGGCAAAAGCGGAAATTCCCACTTCACACATGCAGGTGCTCGGAAACTGCAATGATTGCATCGCGGCCTCCCCAGATACCACAGGATATTCATCGCGAATTGTTAACCAGAAAGACTACAAATGATCCTTTTTTCATCAAATAACATTTTTCACTGACTGCTTGACTCAAGCTCCATCATTTGCTCTGCAAAACCATTAACACTATCGGCAATTTCAGTCAAGTCACACAGAAATGGGTTTACAGTCTACTGATAAACAGAGCTTTCTAGTTCAGGAAAGTATTCCTTGAAAAGCAAAGATAGTTTTGTTAAGTGGATGATCGCGGCAAAAATGATTGAATCTAATAAGAAGCATATGGCGTATTTATTAAATAACAAATAAATAATACTTGTAAGATTTGAGGAGAATTGGAATTGATTGGAGATTTAGAAGACTAATCGAAAACCTGTACATTCAGCAAAAAGTCAAAGTGAGACTGGACTCAGGAGACACTAACAGCGTTGAGATAGGTAGAGGTGTGAGACAGGGATGCTGCTTATCACCAATTCTTTTTAACCTGTACAGGGAATGGCTTGCCAAAGAAGCTCTGGAGGGAACAGGAGACTTCAAAATTGGAGGAAGAGTGATAAAGACTGTAAAGTATGCAGACGACTTGGTAGTATTGGCGAAGGAAGAGGAGGAATTACAAAACATGATGGACAAGTTAGTGGAAACAGGTAGAGAGTATGGAATGGAAATCAACATTGAAAAATCAAAGGTTATGAGGATAGCACCGAGAGCAGAACCATTGAACGTTGTAATTGGAAACCAACAGATGGAGAATGTGGAGCATTTAAAGTACTTGGGAAGCATAGTCACGACGGACACTCTATGCACCAAGGAAGTAAAAGCAAGGATACCCATGGCCAAGGCAGCTTTCGTCAAGAAGAGGATACTTCTCACTAGCAAGTTGAGCTTGGAGATGAAGAAGAAACTAGTGAAGTGTTACGTATGGAGCAGAGACTTGGACACTCAGGAAGAAGGAACAGAAATACCTGGAGAGTTTTGAAATGTGGTGTTGGTGAAGGATAGAGAAGATCAGGTGGACGGATCGAGTGACCAACGAAGAAGTATTGAGGAGAGTCAACGAGCAAAGAAACATTCTGCAGGCGATTACACGAAGAAACGTTAACTGGATGGGACATATTATGAGAAGGAATGGATTACTGAGTGATATCATCGAAGACCAGGTTGAAGGAAAGCGAGGACTGGAAAGAAGACTGATACAGCTAACCGACGATCTGAAGCAAGGAAAGAAGATGACGTTCCAGGAGTTAAAACGAGAAGCTGAAATAGGGAAAACTGGAGAGCTCTGTTTGGGCAGAGCAATGGACCTGTCGTAAGACAGAACACTGAATAAATAAAATACTAAATAAGATTTGAGGTTTTTAAAGCGGTGAGTGTGAAGATTTCTGTCTTTTGGGTTGTAGCTCTGTGTAGTTTGGTCGATGTTTACCAACGTTTCGGAGGTCATACTGACTCCGTCATCAGGGCGATGAATATGCCAATAGGGCCAACCAACCAACCAACCAACCAACCAAAAAGCTAAATAAGGGCGGAGTCCTGCGCAAGCGCAAGACATCGTCTCTTCATAGATAACACAATTCCTGCGTACGAAACGTATTGCTGGAAATGGTAAACAGAGCCTTAAATGGAAACGGAAATTTTGCTAACGCTAACGGGGTTCTGTCGTGGCTGGAGCCTCGACCATTCAAAGTAGGGTCTGTTGCTGCTGATGGGAGGTTATCCCATCAGAAAACTTGTCCAAAGAATTTGGTTGGTTGTTTCTCTGGGGTTTGAACCCAGAGAGGGACGGGCCGTTTCGGCTGAAGGTCTCTGCGGCTTGGGGAGAGATTACTTCAGCTGAGGGCCTCCGTGATAGAGGGTGGTGGGCCGTGCACCTATTAAATTATACCCTGGCATTCACCTTACAACTGAGGAAAAGCACTGAAAACAACAGTCAAGTTAGCCGAGTGGTATGACCACTCGTTGCGCCAACTTGGCCGTCTCTTGGGGACAGCCTCGGCTGGCCTGTTGAACATCAGTCCCCCTCGGTTGACCTTGGGTGACCTCTGACAGCCCTTGATCGGCACGACTGCCTCCCGAGTTGCCGGACTAAGGGGTTCCCCACAAATTTCAAATTTCTCAGTCAGTGCTCTGATGTGGTCGGCAAAGAGCGGGATCCCCAAATCCTCGCGTATTTGCCTGTTACTAACGTAACGTTAGTTGGTTGGCCCTAATGGCATATTCATCGCCCTGATGATGGAGGCAGCAAGGACCTCTAAAACGTTGGTAAACATCGACCAGACTACAGAGCGCAACAACCCAGAAGACAGAAATATTCACACTCATCGCCCTGATGATGGAGGCAGTATTACCTCCGAAACGTTGGTAAACATCGACCAGACTATACAGCGCAACAACCCAGAAGACAGAAAGCTTCATACTCATCACCCTGATGATGGAGGCAGTATGACTTCTGAAACGTTGGTAAAGATCGACCAGACTACACAGTGCAACAACCCAGAAGACAGAAATTTTCATACTCATCGCCCTGATGATGGAGGCAGTATGACCTCTGAAACGTTGGTAAACATCGACCAGACTACACAGCGCAACAACCCAGAAAACAGATATCTTCATACTCATCGCCCTGTTGATGGAGGCAGTATGACCTCTGAAACGTTGGTAAACATCGACCAGACTACACAGCGCAACAACCCAGAAGACAGAAATCTTCATACTCATCGCCCTGATGATGGAGGCAGTATGACCTCCGAAATGTTGGTAAACATCGACCAGACTACACAGCGCAACAACCCAGAAGACAGAAATGTTCATACTCACCGCTGTGAAAACGTCAAATCTTACAAGTATTATTTATTTGTTATTTAATAAATACGCCATATGCTTCTTATTAGATTCAATCATTTTTGCCGCGATCACCCACTTAACAAAACTATCTTTGCTTTTCAAGGAATACTTTCCTGAACTAGAAAGCTCTGTGTATCGTTAGATTGTAAATCCATTTCTGTGTGACTTGACTGAAATTGCCGATAGTGTTAATGGTTTTGCAGAGCAAATGATGGAGCTTGAGTCAAGCAGTCAGTGAAAAATGTTATTTGATGAAAAAAGGATCATTTGGAGTATTTCTGGTTAACAATTCGCGATGAATGTCCTGTGGTATCTGGGGAGGCCGTGATGTAATCATTACAGTTTCCGAGCACCTGCATGTGTGAAGTGGGAATTTCCGCTTTTGCCTTCATAAAGGGCACAAAACGAAAATGTTTGCTGAACCCTGAATACGATGTGAGGTCTGCTCTGTCTCCAATTCCTCCCAATTTTGCAGAACAAGTAAATAAGATGGAGCAGTGGCTTTGTACTCATTAGTTGGGACCTGGGAAATGAAATATTCAAGGTGGATAATTACCAAATTTTTTGTGGCTGCTAAAATATTTAGAGGTGTTTAAAATATGTTTTCTGTGCAGATTGTGTTTTACACACATTGAGTTAAAAGGACGTTCTGATGAGCGGTTTTGGGTAATGAAGGAAAAAGTTTGGGAATCAGTGCCCTAACAATACTAGCCAGAAAGACGGCCTCTACCTGAACCAATTATGGAAGTCTCTTGTAGACTGCCCGAAAGAACGACGGAAGCCTCTGACACAGTGGCAGTGATGTCGTAATTTGATTCTAGGACAATCATATCATTCGTTTCTTCCGGTTTTCTTTCTAGACGTTCTACGGATTGTAGGGTCGCTTCTACGAAGACGAATTCCAAAATTGTAAAGAGAAACAAAGGAATAAGATAATGGAGAATAAGAGAACGCAAGTGGATGTTACCAAGCAAGTAATATCCACAAATGTACATTTCTCAGTAACCACTTTGACTATTATAGAAATTACCTGCTTGCATTGAAACCAAAGGTCCATTGTCATATTCACAAAATACTGCCATTGTGTCCTGTCATGAGTAACTTAAATCTATTCCACAGCCTCAAGTCATATTTCTTTAAAATATAATATAATCTTCCAAATTAAACTTCTGTTTCTGAAGTAAGAAGTTCTTCACCAGAGATTACATGGATAGAATTTGGTACGATTTTATCAAATTTTCTATGTCTACATGCCCTACCAATCTCATATTTGATCTAATCGCTCTAATACTACTTGGTAAAAAGTACAACTTATTTCGGCAATTTATTCTCAAACACTCGAAAGTGAATAATAAAACCAAATCATATCACACATTCAGGAGTAGAATAGTGCAACAAATGCTTTAGTATGAGCAGTACTTACATATAAGAAGGATGGAATCTTTATAATAGTTGAAGGCTGTCCAAAGGCTGACATGACCTGCTTCATGAAGCATGTCCGAGATACAAGAGCATCTCGCAGCAGAAAAATCAAGTAAACCATCACACCTTGTCGCACCCATTTCATGTCGCCCTAGTAAACAAACGTATCATATAAGTGAGAATTCATCTTTTCCTGACAGCAAGTATTAAGATGGATGTCTCTCGGGTTGTTGTGAGGTATAGACTGGTATAACTTTACTAAGGTTTGAGATATGCTGATGATGGAGGCAACAAGGGCCTCTGAAACTCCATTGGGGACATTACTCACCATGAATATTCCATGCAGCAAAATAAATCCTGCCAGGGTTCCCAAAGTGATATACAGCAAAGCGATATACAGCAAACACACATCCTGCTCCAAATTCAGGACTGAAACAAAGTTAGTTAGTTAGTTAGTTATTTCCTGTTACTCCTAGTGGAGCATAGGGCAGCAGTGAAGACCTTCCATCTAGTTCTGTTGACAGCCAAGCGTTTCATTTCACTCCAAGTTTTACCAGCTTCCATAGCCTCTTCTTCCACCGTTCTCTTCCATGTCTACCTCGGACGGCCCGGTCTCCGTGTTCCCTGCGGATTCCAGTCCAGTGCTGTCTTTCCAACTGCTCCAGGTTGCTTGCGCAATGTGTGGCCAATCCACCTCCACTTTCTTTCCTTAATTTGCTCGTCAATCGGTGGTTGATTTGTTATCTCCCACAGGACATCATTTGATATTATATCCGGCCACCTCACATTTATAATTTGTCGCAAATACCGGTTGGTGAAGACTTGTAACCGGTTAACAATAGCTTTTGTAACCTTCCATGTTTCACAGCTATAGAGGAGAACTGACTTCACATTGCTATTGAACAGTCTAAGCTTGGTTCGTCTCGAGATGTTCTTGTTTCGCCAAACGGGATACAGTTGAACGAAGGCTCCATTTGCCTTCCGGATCCGATTCTTTACATCCTCTTCTGCCCCTCCATATTTCCCGACCATACTGCCTAGATATACAAAGGAGTCCACTTGTTCCACTTCCTCTCCAAGCACTGTTAGTTTTGTCTCATTTTCAGATCGAATTCTCATCTCCTTTGTCTTTTGGATGTTGATCTTTAACCCTGCAATCTCTGCTTCCTTTTGCAATCTTGCTAGCTTTGTGTCCATATCCTGAAATCTTTGCGAGAGCAGACAGATATCATCCGCAAAATCGAGGTCTTCGAGCCTATCATGTATTCCCCATTGAATACCTCTTCTGCCACCTTCAACAACTTTCTTCATTACTCTATCCAAAACCAGCAAGAATAAGGTAGGTGACAAGATACATCCCTGCCTCACCCCAGCATTTGTTTGGATAGGTTCAGTGAGTTTTCCATTGTGCAAGACTCTGCATTCATATGCTTCATACATCTCTTTCATGATATTGGTAATCTTTTATGGTATTCCATATTCTTCCACAGTATTCCAAATCACTCTCCTATTGACCGAATCAAACGCTTTCTCAAAATCGATAAACGTAAGGTAGAGAGTACTCCTCCATTCTGCACTCTGCTCTAGTATTATGCGGAGTTTGTTGATAAGATCGACACAACTTCGATGTTTTCTGAACCCTGCCTGCTCTTTCCTTAGTTTTTCTTCCACGGATTCTTTAATTCGATTTAGGATTATTCTTGAGAGCACTTTACTCAGTACTGACATGAGAGTTATGCCCCGCCAATTATTACAATTGGTAAAATCCCCTCTCTTTGGTAACTTGACAATCAGGCCCTGTTTCCAGTCCTTTGGTAGTTTCTCTTCTGTCCATATCTTCTCAAGCAGTGGGTGAAGTAGATTCACAGTGGTGTCAATGTCTACTTTAAGCACCTCAGGTGTAATATTATCCATTCCTGGAGCCTTTCCATTATTTATCTGTTTTAGGGCTACTTTGATTTCAGCCTTTGTTGGAACATTTATACCGATTTTACAATTTACGCTAAAATAATTTTAATGACCAAAATTTGTTTGTTTACTTCTACCACTTTAGCCTGTGTCCTACTTGACTAGTGTCGTAAAGTTGCATGTCTGTATCAAAGGAACGCACATCTAATGCGAGTTTAAATCTCATCACAAAACCGATTACGAGAAGAGCAGAATCGCAAATAGTACTGATGAGTTTTTTAAAACTCTATAAGGAGAAATTTGGATGGTTTTTTTACTCAAGAAGTTAACTGAACAAAATATCGAAGTCTGACCGCAGACAATTTTATGTAATATATTATAATTAATAATTCTCGAATGAAGTGACCTTTTTGGTTATACTTATTTTTGAAACAGCGCAGACCTACTACTTTTTATTAACATCGCTGTAACTGGATGAATGAATTATGGTCTCTCGATACGTCGCACCCACAAGCATTATGAACACATAAAAATTTCAACCAAAACGAACGGCTGGATGGCGAGATTTCAATTGAGACAGAGACTTCATCGCTCTCACAAGCCAGATAACAACTGGCCTTTGGCACAATGCAGTACTTACCTGGGTGCGGGCCGAAAAAATTCTCCCATAAAGATAATTACCTGCCCGGTCTTACAGTGCTGCCATCGGAGAGAAAAATCAATTCCCTGTGCCCAGCTGATAACTGGTTTTCCACTGCACACCAAGAACATAGAGATGGTTAATTAGGAAAAAATAATATTCGAAACAGTTATGATAATGGTATTTTAATTATGTAATTTTGAATGTGTAATTACTAAAAACAAACACTATCTCCGTTATTTGAATTCCCTCTAATCAAAGAATTTATAGTAAGCGAAAATAGAACAAACACGTACCAGAGTCAAAATAGCAAAGCAAAGTGCCACAAATCTGCAGAAATTGACTTCATTTGTATTTGAATCCGTCTTTTTGGGTCTTCTTTCTAGATGTTCTACGAACCGACTAGTCCCTAGTCCCCAGACGACTTCCAAAACTGTAAAGAGAAACAAAGGAATAAGATAATGGAAAATAAGAGAACGCAAGTGGATGTTACCAAGCAAGTAATATCCACAAATGTACATTTCTCAGTAACCACTTTGACTATTATAGAAATTACCTGCTTACATTGAAACTAAAGGTCCATTGTCATATTCACAAAATACTGCCATTGTGCCCTGTCATGAGTAACTTAAATCTATTCCACAGCCTCAAGCCATATTTCTTTAAAATAGAATATTATCTTCCAAATTAAACTTTTGTTTGTGAAGTAAGAAGTTCTTCACCAGAGATTACATGGATAGAATTTGGTACGATTTTATCAAATTTTCTATGTCTACATGCCCTACCAATCTCATATTTGATCTAATCACCCTAATACTACTTGGTAAAAAGTACAACTTATTTCGGCAATTTGTTCTCAAACACTCGAAAGTGAATAATAAAACCAAATCATATCACACATTCAGGAGTTAAGAATAGTGCAACAAATGTTTTAGTATGAGCAGTACTTACATATAAGAAGGATGGAATCTTTATAATAGTTGAAGGCTGTCCAAAGGCTGACATGACTTGCTACATAAAGCATGCCTGAGATACAAGAGCGCAATTCTCGAATCCGAATATTCCAGGAAACCCACAGGCCTCGTCGCACCCATTTCATGTCGCCCTAGTAAACAAACATATCATATAAGTGAGAATTCATCTTTTCCTGACAGCAAGTATTAAGATGGATGTCTCTTGGGTTGTTGTGAGGTATAGAATGGTAGAACTTTACTAAGGTTTCAGATATGCTGATGATGGAGGCAACAAGGGCCCCTGAAACGCCATTGGGCACATTACTCACCGTGAATATTCCATACAGCATCATAAATCCTGTCAGGATTCCCAAAGCGACATACAGCAAACACACTTCCTGCACCATCTCCATTACTGAAACAAAGAAAGCTCGATTATAGAGTTTACACAGACAGCAATTTACGCTAAAATAATGTTAATGACCAAAATTTGTTTGTTTACTTCTACCACTTTAGCCTGTGTCCTACTTGACTAGTGTCGTAAAGTTGCATGTCTGTATCAAAGGAACGCACATCTAATGCGAGTTTAAATCTCATCACAAAACCGATTACGAGAAGAGCAGAATCACAAATAGTACTGATGAGTTTTTTAAAACTCTATAAGGAGAAATTTGGATGGTTTTTTTACTCAAGAAGTTAACTGAACAAAATATCGAAGTCAGACCGCAGACAATTTTATGTAATATATTATAATTAATAATTCTCGAATGAAGTGACCTTCTTGGTTATACTCATTTTTGAAACAGCGCAGACCTACTACTTTTTATTAACATCGCTGTAACTGGATGAATGAATTATGGTCTCTCGATACGTCACACCCACAAGCATTATGAAAACTTACAAATTTCAACCAAAACGAACGGCTGGGTGGCGAGATTTCAATTGAGACAGAGACTTCATCGCTCTCACAAGTCAAGTAACAACTGGCCTTTGGAACGATGAAGTACGTACCTGGGTGCGGGCCGAAAAACTTCTCCCATAAAGATAATTGCCTGCCTGGTCTTACAGTGCTGCCATCGGAGAGAAAAATTAATTCCCTGTGCCCAGCTGATAACTGATAGATGGTTTTCCACTGCACACCTAGAACATAGAGATGCTTAATTAGAAAAAAATAATATTCGAAACAGTTATGATAATGGTATTTTAATTATGTAATTTTAAATTTGTAATTACTAAAAACAAACACTATCTCCGTTATTTGAGTTCCCTCCAATCAAAGAAAGCAGAAATAGAACAAACACGTACCACGGTCAAAACAGCAAAGCAAATTGCCAGAAGTCTGCAGAAGTTCACTTGTGTGAAATGCGGCCTCATCTGAAAAAGAAGAGTGTTTCATTTAGATACAATGTCTTATTTCCGGTAAATGAGTTTACAGCGCATACATTTACAAATATTTTTTTTATGGAGGCGATTACTTAATTATAATATAGTTATATCCACAACTAGACGCACCAATATAATCTAATATTTTGAAATGTTTATTTAAATTACGTCAGGCCTTTGCAATATGCACAGTATGCTGTATTGAACGAATTAATTATTACATTAAACATGAAAAAGTATAGAAATCAAAGTGAAAGTTGCTGGGTTGACTCCTACGAACATACGCATAATCTCCGCAGAACACCGAGAGCGAAATTCCTTAGACTAAACACACACGTAATTTTAAACCTACTAACCAACTAAGTAACTAGAAGTTTCATCACCGAATCAACCAAAGCCCTGTCCTGGGCCAACAATATTCAGTCTCCTTCAACTCCTATCTCCCATAGATCCCGCCTGATATTATCCTTCCATCTACGTCTAGGTCTCCCCAGAGGTCTCTTCCCCTCAGGCTTCCCAAATACTGGACCCAACCAACCAGATGGCTTACGGTACCCGAAGGTTCATCACCGAATTAACCAAAGCCCTCCACCGGACCCTGTCCTGGGCCAACAGAATCCAGTCTCCTTCAACTCCTATCTCCCATAGATCCCGCCTGACATTATCCTCCCGTCTACGTCTAGGTCTCTCCAGCGGTCTCTTCCCCTCAGGTGTCCCAAATAGTGGACCCAACCAACCAGATGGCTTACCGAACCCGAAGGTTCATCACCGAATTAACCAAAGCCCTCCACCGGACCCTGTCCTAAGCCAACAAAATCCAGTCTCCTTCAACTCCTTTCTCCCATAGATCCCGCCTGAGATTATCCTCCCATCTACGTCTAGGTCTCCCCAGCGGTCTCTTCCCCTCAGGCTCCTCACCCGACAAGGTGGTGATACCTTCGGGAGGATTTTTAACCTACACGTATATAATTTATTCATAAGCCCACTCAGTATGTTACTTCTTTGATCTCAGGATCCACCAACTTTTCGCTGATGAACTGTCATTAGTTTCACAGAAACGAAGATTGCTTTTGCCTATCATTGATGCACGAATAAAACGTAAATTGTACGGGCTACATTATTTACATTCCTTATAAAGTATTCAGACATGTAACTAGATACTAGTTTGTTCATCTACGGTTTAAACTTACCTTATTTCTGAAGCTTGAATAAATTTCTGGCACGATCTTGTTGCAAAACTGTAAATGAAGACAGTCAAATATGAAATTAACAACACTCGATGGAGAGATTTGAGGGCAGTTTCACAGATTTCTTAATAATTCTTATGTAAGATAAGCACTTGTGATTTTCTAAAACGTTTTTAACAGCACAAAATTGTTTACTCCACGACGCACTTTTTCCACAACCGATTCACAGCAAAGCTCTTTCCGTAATAACGAAAGCGGATTGTTGACGGCAATAATTAAACACAACAATGCAGAGTACACAATGGCGTAACAATTAGATTCTTAGGTAACATAACCATTGTTGTCGGTCCATATTTACAATTTGTTGGTAGTTAAAAAATACAAAGATAATTAATATAACTTATAATTAGGTGACATTCAATCATAAATGCAAGAAGTCGATAATTAATAATAAGTACTTTTCCTATAAGAAGAGAATGAATTTAAAAAGTGATAGTGGAACCACGGTTCCGGAGAATTTGACGTAAATACGTCTGTACGGAAAGGAAGTTTATTTATTGGTTTTATTCTAAATATTTCCTTTATACATGCTTTACAATTGAGATAAGTTTGATTAAGACATTGCTTATTTAACCTGAATTAGTTACGCTTAAGATGGGTCTGTGGTAGATGAATGTAATGTAAAGAAATGTAATGTAACTATGTAGGTAACCATTGTTGTTTATTTGTTGATAAACAGATGACGTTTCCAAGGTAACATAAAAATGAAGTTACACTTTTTCGTTTCCCTTTTTCGTAACACTTTTTGCCGGATGACACTGACCCTAAAAGATAGACGTATTTACGTCAAAATATTCGGAAGAGACACGAAGAAAAAACTGCATTACCAATTGCTCTTATTTCAAAATTTAAAATTGAGAAGAATATTTTTGAGGGGCCCTGGGCGCTGGGCCAAAGAAAATGTTTCCCCCGTTCGAATCCCGGGGAAGATGTTTTCTCTTGTTCGGACATCAAGCACTAGGGAAGAACGGCGCTAAGGCAAATTCTGTTTTTGTTCCTCGGAAATGATTCGACTGACTAAGGTCACAAGCCCGAAAACTGTCTGAGACCCAGAACATGAATTTGTAAGAAACTGTCGTATTTCATCCTTAGTAAATTCTGTGGACGAGCAGACGTTCGAATGCTGATGATTTATTTGATAATTGAGATGAGTACACAAAATTATCTACTTCACGACGCACTTTTTCTACAACCGACTCACAGCTCAGCTCTTAACAGAATGACGAAAGCGGATTGTTGACGGCGATAATTAAACACAACAATGCCGAATAAACAGATGACGCAACAATTAGTTTCTTAGGTAGAGGAACGGAGTGCAATACGGTTCATTCAGGCTATTATACTGCGTGCATAAGAAACGAGAAAAGAGCCTTACGGCATGCTCAGCCAAGATTGTTGCAGGTGTGGGTTAGAAATTCCAATCCTTTTTCTTGCATTGTTATACACGCAGGTGTTCACGTAAAGGCTGACCATTGTCGACCCATATTTACACATTGTTGATAGTTGAAAAACAACAAAATAAGAAGCTTATAATTTAGTTACATTCAATCATACTCGTAAATGCAAGAAGTCGATAATTAATAATAAATGTGTCCTTTATCAGTGGGAAATAAATTTAAATGAGAAGAGGTATAAGAAGGAATTGCAATTTCATTTTCGCTTATTGAAAAACAACGTCGGGTTTTATTTTACTTGATTAATTTTAAAAATAATTTTTCAAGCGCCCGGGGCTGTTTACCCCAACACCTCCGCGCCAGGTTTCGCAGTTCTGGCGTAGACAACGGAAGTGTAATCGCCTCTGAAGATGGCAGATCTCTCTTTTCAAGGGGGCTGAGATGGAAACCATAATTGTTATCTCTTTCTGGGTCTAATCCATGTCACAATGGAGACTTATATCGCTCATCAACTGAACATGTAATTTCGTTCTGACTTCTAGGTTCCTATTTGATTCACCGACATTTCCACAAGACTCACAAATTTTAATACACAAGAAAGTGTTTCAAAATTTTTAATTTAAAGTAATGCTAGTTTAGCAATGGTGCCTGAGTGGTGTGCCTCCCAGAACAAAAGTACATGTTCAATCAGCTGCGTCATCAGAATGCTGTTTGTTTATGCATTTGTGTCGGCGATGGGTGGGGAACTTGGTATCGCAACAGGAATTTGACTGTGATCACGAAGGGCACTCCTGGCTGCTACAGATTTATCTGTCTCAACTCGACGTGCATTGTGTTAAGTACATGAGCAATATGATGTATTAGATGTGCTTGTCATGTGATAGAGTTAAGTCTGCCAAGAATATGTGTCACTGTTTATCATTACAGTGCCGTTTGTAACTTGGCTGTTGTATTTCCTGGTGATCAGATTTCAAATATCACCATATTTGTGGAAAGAAAAAAGGCTTTAAAGCACAGTGAAACTAAAATCAGTGGCAACTGAAGTTGCATAGGACTGATGTGTGTGTGTGTGTGTGGGAAGGAGTGGCAGAGCTTTTCTAATCTTTACTATAAAAATTTGTGATTCGTCGTTGTCTTCAACCAATTTGTGGTCAAAAAATGACGTCATCAACAATGCCAACAGATATTTGTTTACTCGGCATTGTGGTTGTGGGGTTGGTCAATTGTTTTAAGCCTCCATTCGGGGGGGGGGGGGGGTGTTGTTTAGTTTCTTACACAAGGTTGGTTGCGTTTTAAAAAATTGACCCCCCCCCCCCGAGGAGCTCCGAGTCTTATCTTCTTACTATAAAAATTTGTGATTCCTCGTTGTCGTCAACCAATTTGTCGTCAAAAAATGACGTCATCAACAATGTCAACAGATATTTGTTTACACGGCATTGTTGTGGAACACAACAATGCCGAGTAAACAAATAACGCTTCACAACAAATAAATCAAAAAATATCAAGCCAGTCGCATTATCACTGCTCCAGAAGTAGCACTTAGCATTCTTGAATATTGACGGACAGTTGGCCTAAAACATCAGAAAAGTGAAAGAAGACGTTATCAAGTATTTGAAGTACCAACTCCAACAACTTCAACAAGGTAAACTGATACTCATTCGATATATTACGATTACGAAAACTATTATGAAAACTGACTTTATGATCGATTTTAAGACGAAGATTTGCAGGGGTGGGGCTGGACGTAAAAAGTTGACTGAACAAGAACTTTTGACCTCTGAACAGCGACGTAAAGAACTGCAACATCAGACATTTAAGAAATAAAGACAATCAAATATTTCCGTTTGTCTTGCTCTGCAAATCCCTTAATTAGTAATAGGAAAATGTTACTTGGTTGGTGATGACTTTTTATAGTCCGCGTAGAAACATCGGCTTTTCTTTCAAGTGGTTTATTGTCGGGAAAATGTTTTTACAGAGCAAATAGATTTCATATTACGAACTGATCAATCAGTGGAATGTATAGCCTGCAATGTATTTTGCAATATTTGCGTTGGCTTTTTAATTTCTGTAGTAGTTGTTATAACCTCAGATATCTCATAAAAAAGTCAAGGTTATGTAAGAAACGAGATGACATTCTATAGTTCAAATGCTCGCTGCTTGCTTTCCGATTTTTAGGTTAAATTCTTTTAAGCTTTCGCCCGCTTTTGAGCCTCTCGCAGTTAATCTGGTCCCATTCGGACTCATTCTGGGAGTTTTTGAAATATACGGTAACAAGAATTCATCCACCACATTGACAAAAAGATACTTTTATTTGGCTACGTGAGTCATAAAAACTTAGAGTTTATGCGCATGACTTGTAATTTTCTGATCTTCGATTCTCCAAATCGATTACTGCTTTGTAACGTTTCAGGGATCTGTTCACGACAACACACTACACCAGTGAGGAGACTGATATTGTCCTCCACGGAGTCAGCTCAGACATAATGACCCAGATACTGGATTATGTTTATTTTCGCGAGGTGGACATCCGCTCCGACAAAGCGCGTCAGCTGCTCGAGATGGCTGAATCCTTGTGTATTACGGACGTTTCTAAACTGTGCTGCGACTTCCTCATGGACGAGATAAACGCCGACAACTGTATCGACATCCTGCAGTTCGCAAGGTAATTGATGTTCATTTGTCATTTGCTGTTTCGCCAGCTTTCGTCGCTGGAGCGAATCAGCTTTCCTCAAGAGCAGTCGAGTGCCGGGTCGGAGATTAAAGCCTCTGACTGAGGACTGGACAAATTATAAAGCGTTGTAGGTCAGGGCAGGTCTGATTTAACTGCGTATGTTTTGAGCGTCATTATGACAAGCAGATGAATAATTTCACCATAAGAAACGTTAATCGCGATCTATTGCTGAGTCATAATCAATCCAATCGAATTCCTATCCTTCTTTCTTTCTTTCTCTGCGGAATTCCTTGCTTCTTACATAATCCTCCCAATATCAAAATCAACATTCAGCCCCACATCCTTCTGCCTACAGCAAAACCTCTGTTGACCGAGCCTCGATTATCCGATTCCCGCATTTCAACCAGATTGTTTGCGATTGGATTCCACCGGCGAAATTGTTTAAAGCGATGTCCACGAAGTACAGTTCATTGATCTAACCTCACCCCAGATTTTGCTGATTTAGAAAATTAGTTAATATCGGGAAAATACAAGAAACAACCCGCTGGTTCCCATAGACGCTGAACCTTCTTGTTCAGGACAACGTAGGAAGCAAATCGACTCTGACATCGGCAGATTCACACTAGAACCTCCAGTTCATGCGATGGACAGAATTACTGATGAATTAACTTTTTTAGTACAGGGACTCCCTCGAAAAGCGCCCACGAGTGAGTTTGTCGTCGGCTTGTGCGTGCAACACGCCCGCATTTTCGGCCAACGATTATTTGTTCAATTCCATGAACACGTTCCCCTTTCCCCCGCTCATTCGACCCACGGATCCGCCCATTTAGTCCGGTTACACGAGGTTTCACGGGATTAACACACGAAGTTACCAAAACGTCGTTTCGCCAAGGTTAAGGCCAGAATTCAAAATTCTACACTCCTCATCTCACTGACTTCTTCACTTGCGTACGCCATGCCCTTGTTTCAAACTATAATCTTATCACGAAGACAAGCGGGCATTGCCTGGGAACCTTCAGAGCCGAAAACATTCTATTTTGCCCCGGTTAAACGGAGAGTCTCTCACCGTTGCCTCTCCACGTGTCTGCTCTCAGTCTCGCTCATTCGGGCTTCAAACGGCTAAGGTAAAAACTGGAGGCGAAATACTGTGGTGTGCAAATGCTTGAGAATTCAGTTCTTCCTGCAGGGTTTAATTGTGTCAGACTTCGAATCTGAGTCGGCTATTACCCTCGCTGTCGCAGGTTTCACTCCCTCGCCGACCTTGACTCTCAAGCTCGTCGCTTCGTTCTGCGCCACTTCGTGGAATTGACTCAGCAGAGCAAAGAACTGCTGGAACTGCCTCCAGAGGAGCTGCAAGCGGTAATCGAGGACGAGGAACTGAACGTGAGGGACGAGAGAGTTGTGTGGGAGTGCATTCTCAAGTGGATCAACCACGACCGGGACAACAGGAAAGGCCACATCGCGGGCCTTTTGAAGGGACTTGGACGACTTGATGCAAAAAATTTCAAGGAGGAGGTCAGTGTGCCCCCGAAATCGTGGATGTTTATTGGAAGTAAAACCCGCGTTTTCAATTCCATAATCACACGTGTTCGTAACTAATTAATGCAAATTGTGAGCCTTTTTCTTCGTCTGATGTAAGCCCGTCTGTCTGTCCGCAGTTCCAGGTCTAGAACGTCTGAACGGATGTTTATTAGATTTAATATTGATTACCTTTAACGAAATCTGTTGACACATTCCAATTCTGTTTAAAATCTTACAATAACAACGTGAAAATTACACAAAGATTTCAATGTCTTCTACTGTGCAAAATTTGATACGTAAGAAATCCCCAGATTACCTGAGTTTCCATGGTTACAGTAACTACCTGTTTAATGCCGCTGTTAACACGCTCGCATATGCGTGTGTATGTGCAAAACAAATATTCGATTCGTCCTTTTTTGCAGAAATGTTGTTCGAGTTAATAATCGTTTCTTATTCATCGTCTTTCAGTTTGACAGTCCGTCTGCGCTACAATCTTTTATTACAGTCTCAGCGTTAATTAAGATCAGTTCAACTACAGCATTCCACCGTTAACTAAATTCAAACTTCCACTCAGCTCGAATAGGAAAATCCTCCAACAGGTAAATCACGTCTTCTGACGCAGCGTTCGACTTAACCAAAGATCCTATTGCCATAAGAAGCTTATCTTAGCTGTTCTAATAATTTCAAGTATCTCCGACGATGAACACTTAGCATGATAATCTTCAGCTGATTGACCACATAGGGACAACAGATATCCGAAAAGTTCAACAAGATAGATTCGTTCTATCTCCGAGAATAAATTACTCCAGGGGCTTCAAACTCACAGACTGCTTTAACATTCTACGAGGTGCGTCCCAAAAGTAAGTTTTCCTGGGGCCGTTTACAGAAACAAAACACAATTTCATGGAAATATTTATTGCAACAGATACAGCAAGTGTCCAGCTATTTTTCAACATATTCGCCACCGGAATTGAAACATTTGTCATACCGTGGGACCAACTTTTAATACCTGTGTCGTAGAAGTCTGCCGCCTGGGATTTGAACCACTGTGTGACAACCATCTCCGCCTCTCTGTCATTCTCAAAACGCTGACGCTGACCGGACAGGAATTTCTTGAGGTGTAGGAAAAGATGGGAATCACTGGGAGCGAGGTCCGGGTTGTAGGGTGAATGATTAAACACCTCCCAGCTGAACACCTGCAGGAGACTTGCTGTCCGTCGAGCCGTGTGCGGCCTAGCGTTATCGTGCAGGAAGACAATACCGGCACTAAGCATCCCGCGCCGCTTGTTCTGAATGGCCCGTCGCTGAAAATTGTCTGCACCAGCGACGCACCATCTGCTTGCTCATAACGTTAGGACCATAAACCCGGCACAGCTGACGATGAATTTCGATCGGCGCTATGCTCTTTGCATTCAAAAACTTTATCACTGACCGCACTTCACAGTCGGCGGGAGCTGGAATAAGAACCTCCATCTTCAACAGCTGCAATGCCCTGTGAATTCAGCCACTCACCTCTTACGAATACGTGTGAAAAAATCAAACGTTTTCATGAAAATGTTAACTGCTACACACGTCTTTACAATTTATAATACGTATCTACTAGTTTCGAAAACTTAAAGAGAACCACCTGACGATGACCAATTAATGTCGAAACATGCAATGCCTCATAATAGACATCGAGCCCATAATCACACGCTGCTCTGTTGACGGGCCTTCCACCTAACCATCAACATGCAGAAGGTTGCCTCCCTTGAAACTCGAAGCAACTAATTGTCATAATTTCCTTTCGATGTTACGTAATTTTGACGATTAATTAAAGTTATCGAATCAAAAAGAATGTGCATCTTGCACGGGAGAGACGAGAAATAAATTACAATTTTTGAAAGTAACTCAAAATGCAGCCATTACTTAAGTATTTAGATTTAGGCTGAAACACATTTCAATACTTTTCTCTAAGATCGATTTAACCTTGATTTCGCTTCTCTCCACAACCCGTGCATTTGTTAAGAGCGTCGTTACACAAACCAAAAAACATATTTTCCTGTATATACCACCATCTATTTCGGCGATTTCAGAACCAAATTATGTGTGAATTTCTTGTCTCCTCTGCAATTGAACATGGCATCCCTTCCTAAAATTCTATAAGGTCCACATTGAACTGTTCAACAGGTGTCAAAACACCCGTACGTGACGGAAAATGAGGCGTGCAAACCCGTGATCTCGGAGACTCTCAAATTCCTGGACGACGCGAAAAGGTTGTCGAAAGACGACAAGAACCTCGTGACACCAAGGATTGCCCGCCCGCGAAACCGACGGGACATTCTGTTTGCTATTGGTGGGCGTCGCGACGGAAGTACGACAGATGTGATCGAAGCGTACGACGCACGAGCAGACCGGTGGAGTGTGGTGAGTTGCACTCCTTTCTACTCTTACTGTGCCTTGTTAAATGACGCCTCTCAGAATAAACTACTTTTCCTCCTATTTGTTTATTTGTACCAAGTAATTGTTTATTTAAGCTTAATTACAAGCAGCTCTTAGCCTCTTTATTTCGTGATCTTTTATTTCCATTGCACTGAACACATTTTTTAGAAAAGCTTCAAAGACATGAATTAAAAAGTGACAGTGGAAACACGGTTCCGGGGATTTTGACGTAAATACGTCTATACGGAAAGGAAGTTTATATTTTAGATTTATTCTAAATATTTCCTTTATACATTCTTTACAATTGAGCAAAGTTTGATTGAGACTTTGCTTATTTAACTTGAATTAGTTACGCTTAAGATGGGTCTATTGTAGCTTAATGTAATGTAAAGTAATATAATGTAATGTAATGAGGGTAAGGTAAGGCAATGTAATGTTTTATAGGTAACAATAATGCTGAGGAGACAGATGACGTTTCCTAGGAAACATAACAAAGAAGTTACACTTTTTCGTTTCCCTTTTTCGTAACACATTTTTGCCGAATGACCCTTCCTCATAGACGTATTAACGTCAAAAGAATAAATAAATTAATTACACAGGTTTTAAGTCTGGGGTGGGGGACGTACCGCCTCCAGCTTTGCGTCGATAAAACCCAAAACACCAACATCTGTCTTTGCCATCGCACGAACCTGAAATGTCAGCTGTTGATCAGAAATTGATTCTACGTTTGTCTGTCTAACTTGACAAGAGCTTCTCTTCGGGTCTTCCTGTTTCCACCTTCGCTCCAAGTTAATTTCTCGCGGTCTTTGTCGAATGCCATCATCCAAGGGGTAGCAATTTCGGTCACTCCTGCTCCGGTGGTTGGTCGCTTGGCCTCTAATGTAAGGACTTCTCTTCAGTAGACCGAATGACCCAAAGAAACATGAAACCATAATCTGTCGTTCCTGCAGGTGGAAGGGGCCGGCTCGATCGGTCCGCGAGCAGGCCATGTCACGGCAGTGATCGGATTCGACATTTACGTCATCGGAGGCGAGAACGGCGTTGAAACTTTTAACTCATGTAGATGCTTCAACGCTGTTACGATGACATGCCGCGAGGTGGCGCCTATGCATGAACGCAGGTAAGATACAGATTGGTAAGTAAGAAACTCCTTGGAACAGAGTTCTTCTTCAAAAGCTGATAGTCGCTCTCTTAGTCATGATATAAATGCGGGCAGGAGCTGTAAAATTTTACCACTCACATTCAGGAGCATCGTGCAAAGTGTGAATAGGTCGGAGAACTTTTGCGACAAAGTTGGCTTTAAGAATGCGATTTGCTTGTTAATTCATTTGAGTTAAGATTTAACAATGACGAGCGAACAGTTGCGATCTTCGAGAGGAAATGCATCTGAATTAGCAATAAATGAGCATATCAGAGCGTGTACATTTTTTCGTTTCAGATCCGGTTTAAGTGTGGCAGTTCTGCGAGCTGCAGTGTACGCCATGGGCGGTAAAGTTAGAGAGCATTATTTCAGATCGGCTGAAAGATACGACTGCAAGGCGAACAAGTGGTCGAGGATCGCTCCCATGAACAAAGAGCGATGCTATGCAAGTGCGACTGTACTGAATGGTACGTAAATCCTGTGAAACAGAAATTTGTGAATTAGTGCAGAAGGCGAGGCGTCTGTCTGTCCGCATGTAAGCACGCGAGAACGGTTGAAGGAATCGCAGGATCTGAGGTTCTCACGGCGGCGAGTACGAAGATGGCTGTCGTTTGGCTTCCGGCGAAGTTTCAGACGAACCTTATGCCTTCATCTTCAAGGCAATCCTCTTCGTTCTCGATCTTAGTTTCCCTCACTCCATCGTCCCATATTCTTTTATTATCTTTTCTTTTATCCGTGCTACGGACTTCGTTATTTCGCAGACTGCGACGGCTTGAAGTCCTAAGTGCCTGATGGTTTCTTTTGCTCTCGTAAGCTGTCCCTGTGCGTCGTCTTCTGCCTTTTTAGTGTACACAAGGAGTGAATGCAAACAACCATCAAACTATCAAATTGGCTCTGAAATAATGAAGATGCAATATGTTTTTGAGGCATTTAATAATCTCATGTAAATAGCGCATTGTATTATAAATGTAGAACACCTTTTAGCAGCTCGTACCGTACATCTCTGGTACCAAATTTAATAAAATTCGTTTCACAGAAGATGTAACTTACCGTCATTTCCATTATGCATTAATTCAATCACTTTATGCTGTTTATTTGAAATTTTATCAGTTAAACTCGTCTTCTATAACACGCTGATTATCTGCATTCGAAACAATGAAACAGATGTACAGTGCAGTTTCTGTGACTCGAAGGGAGACTTAATTGATTTACAGATTTAAGTAGGGATTGTCCCATGTCTGTGCTCTGCATGGACCAGTTTAATTATAGCTAATTTGTTTTTGCAGACAAAATATACGTCGCTGGTGGAATTTATTATTACAATTTTCTAAACATGGTGGAAGTTTATGACCCGGACACCGACCAGTGGATATTCGTTGCACCAATGCTTTCTCGACGTGCCTTGCATTCTTGCGTCGCCTTCCACGGCTGTCTGTACGCCCTAGGTGAGAACTCCGGACATTCTGAGTGATGTTCTTCTATATCCTTCTTAGAGAACTTGCTATTGTGAAATGTTTTCCTGGTTGAGTTTTTCAGTAATTTTATCCCCGATTCGTGGTTTCGATTACATTCTCCAAAAAGAACACTTATCTAACTAACTAACTATCTAACTGACAACGCATAATCTCTAGTGGTATCTTAAGTAAAGTAAGCCCCATTTTTCACAGAGTCCCAATTTTAAAGGTAAATATTTCGTTCTTGTAGCAAGGAAATTTCAGTTTGCCGCGCTGTTATCCCCGAAAAGCCGATGGTTTAAAGCAGTCCCTTCGCAGTTTTTGCTTTTTGTCAGTTGTTTGTGTAACGCCATCTTGTGTTGATATTTAAGGCTACTTTCTCACGCAGTTTCATGAAGTAGACAACACATGTCAGGCGTAATTTCCTGATGCTACAATGACGTAAATAAAATTGAGGCTGTTCCTGGTACTAAAACTGACAATGCAAGAGGAAATGGATTTTCTTTGTTGTATTTAATTCATTCGTTCCTTTTACGGAATTACAAATTTTATGAGCGTAAAGACAGACGGAGTGTGAAGTATCGAAGTTACGGGAAATACAAACGTCTAGAAATCTGTAATTGGTAATCTTGAAGAGAAGATACCACTTGTGATAAATTGCCGTAAAAGGAAGGATAATATTAAAATGTTTTTAAGGAACTAGATTATATGAGATGAGGTCAACTACCGACTTTTGTGAATAAGGTAATGAATCTTGTGGCTCCATAAAAGCCACATATTTCGTGGCCAGGGCCCAGCTGAATGGGGTTAGAATAAGTTCCCTTTGGCAGCTTTTTTTATATGCTGTGACCTTTTACGAAATGTGTGTGTGTGCAGGAGGATTCAACAAAATATCATCCGAGCTCAGTACCGAAAAATATGATCCTGCAGAAGACACGTGGACCGAGATCCCTGACATGAATTTCTATTCATATAGACTCGACGCAGAAGTGATCGACGACACGATCTTCGTATCGGCGGAAAGTATATCGAGCACCACTTCGTCTCCCACGTCGCATGTTTCAATGACAAGGAAAATCGATGGTTTGTTTCTTTGTTTGTTTGATTCTTTGTTTGGTTGCTCAGGGCTGTATAATCACAAACTGTTACTTTCGAAAAGCTCTAGGAAGTGAAACATTTCCGCCATCTTTGGATGCTGCGCCATGTAGTATCGAAGAAAGTGACCGACGTTTCGGATGTTATTTCTGCTCTCTCAGGGGGTCGAATAAAAGCACGAAAATTGGGCGAGTGGAGGGGGTAGAATGAAAGCAGGCAGGGCGACGTTGCGGTCAAACTGATTGGTTAAAGCAGAGGGCGAATGACTAGGAAATGCTAATCAGACGTAACCTGTGACTGCATTAATAAGAAGCTCTTCGACCAAGTTTCTTTGATCAGTGGCACTCTCTTGGGCAGGAAGTGTCTGGCGTTCAGCACATCAGCATCGCCATAACGTTTCGCTTTCACCGTTGTGTTAGGCCAGTTTCAGGTTTAACGACGCCTATCCATATCATGTTCCCATTTCTGATGGACGTTTATTTTAAAATGTCCGTCTCTTGGCGTGTTTGACCATGCAGTCTCCTGCCATCTGTTAACGGAGTGAGTAAGTAGCTCCAAAAACATCCCAGAAGCCAGTTTTCTTCATACTTGTTTGTGCAAGAGCCAGGAATTCATTCGATTTTGGTTTGTGTCTGTTTTACGTCCAGCAGAACCTCTCCAGAACAATTTTTGGTGGGACAAAAATATTTTGCTAAAAGAGGGAAATATTGTCAAGGGCTCATGTCTCAAACAAGACACGCGTATCTCTCCAAAGAAAGTGTGTGATTAAATTTATTATATATATATATATATATATATATATATATATATATATATATATATATATATATACTTTTACATGTGTTGTGCGCTAACTACGTTTGGTACACTTCATTAAGCCATTAGCTCAGGTCAGAATAATAAATTTAATCACACACTTTCTTTGGAGATATATATATATATATATATACATGTTTTCTGTAACTGTGTCTGCGAAATGTGGTAAAAATTGTCTTGAGTGTAGATAATACTGGTGAAAGGTGTAAGATTGTTTGTTTTGACTTTTAATATTCAAATTGCAGGTACCAGGCGGCTGACATGAGACAAACACAGAGACAAATTGAAGGAGGAGAAGTGCAAGAAAAGGAGGAGAAACGTAGAAGAAGAAGAAGAAGAAGAAGAAGAAACTCTAAAAAGAAGGAGGCGAAACGTAAAAGAATGTTAGATTGGGAAAATAACCGTCCATCCACACACATTCGTCCTTCTGCTGATGTAGCCCCGGGTTCAAACCCAGTAGCTAGGCTAGCGTTGGTGTTTTTACAACGTTTCTTACTTCGGTGCGCGGAGAGGGTTAAAGATTTTCTCAGAATACCTTGACATAGGGTTAGTCGGTGGGCGAGGATCTCCGATTCGCAGGGAATACACGGAGAGACCTTAATTGGAGCGGCGCTCGCGGGAGGGCAGCGAAGTCGCTGAGCTGGTGTAATTCTTGAAGACACAGTTGCTGTTGAAATCACTCAATTTATTCACGAATTGAGACGCACTGATGCAAAGACAATTTTGTTGATATTCAGGCAGTGCAATGAATCTGCTGTTTATGTACGACTTGAAGTCCAACACAACACAAGCGCGCTATCACAGTAACTGGTCTTAAATTTTGAATTCAATGCGGCGATCCGATTCGTCCCCCAAAATCACCCCAAAGCGTCGGAAACGCTCCGAAAAGCCATATTCGAATTTCATTGGTTCCAATCGCAGTGAGGAGACTGTTCTAGGAAAAATATCATTTTATATCTGGAAAGGCTTAAGTTTTTGCCTCGTAAACAACTTTTACGAGGCGAAAGCTTTGTGAGTGTCACGGAAGGTCTCGAGGAAAGACGTTCAAGAGACTGATTGTCGATACCCTCTTCAAATTTAATACATTAATCAATGCCAAAATACATAAAATCAATCACATTTGGATGAAGTAAGGCGTTCCAAATATAATCTCATAAAGCGAACTGGAAAAAAAACTCATAAGGAGATGGAGGATGTAATATATTGTGAAATTTATAAAACCTCTGACAGATGGCGTGGACATATGGAAGAATTAATTCACGGTAGACCACGTAAGAGACGTAGAGATGAGGTTGAAGAGGATTCGAGAATCGTTTGAAAAGAAATTTGTATAAAGTGGCTAAGGACCACCAGGAATTTAGGGATAATGCACTGAAAGGCAAGGTCCTCAACAACCCTAGCGCTGGAGTTGAAGAAAAATGTTGTCGAATGACAGGAAGATTGAATGAATCGGTTGTAAACGATGCGGAGGGAAGTGGTCGTGGCTTGTATTGAACACATTGTCCGTTCAATTATATTGTGATACAAGGATTTTAAGTGCTATTTTGTGTATATATAATAGCTTTAAAAATATTTTGAAAATTAGCCTTCTCATGGTAAGTGAGAGGGTACTTCCCTTTTATAAGTAACAATAACTTATTAAAGAAAGAGTTTAAAAATTTCCTTTAAACTTCAGTAAATAATGCTCTGGGATAAAGTCACATGTGAGAAACTGCTAGTCCCTGAGTTGGTCGAGAGCTTCCTGCAAGCCGTGAAACATGAAGACACATTTTGTTTTTTTAGGAGGAAATAAAGTGTTGCAAATTCTCTCTCTTTATCGTCAGTCTTCCGACTGGTTTGATGCGGACCCCCATTTTCGTCCATCTTGCGCCAGTCTCTTCATTTCCACATATTCTTTACAGCCCACATCCTCAAAAATTCCAATATTTGTCTCCCCTTATAATTTTCCCCTTCCATTACCAAATTAACCAATCCTGGTTGCCTCAGAATGTGTCCCACCATCCCATCTCTTCTTCTCGTAAGATTTTTCCATAGACTTCTTCCTTCGCCTGTCCTGGCTTCCATGGACACGTGTCAGAATAAGACGACTTTTCTCTCCTGCCTAATTCTCCTGTTATCATGTACACAAAGTCTTGCCAGGAAGACTAGGATAGGAATAATGCAAGGAAGAAGGCTTGAATGATATGCTGCCTGTTTGCTAGTCTCAGTTTGACTCCAGATCACGCAAAAAATTCGTAAATTACGTGGCGGACTCAGTCCAGCATCCGGCCGCAAAGGTTTAAAGATTATGACCTTGCAAAAATAGTGACAAGAGGAGTTTCATGGCCCTTGAGTCGAAAAGGAAAACAATTCTGACCCGAGCGAGGAAAAAGTTTGGACCACCCTGATTTAGTCAATTGTTTAGAAGTGCTTTTGTGCCTCTAACAAAAGTCACGCAAACCTTCACTTCTGCCTGTAGAAATGTAAGCCGAATTATAATCTGAAAGTACGAAAAATCGAAGAAGACTCTACTTCTCATGCCTTAAAATGTAACTCCAGCAAAATTCTCAAACATATTTTAAAAAGTATCAGTAAGTAGTTCTAGCAATGTTTCTGGTCCAATACGAAGGGCAAAGCCATAGGTGGTCACTATGTTTTGTGCCCGGTTCAAAATCTCAAACGAAATGTTATTTTAAAGTTGCCTGTGCCTGTATGCAGAACAATGTCCTTTTCTTTTATACGTCATTAAGTTTTTAAATTTTTTTAGCCTTCTGTATAAATAATTGCGAAAACCGTGGAGATTAAACAGTATGACAAATATTTAGTTTATATGAAATACCTTTATCTGGAGATAATAATTCAATAAACATGGATAACCATTAAAATATAAAAGCAATTGAAATTCTACACGGATATGAAGACACAAGCTAATGAGACCACGAATCTGTGATAAAAAGTATCTCACTAATATTAATACACTTGTGAACCAAGATCAAACTTGAATTTAAAATGTCGTAGCATATTTACGATCGCGTCGCGGCACACTGGTTGAGAAACTCTACAACGAAGCGCCAATACCGGCGATGCCTTTGAGGCACGGACTATTCAGCCACTGAAGAAGGACTAGTTTTCCAGCCCAATTTGACTCGCGCTCCACACTTTAATAACTACTGTCTCCATTATGCATTGCACTGAAGTCGACTTCAGAAAACAACGAAGACAAATGCACGCAGCTCTTCGCGTGATGCCAAAATTAACTGCCTGCATCAGTAGAATGTCAATTGATCTCATCGAGATTTCAGCGCTGCTCCTCGTGTCGAGTCACGGATGCGTGCATCAGTGGGTTACGTCAAATCGTGCTCCTAACCCAACTCTCAGAGCAGGAGCTCAGGACACATCCAAAGGAGCAGTTCCTCCAGACACAACGCGATCAAATGTTGAAAGGACGCGTAGAGCGAATCGAACTCCGGATTCTGTTTTTGCTACTCCACGTCCGTTCTTTACAGAAGCCGCTGAAGGCTGAATTTAATCCGTACTCCCTACGTCGTGTATTTGGGGGGAGTTTTCAGATGGAACGCAGTAAAAGCTATGCAATCTATACTACATGATTAATCCGTAAAATCAAAATAAATTAAAAGTTTTCGTGACTTCTATCAAATATTAGTATGAACCGCGATGGGTGGATAGCAGGCAGAGAAGTGACGGCCCACGAATTGGACGACCGGTGTTCGTATTCCAGCAGAATCAGTGATTTTTTCCTGTTCGCCTCGCCGCCATGTTCGGACCTGTTCTTGGACCCACTGAGACTGCTGTGTAGTGAGTACAGTAAAGACACAGGGTTAGGAGGACGCAGCGTGAAACTAAGTGCGTACTAAGGCCATGTAGTGCGACTTTGAGTGATTTTTCATGTTGGCTCTTAACGCGGTGGTAGCGACCCCTCGGGGTTAATGTGGAGTATTTCAGAGGGAGATAGGTTTTCTTTCGCACGTTTATAATAAGCGTGGTGAACTTCCAAAGGGAAATAAATACGTATTTAGGAAAATTTCTGTTGGTGTCCCCCTGCGTGGTGATCGGAGCAAAACTTGACGTGCCTTACGGAGGCCTGTAAGATCCTGTAACCCATCCTGGCCTACAAAGCTGCCTGCGCTGGAAGATCAGCTTAGATTGAGCCTTGGTAGCGAAATACATTCACGCGCTGTGAGCTTTGTGGATATCCTTTGGCTGTGATCACGCGCCAAATCTAAACAGTTCTATGTGTTCTGTGAGGTTATTAAAGTTGTTAATTGTATTCCAGAATGTCTTAAGACTTGCGCGAAGAGGACTTCTCTTTGGCCCAGCAGATCGCTGGTTGTCACTTTGCAAATTTGAACCAAACGTTGCAACTAAGAGAACTCTGAAATAGCTATACCGTGCAGATATTTGTACTGAAATTAATCATCTAAACCTCTGACTGCTAGTAAACTTAGCGAATATTCTCGCTGCTCGAGGCAAGATTTCAGCATGTTGGCGGTTTGCCGATGAAGGTAAGGAAGAGGTTTGATCTTGGTCATGACTTGAGCATTTGCTGTCACGAATTTCTGTTAGCCTTCGCACGGAGAAATACTTCCTGTGTTATAATTTTCTGAATGGCGAACGAAGTGTGTAATACGCTGCAAAGTTAACTCCAACGACCACAAACAATTCTAAAACAAAATTAGGTAAACGCAATTTTAATATAGAGTCGTTTCTTCCCATAACCCCACTGGAAGGGGCAATCTTCCTGAAAATAAAGGAGACCGAAATTAATGTGCAGTTTACGTCTGTCTCAGTCGCCCTTCCGTCTGAATTCCACGCCCATCCACGAGTTATTGCTGTTTCATAATTTAGTGTAAGTCGTATTATCTTGAAGTGTGGGTGTGGTTCCTTAAAAATTTATGATTCGCTGATGAAACATAACAAAGTTAATTATCATGTTATGTATTCTCCCTGGACCATGTCCTATGTAATTTAATGTCAGTCCATACTACTTTAATCAGTTTTTCTAGGTTATTATTTTCCCAGCTACGTCGGATTTTAGTCTCACAATTCAAGTTTCTGGAAATATTTTTTTGTGCATTTTAAATATACACATTTCTTCCCTGTTTCATGCCATCAACAAAGTAAATCAATTCCTGTTGCTTACTAAATTTACCTTAAATATTTCTCGTACTATGCAGGCAGTTACTTCTGAATTTGCTTTGAATTCAGCACCAACATGTGAACGGTTTTAAAGATTTTACTTCTTACTTTCGCTCCTTGTAGCTGTACACTTCTTTCCGTGATCATTGTTCAATGTTCTGAACAGTGATGGGACAGGCAGTGAATTGGGGGGGGGGGCAAGACAAGGCCTTCAGAACTTCCCCACCTCATACCCACCCTGAAAGTAGCAAGTTCAGTATTTTCTTAAACATTAGGAGCAGCTGTCACCCGAAAGACGAAGTTAAGCAAAATCCGCAAACTTGTATTACAATTTCATATAAATCACTGACTGTGCATGAGTTCCTTCCTGTTTGACCGAGATCCGGCGCCTATGTAAACGGCTAGCCATGCCTTGATCTGTAGCAGAAGCAGTAGGTGACATAAGTCGACTGTGAGCTGTCGTAGAGGGTTTATTAAAAGTCACCAGTGTCAGATCAACAAATGCTGCCCGTCGAAGCCAGCGCTGGCAGTGGACATGTGGACCGCGTTGATATTTGCGCTCTGCATTTCTTTCGAGGAAATTGCTGAAGCCTCACAGGTGACACTGTTTTGACGTAAATACGTCTATATTTTAGGGTCAGTGTCATTCGGCAAAAATGTAAACAAAAAGTGGAACGAAAAAATGTAACTTCATTGTTATGTTACCTTGGAAACGTCATCTGTTTATCAACAAATAAACAACAATGGTTACCTACATAGTTACCTTACCTTACTTTACATTACCTTACATTACATTCATCTATCACAGACCCATCTACTAATTAAAGTTAAATAAGTAATGTCTTACTCAAAACTTAATCAGTTGTAAAGCAGGTATAAAGGAAATATTTAGAATAAAGCCAATATATAAACTTCCTTTCCGTATAGACGTATTTACGTCAAATTCTCCGGAACCGTGGTTCCACTGACAACTCTTTTTTAGTTCTTCCAAAATGTGTGTTTCATACAGGATCAGGAAAATTTGGTGGTCACAGACCATGACCACATTCCATAATCTTGATCAAAAGAAGCCGTGCACATTTATTTTTCTTATATAGGCGAAAGATAAGCTAGGGATGTCGCCCATTAATGTCTGGAACTATTAACTCTAATGTCGTAAGAGATGGTTCAGTTATTTTGTGCGTAATTATGACACACCAAATATCACTTTCTTTCGTAATGAAGAGCCAGATAGCGAATGAGTCTCGAGTCTTCTGTAATCTGATGTCGACTGTTCAGACAATTTACCTGTCCAACTATGGAAGACCATGCCTTATCGAGAGAAAGTAATTGTAGATCAACTTTTCTCTCAAATCAGCTACAAAAATGTTTTTCGCCACCCGATCATTTTCCTCCGAGTCATGAACAAACGTTGTCTTGTACTGTCGCAGGTTTTCAGTTTTACTGTCCCTCGCGCAGATATCCTCGGCTCTAGTCGCTTAAGATATTTTCCTTCTGAAGTTTGAAGTCTACCACCGATTTCGTACAACGTCTCCTCTTTTCTTTTCTGACATGCAGACTAGCAATGATCTTATTGTTTTTGGTCATTGATCAGGTGAAGGAAGAAATCCCCACTGCTTAGCCCCTACCGTGTACAGAATTGAAATAGAACTTTATCGATTTCATTGAAAATGCACTGTCATACGAAATCTGTCTACAAGATAAATATAGATCGTGCATTACGTGTCCGGGTGATTTACAATGCGGCAGGCCCAGACATTTCAGTTCAGACATTGGGGCAGTGATGATAATTTGCCGTTCTTCACGTTGGACTAGATCTAAATGTTTCAAGTAATAAGAGGCCGATGCAGTTGAAATTTGTCGCTGTGTGTGTCCTAAAGAGAGAGATAATTGTCACTACGGTTAGATCGACGGTGTAAGCCGTTGACAGCATGTCAGCTCTTCGGGCGCGAGAGGAAACTTCGAGCCACTCTCACTTTTTGTCAGTGTCATGGACGGGGTTAAGCCGGTGTCCGTTCCTCTTATTGCCTTGCTAATAGATGCACTCCGCTGAGGATTGGCGATTTCTGTGCTTTAGAAATTGTATGTCTTTTGTTTTGGTGTATTGTGAAGAGACGGCCGTAGGCTAAGGGCTTTTGGCGGTTGATGCAGATCGATTTCTCGTTTGGATTCTAAGGGTTGGGGTCTGGAATTTGAACGGGGCGCGTGTTGCACGCTAACAGACTACAGGATATCAGCCGGCGTCTTTGTGCCTGAGACGAATGGCGTTCTCAGTCTGAAAGAAGCAAAAGAATTCTGATTATAGATCTACTCATTCTTACATTACTCCCAGCTTATTTTAAATTTTTTTTACATATAATGTACGTTCTGAAAAGATACAAAAAGTAATCATGTCATTTCTGTACATTAATACAATTACAAGTAAAAATTATCCATTAATTCTTTTTTTGAGATGGGGGCGTGCTTCCTTCCCTTTTTCTGTAACGTGTCCTTCGTCTGTGCTGCTACCTTTTTTTTCTTGTTGAAACTGTCCTCATTGAGGCAGAAAAGTTTTCTTTGCTCCCTTGTGCAAATTTCTTTGTTTATTCCTCAACCGCAAACTTTTATTAATTTTCGGGACTAGAGTTACGAAAGAGAAACAGAATTTTATTTCACATTTAAACTTGCTGAAACACACGACACTCGTGCTGCTATTTCTGAATCATTTTATGGTCTGCATTCGACATTGCAAGAGATTCTGGTGCTAGGTTGACAGATTTTGAGAATGTTTAATGGGTGGAATTTTGCTGGATGATGATTTACGTGAATCAAGCCTGTCAGAGGCTAAATGCCTGATACTCAAAGCCATTAACAGTGCTTCTTGTAGTTCAAGACATTATTTGTACCTTCGGGTCGGAGCCGACCCCTATTGATCATGATAAACAGAGGCTGTGTTGGTAGGCAAGTTCGTCTGGATCAAACGCGGAGTTAATAAGGAACTTGTATTTTCATGTCTCGTCGTCCCCAGACTAACGCATAAACTCATTTCATGAAGGTTGTTAATAAATCGTTTGAACGTGTATTCAGATATCTGAGAATGACGGTGACATATCGAAATTACATTCGCACGGAAAGTGAGGGAAGATTAAATTCGGGGCATGCGGTTCAGGATCTTCGGTCTCTCCGTATGTCATCCAAGTGCGTAAGGTTTCAATACGAAGAAATTATAATTTCAACTCTTTTATAAGGGCGTGAACTTTGGTTTCTCGCGTTTATGGGAAGAATACAATGGTTTCTCTTCCCGTCTTATGTCTATAAACATAAAGATTACAGAATATTATACGTATGCATATAATTTTTCCTCTTGTGTATCGGTCTGAAACTTAATCTCCACGTTAAGAGAAAAACACTTACTGAGTGTATTTGAGAGCAGGGTGCTTAATTAATTATTTGGAACGAATAGAGTGACAGGAATTGGGATAAAATTCCATTTTTCTTCGCTCTGCTATGTTTTCGTTTGGGAATCTGACACACGTCGGGGCAAATTCACAGAAATAATGCTGTAGGAAATGTTGCCGCTTTAATCTGTGAAAGAAATAAAAAATCCCATAAAAGTTTCCGAACAACAACCAAAGGTCTCTTGTATCTGGACCTCGGCGCAAGGAATTTTTTTTTTGATAAATGTGGTAAAAATAAAATACTAATCGGAATTAAATTAAACTTACATCAGTTGTGAAGAACATAGTTATGCGTGTATTCAAGCGATAATTTTTAGAAAACTATTTTATGTTCTGATAGTTACAAATAATTAGAGGCTTTTGATTCTCTTTTCTTTTCTTTTGTCGGATTACTCTACGTCACAGGAATCGGAAGTCTTCGTATTCATTCGACTATTTATGTCGTAACCTCACGCACTGCTTCCTTTCTTTGTAAAAGTACCAATTTTTATCAATTTTTGTGCCATCCGTGCACAGATTCCAGATTTCTTACGGAAGGAAAAAGTCAGCTGTTGTTTTATTTAGAAACATTTCACGTATCCTTGCCCAATTTCTACGATGTTCGGGGGTTGGGAGCCACGCATTCTTAACCTGCGGGTGAGTGGTAAGATTAAAGTTCCGGCCGCTTTGCCTCTGACGTACCCATTGAGCTGTTTGGATTCCAGAGCGAGTCTAAACGTGGTGAGAAGAAAACACTGACTTCTGGTATACGAACCCACGTCGTCGAGGCTAAATGTAGACTGAGCTGTGTTAAATAATAACGGGACGGAGTCGAACTTTGGGTGTTCTTATGTGTTTATACAATATAATTCACAATTTATTTCTCCGGTAAGGCACTACATTTTATCGCAACGTGTAACGAATTTCCTCTACTCTCTCTCAATTCCTTCTTTATGGCTGCGTCCGCAACGAAAATCTTTCGTAATTATCGTCCTTTGGAGAACGATTTTCTTGAGAGCCATTCTGAAGGCGGCGAAGCAGTGGAAGTTTCTAGGGACAGAGAGGCTTTATGCTGCTCTGGGAAGTTCAAAATTTTTGCCACGTCCGAACGCCGACCCTAACGAAAAGTTCAGGTGAAGAAAGGAAGTACAAAAGAAAGCAGAAAGAGAGGTCTGAGCCTGTTATTTAATTGTTCCATGCAGAGTTTTTCTTATACTTTAGAATAACTCATTTTGAACATTACGGCGCTGTTCCACGAAAACCCTTCTCTTTAGTTTGTGTTTCTTAGAAGAAAGCGTTTCCGGAATTCTGTTCATGCTTGTCCATCCGTGATCTTGCGGCAACTTCTCCGACACCTTCGTACTGCAGAGCAGTCTGAACAACTGCTGGCAGGTGTTACATTAAGAAACAGGAGTTAAACTTCCAAAATAAGTAAACCTTTGTTTTCTTTTCAGCCTGCATTATTCTATTTACTTTCTGTAAATTCTTGTCTTCATTTTTGTTTCTTTATATCTTGATTTTTATTTATTTCTCGTATCTTATTCGTGCCCTTTCCGACCTTATTTTTTCGTTTATGTATTGCTTTCCGTGTGTTCATTTATCTAGCTTACATTTTAGCCTTGAATTTACAAATAATTAAGCTGAAACCTGCGAATCATGCAAGATGGTTATAAAACTATCTTCATTTCTCTTATCATTCGCGACATCCTGCAGCTAACAAAACTAACCAGATGCCATATCGCATCTCTGTCTAACTCGTTACACTGAACTTCATTTCCCACTCTGAGGGATCAGCACATCGCAAATCGAAAAAGTGACAATATTTGGAGTATAAGAGACAACTGAAAGAATTATAAAATATCTTAACCTGGGCTTTATAAATCGTATTTCTTTACCTAATAATATAAGGCAATTGAAATGTTTGCGATGCACAGAATATGTAGCACGCATAGGAAATATGAGATAGTCATAAAATCTAAAGGAGAAAGACCACTTGGAATAATCATGCATAGATTGGAAGGTAAGATTAAAATGAAGATGGATGTCTTCTGAGATATTGGGTTGTAGGCAGGAAGGACCGCTGAAATATTATTTAGTAACTATCAGATTATCATCCATTGGTATCTATCAGTGCAACATCTCAGAAAGCTGTCTTCATATTTGTCGCCTTGAGAACCCTAAATCCCAAACAAATTAAAATGTGCTTCGGATGAATCAAATTTTGAGGAATAGAATGGATTGAATTGGCGCATATTGGGTCCAATGACAGGATTTTATGAATGCAGCAATGAGTAATTTTCTGATCAGCCGAATGATTGTAAACATCGCAAGTAAGATCCTGAAATACGGTATTAGTTAGTTACTTGCTTCCGTAACGACTTGTGTGTGCAACTAATCAATTAATTATCCACTAGGTCGAGTAATCGAACAAGTATATCGCTATCCAGGTCGACCAGATCAGGTAGCTTATGCCTGCAGTATAATAGCTTGAATGAACCGTATTGCACTCCATTCTTTTAAATAAGAAACTAATTGTTAAGTCAACTGTTTACTTGGCATTGTTGTGTTTCATTATCGCCGTCAACAATCCGCTTTCGTTATTGCGGAAAGACCTGAGCTGTGAATCGCTTGTAGAAGAAGTGCGTCGTAGACTACATAATTTTATACTGTTAAAATCCTTTTAGGATATCTCAAGTACTCATCTTATACAAGAATTATTAAGAAATCTGTGATACTCCATTTTAGTTTTGATTCAATTGATAATTGCTGGTGGACGTCGAGGTCTCTTACAATTGAACAAAGTTTGAGGTAAGGGATTCCTATTTATTATTATTGTTCATCACATTTAATGTTTTCATCTGCATTTGTGAACTCGTGTAAGAGAATTAGGCTTGTCTTTTTTTAACACATTTTCAAGTAACATTAGATTGACTTCTGTTTGTTCACGGCATCATTTATAATAAAAGAATATTCCAGTAGGCAATTAACATTTTACAATTTTAAAGGAATTAAACGTGTTTCGTAGCCCAGAATCTTAATAAAAATATGTGGATGCTAAGAAGTGGGGTTTGTATTCTGAACAATAATTACATTTTTTGATACATCGACATTATTAAAGCGTTTTAGAGAACTGTGAAGAATTTTATTCCGGTTTTACAAGCCTAATTATCGAGGAATCTCCTATTATCTCCCCACAACAGCAAATTAAATCCGGGGAATGTTTGCTGTTATTGAGTGCAAAGTATTTAAGGGTGCAAAACTTTGTCTTTCACTTTGAGGGAGGAACTTAGACTGAGGGCCTCTGAGAACAGAGAGTTGAGGAAGATGTTTGGACCCAAATCGGGAGTGGGATAGATAATAGAGAAAAGTACGGGTCGAGCTACTCACCCGATGTTGTTAGGGGAAGGGGAGGGGAGGTGTGTTTACAAGACCTGAAGGGAGGAGACTTCTGGGAAGACCTCGGCGTAGGTGGTAGGATAACATTAAGATGGATCTTAGGGAGATGGGACTCGATGGATGCTACTGGTTCAGGATAGACCCCGGTGGCGGGCTTTTGTGCACACGATGATGAACCTTCTGGTTCAGTAAATGAAGTGGGCTATTCTTTGACGAGTCGAGTACCAATCGAGTTTCCATAGAATCTTGCACATTGCAGTGTGTGAGTGGCGTGATTTAGGCCTGATCTACGCATGCGTTAGAACAAATTAGAGCTTTTGTGACTGTTCCCAACATTAATTCTCGCGTTCATTTGATAAATTTAAATTACATTTTGTGCTCGTGGTTTATATAAAAGTGTAACTTAGGCAGGAAAGTCCTTAATCACGTAAGCTCTTAAGCACTTTTAGTTCTACAGAGCGAGAAGAAGTCGAAAATTTTATGCTTATGGAAAGGTGTAGCCTTCTTTTTCCAAAATTTATTTAACTGTCTCGTTCTGCATCAAAGGTCACGCAATATCTATGGCATATTCTTTTCGTATTTTTTTAAAATCAGTTCACCCGAGTAGAGGCATCTAAGACTTTATGGATTACATTGATATTTTATTCGTAATGTCTACGTAGTTTACATATAAGAAGCTTTCAATTTATGCGCGTAATGACAAAAACTTGGCATGCCTTATTGACTGAATCAGTCCCGTCTTCAGGGTGATTAAGTCAAGAAGAGTGAGATTGGCGGGGCATGTGGAATGCATCATCCTTGATCTGACAGCCTACAATTTATTAATTAGTGAAGAGATGTATAAAGTTCCATATTACGCAATTTTCACCATTCCCTTGTCCCTTTCTACTCAGTCACTATAAGTTGATGTGCACACGAGTCGGTATGAAGAAAAACCTGTAACAGCGATCGACTATTTTTCAGGAGATGGAGTCAAACCAAATTCTCAGCTGTTCTCAAGTAGGCGGCAGGTGCAAGTGGACCGATGCATTGGTTCCTCTGAACAAGGTGAGAGAGAGGAACCTCTTTTGTGACGCGGTGTTGAGGTTGGACGACGGCGGCGTCTTTCCAGTCCACAGATTGATTCTGTCGATGGACAGCGAATATTTCAGGTTTGTTCATTTACTGACGTGGTTGATTAACACGTGAAGTGAGGACATGATAGACGTCAATTCGTGTGTGAAATGTTTTACCCCCTTGGTTCCGCAGTGGCCGCGCGGTCTGAGGCGTGGGCCTTGTGCCGCTTGGACACTGGGACCGTGGGTTCGATTCCAATTCAAGGCGTGGATGTTTGTCAGCGTTCTTCTTTGATGTGCTGTCCTGTGTACAGGTAGAGGCCTTTCGACGGGCCGATCCCTCATCCAAGGACTCCTACCGAATGTCTATAGATCGAGCCAACGAGAAGTTGGGACCCGCAGTGCTCAGGCACTTGAAAAACGTATCGTTCCCAGTATCCCAGTTTATCCCCTTTGTTGCAGAAACATGCATTGTTATACGGCTGAATGTCTTTTGTTATTTTTTCATTGTCATGAAATCTCACGGCGCCGTAGAAACTGAGTGGCATTTCAGACGTACTTACTGCCTTATTTCCCTGATGATGGGGGCAGTAAGCACGTCTGAAACGTCCGATAATTTCTACGACGCAACATCCCAGAAGACGTACGTACTAACGTTTAAGTGCGGTTGTACCAAGGTGACAGTCAGTCGATCTGGAGGGAGAATTAGAATCCATTTCCAAGACGTCTTGCGTTTAATACATAAAGATGACCGACAAAGTCCAGAAGAAAGTTGGTAATTCCCGGAACACAGAAAGCTGCTGTGTGTTGCTCTGTCTGAAATAAACTATAACAAAAGATCTTCGCGAGAAATGTTTCATTCTTAGGGAGAATCGTTCGAGAATTTGTGCTTACGTTAATCTGCTTGTGTTTTAAATAAATTTGCGGAGAGTTCTCGAAATGAGAAATGAATTTTAACCACGAGCCATTGATTCTGTCTTCCAAGAGACGTGTCTCACGTCTTGTTACGAGCTGTGCTCTCTTTCAGTTTTTAGACTATCAAATCTTTCCGTTTGTCTTGCACTGCAAATCCCTTAATTTGTAATAGGAAATTGTTTGCTGGTTGGTGATAAATTTTTAAAAACCGCGTAGAAACATCGGCTTTTCTTTTAAGTTGTTTATTGTCGGGAAAATCTTTTGACAGAACAAATAGATTTCATATTACGAACCGATCAATCAGTGGAATGTACAGCCTGCGATGTGTGTTGAAATATTGTTTGGCTTCAAAATATCTGTATTACTTGTTATATCCTAAGATATCTCTTGAAAGAGTCAAGGGTATGTAAGAAACGAGGGTGACCATTCTATAGTTCAAATGCTCGCTGCTTGCTTTCCGATTTTAGGTTAAATTCTTTTAAGCCTTCGCCCACTTTTGAGTCTCTCGCAGTTAATCCGGTCCCATTCGTAACCATTCTGAGAGTTTTTTAATTATTCAGGTAACAATAATTCATTCACCACATTGACAAAAAGATACTTTTATTTGGCTACGTGAGTCATAAAAACTTAAGAGTTTATGCGCATGACTTGCAATTTTCAGCTCACGGTTTTTAGTAATCGACGTTTTAGGACCCTCTTCACGACAACACTGAACACCAGTGAGGTGACTGATGTTTTCCTCCACGGAATTAGCTCGGAGGAGATGACCCAGATACAGGATTATGTTTATTTTGGCGAGGTGGACATCCGCTCCGACAACGCGCGTCAGCTGCTCGTGGCGGCTGAGTACTTGTGTATACCAGGCGTTATCGAACTCTGCTGCGACTTCCTCATGGACGAGATAAACGTCGACACCTGTGTCGGCATCATGCAGTTCGCAAGGTAATTGATGTTCATTTGTCATTTGCTGTGACGCCAGCCTTCGTCGCTGGAGCGAATCAGCTTTACTCAAGAGAGCAGCCGAGTGCCGGGTCTGAGATTAAAGCCTCTGACTGAGGACTGGGCAAATTATAAAGCGTTGTAGGTTGGGGCAGTTGGAGTGTCTGTAATTTAAATATTCTGATTTAACTGCATATGTTTTGATCGTCATTAATACCAGCAGATGAATAATTTCACCACGTAGAACATTAATCGCGATCTATTGCAGGGGCATAATTAAATCTGTCTTCCTCTAGAATTTCTTTTCTTCTTTCTTTCTCTGCGGAATTCATTGCTTCTTACATAATCCTTCCAATATCAAAATCAACATTTAACCCCACATCTTTCTGCATACAGTAAAACCTCTGTTGACCGAGCCTCGATTATCCGATTCCCGCATTAAGAGACCGAATTTCAACCGGCGAGAGTGTTTAAAGCGATGTCCACGCGGTACAGTTCATTGATCTAACCTCGCCCCAGATTTTGCTGATTATTATGAACACTTCTGAACATTTAGAGAATTGGTTATCATCGGGCAAAGACAAAGACCAACCCGCTGGATCCCGTAGATGCTCAACTCTGACTCCTTCTTGTTCAGGACAACGTAGCAAGTAAATCAACTGACATCGGCAGAATCACACCAGAACCTCCAGTTCATGCAATGGACAGATTGACTGATATATTCACTCTTTTAGTTGCGCTCACGAGTGACACTCGCCGTCGGCTGGTGCGTGCGATTCGCCTGCATCATTCGCTAGCGACTAAAATCTGTATTGAGTCTCAATTTATTTGTTCAATACCATGTTCCCCTTCTACCCCGCTCATCAGACACGTGGTTTCCCCATTTAGTCCTGTTACACGAGGTTTCACGGGAATAACACACGCAGTTACCAAAACGTCGTTCCGCCAAGGTTAAGGCCAGAATTCAAAATTCTACACTCCTCACCTCACTGCCTTCTTCACTTGCGTACGCCGTGCCCTTGTTTCAACCTATAATCTTAACAGGAAGACAAGCGGGCATTGTCTGGGAACCTTCAGAGCCGAAAACATTCTATTTTGCCACGGTTAAACGGATCGTCTCTCACCGTTGCCTCTCCACGTGTCTGCTCTCAGTCTCGCTCATTCGGGCTTCAAGGGCTAAGGCAAAAACTTCAGACGAAATACTGTGGTGTGCAAATAGTTAAAAATCAAGTTATTGCTTCAGTATTTCAATGTGTGAGAGTCCGAAGGAGATCGATTTTCAGTCGGCTCTTACCCTCGCTGTCGCAGGTTTCATTTTATCGCCTACCTCGAGTCTCACGCTCGTCGCTTCGTTCTGAGCCACTTCGTGGAAGTGTCTCAGCAGAGCAAAGAACTTTTGGAACAGTCTGTAGAGGAGCTGCAAGAGATAATCGAGGCCGAGAAACTGAACGTGAGGGACGAGAGAGTTGTGTGGTAGTGCATTCTCCGGTGGATCAACCACGAGTCGGACAACAGGAAAGGCCACATCGCGGACCTTTTGAAGAACTTCAGACTGGGATTACTTGACGAAACATTCTTCAAAGAGAAGGTCAGTATGCCCCTGAAATCGAGGATGTTTATCGGAAGTGAAGCCCGCATTTTAAATTCGATATTCATACGTGTTCATAAACAATTAATGCTAATTGTGAGCCTGTCGCTTAGTCACGTGTAAGCCCGTCTGTCTGTCTGCAGTTCCAGCTCGAGAACGTCTGAACGGATGTTCATTAGACTTAATACTGATGAGCTATAACAGAATCTGTTGACACATTCAGATTCTGGTTAAAATCTTTCAATAACAACTACTGTCCGCAGACCAGGAGAAAATCCCTGCAAGGGGAAATCGTTTCTGGTCGGTGCGGGGGGAATGTTTACTACCTGGTGGACTAGAGGGCTGCTATTGGTGGGAAGTGTGATACGTCAGAGTTTAATACTACTACACACAGACTGAAAACATCAAGCAATTAAGAGTAGCGTGTAGTGAGTGCACTTCTAATGTGTTCTGCGGGTTTTGCGATAATATTCTAGATTAAATCGCTGTGCCTCTGTGAGGTAATCTTAAAGCTGTACACATCAGAACACATGAAAGCCTGTCGTCTGTTGTTCGTTCAGTGGTTGTGGAACGAATGCTTATAGGATGGGTCGTCACTCACCGCGAAATCTTGCGCATGCGCGTATATCGAATTTACTCGTGGTCTGAGGATTATACACAATGATTTGAATGCCTTATTCGGCGCAAAATTTCTGCGTAAGAAATCTCCAGATTAACTTAGTTGCCATGGTTACAATAACTACCTGTGGAATGCCGCCGGTAACACGCTCGAATGTGTGTGTTTGTGCAAAACAAATATTCGATTCGTCCTTTTATGAAAAAATGTGGTTTGAGTTAGTAATCGTCTTTTATTCACCGTCTTTAAGTTTGAAAGTCCATCCGAGCTACAATCTTTGATTGAAGTCTCAGCGTTCATTAAGATCCATTGCCTGTTTCAGTTCAACTACAGCATTCAAACGTCCACTCAGCTTGAGTAGGAAAATCCTCCAACTGATAAATTACGTCTTCCGGCGCATCGTTCAACTTAACAAAAGTTTCTACTGCCATAAGAAGCGGGTCTTAGCTGCTATAACAATTTCAAGCATCTCAGACGATGAACACTTAGCATGATAATCTGTAGCTGATTGACCACATAGAGACAACAGATATCCGAAAAGTTCAGCAAGAAGCCTTCGTTCTACTAAACTAACTAACTAACTAGATGGCTTACCGAACCCGAAGGTTCATCACCGAATTAACCAAAGCCCTCCACCGGACCCTGTCCTGGGCCAACAAAATCCAGTTTCCTTCAACTCCTATCTCCCATAGATCCCGCCTGAGATTATCCTCCCATCTACGTCTAGGTCTCCCCAGCGGTCTCTTCCCTTCAGGTTTCCCAACCAGTACCCGGTGCACACCTCTTGTCCCATCCATGCGCGCTACATGTCCCGCCCATCTCACTCTTCTCGACTTAATCACCCTCACAATACTGGGGGAGCAGTACAGATTTTTAAGCTCGTCATTTTGCAGTTTTCTCCCCGCCCCATCGTCTTCCCTCTTAGGCCCAAATATCCTCCTCAACACCCGATTCTCAAACACCTGCAATCTGTGTTCCTCCCTCTGAGTGAGAGACCATGTTTCGCACCCATACAAAACAACAGGCAAGATTATTGTTTTGTATACTTTAATTTTCAGGTTCTTAGAAATCAGACGGGAAGACAAAATATTTTGGACTGAGAAGTAGCAAGCATTTCCGGAATTTAGTCTCCTCCTAACTTCCTCACAAGTATCATTTTGATTTGTTATTGTTGTTCCCAAATATTTGAACTTTGTAACCCTTTCAAAGGATTTATTAGCTACCCTAAGATAATTTTGCCCGCCTGTCTTCTGATGACGAGATACTAACATGTACTTAGTTTTTTCTGAATTTACTTCCAGCCCCACTTGTCTACCAGCCTCTAGTAAAACTTCTGCGTTCCTCTTTATTGTATTTATATCGTCCCCCAATAAATTAACATCATCAGCATATGCCAATAGCTGATGTGTCCCGTTCAATTGCAAACCCTCCTGCCTACCTTGGACCTTCCTGATGGCGTATTCTAGCGCAAAGTTAAAGAGCAAGGGAGACAAAGCATCTCCTTGTTTTAGACCGTTCTTGATGAGGAATGTCTCAGATACATATTTACCTACTCGAATTTTGCTGCAGGTTTCATTTAAGCACATTTTTATTAGACCCACTAGCTTCTTTGGTATACCAAATTCAATAAGAATATTATATAGCACTTCTCTCTTCACAGAGTCATAGGCTTTTTTGAAATCTATAAATAACTGATGTACAGTCCCACCGAACTCCCATTTTTTCTCTAGTATCTGACGAATGCAAAAGATCTGATCAATCGTTGATCTGTTTCGTCTGAACCCACACTGATGATCCCCAATAGTTTCATTCGCATATGGGGTTAATCTTGCCAAAAGAATGTTGGATAGAATTTTGTATGAGGTTGATAGCAGCGATATTCCTCGGTAATTACCACACTCAGTCTTGTCCCCCTTCTTATAAATAGGAATAATTATGGATTCCTTCCATTGATGTGGCATCTCTTCCTTATCCCAAATTAACTGAATAAGCTTATGGATCCTCGTATGCAACCCTTTGCCACCTGCTTTAATTAATTCGGCCGGAATCTGATCAATTCCTGGAGATTTATAACTTTTCAACTTCCCAATGGCTAGTTCCACTTCATCTAAGCTAGGTTCTGGCACCAACAGTTCAGCTGTATGCATTTTAATCTGTCTAATATCACCAGTATTATGAACATTTAAGAGCTCGCTAAAGAAATTTTTCCACCTATTCACAATTTTTATTGGATCTGCAAGCAAATTGCCACTATCATCCTTTACCAAATTAGTCTGGGGTTGATATCCTTTCTTAAAGTTATTAATGCCTCTGTACAGGTCTCTGATGTTTTTTTCCTTATTATTTGTCTCAAGTTCAGCAATTTTGCCCTTCAGGTATTCCCTTTTCTTAGTCCTAAAGGTTCTACTAGCCTCACGTCTCACGTTACATAGATTATCCGCATTTGTTTTGTTTGGGTTCTGCAACCATTGAAATTTTGTTTGCTTCCTTCGATCTATTAATTTTGAACATTCTTCATCAAACCACGGTTTATTTTGCTTTCTCCTGTAGTATCCTAGTTTCTCTTTTGCTGAAATTTTGATGCAGTTTCTGACATTTTCCCACTCCCTGTTGATGTCCACACTTTCATTATCCTCATTTGTCTCTAAAATTTGAAACCTATTCGAAATTTCAACTTGATATTGTTCCTTTGCCTCTCCCTCACTTAATTTTTTCAAATCAAATCTTTCTGTGTCAAAATTTTGTTTAGTTCGTCTACTTACTGAAAGCCGCTCCCTCACTTTTGCTACCACCAGATAATGATCAGTGTCGCAATCTGCTCCTCTGAATGATCTCACATCAATTACATTTGTCTGCCTTCTCTTATCTACTAAAACATGATCTATTTGATTGTGTGTTCTGCCATCTGGGGAAGTCCAAGTGTATTTATGAACATCACGGTGTGGAAATTTTGTACTTTTTACAATTAAATCTTTTGACGTAGCGAAGGTCACTGCTCTGACGCCATTATCATTACTAAGTGCATGGAGACTCTCGCTGCCTATTGTGGGTTTGAAGACATCCTCCCTCCCAATTTTTGCATTGAAATCTCCTAGCAGAATTTTCATGTGATACTTGCCAAATGTATCAAATACTGATTCCAATTCTTCATAAAAGCTATCCTTGATATCATCGCTTTTGTCTTCAGTTGGGGCATGAACATTAAGGACAATGATATCGCACCAACGTCCTTCCAAAATTACGTAAGACAACCTGTCACTAACAAATTCTACTCTCTTAACTGCTGCCCTAATTCTGCTATGAACAAAAAAACCCGTCCCTAGCTGATGATTGTCATTCCCCTTTCCATAGAAAAATGTAAAATTGTCCACTGGGATCGTGCCCTCCCCCTCCCATCGCACTTCCTGCACTGCCACTAAGTCTAACTTATAATTCCCTAATTCCCTACACACTGATTTCAGTGCCCCAGCCCTATAGAGGCTCCTAATGTTCCAGGTACCAAATCTCATGTCCTTTTTCAAATGCCGTGGTCGTGCCAAAGAGTCCGTCCTGATCCGAGGCTTGGTTGATTTTTTCGTAACACATATTTTTTTTAAAGGTGAAAGGTTGTTAGCCCTACACCCAACCCCCAACCTGGAGGACCAGGGTATCACTCTTAGTCTAGCGCATCTCCTTAGACCTGTCCGGCTTGGGTGACCCTACCATGAGCCGAAGCTCAGGCCGGCATAGCCCTAAGGGTCATTTGAGCACGCAAGCCTCCTCACCCGGCAGATTGCCTTCGACAAGGTGGTGATACCTTCGAGAAGGCCTTCGTTCTACTGCCAAGAGTAAATTACCCGAATGGCTTCAAACTCATAGACAGCTCTAACATTCTAATACTTTAAACGTAATCTCACTAAGCAGCTATATTCTTTCATGCAATTCATCATGCGCTTTAACCCCAGAGAAGAAATGTTTCTACTCTAGGTCAAATGCCCTGTGATTTCAGACACTCACCTCTTACGAATACGTGTGAACAATCGCACGGATTCATGAAAATGTTATCTGCTTCAAATGTCTTTACAATTTGGCATTCCTATCTAGTAGTTTGAACACTTTAAGAGAACCACCTGATGATAACTAATTAAGGTCGAAACATGCAAAGGCTCATAGTAGACATCAAGCCCATAATCACACGCTGCTCTGTTGACGGGCCTTCCACCTATCCACCAACATGCAGAAGGTTGCCTTCCTTGAATCTCGAAGCAACTAATTATCATAATTTTCTTTCGATGCTACGTAATTTTGACAATTAATTAAAGTTATCCAATCAAAAAGAATGTGCATCTCGTACGGGAGAGACGAGAAATAAATTACAATTTTGAATGTAAATCAAAATGCAGCCAATAATGAAGGATTTAACTTTCAGTTGAAACACATTTCAATATTTTTCTCTAATATCGATTTAATCTTGATTTCGCTTCTCTCCACAACCCGTGCATTTGTTAAGAGCATCGTTACATAAACCAAAAAACATGTTTTTCCTGTATATGCCATAGTCTATTTCGGTGAGTTCAGAACCAAATTAAGTGTGAATTTATTGTTTCCTCTGCAATGGAACATTGGGATCCCTTCCTAAAAGATTTTAAGGTCCACATTGAACTGTTCAACAGGTGTCAGAGCACCCGTACGTGACGGAAAAAAGGCGTAGAGACCCGTGATCTCGGAGACGCTCAAATTCCTGGACGACGCGAAAAGGTTGTCGAAGGACAACAAGAACCTCGTGACACCAAGGATTGCCAGCCCGCGAAACCGACGATACATTCTGTTTGCTATTGGTGGGTGCCGCGACGGAAGTCCGACAGATGTGATCGAAGCGTACGATGCACAGCAGACCGGTGGAGTGTGGTGAGTTGCACTAATTTCTACTCTTACCGCGGCTTGTTAAATGACGCCTCCGAGAAAAACTACTTTTCCTTTTTCTTGCTAAACTTAATTACAAGGACCTCTTAGCCTCTTTTTTCGAGTTCTTTTATTTCCATTAAAGTAAACGCTTTTTTAAGAAAAGATTCAAAGACATGAATTAAAAATAAATCAATAAATATATTACAGAAATGCTGAGTCTCATGTACAATATAAGTTATAATAGAAATCGACGAAGGATGTGAAGTTTTCCTTAAATACCGTTTATAATAAGCGTCCTACTTCAATTGTCATGGCATCCTGTCTGCTGATTTTAGACATCGTTGATCGTCAGTGGATTTCAACGGAATAAATGACGCACTGATCAGGGTCGATGTTGGCCATCTGCGTGGTAACGCCTGGGGTGGGGTGGGGGACATACTGCCTCCAGCTTTGCATCGATAAAACCCAAAACACCAACATCTGTCTTTGCCAAAGTACGAACCTGAAATGTCACCTGTTGATCAGAAATTAATTCTACGTTTGTCTGTCGAACTTGACGAGAGCTTCTCTTCGGGTCTTCCTGTTTCCACCTACGCTCCAAGTTAATTTCTCGCGGTCTTTGTCGAGTGCCTCCCTCCACGGGGTAGCAATTTCGGTCCGCTGTTGGGGGTTGCACCCCTGCTCCGGTGGTTGGTCGCTTGGACTCTAATGTAAGGACTTCACTTCAGTAAACCGAATGATCCAAAGAAAAATAAAACCATGATCTGTTCTTCCTGTGCAGGTGGAGGGGGTCGACTCGATCGGTCCGCGAGCCGAACATGGCACGGCAGTAGTCGGTTTCGACATTTACGTCATCGGAGGTTACGGCGGGGGAGTCTTAAGCTCTTGTAGCTGCTTCAACGCTGTTACGAAGAAATGCCGCGAGGTGGCGCCTATGCATGTCCGAAGGTAAGATACAGAACGGTAACTAAGGCACTCCTTGGAACAGAGTCCTTCTTAAAAAGTTGATAGTCGCTCTCTTAGTCAAGATATTTATGGGGGAAGGGGCTGTAAAATTGTATCACTCACATAGACGAGCATCGTGCAAATTGTGAATAGGTCGAAGAACTTTTGAACAAAGTTGGTTACAAGAATGCGATTTGCTTGTTAATTCAGTTGAATTATGATTCAACAATGACGAGGGATCAATTGCGTTCAACGAGAGTAAATGCATCTGAATCAGCAATAAATGAGCATAGCAGAGCGTGTTCTTTTTCCGTTTCAGATGCGATTTAAGTGTGGCAGTTCTGCGAGGTTCCGTGTACGCCATGGGCGGTGTATTTTTTGGTATGAATCAGAAAACGGCTGAAAGATACGACTGCAAGGCGAACCAGTGGTCTTTTATCGCTCCCATGAACACACAGCGAACCAGTTCATCAGCGGCTGTGCTGAATGGTACGTAAATGCTGTGAAACAGAAATTTCTGAATTAGTACAGAAGGCGAGGCGTCTGTCTGTCCGCGTGTGAGAACGCAAGAAAGTTTGAAGGAGTCGCTGGATTTGAGGTTCTCACGGCGGCGAGTAAGAAGATGGCTGTCGTTTGGCTTCCGCCGACGTTTCAGACGAACCTTATGCCTTCATCTTCAAGGCATTCCTCCTCGCTCTTGATCTTAGTCTCCCTCACTCCATCGTCCCATATTCTTTTATTATCCCTTTCTTTTATCCGTGCTACGGACTTCGTTATTTCACAACGACTTGAAGTTCTGAGTGCGTGATGGTTTCTTCTGCTCTCGTAAGCTGTCCCTGTGCGTCGTCCTCTGCCTTATTAGTGTACACTACAAGTGAATGCAAACAACCATCAAACTATCGAATTGGCTCTCAAATAATGCAGATGCAATATGTTTTTGAGACAGTTAATAATCTCACGTAAATAGCGCATTGTATTATAAATGTAGAGCACCTTTTAGCAGCTCGTACCGTACATCTCTGGTACCAAATTTAATAAAATTCGTTTCACAGACGATATAACTTACCATCATTTCCGTTATGCATTAATTTAATCACTTTTCTGTTTATGTTAAATTTTATCAGTTAAACTAATTTCCTCCGACACGCCGATGGTCTGCTTTCGAAACAAAGAAACAGATGAACAGAAACGGCCGTGTCTGTGCAGTTTCTGTGACTCGTAGGGGGACTTAAGAGATTTACAGATTTAAGTACGGATTGTCCCATATCTGTGCTCTGCATGGACCAGTTTAATTATAGCTAATTCGTTTTTGCAGACAAAATATACGTCGCTGGTGGATTTGACGGTAACAATCTTCTAAACTCGGTGGAAGTTTATGACCCGGACACCGACCGATGGACGTTCGTCGCTTTCTCGACGTGCCTTCCATTCTTGCGTCGCGTTCCACGGCTGTCTGTACGCCCTAGGTGAGAACTTTGGACATTCTGAGTGATGCTGCTCTTTCCTTTCAGAACTTGCTATTGTGAAATGTTTTCATGGTTTTCTCTGAGTGACTGAGATTTTATGAACAGAATTTTTCTCCCGTCATCACAGAGTTTGTTTGTCAGTAATTTTATCCCCGATTCGTGGTTTCGATTACATTTTCCACAAAGAACACTTAACTAACTAACTAACATCGCACAATCTCTTGTGGTATCCAAAGTAACGTAAGCCCCATTTGTCACACAGTCTCAGTTTTAAAGGTAAATATTTTGTTCTTGTAGCAAGGAAAATTCAGTTTGCCGTTCTGTTATCCCCAAAAAGCCGATGGTTTAAAGCAGTCCCTTCGCAGTCTTTGCTTCAAGTACGAAAATAAAATTGTAGCTGTTCCTGGTGCTAAAACTGACAATGCAAGAGGGAATGAAATTTCTTTGTTTTATTTTATTCATTCGTTCCGTTTACGGAATAACAAATTTTAAGAGCGTAAAGACGGACGGAGTGTGAAGCATCTCTTAAGCACTTTTAGTTCTACACAGAGAAAAGAACTCGAAAATTTTATGCTTATGAAAAGGCGTAACCTTCTTTTTGAAGGGAGGATAATCTCAGACGGGATCTAAGGGAGATAGGAGTTGAAGGAGACTGGATTTTGTTGGCCCAGGGCAGTGTCCGGTTGAGGGCTTTGTTAGTTCGGTGTTGAAACTTCGTGTTCCGTAAGCCGTCTAGTTAGATAGTTAGTTAGTTAGTTATATATCACATTAAGAGCTTTGTCATTTTGTGTCGGATCTCAACAGGCATTTGTACAACAAAGAAACAAACTGAATCTATGGAGTCTTAAGTCCTGTTTGAGAATCTAACAGTATCCCTGGTAATCAAATGCTTCGCCTTTTAAGAAACACAAAGATTCATGTCTGTGTTTACAAGACCCTGCCTCTAAGCCACTTCCACAAACAGCTGTAGACAATCCACAGCTTCATTCTCCACCCTCTAACATCCATTTTAATATTATCACAGCAACGCATAGGTTTTACGATTAAAAAGTTGCACTTCTTGTCTCTGCATGTGTTCTACATGCCCCGCCCAATTCATCATCCTCGATCTGACAGCCTACAATTTATTAATTAGTGAAGAGATCTATAAAGCTTCATATTACGCAGTTTTCACCATTCCCATGTCAGTAACTCTCTCGCAGGACCAGATATTCTTCTCAGTATCGTGTTTCCTCTCAGTCACTCTCAGTTGATGTGCACACGCGTCGGTATGAAGAAAAATCTGTAACAGCGACTGACTGTTTTTCAGGAGATGGACTCCATCCAAATTCTGACCGAAACATCGATCATCCTGAATAAGCTGAGAGAGGAGAACCTCTTGTGTGACGCGGTGCTGAGGTTGGAGGACGGCGGCGTCTTCCGAGTCCACAGAGTGATTCTGTCGATGCGCAGCGAATATTTCAGGTTTGTTTATTTACTGACGTGGTTTATTAACACGTGAAATTAGGACACAAAAGACGTCAATTCGAATGTGAAATGTTTTATTCCCTTTGATGCAGAAACCTGTAATTTTATACGGCTGAATGTCTTTTGTTATTCGTTCATTGTCATGAAATCTCACGGCGGAGAGGAAGAAGAAGAAGAATGTCTTCAGGACGTTGCGCCGTAGAAACTGAGTGGCATTTCAGACGTACTTCCTGCTTTATTTCCTTGATAGAGGCAGTAAGCACGTCTGTAACGTCCGATAATTTCTACGAGACAACATCCCAGAAGACGTGGGTGGTTCTTTGTACTAATTTTTAAGTGCGGTTGTACCAAGGTGACAGTCAATCGATCTGGAGGGAGAAATAGAAACAATTCATTTCCAAAACGTATTCGTTTTAATATTTAAAGACGACCGACAAAGTCCAGAAGAAATTTGGTACTGCCCGGAACATTGTGAGCCGCTGTCTTAAATATAAAGTCAAAGTAAAACCTAAAACCAATTTCGGGCGTGCATCGTTCTTTGTTTCACCCGCTCGCCATGTTGATGCACTGGAAATAAGCGGGACCTGTAACAAACAAACAAACAAAACGAGTTCTGTAAGAACGGCTCGACAATCATACATTGGAAGTAAGAACACGAACGCAGAAAACTTACCTGTGCTGTTCGTTGACTCCGTGACTCATCTTTTCTGCTGTGCGCAGGCGCAGAGTTCAGTAGCCATTTATGATGGCGAACAGCTGGGAACACGAATTGCTCACTGCAGTTGTCCGTTTTGACAAGCGACACGACTGAAGGGCATCCACTTCGGCGAACGAAAACGCGGAATCATCGACTGACATTTATCGAGCTTTTACGACGTCGCAATAAGATCGGAAATGAAACGAGAACACGAAATTCAGATTTGTCGCGCTGGAATGACGGTTCACTGAATCGAAGAACTAAACGTCGGAAATGAGGACCAAACAACGTTGAACCTCTCTCATTCATCTTTATTCTGTCACTTACTTTTACGCGCGCGCAAGGAGTTCGCCGTCCTGTAAAAAAAAGAACAGCGACACGGATTCGCGGCCCGGAACAACACACGAAACCAAAGCGCGTTATTACGTCGGCGAAGTTTTCGTCGTGTAAAATCCTAACTCGGGCGCGAATTCCGCGATTCTCGCTGACAAACGAAACGCAAAATGTTCGTGTAACTGATCTGCGTTCGATAACGCAGAATTACGCTTTCTTAAAAAAAAACACAATCGATGTCTTTCTCTAACGTCGAATAACCTGTAATTGTGTTCACAGAATAAAACACACAACAAAACATAATATTTCTCTTCAGAATTCCTGATAATAAATAACCTTACAGATTCAGACAAATCTTTCAGCACTGAAGCGAAAGACTGAAGAACCAAAATACGTATTTTGGCTTTACTGAATCTTTTCCCTTGCAATGCGATTTGTTCACAGGAAGAGAATGCAAAAGTTCTTTTTGTCTATACAATACTTTTATTTTCCGTCGTTTCACAAGCTTATTGTTAAAATCACAAAAAATTTCACATAAAATTGTTACATTTTTATAATTGACGACATGTTTCGATATACAATTCTATCATCGTCAGGTCTATCAAAATTAAAATTAAAATCTGGTGTATCTGTTGCTCTGCTTTTATTGATTATGTTTTTACCCGTTTTTGATTTTATTACATCTCCAGGCTTCTTCCATTTAATTTTGGAGATTGCGCCTGGGTGCCTATATCGGGTTGTGTGTGATGTGCGTGTCCGTTGTTATTGAAAGGCAGACAGGAACTCAACTTAAGATATAAATTCTTTTTGTCTGTCTCTCCTTCTCGCATTGATTTCATTGGTCGTGCCGACCGAACCAGTCAAGTTGTGCACCCTGTGATAAAACAAAACACACAGAAATATCAAACCCTCCTAACTGAACGTCCATTGCCATGGACACAAAAGCTAAGTTCACGCGACCTTACATGGGCACCTATCGGGGAGGGCAGGGAGGACTTTTACAAACTATAAAAAAGTATAAAGTGCACAGGGTTGCCAACTTGACCTTTACTTAACATGCCCTCAGTCGTGGCGGGCGCCGCGTCAAATACAAGTTGCCTGGCACGGACCTACGTGGTTATCGTTGGCAACCTGGGGCCTGGCTGCTCTGATAAGACCGTGCCGATGCTATGGCGTAGAAGATCTGCCGCGAGCGCCCAGCCCATCCTCCAGCGGATGGGTCCTCGTCCACTAGGGGTTCGGCCGACACTGGTTTTCTCTTAACTTTACTGTTTGCGCGTTGCTCCTCTTGCCATGGTCCCTGGTTCGAAGTCTCTCGCTGGCACAACACAACACAACCACAAATACTCAGAGGGCCGCTTCACTCACACACAGACTTTACACTCTTTCGAAACTCTGAGGCAATCTTTACTGAACACTAAACACTAAACACTTCCAAATCCCTGACGAGTATATATTCTCTTATATTTCCTGGTTAATCCAAAATCATACCGCAATGACCAGAGCCTGCCTGTCTCTAATACACCGCGCGAGATAACTACGAAATTTCGACATATCTGTTAGTTCGCGATGAATGCGTACGCCATCGAATTCGGCAAGTTATATGATCGTGTAACATGGCCTTTTAGTGTGAGAACATCACAGGCATGAATAAATCAAAATGGTTACGATTGGCTGGGCATTTAGACAGCATACATAACACGTTGCGTATAAAATATAAGCTGTGGGGGTTGAGGAGGCTCTTCAATGGACAGACAACCAATTTTAAAAAGATTTGTGGCTGATGTCTGCAAATCTCAATTTAAGAATAAAAAAACAGTTTTGGTTTTCCGTGCTCCGTCCACCACTGGTTGCATTCATAAGCTCCTCTGATCAATAACCTCCTCTTTGCTTGGTTTCGTGATTTTATTCAGTTTCACATAGCGAAGACGGCCGTCCGACGTTTGGTCAAAATGAATTATTTAAAGCTGCCGTTTCAAAGTTTTGATTCCGGGTCCATGGAAACATCTTTTCTAGCGCAGAACAAATTTGAAAACTAAGGCAACGCCTACTTAAGTTCATACTCTACAATAACTTAAATTATTCTCGACTCGAAGCATGATGATATAACAACGATATATCAGTTGAAGGAGTTTCATTTATTTCATTCATTCCTGTAATTACATGAAGAAGGCTACGCCCAAGGAATTTGAAACCTAACACAAAACTTTGACACGAGCTAAGGGGCCTCGGAGTGGAGGAGAATATTATTAAAACGGAGTTAAGATCCGAATTTAAGTTAAATGGTTCGGACTAGGCGTAAAATTTCGGTTTTTCTGGTGACGAGAATTAACTTCCGTGTTCTTTTGTGGCAGTGAATTTCCCGAAAACGTTCTAATGTATGAAGACGTGGAAGAGAATCGAGAAGTTGGAACAGGGACAGAGAGCCTCAGCGTCGAGATGTAAATTAATTAAGAGCTCTTATTGAAATGTCAGGATAACATAACACCTGATATGGAAGCTGTGTTCAACATTTGCAAACTTCACTGTGGTAATCCTGACCGAAACTTCTGAACAAAACACCTTAAACAGAAGGTTCTGTCCAACTACCCATCGCACGTAACATATTTGGCGACATTTTTAATATTATCATACTACTCTTTATAATATTCCTTGAATTTGTGAGTGGGGACGCCTTTGGCCCCATTTGCTTATTGTCTTGAATTCGATTGAAGTTCATTCTTTAAAATTTGTCCACATTCAAAGAAGCAACACGAGATCGTACAAATCATGAAAAGTTAGTGTTCGCCGGCCATGCACACAGAAGGAAAGAATTGTTATGTTTATTAGTGAGTTAGTCATGCAGAAAGAATGCTAATTTGTACGATTCGTGTGTGGAGTCTTCCATCAAATAATTTTATATCAAAATCTGACGTCACGTCAAATTTTAATTTACGTGACGTCAACAGCATCGGATTTGACAGTTACTGCTCTTACTCAGTCACTACCCAACAACCTTGGCTATAATGGGGAATAATTTGTTTGTGCAGGCTAAAATGTTTCAAGTTTTGTACAAATCCTGAACGCAATGAACCGAACTTTTTAAACGCATTGCAGTTTAGACTTCGTAGCCTAAGTAGAACAAACGACGGGAAATTACGAGGAGATGAAAAGTGTTCATGGTTTCCTATCCTTGAAGATGAAATAGTGAAAGAATTCCTAGGGACTCTAGGGATAATGGGAATATTTTACGTGAGAGTAGAGGAAAAGCTGCAAAGATGTAACAAATCATTTAACGTGTCGACGTAAAGATAAAATGCAACGTAGTTTGAAGGGGTGGAATGGTGCAGACATCCTAAGAAATGATTTTCACATTCCTCAAGTGCAATTAGCTTTTTCATTTAATCACAGGGAGACAATTGTCCGTCATTCTATTGCACGCATCCCAAATCTGAAACATCCCAGGATCAGCAAAATAGTGCTCGCATCCTTATGCAGCTTCGAAAATAAAGTATAATATAAGACACAGTGACTATTTATGCGGTGAGAAACTGGATAAAAACACGAAACCTTCTGTTCCAGCTCGGGAATCTATCCGAGAGCCTTCCGGATGCAACAAGCAGTGAGCCGAGCGAGGTCATTTTACGGTAATGTCACATGTAAATAGCTGATTATAAATATGAAAACAAAACTAATTAATATTAGCAATGACATCTGAGTGCACCGTAACCCTATTTGACTGAAATGTACTCATCAAATTATATGAAACCGAACTGACATAATATAATCACAATAATTATTTAAGTAAGTGCATTTAAAATTATTTGCATAAAAATATGACAATAACTTTACAATGGGACCACTGAATTTTTAGACTAAATCATAAGAATGACAATCAACAGTTAATTTGATTCCCAAACGTTCGCCAGAATTTTGTAGACAATCTTCTAGAAACTTTGCAGAACTCATTCATTATTAATATGTAATATGATTCCCGCGCTATGTCACTATGTATCCCTCCGCTGTTACTAACAGAGTACCCAATGTTTCAAGCTTTTCAGCACAAAAGCATTCGTCCAAAACGCAAAATGTAGGCGTTTTTGACACTGCATAAATGCCATTGACTAAGTCTCGCGTCGTAAATAATCCAAACACAAGAGAATTATTGAACATACATTAACTTGAAAACATCCAAGTTTCCCAATTAAAATCTGAGGGCCCACAAAATTGAGCCATCGTAGGTTTAGCTTCATGAAATTCTGTAGCCAATATTCAGTCTTTGTATAAATGTATTCAAATACATTAGGACTGTTCTCGTCACGTTATGAGCTCTAGGCTTGACTGTAAAACAAACTACAGAACAGAATGCTTCTTGACAACGTAATAGTCGCTTTGCTATTCAAGAAATCTGACTCCATAGACTTCTGGAAAAGTATTCTAGACTTCCGTGGTTTGCCCTATTAGATCACAGCGCAGGGAGCATTATATTTGTTATTGAAGCTGAGAACACAAGCAACGAACACACTAGGGCAGTGAAGCCTCTGTCTTGCTGCTACGGGTAAGGTCAAGCAGCGACGCGCGGCTTGGGCGCTGGGGGCTGTGGAATGGGGTTCGTACTCGGCAGGTTACTGTTTTGAATCCAAGCCTGTATGCTCTGCTGTTGTACTTAGTTACTGTGTTTTATGCGGAAACTCTGGATAATAAAGACAGGTGGATGGACTATCGGACAGATACATAGATAGAGATCTGCTCTGCCATAATCTTAAGCCTTAGAGCGGGTTCGAAACATTTATTACATGAATAATCATCCCCTCATACATAAAAAGTAAAGATCGAAAGAGGTGTGTTATACATCTAACGCACAGCATATTTTATTTCAACGACAATTAACATGAAACACCCTGTTTCAGCTCAAGGTTCTTTTAAATGAGGGGGGGGTGGAGGGGGTGGAGTCGCATAGGGTGTGTCACCAAGCAGGATACCACAGCTGCAGTTTTAGTAAGTTCACTGTGACAAGAAATTCAGGAACGCTAAAATTGTTGAAATAACACGCACGTTGCATTTGGCACTCATGGTCAGTTACGTCGTAACTCAGTAAAGTCCCAAAATTTAAAAAGTTTGCTTACCGCATTTGAAAGTTGAACAGCGAACGAAAATTCTGACAGCGTGCAGAAGCCTGTCGAAATAACCGGCTCTTTTTAAATTCTAAATTTCGAATGTCTTTTGAAAATCAGCCACGACACCTGATAAAATAACTCCACCCCACAAAGCATTCTTGTACCCAATCGGTAATAGTCTCCACAAACCTCTAATTAGATCACGTGGCTAATAAAATATGCTCGTTACGGAATGATTTTCTGGATATGGACACTTGTTCTCGAGTCTTAGCTCTGTCATCTTCTTCTTTTTATCTTGAAGTTTCATTTTCACTTCTCGGCCTCTTAAAGCCGGGTCCACACTGACGCCCACTGCCATAATATAACAGCGGAAAGCGAAAATGTGAACCCAGGTTTGTGCCCGAAATTTTTAACAGAGTAATGTTAATGAAATTGACCATGTTTCATACCCATACAAAACAACAGGCAAAATTTTTGTTTTGTATACTTTAATTTTCAGGTTCCTAGAAATCAGACGGGAGGCCAAAATATTTTGAACAGAGAACTAGCAAGCATTTCCATAATTTAATCTCCTCCTAACTTCCTCGTTGAATCGTTTTTGTTTTCCCCAAGTATTTGAACTTTGTCACACTTTCAAAGGATTTATGAGCCACCTTAATGTCTTTCGCGTCCATCTCGGCGTCCGCTACGACGTGGCTGGACGCACACTGCGTCCCATCTTGGAGAGTTACGTAGCTGGTGGGATATTTCGGGTTTTCTCAGGGATTCTTAATTAGCTAAGCGAATCGGTAGGCATGGACTCGAGTCTCATTCGGTGTCATAACCTGCGTGTTCGTTGATCTAGAAATGTTGATCCCGCGTCTCGCAGTCCAATCCTTGATGCTTTGTGATCCACGGCACATGCTTGAGATGGCTCCCTCGCCTCTTCCGGGTCTCCCACTGGGGATTTATTCTCATGGCCGTGTTTCCGTCGGTCGGTCTGACATGGGATCGTATCGCTCGCCTCATCCGTGGCTTCAGAGTAATGTTCTGTCCTGGGTGTGACGTGAGGCTATGACGTCATTTACTAACCCACGTGGTATTACCACCTGATCGGGGCAATGACCTCCCGCTCGCCGATGTATTAAGCCATCTTTGTCAAGGTAAAACTGACCTTTGTCAAAGTTATTTCTACAGACAATCTGACAAAACCAGTCGCCATGCTTTCCCAACTCAACGGGTCCTTTTCCAGGGTCGCGATGTGTCGACTTAGGGCGTCTACATACTGGATAAACTTTCTTGGGCGGAATTCTGCTGTGAAATCTAAGAGACTTTTACATTAACCGGTAGTTGGTGTCTGAGAATTTATTTAGATGATGCTCGTTAGTCAGATCGGGATACGAACTGACGATAGCTTCGGAAGTGACGTGTGGCCCACACTAGAACTAAAAGTTCTAATTCACTAGAGCTCAATATCTGTTCGTGTTCGTGTAACTGTCCAGAAGCACAGGCCATGGGTCTTTCTTTATAGCCTTTTCGCGTACTTTTCAGGAGTAGAACTGAAAATCATCAAGTCATCCGTGTAGCAGTAGACCTCCCAATACTTTATCCATCAGGGACTGAAACATCGCATAAACCAAAACATAAGCGATTATATTCGTAATGCCCAAAGGGTGCGCCAAATGCAGTCTTTTCTTTGTATTTCTCCGCGATCTCCACTCGCAAAAATCCACTGAAATAATCCAGCACCGAGAAGTAACGGCCTCCATACTAAGACGCCACCGTGGGGAATGCCTGAAACTTGGTTAGTGCATTTACACCTCTAAAATCTTTGCACACTCTCCATTTGTGTGCGCCATCCATACTCCTTTTTGGGGTCAATGTGGCGGGACTTGTCCATGGACTATCAATCACTTTCACGTATAATAACTTTTTCCAACAAATCTTGAGTTTACTCTTTCGTAACATCTCTTAAAGCGTATGGTATCTTATTCGGAGGTTTCCGTATCGGCGCTGCATTTCCTGTATCTGTTTTACGAGTCACCACTTCAATACTCCATAATTTTTATAGTTTACTGTCCTAAATATTTACAGAAATTATTATATTAAAAGCATTTTCCGTTTTCTGTCGCTCCTCTGAGTGCACGTGCACCCTTCCAAAGTCGCATCACGAGTTCATGTTGCTTGAGGCGCCTGCAGCTAGCAAATTTCAAATTAAAACTTAATAGAAATTATTTGCTATCATGGACATTGCTTCAAGTGGCAGAACTTTCAGCGAATGCGTCGTTAAATTTCTCATGCTGTTCGACAGGAATATAGCGATGTATGAAGAATTGTGGCTGGTATGCTATTTCAAGTTGTTAGACTCGGAATAGAAAATTTTTTCGCATAAGAAAAACTCGTGCAATTTCGCGTTTATGCTTTTAAGTGCCTCGGGAATTAAATAATCTGGGTCCTACAATCTATTCGATGTAGGTCCGAGACCGGTTGTCCTGACTGAAGTTTTACGTGGTTTTATTTATTTCTTTCAGGCACATTCTGTGATAGTACCGGAAACATTCGAGGTTAAAAACCGAAAGTGACAGAGTCTCAGCGGCGTAACATTGTCTATTTTCATGATCTGCTGGGGTTTGGTACCGTAGAGGCTGAAGATACGACTTTTAAGATTACCGCGTGTTTATTCGTCTTTTACAGTTCATGCGACACCAATTAATAACCTCGTTTGAATTCATGTGATGGCCATTAAAAGGGTATTAGAAATAAGACCGTACTTTCGCTTATCAATAGTCGGCGTTTGAATTCAATCCTGCTTGAAGTAACTCGCCATTGGTCATCTGAACCCGTACAAATGGAATCCCCATCCTCGCAATCTTTGAGCATCAGACATTGGATTCAATTTACGTAATTTACATTTCCCGTTTTGACCGGCTTTAACAAATTTATTGAAAGTTTTGTAAAGAGTAAGACGTCGATATTTATCATTCAATTCGTCTCTCAAGGCAATGTTAGTTACTTTATGTACGATGTGACATTTTATGTTCTAAGGTCTTTAGGTAATTTGGGTGGTACTTTAGCTCTAGACACCGCGATATTTTATCAATACGACGCTCCGAATGATTTATGCACTTTTACAAAATGCAGACCGCAATGTAAAACTCACGTTCATATTATCATCTTCTCAGTGCCTTGAACTTGAGGTCGCCGACAGGAGGTTTGGCTTTCGGAATTCCGAGAAACGCTGCGTCCTTTTTCTTGTTTTGGATAGATGCTAAAACTTTTCCCTTCAACAAACCTTGTTGGACTCTAAGTATTGGTTTTCTTGAGGTCTGCTCCTCCGACGCGAGGCTGCTACACATGCAGAGCATCTCCAGTGCCAACGCGGAGATCTGACTGCCCGCCGTGTCTCTACGTCTGTGAGCTGGACTCCAGAGATCCAGATCCATTTTAAGTTATTGCATTATTTATCAGCCGCATAAAAACTTAGGTTAGGTTACAATTATTCAGTTTAATTTAAACAAATTGAAATACTTTTTTGTATATTAAAAATGTGTGAGTCTTGTGGAAATGTCGGTGAATCAAATAGGAACCTAACAAGTCAGGACGAAATCATATGTTCAGTTGTTGGGCTTTAAAAGCAAGAGCGATACAAGTCTCCGTTATAACATAGATTTGAACCAACTTCAGAGGCGAATACATTTCCATTGTCTACGCCTGAACCGCGAAACATGGGTCCCTCAGGCCCCCGGAAACATTTTCCCTGGCGCAGGGGTGATGGGATTAACAGGCCCGGGGCCTTAAAAAATTATTTTCAAAATTAATCAAGTAAAATAAAACCCGATGTTAGTTTTAAATAATAAGGGCAATGAAATTTAAATTCCTTCTTTTAGATATTCCCAGTATTTTTAAATGTATTTCGTTCTGATCAGGAACACATTCTATATTAATTATTGACTTCTTCCATTTATGATTGAATGTAACCAAATTATAAGTTAAGAGTAATTATCTTTGTTTTCACTTAAAATTGTTCGTTATCGGGACTTTTTACATATTCTGTTCTTTTAAAACCACGACGTTACGGAGGGTGGTTCTGCCTCCGTCTTCAATTGAGAGGTACTCACTCTGCTGGGTCCCTTAGATAAAGCTAGTCTCTATCACTGAACAGACGATGGAAAAAGTCCTGATAACGAACAATTTTAAGTGAAAACTACCGTCGTCAAAACCCTTTAGAATTGTATCTTTGTGTTTCTTTTAAACTACCAATAATGAGTAAATATGAACCGACAATGGTCAGCCTTCATGTGAACACCTGCGTGCATAACAATGCAAGAAAAGTATTGGAATTTCTAACTCACGCCTGCAACAATCTTGGCTGAGCATGCCATAAGGATCTTTTCTCGTTTTTTATGCATGCAGTATAATAGCCTGAATGAAACTTATTGCACTCCATTCCTTTACCTAAGAAAGTAATTGTTACGTCACCTGTTTACTCGGCATTGTTGTGATTCATTATTGCCGTCAACAATCTGCTTTTGTTATTGCGGAAAGAGCTGAGCTGTGAATCGCTTGTGGAAGAAGTGCGTCGTACAGTAGACAATTTTGTGCTGCTAAAAACGTTTTAGAATATCTGCCCTCTACTCTCGCCATTTTAGATTTGATTAAATTCATCTTTGCCCGTGGTCGTCGTGGTCTCTTACAACTGAACAAAGTTTGAGGTAAGGGATTCCAATTTATTATTAATGTTCATCACATTTCATGTTTTCATCTGCGTTTGTGAACTCGTGTAACAGAATTAGGCTTGTCTTTTTTAACACATTTTCAAGTAATATAAGATTGACTTCTGTTTGTTCACGGCATCATTGATAATAAAATAATATTCCAGTAGGCAATTAACATTTTACAATTTTAAAAGAATAAAAAAGAGTTTCGTAGCCCAAAATCTTAATAAAAAAAATGGATCTTAAGAAGTGGGGTTTGTATTCTGAATAATAATTCTAACGCTTTACATCTCTTGATACATCGACATTATTAAAGCGTTTTAGGAAACTGTGAATAATTTTTATTTCATTTTTACAAGCCTAATTAACGATGAATCTCCCTCTCATTATCTCCTACATCAGAAGATTAAATCCGGGGAATGATTGCTATTATCGAGTGCAAAGAATTTATGGGTGCAAAACATGGTCTCTCACTTTGAGAGAGGAACATAGACTGAGGGTCTCTGAGAACAGAGTGTTGAGAAAGATGTTTGGACCCAAAACGGGGGTGGGGCAGATAATAGAGAAAATGCATGACGAGCTCCACACTTGATGTTGTTAGAGGGGGTGAGCAGGGGATGGGTGTTTACAAGTTATTGTGGAGATCTAGTCGTAGATGGGAGGATAACATTAAGATGGATCTTACGGAGATGGGCCTCGATGGAGCGAACTGGATGCAACTGGCTCAGGATAGACCCCTTGACGGGCTTTTGTGCACACGATGAAGAATCATTCTTGTTCAGTAAAGGATGTGGGCTATTCTTTGACGAGCCGAGTAGCAATCGACTTTTCACAGAATATCTTGCACATTGCAGTTTGTGAGTAGCGTGATTTAGGCTTGATCTACGCATGCGTTAGAACAAATTAGGGTTTTTGTGACTGTTCCCAACTGTAATTCTCGCGTTCGTTTGATAAATTTAAATTCCATTTTGTGCTCGTGGTTTATATAAATTTGTAACTTAGGCAGGAAAGACCATAATCACGTAAGCTCTTAAGCACTTTTAGTTCTACACAGAGAGAAGAACTCGAAAATTTTATGCTTATGAAAAGGCGTAACCTTCGTTTTGAAGGGAGGATAATCTCAGACGGGATCTAAGGGAGATAGGATTTGAAGGAGACTGGATTTTGTTGGCCCAGGGCAGTGTCCGGTTGAGGGCTTTGTTAGTTCGGTGTTGAAACTTCGTGTTCCGTAAGCCGTCTAGTTAGATAGTTAGTTATATATCACATTTAGAGCTTTGTCATTTTGTGTCGGATCTCAACAGGCATTTGTACAACAAAGAAACAAACTGAATCTATGGAGTCTAAGTCCTGTTTGAGAATCTAACAGTATCCCTGGTAATCAAATGCTTCGCCTTTTAAGAAACATAAAGATTCATGTCTGTGTTTACAAGACCCTGCCTCTAAGCCACTTCCACAAACAGCTGTAGACAATCCACAGCTTCATTCTCCACCCTCTAACATCCATTTTAATATTATCACAGCAACGCATAGGACTCTCAAGTGACCTTTTCTTTTCAGGTCTTACGATTAAAAAGTTGCACTTCTTGTCTCTGCATGTGTTCTACATGCCCCGCCCAATTCATCATCCTCGATCTGACAGCCTACAATTTATTAATTAGTGAAGAGATCTATAAAGCTTCATATTACGCAGTTTTCACCATTCCCATGTCAGTAAATCTCTCGCAGGACCAGATATTCTTCTCAGTATCGTGTTTCCTTTCAGTCACTCTTAGTTGATGTGCACACGCGTCGGTATGAAGAAAAATCTGTAACAGCGACTGACTGTTTTTCAGGAGATGGACTCAAACCAAATTCTGACCGAAGCATCGATCATCCTGAATAAGCTGAGAGAGGAGAACCTCTTGTGTGACGCGGTGCTGAGGTTGGAGGACGGCGACGTCTTCCGAGTCCACAGAGTGATTCTGTAGATGCGCAGCGAATATTTCAGGTTTGTTTATTTACTGACGTGGTTTATTAACACGTGAAATTAGGACACAAAAGACGTCAATTCGTATGTGAAATGTTTTATTCCCTTTGATGCAGAAACCTGTAATTTTATACGGCTGAATGTCTTTTGTTATTCGTTCATTGTCATGAAATCTCACGGCGGAGAGGAAGAAGAAGAAGAATGTCTTCAGGACGTTGCGCCGTAGAAACTGAGTGGCATTTCAGACGTACTTCCTGCTTTATTTCCTTGATAGAGGCAGTAAGCACGTCTGAAACGTCCGATAATTTCTACGAGAAAACATCCCAGAAGACGTGGGTGGTTCTTTGTACTAATTTTTAAATGCGGTTGTACCAAGGTGACAGTCAATCGATCTGGAGGGAGAAATAGAAACAATTCATTTCCAAAACGTATTCGTTTTAATATTTAAAGACGACCGACAAAGTCCAGAAGAAATTTGGTACTGCCCGGAACATTGTGAGCTGCTGTCTTAAATATAATAAAATGTGAGAAGGAATTTCGTAATACATGTAAGACTTGAGGTTTTCACGGCGGTGAGTCTGAAGATTTCCGTCTTCTGGGTTGTTTCGCTGTGTAGTCTGGTCGATGTTAACCAACGTTTCAGAGGTCATACTGCCTCCTTTATCAGGGTGATGAGTATGAAGATTTCCGTCTTCTGGGTTGTTGCGCTGTGTAGTCTGGTCGATGTTAACCAACGCTTCAGAGGTCATACTGCCTCCATCATCAGGGCGATGAGTATGAAGATTTCTGTCTTCTGGATTGTTGCGCTGTGTAATCTGGTCGATGTTTACCAACGTTTCAGAGGTCATACTGCCTCCTTCATTAGGGCGATGAGTATGAAGATTTTTTTCATCTGGGTTGTTGCGCTGTGTAGTCTGGTCGATGTTAACCATCCTTTCAGACGTCATACTGCCACCATCATCAGAGTATGAAGATTTCTGTCTTCTGGGTTGTTGCGCCGTGTAGTATAGTCGATGTTTACCAACGTTTCGGAGGTCATACTGCCTCCATCACCAGGGCGATGAGTATGAAAATTTCTGTCTTCTGGGTTGTTGAGCCGTGTAGTCTAGTCGATGTTAACCAACGTTTCAGAGGTCATACTGCCTCCGTCATTAGGGCGATGAGTATGAAGATTTCAGTCTTTTGGTTCGTTGCGCTGTGTAGTCTTGTCGATGTTAACCAACGTTTCAGAGGTCATACTGCCTCCATCATAAGGGCGATGAGTATGAAGATTTCTGTCTTCTGGGTTCTTGCGCTGTGTAGTCTGGTCAATGTTAACCAACGTTTCGGAGGTCATACTGCCTCCGTCATCATGACGATGAATACATATATCATTGTTAGGAGAAAATCTTTCGAGAATTTGTGCATACTTTAATCTGCTTGTGTTTTAAATAAAGATGCCCTGGGTTCTCGAAATGAGGAATGAATTATAAGCGTGGGCCATTTTTTTCTTTTTTCCAAGAGACGTATCTCACGTCTTGTTACGAGCTGTGTTTTCCGACAACCAAATCTTTCCGTTTGTCTTGAGCTGCAAATCCCTTAATTATGTAATAGGAAAATGTTGTCTGGTTGGTTATGACTTTTTAAAGTCCGCGTAGAAACATCGGCTTTTCTTTCAAGTTGTTTATAGTCGGGAAAATGTTTTGACAGAGCAAATAGATTTCATATTTCGAACTGTTCAATCAGTGGAATGTACAGCCCGCGATGTATGTTGAAATATTTGCGTTGGCTTTATAATTTCTGTAGTAGTTGTTATAACCTCAGATTTCTCTTGAAGGTGTCAAGGGTATGTAAGAAATTCTATAGTACAAATGTTCGCTACTTGCTTCCCGATTTTTAGGTTAAATTCTGTTAAGCCTTCGCCCGCTCTTGATCCTCTCGCAATTTATCTGGTCCCATTGATACTTATTCTGGGAGTTTTTGAAGTATTCAAATAACATGACTTAATCCACCACATTGACAAAAAGATACTTTTACTTGGCCACGTGACTTATAAAAACTTAAAGTTTATGCGCATGACTTGTAATTTTCTGCTCGCCGTTTCTCCAAATCGACGTTTCAGGATTCTCTTCACGACAAAACTGCACACCAGTGAGGAGACTGATATTCTTCTCCACGGAGTCAGCTCAGACATGATGACCCTGATACTGGATTATGTTTATTTTCGCGATTTGTACATCCGCTCCAACAACGCTCGTCAGCTGCTCGTGGCGGCTGAGTACTAGAGTATACTAGGCGTTACTAAACTCTGCTGCGACTTCCTCAAGGACGAGATAAACGTCGACAAGTGTATTGGCATCCTGCAGTTCGCAAGGTAATTGATGTTCATTTGAAATTTGCTGTTTCGCCAACCTTAGTCGCTGGAACGAATCAGCTTTACTCAAGACAGCAGTCGAGTACCGCGTCGGAGATTAAAGCCTCTGACTGAGGACTGGACAAATTATAAAGCTTTGTAGTACGGGTCAGATCTGATTTAACTGCGTATGTTTTGAGCGTCATTATGACCAGCAGATGACTAATTTCACAATGTAGAACGTTAATCACGATCTATTGCAGGGTCATAATTAAATATGTCTTCCTCTCGAATTCCTTTTCTTCTTTCTTTCTTTATCTGCGGAATTCCTTGTTTCTTCCATAATCCTCCCAACAACAAAATCAACATTCAGTCCCAAAACTTTCTGCATACTGCAAAACCTCTGTTGACCGAGCCTCGATTATCCGATTCCCGCATTAAGCGACCGAGTTTCAACCGGATCGGTTGCGATTGGATTCCACTGGCGAGAGTGTTTAAGTCGATGTCCACGCGGTACAGTCCATTAATCTAACCTCACTCCAGATTTTGCTGATTATTATGAACACTTCTGGACATTTAGAGAATTGGTTAATATCGGGCAAAGACAAGAAACAACCTGCTGGTCCCAGTAGATGATAAACTCTTACTCCTTCTTGTTCAGGACAACATAGCAAGCAAATCGACTGACATCGGCAGAATCACACCAGAACCTCCAGTTCAAGCGATGAACAAAATTAGTGATAAATTCACTATTTTAGAACCGGGACTTCCTTGAACAACGCTCACGAATGACACTCGCCGTCGACTGGTGCGTGCGACTCGCCTGCATCATTCGCTGGCGACTAAAATCTGTATTGAGTCTCAACTTATTTGTTCAATTCCATGTCCACGTTCCCCTTTACCCCGCTCATCAGACACGTGGTTCCCCCCATTTAGTCCGGTTACACGAGGTTTCACGGGATTAACACACGCAGTTACCAAAACGTCGTTTCGCCAAGGTTAAGGCCAGAATTTAAAATTCTACACTTCTCATCTCACTGCCTTCTTCACTTGCGTACGCCATGCCCTTGCTTCAACCTACAACCTTATCGCGAGGACGAGCGGCCATTGCCTGGGTACCTTCAGAGTCGAGAACTTTCTATTTTGGATCGGTTAAACGGAGCGTCTCTCAGCGTTGCCTCTCCATGTGTCTGATCTAAGTCTCGCTCATTCGGGCTCTAAAGGGCTAAGATAAAAACTGCAGGCGAAATACTGTGATGTGCAAATACTTGAGAATTCAGTTCTTGCTGCAGTGTTTAATTGTAACAGCGTTACCTTCGCTGTCGCAGGTTACACTAATTAGCCGACCTCGAGACTCAATCTCGCCTCTTCGTTCAACGCAACTTCGTGGAAGTGTCTCAGCAGAGCAAAGAACTGCTGGAACATCCTGTAGAGGAACTGCAAGCGATAATCGAGGACAAGGAACTGAACGTGAGGGACGAGAGAGTTGTGTGGGAGTGCATTCTCCGTTGGATCAACCACGACCCGGACAACAGGAAAGGTCACATCGCGGGCCTTTTGAAGGGCGTCAGACTTGGACGACTTGATGCAAAGTATTTCAAGGAGACGGTCAGTATGCCCCTGAAAACGTGGAAGTTTATCGGAAATGAAGCCCGTATTTTAAATTCCATATTCACACGTTTTCGTAACCATTTAATGCAAATTGTGAGCCTTTATCTTCGTCACGTGTAAGCCCGTCTGTCTGTCTGTCCGCAGTTCCAGCTCGAGAACGTCTAATCTGATGTTTATTAGATTTAATATTGATTAGCTTTAACAGAATCTGTTGACATATTCCAATTCTGGATAAAATCTTACAATTACAACGTGTAAAACTACACAATGATTTTAATGCCTTCTACTGTGCAAAATTTGCTGCGTAAGAAATCCCCAGATTCCCTTAGTTACCATGGTTACAATAACTACCTGTTTAATGCCGCTCTTGCATACGCGTGTGTATGTGCAAAACAAATATTCGATTCGTAATTTTATGCAGAAATGTTGTTCGAGTTAATAATCGTCCTTTATTCATCGACTCTAATTTTGACAGTCCGACTGCGCTACAATCTTTGATTGAAGTCTCAGCTTTCATTAAGATCCATTACGTGTTTCAGTTCAACTACAGCATTCCACCGTCAACTACATTCAATCGTCCACTCGGCTTAAATAGGAAAATTCTCCAACAGATAAATCATGTCTTCTGGCGCAGCGTTCAACTTAACCAAAGATCCTATAGCCATAAGAAGCTTATCTTAGCTGCCCTAATAATTTCAAGTATCTCCAACGATGAACACTTAGCATGATAATCTTTAGCTGATTGACCATATAGAGAAACAGATATCCGAAACGTTCACCAAGATAGATTCGTTTTACATCCAAGAGAAAATTTCCCGAGGGGCTTCAATTTTCATTGACAGCTTTAACATTCAAATATTTTAAACGTAATCTCACGAAACAGCCACACAACTTATGATATTTATGATAGATGCCCTGTGATTTCAGACACTCGCCTCTTAAGAATACTTGTGAAACAATCTCACGGATTCATGAAAATGTTAACTGCTTCAAATGTCTTTACAGTTTAGCATTCGTATCTACTAGTTTCGAACACTTAAAGAGAACCACCTGATGATAACCAATTCATGTCGAACATGCAATGGCTCTTAATAGACATTGAGCCCATAATCCACGAGGTTGTGTTGACGGCCCTTCCGCCCAACCACCAACATGTAGCAGGTTGTCTCCCTTTACACTCGAAGCAACTAATTGTCATAATTTTCTTACGTAATTTTGACAATTAATTAAAGTTATCGAATCAAAAAGAATGTACATCTCGTACGAGAGGGACGAGAAATAAATTACAATTTTGAATGTAACTCAAAATGCAGCCAATAATGAAGGATTTAACTTTCAGTTGAAACACATTTCAATACTTTTCTCTAAGTTCGATTTAACCTTGATTTCGCTTCTCTCCACAACCTGTGCATTTGTTAAGAGCGTCGTTATATAAACGAAAATTCATATTTCCCTGTATATACCACAATCTATTTCGGCAATTCCCCAACCAAATTATGTGTGAATTTCATGTGTGCTCTGCAATTGAACATGGAATGCCTTCCTAAAAGTTCATAAGGTCCACATTGAACTGTTCAACAGGTGTCAAAGCACCCGTACGTAATTGAAAACGAGGCGTGTAGTCCCATGATGTCAGAGACGCTCGCGTTTCTGCACGACTCAGAAATGGTGACGAAGGAAGGCAAGGACCACGTGACACCAAGGATTGCCTACCCGCGAATCCCACAGGACATTCTGTTTGCTGTTGGTGGGCGTCGCGACAGAAGTCCGAAAGATGTGATCGAAGCGTACGACGCACGAGCAGACCGGTGGACTGTGGTGAGTTGCACGCATTTCTACTGTTACCGCGCCTTGTTAAATGACGCCTCCGAGAAAAACTACTTTTCCTCCTTTTTCATTATTTTCACCAAATAATTGTTTATTTAGGCTTAATCATGGACGTACTGCCTCCATCTTTGCGTCGATAAAACCCAAAACACCAACACCTGTCCTTTCCCAAGTACGAACCTGAAATGTCAGCTGTTGATCAGAAATTGTTTCTACGTTTGTCTGTCGAACTTGACGAGAGCTTCTCTTCGGGTCTTCCTGTTTCCACCTTCGCTCCAAGTTAATTTCTCGCGGTCTTTGTTGAGTGCCTCCCTCCACGGGGTAGCAATTTCGGTCCACTGTTGGGGGTTGCACCTCTGCTCCGGTGGTTGGTCGCATGAACTCTAATGTAAGGATTTCACTTCAATAGACCGAATGACCCAAAGAAACATAAGAACATAACCTATCCTTCTTGTGCAGGTGGAGGGGGTCGACTGGATTAGTCCGCGAGCCAGCCATGGCACGGCAGTTGTCGGTTTCGACATTTACGTCATCGGAGGTGAGAACGGCGTTGACTATTCAAGCTCATGTTTCTGCTTCAACGCTGTTACGAAGACATGCCGCGAGGTGGTGCCTATGCTTATTAAAAACAGGTAAAATGCAGCTTGGTAACTGATTAAGTCCTTGGAGCAGAGTCCTTCTTCAAAAGCTGACAGTCGCTCTCTTAGTCAAGATATAAATCTGGGCAGGGGATGTAAAATTGAACCACTCACACACAGGAGCATCGTGCAAAGTATGAATAGGTCGGATTACTTTTGCGACAATTTTGGTTTTAAGAATGCGATTTGATTGTTAATTCATTTGAATTATGATTTAACAATGACGAGCGAACAATTGCGTTCAGCGAGAGGAAATGAATCTGAATCAGCAATAAATGAGCATAGCAGAGCGTGTTCTCTTTTTCGTTTCAGATGCGATTTAAGTGTGGCAGTTCTGCGAGGTGCAGTGTACGCCATGGGCGGTGTAGCTTTTGGTTTGAATCAGAAAGCGGCTGAAAGATACGACCGCAAGGCGAACCAGTGGTCGTGGATCACTCCCATGAACACAGGGCGACACTCTGCAAGTGCGGCTGTGCTGAATGGTACGTAAATCCTGTGAAACAGAAATTTGTGAGTTAGTGCAGAAGGCGAGGCGTCTGTTTGTCCGCTTGTAAGAACACAAGAAAGTTTGAAGGAGTCGCTGGATTTGAGGTTCTCACGGCGGGGAGTACGAAGATGGCTGTCTCTTGGCTTCCGCCGACGTTTCAGACGAACCTTATGCCTTCATCATTAAGGCGTTCCTCTTCGCTCTTGATCGTTGTTTCCCTCACTCCATCGTCCCATATTCTTTTATTATCTCTTCTTTTATCCTTCCTACGGACTTCGTTATTTCACAGACTGCGACGGCTTGAAGTTCTGAGTGCGTGATGGTTTCTTCTGCTCTCGTAAGCTGTCCCTGTGCGTCGTCTTTTGCCTTTTTAGTGTACACTAGGGGTGAATGCAAACAACCATCAAACTATCAAACTGGCTCTCATATAACACATATAATGCTGTTTCTGTAACTAGAAGGGGGACTTACTAGATTTACAAATTTAAGTAGGGATTGTCCCATGTCTGTGCTCTGCACGGAGCAGTTTAATTATAGCTAATTTGTTTTTGCAGACAAAATATACGTCGCTGGTGGAAGATATGGTCAGAATTCTCTAAACTCGGTGGAAGTTTATGACCCGGACACCGACCGATGGACGTTCGTCGCACCAATGCTTTCTCGACGTGCCTTCCATTCTTGCGTCGCGTTCCACGGCTGTCTGTACGCCCTAGGTGAGAACTCTGGACATTCTGAGTGACGCTCCTCTATCCTCCTGACAGAACTTGATATTGTGAAATGTTTTCATGACTGAGATTTTATGAACAGAAATTTCCTCCTGTCATCACAGAGTTAGTTTGTCCGTAATTTTATCCACGATTCGTGGTTTCGATTACATTCTCCATAAAGAACACTTAACTAACTAAGTACCTAACTAACTAACTAACTAACTGACATCGCGTAATCTCTTATGGTATCTCAAGTAACGTTAAGCCCCATTTTTCACAGAGTCCCAATTTTAAAGTTAAATATTTCGTTCTTGTAGCAAGGAAATTTCAGTTTGCCGCGCTGTCATTCCCAAAAAGCCAACGATTTAAAGCAGTTCCTTTGCAGTCTTTGATATTCGTCACTTGTTTGTGTAACGCCATCTTGTGTTGATATTTAAGGCTACTTTCTGACGCAGTTTCATGAAGTAAACTACAGATGTCAGGCGCAATTTCCTGATGCTTCTAGTACGAAATTAAAATTGTAGCTGTTCCTGGTACTAAAACTGACATGGATTTTCTGTGTTGTATTTAATTCATTCGTTCCTTTTACGGAATTACCAATTTTAAGAGCGTAAATCCGTTTGTAAGACGGTCGGAGTGTGAAGCATCGAAGTTACGGGAAATACTAACATCTAGAAATTTGTAACTGGTAATCTTGAAGAGAAGATACCACTTGTGATACATTGGAGTAAAATGAAGGATAATATTAAAATGTTTTTATGGATTAAGAATATGTGGGATGAGGTCAACTACCGACTTTTGTGAATAAGGTAATGAATCTTGTGGCTTCATAAAGGCTAAACATTTCGTGGCCAGGTGATAGAGTAATAAATATCAAGAAGGACCCCGCTGAGTGGGGTTAGAAAAAGTTCCCTTTGGCAGCTCTTTTAGGGTAAGGTTGCTTAAGTCGTACCCCTTAAGAAAAAACCGTATAAAACTTAGGATTTATTAAATAAATAGAAATTAAATGTGTTATTCAAAACTTATGTTAATACTGTTGTTATTTATTATAACGAAATTAGAAAATCTATATGCTTTCACGTAAAATAAACTAAATCTTTAAAAACTTACATCGGTACGACTAAAGTAACCGGTTTCCTAAGTCGTACCACCTATAGCCTAAGTCGTACCTAAGAATTCAATTAAGCAACAATAATAATTAAAACGTATTTTTTATTAATGTGTTTACATGACACATAGGTATTCAGTTAGTACAAACATCACATACAAATTTTTTTTGTTCTTTAGTCAACTCCAGCGCATACATCGTGCACCCATGAATTGCATTTCAAGCATTGAATCATGTTTTCCTCCCGATCTTCTCCACAAATAAAACAAAACCAAACGCTTTTCTTCTTTTTAATTTTTAATGCCAATTCCTTTTTATTAATTACTGCGTTTCTTTTATTTGCCGCATTTTTTATGTTTTCTTTATTCTGCGTTGACTTTATTTCGACTGACGAGGTAGAGCATTCACGGAACTCTTTGCTTTGGTTTATTATTGGAATAGGAGCTAAAATATTTAATTGCAGTTTTATTAGATTTATAGGCGCGTCCGTTTCTTCGTCATGGATTTCTTTACTTTCTTGTGTAACCACTGCAGAAAGCTCTTCTTTATTATTGATGTCCAACGGAGGAGTGCGTAAAGAGTCTTCAATCATAAGTGTAGGAGGGCAAAAATCATCATCATCAAATTTATGCCTGTTGCCTGTTGTGTGTGTGTGTGCAGGAGGACGCAACAAGACATCATTCCAGTTCTATACCGAAAAGTACGACCCCTACAGAAGACACGTGGACCAAGATCCCTGCCATGAACTTCTATTACGATAAACTCCACGCAGAAGTGATGGACGACACGATCTTCGTCATCGGACATTATTATAAAAGGACTAAATTCGAATCCCGCGTCGCATATTTCAATGTCAAGGAAAATCGATGGTTTGTTTCTTTGTTTCTTTGTATGATTGTTCAGGGCTGTATAATCACAAATTGTTACTTTCGAAAAGCTCCAGGAAGTAAAATATTTCCGGTCAAATATCCGCGATCTTGTGAATGCTGCGCCTTGTAGTGTCGTAGAAACTGACCGACGTTTCAGAGGTTCTTACTGCTTACCCAGGGACTCGAATAAAACACGCGAAAGATGTCTGAGAGGAAGGGGGTACAACGAAAGCAGGCAGGGCGACGTTGCGGTCAAGCTGATTGGTTAAATCAGAGGGCTATTGACTAGGAATGCTAATCAGACGTAATCTGTGACTGTATTAATAAGAAGCTCTTTACCAAGTTTCTTTGATCAGTGGCACTCTCTTGGGCAGGAAGTGTCTGGCGTTCAGCACATCAGCATCGCCATAATATTCGGCTTTCATCAAAGTGTTAGGCCAGTTTCAGGTTTAACGACGCCTATCCATCTCATGTTCCCATTTCTGATGGACGTTTATTTCAAAATGGCTGTCTCTTGGCGTGTTTGACCGCGCAGTCTCCTGAAATCTGTTGACGGAGTTGGTAAGGAGCTCCAAAAACATTCAAGAAGGGAAATTTCTTCATACTTGTTTGTGCAAGAGCCTGAAATACCACAGAAATTAATTTAATTTTGGTTTGTGTCTGTCTTACGTGTAGCAGAACCTCTCCAGAACTACTTTTGGTGGGACAAATTTTTTTTTAAACATATTCCTGAAAGAGGGAAATATTGTCATGGGCGCATGTATCAAACAAGACACGCGTATCTCTCCAAAAAAGCGTGTGATTAAATTTATTATTCTGACCGAAGTTAATGGCTTAATGAAGTTTACCAAACGTCGCTAGCCAGAACACAAGTCATTTCACAGCCTTTTAAAATAGTGGTAACCTATCCTTCCACTTTGATGTAATAAAATGTATTGCGTTATAACAGGACGTTGGCCGTTGTTCTGTGTGCATCTGAGCAAAAGAAAGATCACGTGGGAACTGTTCTGAAATACGGTGTCGGAATGAATTCCGATTGGAGGAATTTATGTTAAGGTTGTCAGGAAACATAATATAAACAACGACATTTCGGTGGAAGCTGTGCCCTTCGCTTCAAGCAGTTTCCCATTCAACCCAAAGACAGAGCCAAACCATCAGACATGGATATTTTTAGGGCAAAACATTTTACGACTCCGAAAGATAATTCTTTTATACTTATTCTACACCGAAATCTCTGATATTTTAGAACCCAAAAAGTTAAAGTATATTTATATATATATATATATATATATTTATATTCTGTAATTTTGTCAGAGAAATGTGATAAAAATTGACTTGAGTGTAGATTATACTAATGGACGGTGAAAGAGAATTTGTTTTCACTTTTAATATTTCAAATTGCAGGCACGAGGGGGCAGACACGAATGTTTGTAGATCCGGGATGTCGACTTGTGTCATCGAGAACCTACCGAATGCAAGCGATTACGCCTACAGACACAGAGATAAATTGATGTAGGAGAAATGCAAGAAAAGGAGGAGGCGAAACGTAAAAGAAGAAGAAGAAGGAGGAGGAGGAGGAGGAGGAGGAGGCGAATCGAAAAAGAATGTTAGATTGGGAAAATAACCGTCCATCCACACACACTCGTCCTTCTGCTGATGTAGCCCCGGGTTCAACCCCAGTAGCTAGGCCGGCGCTGGTGTGGTTACAACGTTTCTTACTTTGGTGCGCGGAGAGGGTTAAAGGTTTTCTCAGGATACCTTGACATAGGATCAATCGGTGGGCGAGGACCTCCGACTCTCAGGGAATACAAGGAGAGGCATTAATTGGAGTAGCGCTCGCGAGAGGGCAGCGACGTCGCTGAGCTGGTGCAATTCTTGAAGACACAGTTGTTGAAATTACTCAATTTATTCACGAATTGAGACACGCTGATGCAAAGACACAATTATGTTGATATTCAAGCAGTGCAATGAATCGTCCAACACAACACAGAAACTGTTCTTAAATTTTGAATTGAATGCGGCGATCCGATTCGTCCCCCAAAATCACCCCAAAACGTCGGAAACGCTCCGAAAAGCCACATTTGAATTTCATTGGTCCCAATCGCAGTGAGGCGTCTGTTCTAGGGCAAACGTCATTCTATATCTGGAAAGGCTTAAGTTTTCGCCTTGTAAACAACTTTTACGAGGCGAAAGCTTTGTGACTGTCACGGAAGGTCTCGAGGAAAGACGTTCAAGCGACTGATTGTCGCCACTCTCTTCCAATCCAACAAATTGTCAAAGCCAAAATTCATAAAATCATTCACATTTGGATGAAGTAAGGCGTTCCAAATATAATCTCTTCGCGCCTCCTTCGTTTGTATAAACCGGATTAACATGCCAAAGCCTGGTTTACCCTTTTCATCACAAGGTTCAGCCCGTCAGGGAATCGAACTACGAACCTGGACTGGCACAGGAAAATCAGTAGTTTGCAGTTGATTACAACCACGACGAACACAAAGTACATTTTGCTGAGTTGCCCCAATATACCGGGTAAATGTGCGATGTTCTTTAGGGAAGTACTAACCTTTTCAAATGTCGTGAAGAAACAGACGATGGTTTCAGTTAACAGATGTATTTATTTATTCATAGTACTTTGTAAGGTACATTTATGTATTTTAATGAATAGGTACAAAATTTTACCACAAAATACACAAAACTAGGAACTGGAATTTACTTAAGGTACAGACAGAGTAACAGAAGAATGTGACAGCTGAAATCAAATGGGGAACTCAAGGCATATCCAGGAGTCTCAGCACAAGTAAATCTGTATAACCTTCTTCATTTTAATCTCATTCGTAATAAAGGAATCGATTGAAGATTGTTCTTGTGCTTTCGCCCTTAAACGCTGCCTTACTCAGAAGCGTCGAGGCCATCTGATCAAATTAGCAACTGCTCGGCTAAACTACAGTTCGTATCCTGACGCGGGGAGTCCGGGGCCCATCGATTCCCTACCAGGGATACGACACGGTCGGGCCTTACCCCCGGGGGAGGACCCACTGGATAGGAGGCCGGCTGGGCCCCAGAGGCTAGACGAAAAATCCTCTGCCCCTGTCGGCGATCATTATTAAAAATATTACCATCCACTTCTTGCGATTTTTAGATGATTCTACAATGAACTTCTTAATTTCTGACTTTCTCTGTGTCTTATTAGCAACGTACAGTGAATTCATTGGTAAGTTCAAGGCAACTGTCACTTTCAGACTCACCACCAGACGACGTGTGGCTCCACAAAACAGTAGAATCAGCTTTCCTGTGTCTTCGTATTTCATACTAGAAGCCGGGAAGTGAGCGCATTGCACTTTGAACTATTCCGCATATTTTAACGATCTCGTAACAGACAGACGATAAAGTCACTGAAACGTCCATGTGTCGCCATTCTTGCCAAAAGTATTTCCCGTTTATCACCGAACCGAAGGCTCGCTATTTTGTTCCTAATGGCTGCCACCCGTCCTTGTTCTTCGCCAGATGATTCCACGTAAGACCTTATTTATTTACGCTCTATTTTAATATTATACCGCAATCTGCGTCTAGCCGTACCAGGGAACTGGTTCTCATTGCGAGTATAACACCGCCAGCCAATCGCCTGATACGTGAGTCGAGCCAACTTAATAGATTGTGACGCGTGTTAATTGGGGGCGTGGCACCAGGCCGAGTTTCGTTCCCTGGAGAAGCTCATCCGGCCTTTCGACTGCTGATCGACGCGACGTTCTGGTTTACAATTCCCCTCACCTTCTCGCAGAAACGACCGACAAACTTCCACCTCGTCAGCCGAAATGCGCCGAATAAATAAGAGAATGAGATTATACCCTGTCCATTCTCTGTCGGCACACCTTCCGAGGCACAGACAGACGCAAGAGGGCCCATTCGATCATTCACTTATTATGAGCTTCATCGTCTGTTTAAAGACAAGCAAAGTTGAAGAGGACACTCGGAAGACGAAGGAGTAGATGCAAGGATAACATTAAACAGCATCATAAAGTGTGTGAGGATGTTGACTAAATTCACGTGGCTCAGGACAGGGTCTATGGCGGGATGTCGCGAACACGCTAACGAAACGTCGTGTTCCAATAAAATGCATGGAAATTTTTTCCCTCGTTGGGTGCACTGTTAGATTCTCAAGGACTGAAGGAGCTGGAACAAAGTAAATAATACATGGGCAGGCACTAAAATTAACGACTGCCTTATTTATGGCAAGAAAGACATGGCTTACCTCCTCCATTAGCTATTACATCTCTTATTGCGGAAGCCAGGGCCTACTCAAAACTTCCTTTCGCTTCCTGTTCTATCCGTTTTCATTGCACAAGTATTAAATTAAGGGACCTAAAATATTAAAATGTGTTGATAAATCTGACAAAAAATACAAATTAAATACAAAAACAAATAAACTACCAATGTAAACACTAATATAAATGTAAAACACTAAAAAAATACTAAAACAATACAAGGAAAGAACATAGAAGCGATAATCGAATTAAAAGAAATAACCAAGCTAGACCACTCTCTGGATCATTTCTCTTAATGAGAAAGTGTCCTCAAAAGAAACAAAGTTTATGCCAAACACGTCCAAAGATTTACATACGTCATTTGCAGCAATGACACACCTGGCTGAAGGACTATGTCTTAGTGCACTGCACACACTAAAAGTAGAAAATTCTTTTATTTATCCTGACGACACACGAATACCAACAGCGTCCATGATGGAATTGCAATTTATTTTGCCCTTAAATACATTAACCCTTGTACGTAGCGATTGGCCGACAGCAGAACTCACGAACTCTAGCGGAGGGAATCCTAAACCAAGAATTACGTGGTCCGATTTGATTGGAAAGACCTGTCCATCAGCTTTTAAATACGTCAGATTGATGTCAGACCCGGAAGTGAAAGTCAGTCGTTATTGATTTCTGTCGAGAGGCAGTGCAGTCTCCGTGATTCAATGTTTGCCTTGGGATTTAGCTAAGAGTTATTCGCCTTCTTAAGTTCAAACTTTCGGACGTCGGTACTCAAACAAATATGTTCAGCGGGATAATTAGCAACATTCATTTCCTGCGGTACATATTAAACTACTGTGTGTTTCGTATCATCAAGCTCCGTGTATTGACTTTCGACATTAAACGTGTGCACAAAGAGGCGAGTGTCTCTTATGGTGACAGCCAAATACTAAATTCCAGATGTACCTGATTTACTGATGTTGGACATGACTAAATGTGACCTGTGTGTGCACATATATATATATATATATATATATATATATATATATATTTCTGACAAGCCGGATCTTTGTAATATCTCGATACATTCTAAAATAAAATTGTGACATGTGTATTAATAATTCTCAAGCGTAAGCAGACCAGACATGCAATTCAACAACTACAATTTCGTAAAATCATGCACAAGTGACGTGAGCCTATAGTCTATCGAGGTCAACAAATCTTTGAAGTGTAAAGCTATGGTAGTGACTCAAACAACAAGTTTGTTCTATAATTTAAGAACATTGAAATATTTGATTGTTTAATATCGTGCAATCGATACTGGAACTCATACGATGCCTTAACATAGACAACTTGCACAAGCCACTGCGCATCACCTTCTGCGCAGATGCCCCATTAACCTAACCTAACCTAATTCAACCCAGCAGGGGTTATCTGCGTCACGTGAACATGGCGACCTGAACACGAATTTTCGAAATAGACCATAGACGGTCGGAAATTGCTGAAATTTTCTATGGACGTCGTGCCACAGGTAAGTAATAAAAATTCATACTCTTTCGTGTCACAACACTTATAATAAATTCTCAAGAAGGCATCAAAGTCGCGAGGTGGAAGAAACGCGAAATCGGCCACGATCACAAACATCCGACTTTATCAACAAGCAATTATGCACAAAGACGTTTGTTCATAATATCTAACTGGTGCCTATACGTGCGCAGATACGTCATAAGTCTAACAAATGCACAAAATGAGTGCAGAAAGATTTTTATGGCGAAGAAACAGATAGTGACTATGGTTATCTAAGCGCGTTGTAGCCTCATACATAAGGATTCGCGCACAGAATTCACTATACGTATAAAAAGGGGTTACAATTAAATCCTAAACCATTCAAGTGACGGAAATTAAGAAAAAAAACAATTAATAACAAATAATAAGGATTAAAGTGCTCTGAAATTTAAAGTAGTTAAAATCAATTCATATGTACGTGTGATTTTAAACTGAAAAAAACCGGTAATTGCACAAACTGGTAAATTTCCTTTTAATATTTTCTAATTTATTCAGTTGGGGCTTCAAGTTAGAATCAGCGAATAACAACATTCTTATTCAAGCCTTTCACAAACAGATACACACGCCATAAAGATCGAAGTTATTGCTTGCCTCACTTATTAATCAGGTCATGGACATGATCCATACGTGATAGCATTAGGATATTAACTGGATTTGTTAAGGAAATAAATGTTAAACGTCAAACAATAGATAACGGATTGGTATTGGGAGCATAAATCGATATGGAAATTCCCTAATCGAGAAGATTCGATATTCGATAGTTAAGTCCATGACTTTGAAGTCTCGACCGCTAGGAATACTGTTACTAACCTGTAAGAAATTCGGAAAGAAATTTTAAAGGTACTCAAACGTTTGTGTAACAAACCTTTGAACCTACCATGCAAGCTGTTACCAATTTGTGTGAGGGTTTCTGCGCTCTCCCGACCGAGTTAACACGACATGAAGTAGAACACAACAGTAATGACGTCACGAAACGATAAAGTGAAGTGTAAAACTTCAAAACCTCTTGTGGGTTTCGTCTGTGAAGGCCAACCTTCCGGCACACCCGAGCGTGTGTCCACCCGTAGGAATATCTTATAACAAAGATAAATTTCGTGTTTAGAAATTGTACTTTTCGAATTCAAGTTCTCAATGCGGCTTATGTGAAGATTTCTGTCTTTTGGGGCATCGTGTCTTAAAGTGTGTTAGAAGTTTACCGACGTTTCAGAGGTGCTTGCTGCCTCCATCATGAAGGCCGTCATCTCCCTGTCTGTATTTTCAGAATTGCGTTAACAGAGATTTTTACATGCTGTGTATTCCACCAGATTGTATCAGTTCAGCGACAAACTTCACACCGTTATCATATGTAAAAATAATTGAGCCTGCAGAAGTAGACTCAACAGTAAACATTCTTATCGACTGAGTACGAGTGTCAAGAACCCGCCGCTGTTGTGTTGTATCAACAATAGATGGCAGGACGGTAAGTATGACGTCATTGGTCGGAAATTAATTTTTGGTTGTATTTGTTTCCTTGTGATCTGTTTTAAATTAAAATGGAAAAAAATAACTTCTGTTTGTAAAAAAGAATACAGTGTGTGTGTGGTTGGATACTATCATTGCATTGGCCTGATAAAGTTGAATTGAAGGGCTAACTATATATTTGCAGAATGGAAGGAAAATTAAAAAGTGAAAGGTTATCTTACAACATTGCAAATCGGAGTCGATTGGCGAAGCCTGTTTTCATACAGTGTAATATAGACGAAACACTTACCCCAACTTCATGCTCTAAAATTGTAACAGAAATTGCGAAATATATCTTTTGCAATAAGTTGATTCCTTATCCTTACTATACATTAGAGAATGCTACAGAAAACTTCGACACTGTAAGTTATAATGTTGTGTGTGTTCATGGTCGTGTATTTTGTCGTTAATGACTGAACTGAATGTGGAAGGTGGGTAGAAATGCAAATTACGATGCAGGTTTCTTAAAATTAACTGAGTATAACCACTGAGAAGCATGTGTGTGGGATGAAATCCCATTCTGGACTTCGAAGATCAAGTTCCATAACCTGTACTGTAAGGTGAGAACAAAAGGGTTATGAAGTATATAGTATGGAAGGTGTTGGCTTTGCTTAAGGTTTAGACCTTATGACTGACTTTCATTGAAGTGTGTCATAGTGCTAACAGTAATTTTTGGATTCCAGTTGCGCTAAGGGAATTTACTTGTGTGAGTAAAACCAGTTATACACTGGGGAGTGATAAATCAGACCTTGTACTCTATTTGTGTTAGCTACTGTTCATTTTGTGTCAAAATTTGGACATCTGAGCATGTCTAAATTATTTAGATCATTCAGTTTTTCTAAGACATTAATTTATCTTTATTTCTTTGAATTTTCTCAAAACAAAATAAATGTATTACACCACTATGTTTGTTCATGCACTTTGTTCCATGAAGTTGAAAGTGTCACTTATATAATCCTTTGTTCATGTCTTAGTAATGTCTTGCTTGTCTTTTAGCGGTCTACGGAGGAACCTGGACACTCGCAGAGAAGAATAGCTGTGCAGATGAAATGACACCACAAGAAGATGGTTGAAGCATACAGAAACTTTGAGAGTATTTTTCAGGTAATAAATCTCAAGAACATTTATTTGGAATATTGTAGATCTAAAATTCTGAATTTACCTGAATCAAAGATAAATTGTAATTTAAGGTATCTCCTTAGAGTAGATACTGTAAAAGCATTTAAGGAGAAATTACTAACAAAGTGATTTTAAGAAAAGTTGTTTTGAACTATGTTCCTATGTTTAAAAGATAATTCTTTTAGTCCTTATTTGAGCCATTTCACTTAAACACATGTCTTTGCAGTCTGCTGTGGTAAGATCAATTCTACTATTGCCCTTTGTTTATGCTTAAGGCACTATTTTTGTGTATTAAATGTGGGTCTCTCACTAAAGTTTCTGATTAAGGACTGGATGACTGGAGTTTGATCACCAGCAAGGACAAAGGATTTTTCTTCCAGCATCTGGATCTATGTCAACTCTGGGATCCACCCAGCCTCCTATCTGTTGAGTACCCAAGATTATTTTCCTGGGGATAATATGTTAGATTTGCAACATTTAATGAAAGCACGAAGTTTACAGGATTGTCATACCGCCTGTGTCGTGCGTGGAGTTGGATCAGAAGCAAAGTGGAAACAGCATTCATCTGAACTTTATTCGGTATTTCTCCTTTCAGAGTCACGATACCTTAATCAGTGCAGGATTTATTGGACATCTGGCGTTTGACTCCTGATACGAGCAGACAGTTTTCATTTCTAACTTGTCATGGCTCTTCTGGGGCATCGTCTCTAATCCAGATTATACTGGAGTCACAGTCCTCGGCAATAAACCTGACCGCTCACCTCGTGATGATCGGGGCTGTAAGCTCCTCTGAAAAATCATTTTCTAGTAGACTGTACGGTTCAACAAACTAGAAGACGGTCATCTGGTGAAAGTGTGACCAGTTAAATATAACGTGAAAGCTTATAGTTTCCCCTTTCACTTGTTATTTGAAAAAATTGATGTTACGAGACTAGTTGGAAATTTCAGTTACGCTGGGCGTGCGACAGTGACACGCGATCAAACGCCAGGCATGCTGTGTATATCAAATAGCATTGAAGGATCAATCTTGAAAATTTTACCAGCCATTTCAATTTTGTCTTATCACTTTTATTTCTCATGAAGGAAATTATCTGTTTCTGTCTTGATTTGAAGAGCAGCTGCTATTTTTAGGCGGTTTAAAACACTAAAGGGCAATTTCCTCATGCATATTTCTCAACTATTATGATGTTGATATGGTTTTATTTAGTTTGCGAGAGCTTGTTACATGGTGTGACCGCCCGTTCTGGGTTCTTGTGAAATGGAAGTTGTTAATGTCTATTCTGTAAATGTTGACACTAGGGATAATACAAGGCGCGTCCTCAAAGTAAGTTTCCCACTCATCCCACAGCTAGCAAACCTTATATTGCGCGAAGCGACTGTGCGTACGTGATAGAGCAATGACGTAGCATGGCGCATGCACTAATGGCACCTCCCGCGTTCTCACAGTAGCATCGTTGCAGCTGTTGAAGATGGAGGTTCTTATTCCAGCTCCCGCCGACTGTGAAGTGCGGTCAGTGATAACGCTAGGCCGCACACGGCTCGACGGACAGCAAGTCTCCTGCAGGAGTTCAGCTGGGAGGTGTTTAATCATTCACCCTACAGCCCGGACCTCGCTCCCAGTGATTTCCATCTTTTCCTACACCTCAAGAAATTCCTGTCCGGTCAGCGTCAGCGTTTTGAGAATGACAGAGAGGCGGAGATGGTTGTCACACAGTGGTTCCAATCCCAGGCGGCAGACTTCTACGACACAGGTATTCAAAACTTAGTCCCACGGTATGACCAATGTCTCAATTCTGGTGGCGAATATGTTGAAAAATAGCTGGACACTTGCTGTATCTGTTGCAATAAATATTTCCATGAAATTGTGTTTTGTTTCTGTAAACGGCCCCAGGGAAACTTACTTTGAGGACGCGCCTCGTAGATAGATGATTGGAATTTTACTTCTAGAATTTATGGGTGTTATGAATCAAAGGGCAATGAAATCAAGGCGTGTGAGATGGGTTGAACATGTAGTATGCTTTGGGTACAGCATTCTAATTGGAAAATCTGAAAGGAAGAGACCACTTCAGAGATGTAAGCACACATGTGACAAAAATGAGTGTTTTAATTTGCTAACTGAGAATGATGTGCAGTTTATCTTTAGTTTGCTGTATTTTATAATTATTAATTTTTGTCTCTTATTGACCTCACCGTATATATCGAGGCATTAGAAAGTAGGCATTGTAAGTTCTTCCCATAATTTCTTATTTGTACATTGGTCTGTGGTATGAAATTTGGTCATCCAAAACCTTAACTACTGTGTCTTTATGTGTCGTGTATTGTGGTATTTTGTCTGTATGGAACTTAGTACTGGTGTTGTCAGTTTGTATGTATGTGGTGTGTCTTCTGTTGCAGCATTCAGTGAAGCTTACTGAGTATCATAACATACGTGATCTTCATCATCTTTTCCAAATTGTTGCAGATGCTATTTTATGTTTCAGAAATTCTCTACATCCTCTAAGCAGGTTCATGTAGCCCTAAAGCAGGCTTCGAAAAGATTACAAATGTTGGCCGAAGCTAGCTTTGGGGAGGAACAAGTAATTGTGCTTTTTCTCTCTGTTAGTTTTCGTGAATTAAAATTGTTTCTGTCTTTCTTTTGCTTGATTTCTTTCTTGGTGATATCTTTCTTCTTCGTGCCTTGTTTACTGTAACAAACGCTGTGTATTCAGAATATGAACTGAGTGCTCCGATCTACATTCATCAACTTGAATGCACAGAAAGTATTTTTCTTTTCTCTGCGTATGTGCTGTATGCTCTTGTTTCACACATTATAGACCACGCCATCCTATTAAGTTACATAAATTGTTCCTTCAGGTCCCTTCTTTAAAAGATTTTCCATTTTGACATTCCAGCTGTAATTTGCAGACTTGAAATGAGTGTTGGTTATTACCTTCTTTAACAATGCTGTTTCAAATGCATATGTTATGCAGCATCAGATGAGATGTGAAAATGGCCATGAGTAGTGAATAGGTAAGAACTTGGAAGGAAATAGTTGTGGCTTGTTTCGAGATTTTCTCCAGGCATTTGCCTTTAGGGACTGAGGAAAACCTTGAAAATCCTCAATCAGATCAGCTTGTAACTCAGCTAAGGTCCAAATGAATGCCAGCCTAGAGTGTCAGTGGTACACCATCTTGCTTGGAACATTTACTGAAACATCAGAGGGTTCATTACAGATTCCACCACGTCTCTAAGATACAGGAAAAAATCGCATATGTTTTTGGATCCATTGTTAATGCCACTCACTGCTAATTGAGAAGTTTGAGAAGTTTTTGGCATGAATACATTAGCCGTATGGTATGCAGCTTCATGTGATTTACACTAATTGATACATTAGTATTTTGTTTTCATTTTGTTTCTTTTTTCAAGTTGATCATGACTTGTTACGACATGGTAGCTTGCATTTAATTTGATGTTGTTATAAATGTTCCTTTATATGGTGCTGATGGCTGCTGAATGGAAACTGTGGGTTCAGTTCCTTGTAGGGGCAGGGATTCTTCTCTTTGCCACAACATTCCACCCAGTCTCCAGTCTCTTGATACCTGGGGCTCTTTTCTCTGGTATAAAACAGTCAAAACACACAGCTGACCACTCGTTCCACGTAGTGCTGAGGTCTAGTCTGTAGATCTTTACTTCCATATCCACTACACCTTCACGTGTGGTGGATTGGAACAGAGGCAACTTTGCCTTTACACAGATATGTTTTATAACACACTTTGAAATATACTGGATAGAAAACATCATGTTGATATGCATTAGAAAAAATTGTTTGGCTAATATTACTCTAAAGCTTTGTTCGAAATTGGTTGGTTCTTACACTGTTTAATGATGTTAAGCAGAGATGGCAGATTGAATACGAGCGATAAACTGGAAAGAATGGTAAAGTGATTATTGACTATTGAAAAGTACTGTTCCAGAATTTTACTTACTGGACTGAGGGAAACTATGGAAAACCTGAGAGTGCCATAAGTGATACTTGAACCAGAATGCATCCCAAACACAAGTGGACCACATGAACATTTAGCCAAACTACTTGGTGTTTTGAGCAGTCCTTTGCCATCTGCAGACTTAGGTGAAACATGTTGACAGGTGGATGTAGAGACTTGGCATTCCCAGTATGCATTCATTTTAAACACTTTATACGGAGAATATGCAAATACTGACTGCATTGGGAATATCAGAATAAAATGAACAAGTCTTGTTTTGTTTCATATGTGCATATAACCCATTGTCCTTCATTTCCTCTCCCTTTCTCACTAGTTCAGACATGACAGTGGAGTTAAGTTGCTTTGCCATGTTTGTTTGGAATGTTAAAATCTGTGTAAGGTATTAGGCTGTGTATTGTGGTTATAATGTCTCTAATTATGATTATCAATCTTCATAGCAACTTCGTGCCTCTGCAATGATGAAAGGTTCCATTTGAGGTTTGTGGTCCATTACACAGCAGAAAATAACAAGGATGATGGCCAGTAGAAGAAGCTTGTAGCTTAACATGGGTTCGTTCTTTGTTGAACCAATTAGATAAATCTAATTCTTTTTACTGATCTTACTATGTAATCTTTCTTTTACTTGAAAATGGGAACTCAAGTGGCTTGTGAAATAGCTTGGACAGTGGCCTTTATCTAAAGGAAACAGTCCCATGGTGAAGCAAAAATAACATTAGACAGTGAAATTCGTACTTCGTCACAATATTTGTAAGGAAAATTGTGATATCGTATTTGAGGTTCTGTAAAGGGAAGTATATATATATTTTTTATTTTCAGACAGGATTTGTGGAAACACTGAAGCCACAGTATATTCCAGGCCATGCAATGATGTCTCCTGGTGCATCTTCTGGTTCTAACATAGTCGAAGAGAAGCTTAGCAATTTGCAGAATCAGCAGGAAATTGAGAATCTGAAATGTTAAGTGAGAGACTTACAAGAGAAAATTGAAACATTGAAAGGTATGCATGCATTTATTTTAAGAGTCTCTTGATAGGTATTTGTGTACAGATATAGATTCAAATACTGTCGTATTATAAAAGCGATATTATACTTTGTGACAGTTCCTATTATCCTCTGTGCAGTGATGTGTGTGTGTACTAAAACTTGTCCAAGTGATTACCACTTGCTGAACTTGTGTAGACTTGATTATGGCTTTGCAGTCTTATTATGTTGATTATATTTGCACAACATTTTTGTAAATTTATGAATAAGGTCCTCTCATCCTTCTCAGATAATTTTAATTACATTAATTATATTCTGGACATAGTGTATTACAGAAAAAAATATTTGTGTATGCCTTAGGTTTATATTAACCTGTTGCTTGTAGCATGACACGCATAATTTTTCTAACCGAAGATATTTTTGAATTTTTGAAGAAATAGATTCAGATTAACTCCATCAGTTCTGTGCTTGCATTTGAGTTCAGACTGTGTTAACAGAAATGGAATTTTTGTTTTTGCGATGGGGAAGCGAAAATTGGTGGAATAAACTTTAGAAAATGTTATTGAGGCTGGGGTGTAATGTGCAATGCATGGGAGTGGGCTTCAAAAGATTATTATTAATACTATTGTCATTAATTCTTAATTTAAGTAAGCCTACAGCAGTTAGTGTATGTAAGTAAATAGACTATATTGTCATTAGACCACAATCTGATATTTCTCTTTCCCTCTATCTTGGACACCTCTGTAAGTTGGACACATTTTCGTGGAACCACAAGTGTCCAACTTAGAGAGGTTTTACTGTACTTTAGGTTGGATGGTTTTGTAATTTATGAGTTGGTTGATTTTGAGTGGGATGTTTTTTTTTGTTGTGTCTTATTGTTTTTGTTGTGTTTTTTATTGTTTTGTTCTGACTCTGTTGATGTATCTCATTGTTTGTTGTGTCTTATTGTTTTTGTTGTGCCCTTTTTTATTGTTTTGTTCTGTCTGTGTGTTGATGTATCTCATTGTTCTGTTGTGTCTCATTGTTTTGTATCTTATTGTAGGTCACTGCCACCGGGTATAAACCCATTTGCAGTCAATAATAAATATATATATATATATATATGTGTCAGTTTTAGTGTCCTGAGCTAGTAAACGTGGAGCAACTGTTGAAAATCAGCACTAGTGCAGGAAACACGGAATTTATTTAATAATGGTTTATTTAATGATACTGTCAGTATCTCATACTATATATCAACAAATTATAAGAAGTTTAAATGAATGATGAAATGGAAACCACAAAAGGCTTCAGTCAGGATATAGCTGGTTTCCAGGCTGAGATTTGAGCCCATGACTTCCTGAATATGAATCAGGAGTGCTAACCACTTGGCCATGAAATTTGGTCATGGAACTTGGTAACAGAACATTGAAAAGTTAAAATTTTCCAAATTGCCATAACCATTGTGTAGGCAATAGCACATGAATTAGTGACCAGTTTCTTTCACAATGTAGAGTTAAGTTGAGTTTACATCTTTCTTACATAGTGAAAAGGATGCAAGACAAAGGAAAATTAAAAAGATTATGACAAAATAAGATTGCAGCTGGAACAACTTCTTGAATTCAAGTCCCGCGTAATGGAGTCTCAGACTTCTCTTCAGCGAGAAGTGCAGCGTGCTAAGCAGGAAGCTAGGGAAGCCATTGAGGCTAGAGAGACACATGCTGAGGAAATGGCAGATTTGGCAGAGACAGTAGAGATGGCTACTCTCGATAAGGAAATTGTCGAGGAGAAGGTAAGGTTATTCAGCTGTGCCTGTATTTCTGAACTGAAGTTTAATTAATTCAGTTCTCTTTTAATGCCATGGGTATCAATTTTATTTGGTGTTGTTTTCACATATTTAAATGTGGACATATTTACAAGTGGTTTGTCTGAATTTAGGTTTTTGTATTCTCTTTTAAAGTTGTGACATGCAAAACCTTGCTAGCCTTGGCAATTAATTCTGAGTCTGAACAGGCTGTAATGTACACTGTGTAAAACCAGAATTTACTATATTTTACCAAATTCTTTATTAGTTACATCCATCCAATGGTGTTAGAGCCCAAGTTTTGGCCTTGGCCTCCTCCCATGTGGGAGGCTTCCTTGTCTTTTAAGTGTGCATCTTTGGGTAGTGAGTGACGAGCTCACTGCCAGTGCACAATTTCTACTCAATCCTGATTTGTCTGCTAGAAGCTTTATTAGATGCATAACTAAATATGCAATTTACTGAAAATAGTTCATTTTCTTGCATGTTCCAATAATTATAAACGTGATTGAACATCTCAGTTGAAGGTTTTCACAAATTATGATACTCAGAAAGTTGTTTATGCATTTATATATTTTGTGTATTTGATATGTAAAACAGTCCCTCTTTTAATTGACAACTTCTGAATTGCAGTGTGTGTGGTATTTGAAAGGTACAATAAATTGCACATAATTCTGTGACAACCTGAATTAAACTACGCAGGTTTATTTATGCGTTGTTAATGTGACTGTAAACTTTCTCGCAGGCGGAGACATTGCAATTGGAGCTAGAAGCAACACGAGAAAGGATTGAAGAACTGACATTAGATCTGGAGATAAATAAAACAGAAATATCAAAAAGAGCAGTAGGAGGAATTGGTGAATCCAGAGTGTCAACATATGAAATTAAAGAACTTTAACAGCAGAATATCAGACTGCGAGATACTTTAGTGAGGTAAGAAATCACAAATCTGACAAGTAGATGGGCGATGCTGTAAATTCAATTAACATCCATCAGGCTTTGCTATTTGCACTGTTTATGTCTCTCTGACAAGTGCACTCACTAAGTTGCCATGTGGTATTAGACTTATGACAGTTGAATGATAATGTAACTAGAATAAATACACAATAATTAAGATGTGATAATGGTAACAAAAATTGTTTGATAAAGTTGCCCCTGTGCCAAAGTACCATGCCTTAAAGCTGCATTTATTGTTAACATTGAAACTAGATGGAGATGAGTGGGTAGCATCATGCTTAGTGTGCTTTACTCACAGGGTATGAACCCTGTTAACCATTAAATAAGAGGTTTTCTTGGTCCCATGTCCAGTCTTTGGATATAGTGGTAGCAAGGAGAAAAATTGCTGCCCCTGCCAGGAATCAAACATCAGTTGTCCTCCGTGGCATCTTTCATGCGGTCGGTGCCATGTGTGGGCATCCCGCGCCATTTTCGTTAGCCGAGTCCTGACCACGACATGCCCGTCAGGAACAGAGCTAGGGCACACAGAGTTCATAAGCTGGTACTTGGAGTCCATGGTGGACTTACTTCGAATGTTAGCTTCGTCCTTCAGTCGCGTGCCGGAGACCGTACACGCCGAACGACTTTTAGGGAGTCTGAGCTGGGCTTCGTCTACGTCATGCATGGATTCATCCTTGCTGACTGCAAAGACGCCCGAGTTGTTGCAAATGACGTTCGTCATCTGTCTGTCAAATTCCATAACGACACACATTTCGTCAGGCAATAAATACAACCACAGCCCTAGTTTTAGTTGGCTGCAACAAGAAAACTTTTGCAGGCGGAATATTTGTGCTTGATTACTTTCGCACTTTTGTTTTGCCACAGAAACCTGGTCGAACAAATTAAGCAGTAAAAACATTACAATTAATTAACACACATTAATGTAATTACTGAAAGAGCGCACATTAAGCACACATGGTCAGTCACATCAAAACTGAGCAGTGAATCAAAAAAGTTGCTTGAAGCATCATCAACAACGAACGAAAATTCAAATGTGGCCGGGAGAAGAATCATTCATTACTTTTTAGTTTAATGCACTCTCCATTTTAAACGGTGTCTAGATGCGTGCATGAAGCCAGCCACGACCGTGTAATAAAAGGGCTCAACCCCGCTCTGTTCTTGTACACACAGGAAATTCTGCCCGCCTCTGCAAGCCTTTGCTTTGGTCTGTTCACCCAAGATGTGATCCATGGCTGGGGATGGACTCTTATTCTCCACCCTATGTATTTAACGACGTCTTCTTTATTTATTCTTGTCAGACTTGTATTTTTACGTTACATTTCTACTTCCAGGGCGCCTAAGCCATCGCCGTGCACATCGCAACGTCGAAGGCGGCCCTGGTTCTAGCTAAATGTTAAGTAGCGAGTACATTTTTCCAACATTGACTGCTTTGTGTTGCTTATAGTTAAATGAAACGAGGATAAATTGAACAGAAACTTGAGTTTGTTGGATTCCTGGAATGTTCTGCCGGCACTCGAGTGTTAATCAGTGAAAATGCATCGGTGCGAGAAATGGCTATTTCACGCCCCTGAAACAGAAAGGAATTGGGAAGAAGTAGATAAAAGAGTCGCGTTTTATCAGGAAGTCAAACTAAAAACCATCTGTTCACTTTGCTTATAAAATCTATGCAGTTGATATTGTAGCGTGGGACGGTATACGACCTTGATTGTCAACCCTTTATTTCTTTCGAAGTCTGCTACCTCAAATCCAATCCGATTGTAAACTTGGGTGGATTGTAAGAGACCACAATGTCCTCCAGCAATAATGAATTTAATCAACTAAAACGTCTTTTACAGCACAAAATAATCTCGTCTACGACACACTTCGCCTAAGAGCGATTCACACTTCAGCTCTCTTCACACCCTCCTTCCACACTCTCAACCAACTAACTGAGGGCGGAGGCCTGCGTAAGCGCAAGCATCGTCCCTACCTACGTGAAACCATTCCTGCGCACAAGGCGCATTGCTGGAAATGGTAAACGGTCTTAATTTAAAAAAAACGGAAATTTTGCTAACGCTAACGGGGTTTCGTCGTGGCGGGAGCCTCGACCAGTACAACTGGGATCCGTTGCTGCTGATGGGAGGTCATCCTGTCAGGCAAGTTGTCCAAAGGAATTTGGTTGGTTGGATCTCCGGGGTTTGAACCCAGAGAGAGAGGGGCCGTTTCGGCTGAAGGCCTCTGCGGCATGGGGGAAAGATCACTTCAGCTGATGGCCTCCGTGATCGGGGTGGGGGTGGCGGGCCGTGCCCCTATTAAGTTATACCCTGGCATTCGCCTTACAACTGAGGAAAAGCACGGAAAACCTCAGTCAGGGTAGCCGAGTAGTCTAACCACTCGTTGTGCCGACTTGGCCGTCTTTTGGGGACGGCCTCGGCTGGCCTGCTGAACATCGGTCGGCCTCGGTTGCCCTTGGGCGACCTCTGGCAGCCCTCGTTCGGCACGAGTACCACTGGACACAACCAAAAAGCTAACTGAGGGCGGAGGCCTGCGCAAGCGCAAGCATCGTCCCTACCTCTCTCCAGGCTGTGCCGGTGGGGGTCTCGTCCACTCCCAATCACTCCAACCAACCAACCAAAGAAGCTAACTTAGGGCAGAGGCCTGCGCAAGCGCAAGCATCGTCCCTACCTAGGTGAAACCATTCCTGCGCACAAGACGCATTGCTGGAAATGGTAAACGGTCGTAATATAAGAACGGAAATTTTGCTAACGCTAACGGGGTTTCGTCGTGGCGGGAGCCTCGACCATTCAAACTGGGATTTGTTGCTGCTGATGGGAGGTTATCCTGTCAGGCAAGTTGTCGAAGGAATTTGGTTGGTTGGGTCTCTGGGGTATGAACCCAGTCCCAATCACTCCTACCACTCATACCGCTTTTATACAAAAATCTCTTCCAACCACCAACCAAAAAGCTAACTGAGGGCGGAGGCCTGCGCAAGCGCAAGCATCGTCCTACACTCGGCTTTTATACAATTACAACAATGTCTATGCAACAATGCCAATAAACAGACGCAACAATGTAAACACAACAATGCGTGAATACAACAATGTCATTAAACAGTTCAACAATGCCAACTGCAACACATCACACTACCCCCTCCTTAAAGCTGCGCGACCCGAGCAGCACCCGAATACGGCGCCAACCTGTCCAGGTGGACTACCGTCATCCGGGCCCGGGTATGCCGCTGAATCCGATAAACCACGTCGTTGATTCTGGTCACCACCCTGTAGGGGCCCTCCCAAGATGTTTGTAGCTTGGGAGACTTCCCTTTTGTCCGGGTAGGATGATACAACCACACGCGATCTCCCTCCTGGAAGCCAGGCGATCATAGCGTGCCTTCATCCGGTCGCTGGCCATCTTCAGATGCTGGCGGGCATGGTTATGCGCATCATAGAGTCGTTCCTGCTGCTCCTTTCTTAGTGTCACTCAGTCCCAGCCATCCGCGACTGTAGCGGCGACGGCTCGCACCTTTACTCGACCCGCTCGTTGCTCGACCTTCTGGCTGTGGCCACAGTCCTCCGAGCATGGCCTTCTAGAGAGAGCGTCGGCGTTGGTATGCCTCCGTCCCTGGGATAACACGCCTCCGATCCCAACGCTGCTTGCGTCGGTGTGTACCAGGAACTTCTCGCCAGGTCGTGGATATCCTAAAATGGGCGATGCACACAGCGACTCTTTCAAGGACTCGAATGCGACGTCTGCCTCCGGGGACCTGTGGAACGTTCTTTTCTCCTCGCTCGCTAATGTCAGGCGTGTGGATTGGGGTCTGCTCCGAGGGCCCCACAGAGATATCTCTTCTTTGCCCAGTCGCAGCACTTGGCGTCCTAGGTCCACCGTCGCATCGTAAGCTCGCAGGACGTCCAGTCCCAGGATGATCTCGTCCGTGATGTCGGCTACAAAAATCCAGGTGCGGATGACACTCTGCCCCAGCGTTAGCTCAACTAACACCTCTTTCAAAACGGGGATGGTTTCACCGGACGCTGTCTGCAGCACGTACGGTCTGCTCGGCTCCCGCTCTGATTCTCCCGCTACGACGTCGGGCCTGGCGATGGTCACTGCAGCTCCGGTGTCGATGGTCACATTACAGCGTCTTCCCCGAATCCAGCCTTCGGTAATCAGACCGTCGTCACTCCTCTTGGTGACCACGCTCAAAGTAAAGCGAGGGGAAGGGGGTGGTGGGGCCGACGGTCCCCTCCATACGCCGGCCATTACTCGTTTTCCCGAGACCTGGTTGGTCCTTGCGGACACCATCTCATAAGGTGGCCGGGGGCGCCGCACTGCCAGCACACCGGTCGCCCCCATACAGAACGTCTATCCTGGGGCGATCGCTCCTCCGTCGGGTCCTTTGACCGTATTTGACGCACCGTTAGTGTTGATCCTGCGACTGTCTTTGCTGCCTGTATCTTCAGGGCCTGTCCGAGTGCTTCATTGAGGGATCGGTCCCCGCCCATTAGAAGGTGTTGCTTAATCTCTCGGTCTCCCAGGCCGTCGATGAAAGCGTGAGCGGCCTCCCTCTGCAGGAAATCTGCGGGAAGCCCTACGAACGCTCGATGGGCCAGCTTCTCTATTGCCGCTGCGAATTCCTGCAGAGTTTCGCCCCTCCCCTGCGTCCTTGATTTCAACTGAGATCGGTAGACCGTCGCCAGCTGATGGTCCCCGTAACGGCCCTCTAATGCGTTGAGGATGTCGTCGTAGGCCGCCCCAACAGGAACGCCATGCAGGATGTCAGCAGCCTGCCCCTGAAGTACGGCAAGGAGATGCGTGACCTTCTCCCCAGACGTCCAGCCATTGTGGTTGGCCACAGCCTCAAACTGCCGATGGAATACTGTCCAAGACGTGGATCCGTCGAACTTAGGCGGTTTCACACGGTCCGTGCCACCCACGAACGTTCCGGCCCCTCCGTGCCTTGTTCGGGCCTCCACCGCCTGCAGCCGTGTCTCGAACTCGCGCCGCGTGGCCTCTAACTTTTGTCCGAGATCGTCGGTGATCCTTTTCTCTAATTCCACCTGACTGCACCTCAGGGCGCTTATTTCTTTCGAAAACTGTGCACCTAGATTTTCTTGTAGCTGTTTCTGGCTGGCATCCATCTTGTCTTCAAGATTGTCCTGCAGGTGTTGCTGGTCGTTGCTCAGGCTCTGCAATCTCCCCAGTATTTCTTGCAGTGCACACTCCATGGTTGACAATCCCACTTCTGACACCAATGTAGCGTGGGACGGTATACGACCTTGATTGTCAACCCTTTATTTCTTTTGATCGTTTTGCTTCCAGTATTACATTAGGGTCGTCTATTCTCTTAATTCTATCTTTTCATTACCCTGAGACAGTTTGTTCTGCTGGCATTTCGCCCTATTACAGTCTTCTGTGTCGTTCTTTATTCCCTCCCAGGAGACAGACTACCGTATTTTACGACAGGTCCGATTCATGCATTTCTTGTATAATGTAAATCCGAAACGTGGGCAACTGCACAGATTCCAACTTCAATGTGCGTCTGCATCGGAGCTGCTGCAGTAGCGACTGTTTCCGCCGAGTGGCCTCGAGGGACAGCGACTTTTTAAAGACACGTCGGTAAGGACGCGAGGTGCCTCGAGAAGACTGAATTGCCTCCTTCAGGTTATTCTAATCTACTGCCGGGAACTTACTTCAGATTCAGTGGCAAGCCCTCAGGTGTCAACGTACAAATGACACACCGAAACAATTAGCCATCGCACAGGATGAAGTGAACTTCAGTGAAGTTCCTTTTGTCTTGAACACGTAAGAAGGCGCTTCCTCAATGGTAATCGTCGGCGATGTCATGGTTTTTCTGTCTTCCGAGTCGTCTTCGACTGTCAGAGCATTCAACAACGTCCAGCACTCTGCCATTCCTCATACAGCAACCGATCCCTGTGTTTGTAAATGTAGTCGCAGGCATTGGGAAGTCCCTTGACCACACAGGCCGACATCCCATTTCTATATGTAGTCATGTTCGTAACCTCGCACCATTCATTTCTGCTGACGTCGAAACACTCCACTCGGCAAGTGCTGACTTCGTTAATGAAACCACCGATGGCGTAGATGGTGTCGTCAATCACTTGAAGCGCGAAGTCACCACGTGGAATAAGCAGGTGGGAGATCTCGGTCCACGTGTCCGTTTCTGGGTCGTAATTCTCGCCACTGCTCGTAGCGCGAGAACCTTGGATATATCCTCCTACGGCGTACACACTGCCGTGGTAGGCGACGCAAGACAGGCCGCTGCGTGTGGCAGACATCGGGGAAATGTTAGTCCATAGGTTCGTCTGTGGGTCGTACACCTCTCCTGAGGCCAAATATTGTTGGCCATTGTCTCCACCAACGACGTAGATTTTATCTTTGAGTGCGGTCGCACTTGCGTCGGATCGCTTCGTGTTCATAGAAGCGATCATCGACCACTGGTTCGTCCTGTAGTCGTATCGCTCGGCCGTTTTAAGTCGATCACCCTTAGTACAGCCGCCAGCAACGTACACCTGACCCCCGAGCACTGCCACACTGACCAGGCTTCTCCGGTCATTCATCGGCGCCACCTCGTGCCACGTCTTCGTAACTGCGTTGAAACGGCGGACTGAGCTCAAGAATTGCACGCCGTCATAACCACCGATGACGTAAATGTTAAATCCGACTACCGCCGTGCCATGTTTGCCTCGCGGTCCGGTCGGGTCGTTTTCCTGCATCTTAATCCATCGGTCTGCCCGCGTGTCGTATGTTTCCATGGTATCAGCGATAGCTCCCGCGGTCCACCCTCCAATAACAAAGAGAATGTCATGAGGGATTCGCGGGATGGCAAACCTTGGAGTCAGAAATTCCCTGTCTTTCTCCAAGATCGTTTCTAAGTCGTGCAGAAACTTCAGCGTCTCTTCGATCACGGGTCTGCATGACTCATTTTCCCTCACATATGGATGATGTCTTAGTTTTTCGAGAAAGAAATCTTTGTCGAGTAGTCCCAGCCTGAAGTTCTTCAAGAGCTCTGCGATGTGTCCTTTTCTGTTTTCTGCGTCGTGGTCGATCCAGCGGAGTATGCAGTCCCACACAAGTTTCTCGTCCTTGACGTTCAGATTATCCTCCCCGATAATCGCCTGCAGCTCCTCTACTGACATTTCCAGCAGTTCCTCGCTCTGCTGAGACAAATGAGCGAAGTGGCGCGAAACGAAGCGGCGAGCGTGAGATTCAAGGCCGGCGCAAGAGTGACACCTTGCGAAAAGCATGATGCCGATGCAATTACCAAGATTCATCGTGTTCTGGAGGAATTGACAGCAGAGCTGAAGAACGCCTTGCACGCACAAGTAGTCGGACGCTAAGAGCAGCTGACGCACGTTTCCACAATTAATGTCCACCTTCCTTGTGTAAACGTAGTCCAATATCTGAGCCATGATATCCGAGCTGACTCCGTGCAGGAGAACGTCAGTCTGCTCGTGGGCGTGCAGTGTCGTGGTGAAGAGGTTCCTGAAATATGCGCTACGCATCGAGAGAATCACTTTGTGGACACGAAAAACGCCGCCATCTTCCAACCTCAAGACCGCGTCACACAATAGGTCCATCTGTCTCAAGTCATTCAGAGAGGACAACGCTTCGGTGCACATGCACCTGCTATCTTGCAAAGAACAGCAGCTTTGTTGCTCTAACTCCATTTCCTTGTATTTATTCTGAATAGTTTTAACAGCACAAAAGTATCTTGTCTACTACGCGTTTTATCTACAAGCGATTCACAGCTCTGTTCTTTCCACACTCTCACCTCCTACACTCCTCTCAAAGCCAACCACCAACCAACCAAAAAGCTAACTGAGGGCGGAGGCCTGCGTAAGCGCAAGCATCGTCCCTACCTACGTGAAACCATTCCTGCGCACAAGGCGCATTGCTGGAAATGGTAAACGGTCTTAATATAAAAAAACGGAAATTTTGCTAACGCTAACGGGGTTTCGTCGTGGCTGGAGCCTCGACCATTCAAACTGGGATCCGTTGCTGCTGATGGGAGGTCATCCCGTCAGGCAAGTTGTCCAAAGGAATTTGGTTGGTTGGATCTCCGGGGTTTGAACCCAGAGAGGGAGGGGCCGTTTCGGCTGATGGCCTCTGCGGCATGGGGGGGAGATCACTTCAGCTGATGGCCTCCGTGATCGGGGTGGGGGTGGCGGGCCGTGCCCCTATTAAGTTATACCCTGGCATTCGCCTTACAACTGAGGAAAAGCACGGAAAACCTCAGTCAGGGTAGCCGAGTAGTCTAACCACTCGTTGTGCCGACTTGGCCGTCTTTTGGGGACGGCCTCGGCTGGCCTGCTGAACATCGGTCGGCCTCGGTTGCCCTTGGGCGACCTCTGGCAGCCCTCGTTCGGCACGAGTCCCACTGGACACAACCAAAAATCTAAGTGAGGGCGGAGGCCTGCGCAAGCGCAAGCATCGTCCCTGCCTCTCTCCAGGCTGTGCCGGTGGGGGTCTATAAATGGGGACCACATAGCTATTAAATGGATTAAAGATTTTTATAATTAGATAATTATTTATGACTAGCTTTATTTTAAATCTAATATTTTCTCTGCTCACATCCACTGTTTGTAAATAGCCGTCATGTTCCATATGCAGTGGAATCTTTGGGTCGTGGAAAACTGATTTTGGATACTATGAAATAATTACATATAGTCTATATATAAAATATGGATAAATAACTAAATTTAAATGATTAAACGACATGTATAGATATGTTTAATTTATTTCAAATAATGCATATATTTAAAGTAAATGACAATAATAAAGAAGGATAATTATGAACATCAAATAGAATATTTTTCCGTTGGGGTCGATTTGTAAGAAGTTGTCGCGGTCAATCAATGCCATAGACCATCTAACCCCCCCCCCCCAACAATATACAAAATGGGATTGGTGTGCCGCCATGACTCTTCGATAATATTTAATGTGCCGCGAGTGTTGAAAGTTTGCGTAACACTGACCTACGATATGGAAGAATATGTTTTGGGTTAGAATGTTCGGAAATCCATTGCTTTCGACTGGTCTTTGTGCTCTAGAGATAGCTGAACGTGTAGGAAAGGAATCTCGTGTACTTAGTCCATAATTTACAAAGAAGTACTGAATGTAATTTATTACGCTTTGTTGTGGTCAGTCTTCTTCTTTTTTATTTTTTTTTTATTTTTTTTTACTATAAAAATTTGTGATTCCTCGTTGTCATCAACCAATTTGTCCTCAAAAAATGACGTCATCAACAATGTCAACTTATGTTTGTTTTTACTCGGCATTGTTGTGGAACATAACAATGCCGAGTACAACACAACAATGCCGACAAAACTAATAACGCTTAGTACCAAGCCAGTCGCATTATCACTGCTCTACAAGCAGCACGTCGCATTCTTGAATATTGATTGACAGTTGGCATAAAACATCAGGAAAGTGAAAGAAGACGTTATCAACTATATGAAGTATCAACTCTAACAACTCCAAGAAGGTAAACTGATACTCATTAGATATGTTATGATTAAGAAAGTATTATGAAAACTGACTTTATGATTACGAAAGTATCATGAAAACTGACTTTTGATCGATATTAAGACGAAGATTTGCTAAGGTGGGGCTGGACGTAAAAAGGTGACTGATCAAAAATTGTTGGCCTCTTATCAGCGAGGTAAAGAACTAAAACATCAGACCTATTTAATAACTAAATAAAAGCGAAGAGAGACTTACATTGATAAACGCAGAAAAACTTATTCAACAAAACAAGAGCAAAAAACAAACAAACGAAGTTTTGCAAGGTAGGGTTGAACGTAGAAAGTTGACTGATCAAGAACAATTGTCCTCTGATTAGCGACGTAAAGAACTAAAACATCAGACCTATTTAACAAATAAAGAAAAGCGAATGGAGACTTACATTGATAAACGCAGAAAATCTTATTCAACAAGAACAGAAGTGCAAAAAACAAATAACGAAGATTTGCAAGTGTGGGGTTGGACGTATAAAGTTGACTGATCAAGAACAGTTGTCCTCTGATTAGCGACGTAAAGAACTAAAACATCAGACCTATTTAACATATAAAGAGAAGCGAAGGGAGACTTACATTGATAAACGAAAAAGAACGTATTCAACAAGAACAGAAGAGCAGAAGAAAACAAACGAAAACTTGCAAGGGTGGGTTTGGACGTAGATAGTTGACTAACCAAGAACAGTTGGCCTCTGAAAAGCGACGTAAAGAACTAAAACGTAAGACCTACTTAACAAATAAAGAAAAGCGAAGGGGGAATTACTTGCAAGGTTAAGGTTGGGGTTGGACGTAGATAGTTGACTAACGAAGAACAGTTGAACTCTGAACAGCGACGTAAAGAACTAAAACATAAGACCTACTTAACAAATAAAGAAAAGCGAAGGGAGAGTTACTTGCAAGGTTGGGGTTGGACGTAGATAGTTGACTAACCAAGAACTGTTGGCCTCTGTTCAGCGACGTAAAGAAGTAAAATATCAGATTACAAGAAGCGCTCCGAAAGGATTAGTCGTAGTTTTCGTCAAAAAATGACGTCATCAACATAATCACCTTATATTTGTTTATACACGGAATTGTTGTGGAACAACAATGCAGAATAAACAAATAACGCTTAGTACCAAGCCAGTCGCATTATCACTGCTCTATATCGTCTCCGAACAGCGACATTAGACTATTTAAGAAATGAAGAAAAGTGAAAGAAGACGTTACCAACACCAAAAAGGTAATCTGATAATAATAATAATAATATTCATCCAAGTCATACTGTTCTTCAAGGGTTAAAACACTTGAATGAGACACTAAATTAACACCCCGAAGGGCTTTAGTTTAGTGTCTTATTCAAGATTTTAAAACGCAACCAATGGGGAGTTAGTCAATTGTTTAAAACCCCCATTCGCGGGTGAGGGTTAGTTTAGTTTCTTAAACAAGGGTTGAAACACTTGAATGAGACATAAACTAACCCTTCCGAAGGGGGGATATTTTAGTGTCTTACTCAGGGAGGTTCGTCAAGTATTTTAACCAAAATTCGGGGGAGGGGTTAGTTTAGTTTCTTACTCAAGTGATAAAACACTTGAATGAGACACCCCCGAAGGCCAGTTAATTTAACATGTTACATAAGATTTCATTACGCAACCTAACCCCTAATGTTTTAACCGTCAATTCGAGGCGGTTAGTTTAGTTTCTTACACAAGGTTGGTTGCGTTTTACAAACATGACCAAACCCCCCGTAGGAGCTCCGAAAGGAGCGCTACTATAAAAATTTGTGATTAGTCGTTGTCTTCAAGAAATGACGTCATCAACAATGCCAACAGATAATTGTTTACTCGGCATTGTTGTGTTCCACAACAATGCCGAGTAAACAAATACCGCTTCACAACAAAGAGATCAAAAACTATCAAGCCAGTCGCATTATCACTGCTCCAGCAGCACATCGCATTCTTGAATATTGACTGACAGTTGGCCTAAAACATCAGAAAAGTGAAAGAAGAAGTTATCAAGTATTTGAAGTACCAAATCCAACAACCGCAACAAGGTAAAGTGATACTCATTCGATATATTACGATTACGAAAACTATTATGATCGATTTTAAGACGAAGATTTGCAAGGGTGGGGCTGGACGTAGAAAGTTGACTGACCAAGAACAGTTGGGCTCTGAACAGTGACGTAAAGAAGTAAAATATCAGATAGAGACAGCGGGGTTAGTTTAGTGTTACTTAAGACTTTAAAACACAACCAACCCCCCCCGAAGGGGTGGGGGTTGGTCAAGTGTTTAATCCCCATTCGGGGGGAGTTTAGTTTCTTACTCAAGGTTGGTTGCGTTTAAAAAATTGACGCCCCACGAGGAGCTCCGAAAGGAGCGCTCTGCTCTAGTATTTTTTTTTTTACTATAAAAATTTGTGATTCCTCGTTGTCGTCAATAAATTACGTCATCAACAATGTCAACTATTAACAAACTCGGCATTGTTGTGGAACACAACAATGCCGAGTACAACACGACAATGCAGAGTAAACAAATAACGCTTTACAACAAAGAAATCAAAAACTATCAACCCAGTTGCATTATCACTGCTCCAGAAGCAGCACATCGCGAAGGGAGAGTTACATTGATAAAAGAAGAAAAACTTATTCAACAGGAACAGAAGAGCAGAAGAAAACAAACGAAGACTTGCAAGGGTGCGGTTGGACGTAGATAGTTGACTAACCAAGAACAGTTGTCCTCTGAACATCGACGTAAAGAAGTAAAATATCAGATTACAGGAAGCGCTCCGAAAGGATTAGTCGTCGTCGTCAAAAAATGACGTTATCAACAATATGACCTTATATTTGTTTATACACCGAATTGTTGTGGAACAACAATGCCGAGTAAACAAATAATGCTTAGTACCAAGCCGGTCACATTATCATTGCTCTACAAGCAGCACATCGTCTCCGAACAGCGACATAAAACTATTTAAGAAATGAAGAAAAGTGAAAGAAGACGTACTAACACCAAAAAGGTAATCTGATACTAATAATAATATTCATCCAAGTCATACTGCTCTTCATTGGTTAAAACAATTGAATAAGTCACTAAAGAATTTAAAACGCAACCCCCCCCCGAGGGGGGTTCGTCAAGTATTTTAACCACCATTCGGGGGAGTTGTTTAGTATCTTACTCAAGGGTTAAAACACTTGAATGAGACACTAAGCTAACCCTTCCGAAGGGGGTTAGTTTAGTGTCTTACTCAAGACTTTAAAACGCAACCAACCCCCCCCCCCCCGAAGGGGAGTTAGTTTTGCGTGTTACTTAAGATTTCAAAAAGAAATGGTCAATTGTTTTAACCCTCAATTCGTGGCGGTTAGTTTAGTTTCTTACACAAGGTTGGTTGCGTTTTACAAACTTGACCAACCCCTTCGTAGGAGCTCCGAAAGGAGCGCCCTGCTCTAGTCTTTTTTTTTTACTATAACAATTTGTGATTCCTCGTTGTCTTCAAGAAATGACGTAATCAACAATATCAACAGATATTTCTTTACTCGGCATTGTTGTGTTCCACAACAATGCAGAGTAAACAAATAACGCTTCACAACAAAGAAATCAAAAATTATCAACCCAGTCGCATTGTCACTGCTCCAGAAGCAGCACATCGCATTCTTGAATATTGACTGACAGTTGGCCTAAAACATCAGAAAAGTGAAAGAAGTTATCAAGTATTTGAAGTACCAACTCTAACAACTCCTACGAGGTAAACTGATACTCATTCGATATATTACGATTACGAAAGTATTATGAAAACTGACTTTTGATCGATTTTAAGACGAAGATTTGCAGGGGTGGGGCTGGACGTAAGTAGTTGACTGAACAAGAACTGCTGGCCTCTGAACAGCGACGTAAAGAACTAAAACATCAGACATATTTAAGAAATAAAGAAAAGCGAAAGAAGACTTACATTGATAAACGTAGAAAAACTTATTCAATAAGAACAGAAAGGAAAAAAATCAGACGAAGATTTGTAAGGGTGGGGTTGGACGTAGAAAGTTGACTGACCAAGAACAATTGGCCTCTGAATAACGACGTAAAAACTTAAACATCTGACCTATCTATCAAATAAAGAAAAGCGAAGGGAAATTTACATTGATAAACGTAGAAAATCTTATTCAGCAAGAACAGAAGAGCAAAAAACAAACAAACGATGATATGTAAGGGTGGGTTTGGACGTAGATAGATGACTGACCAAGAACAATTGGCCTCTGAACAGCGATGTAAAGAACTAAAACATCAGACGTACTTAACAAATAAAGTAAAGCGAAGGGAGACTTACATTGATAAACGCAGGTATACGTATTTAACAAGAACACAAGAACAAAAAATCAGACGAAGATTTGAAAGGGTGGGGTTGGACGTAGATAGTTGACTGACCAAGAACTGTTGACCTCTGAACAGCGACGTAAAGAACTAAAACATCAGAACTATTTAACAAATAAAGGAAAGCTAAGGACGACATACATTGATAAACGTAGAAAAACTTATTCACCAAGAGTAGAAGAGAAAAAACGAAGATATGTATGGATTGGGTTAGACGTAAAAAGTTGGCTGACCAAGAACTGTTGGCCTCTGAACAGCGAGGTAAAGAACTAAAACATCAGAACTATTTAACAAATGAAGGAAAGCGAAGTAAGACACATTGATAAAAGTAGAAAAACGTATTCAACAAAAACAGAAGGGAAATAAATCAGACGAAAAATTGCAAGGGTTCGTGTTGGACGTAGAAAGCTGACTGACCAAGAACAGTTGGCCTCTGAACAGCGACATAAAGAAGTAAAAAATCAGATTAGAGAAAGTGCTCCGAATAAGACACTAAATTAACACCCCGAAGGGGGATAGTTTAGTGTCTTACTCAAGAATTTAAAACGCAACCAACGCCCTCGGAGGGGGAGTTAGTCAAGTGTTTTAACCCGCCCATTGGGGGATGAGAGTTTGTTTAGTTTCTTACTCAAGGGTTAAAACACTTGAATGAGACATAAACTAACCCTTCCGAAGGGGGGTTAGTTTAGAATTAAATCGCAACCAACCACCATTCGGGGGGTTGTTTAGTTTCTTACTCAAGGGTTAAAACACTTGAATGAGACACTAAACTAACCCTTCCGAAGGGGGTTAGTTTAGTGTCTTACTCAAGATTTTAAAACGCAACCAACCCCCCCAAAGGGGGGGGGGTTGGTCAAGTGTTGTTTATAAAGATCTTGTCGACGAAGAAAATATTTCATTTGTATATAGAAGAGGCCTGAAATACGAAGTTTCTTAATCTAAAGGACAATTTAAATATGGAAGATACCGAACGATTACTGGAAAATTGGACTAGAAATGAAGAGACTGTCGTCAACATGGTTAATAAATTTATTAGCATTTTTAGGTTATTTGAGCTACCTGTTGTGTAGAGTTTCCTAGCATTATTTACGTAATCGATATTAACTTCAAGTTACTCTTTCAAACATTTCTCTCGTAAACGTAATAGTTCGTACTGATCCTCAGCTACCACATTTATTTATTTTATTTTTTCAATTGTCCATTCGACTATCGATAGGAACGTTCGTTATCTACTATTTTTTATCTAAACAACATGAAAATTTTCCTTACATTCTTCCATTTAATGTTGTGAGGCGTGTTTTACTGTTTCGTACTGGTACTGTTGAACATATAGTCTTCAGACAAGCAATTAAACACAATACAGAAGAAAGTGGTGGTCGTGATTTTGTTTATTTCTGTGTAGTAGCAGCAGCAGCATTGAAAGGGGGGTTGCGAAGGTCAAGGGCCTCTCGTGCATCGGAATTTTTATAACGTTTTTTATGAAAACCTTGTTGTTGTTTCTTGGCTCTACAACCAGGTTGTAGGTTTTCACCTCCTCCTGAGGTTCCTTGGTCTTGAAGTGTGCATTTATAAGTAGTGAGTGACCATCCCACTGACTGCACAATTTCTACTCACTCCTGATTTGACTGCCAGAGCCATCTAACAGTTAATCAGGAGAGACTAGTTGATAAATGTCCGCTGAATTTTTCTTATGAAACATCTCGTATGATTCTCGTAAGGTTCTTTTACAGCTTGTAGGGTATTCTAAAATATGATTTGTTCTTCCGAGGTTAAGAAAGTGTAGGAGCTATACCTCCACTCCCTCAATGCGCCTACATGGCGTGTAGTGGGACAGCTAGCAAGACGTGAACGTTGCTTTCTCTGAACATGTAGGTCTGAAGTGTTTGGCGTACAAGTCCGTTGAAGCCAGCTAAAATGGAACATATTACGTGTAACTGCGAACATATCACAAGAAACCGTGTTTGTATTTCATGACGTTTCTGTCCGATTGTTTCGACAACTATATGTAAACAATGAAGTGGTTCGTTGGGCACTATTTACCAACAAGGTAAAGGTGGACGGAGCTGTGAAGCCAAGATGTGTAATTTTGTTTCATGGTAAATGATAATTTTTTGTAACCATTAGGAAACTTGTGTTTTTTTCTTTAATTCTTCTGTTATTGTTAGAGAACTTTGTTTATTGCATCATTTCATATTTCTATTATTTTAATGTGAAAAATATTTTTCTCTTTAATATTGTAACGTGTTTTCGTGAGAGCAGAACAACAATGTCAATAAACAGTTTAGTTGTCTGTTTATTGACATTGTTACGTATTCGGCATTGTTGTATGTTTATAGACATTGTTGCTTTTGGCATTGTATTTGTTTATAGCCATTGTTGCGTTAGACATTATTGTGTCTGGCATTGTTGTGTGTTTAATGACATTGTTGTATTTGTATAAAAGCCGAATGACAAGCGGTTTTAGAGTGGTTGGAAAGGGAGAGTGTTAGAGTGAGGTTGTATTGTGAGGAGACTGTTAGAGGTTGTATTGTGGAAGAGTGTGAGTCAGGATGTAGAAGTGAGTTGCAAGCGATATGCTGTTGCGGACATTGGTGGAGTCGAGTGAGTGGAGACAACGAGAGGTCTGGTGCGACGCCGAGTAAGGACGGGTCGGCTGCGTGAGCAAGCACCGGGTACGTGGACCGGGGCGGCCGAGGGGCCAGCGTGTGTCCAGTGGGGTGCTACGGGCCGACGTGTAGGAGAAGAGTGCGAAGAGAGGAGCTCGGGGACCAGACAGACTCGATGGAGAGTGAGAGAGAATGTGTGTTGTTGTTGTAGAGAGATGACTGTATGTGCAGACCACAGTAATTGATTTAGTTTGACGTGAATAAATCAGGGTTGACAATCCAAGGTCGCAAAACCCAACCCACGTTACAATATTTTATTAAAGTATGACAATTTATTGTTATTGGTTGTAATGGTTTTGTAGGTGCAACTGGAGATGGAAGTTCAACATTTACGAGAAGAGTTAAAACAAAAAGACTTTCTTCGGCGTAGTCAGAAATCGCAGCTTACTGTTCTAGAAGAGCAGCTTCAAGCAGCCAGAGGTATCATGGCGCAGCAAAAAACAGAACAAGACAAGGAATTGAGCAGGAGGGATGAGAGACTGCAACAGTGTGAACAAGAATTGCTACATATGACAATGTTAGACACTGCAAATAATGCTAGTAGAAACCAAGTGGCGGAACAGGTTAAAGTCATTGAGTATATGAAAAGTGAAAATGAGAGGAAGAACATGGACATTGCTGGACTTACAGAGAAATGTAATTCAATGGAAGCACTGATTAATGGGTTAAAATTGGCTGTTTTAAATCATGAAGCTGAAAAAGTACTCAGAGACGTTCGATATGAAGATGAGATAAAGTGTGTGGCTGAATTAAAAGGGCAGCTAGACAGGACCAAGCGGATGATGGTATTTAGAGATGAAGAAATAGAACGTCATAAAGCTGCCTTAGTTTTGGCGGCCAGTGAAATTGATGCATGCAGAAATCGTTACTTGGAAGTTGTTGAGAGGATTGAGGTTCTTCAAGCAGAAGAATGTCTTCAGAAGGAAGTTAACGTAGTTAAGTATACACAGAACTTCACCGATGATGTGGTTATACAAGCAATTAGTACAGCTCATGAATGTGCTGCCAAAGATACAATGTTGGTGAAACCCAATAATGGCCATCACTGCACTGAAAGTGCCTCATTATTAATCCCATAAAATCTAATATCATGATACTTAAAATACGTTTCAGAAACAAATATATCCTAATAATCAGATGAGAATGTTGTTTTAATTTATTACATAACCACATTTTTTTCTGTCTCTCATGGCAGATAAATCATGTAATATATAACCAAATATAGAAAAAAAACAATTACCTGTCCATCGGCTTTTATACAATTACAACAATGTCTATGCAACAATGCCAATAAACAGACGCAACAATGTAAACGCAACAATGCATGAATACAACAATGTCATTAAACAGTTCAACAATGCCAACCGCAACACGTCACAATATGTTTGGACACAGATTCAATGCTTAAAAAGGAACATCATAAAAATACAAATGAAAGCCATGAATTTGCATCTTCGCATGCAACACGATTTGCAGCTCAAGTTAGGACTCAGACAGGAAAACCCTGCTCCAGATTCCAAGACATCTTTCGAAGGAAACATTAATCATCATGTGCATTTTTGCGTTTTGAAGTGGGTGCTGACACACAGACCGTGGTGAAATGTGGGTTATTTGTTTCATAGTGCTTTGTGCTAATTTCATTGTGCTGTAGTTTCAGATCCTAGCTGTCCTTTTGCGGCGTTGCTTTCAGAAATTATTAAAATATTTTTAGGTTATGGATATGTTTTGTAGTTGGTTTCTTATAGGTGAAGTTGGTAGGAGCTTTATGGCCTTCATATGTCTGTAGTTCCTGACATTAATGTCACTAATGGCAGTCAACGGAAGTAATCTTCAAACCCCGTTGCTGCTTATAAGTTTACAATCTGTGGAGTGGTATTTCAGGCAGAATTTCATTCGGCAGTGCAGTGGAGTGTGCATGGAGGGACATCTACTTCAGTGCTGATGTCGGTAGATTACAGGAAAGTTCGTCAGGGTGCGCATATAACGACCATTGAATATTCCTCGTGTTCCGGTAGTGGCGGGATGTGTTCGCTATTTTTCAGACGTTGCCGTCCCTGCGTATGAGAAAATGGTGCAGCTGTTATTTTCAGAGATTATGAGCCCTTTTGTTAGAAAACTTGGTAAGAATTCTTTAATTTAAAATGGTTAGTGAGATTGCAAAATTCATATTTGATGAGAGCACCCATTTTTGAAGTTTTCTTTGCATAACCTGTTTATGAATGTCTAAATGCTGGCTGCATTTATACAGTAACTATCAGCTGTAACATCGTGCAGTGAAATCTAACTTATCGGAGTACATTTGTGTTCAGATCTAGATGTGGGCTTACCTCATGACAAAGTGAGGGAGTTTGCGCATGTATCAAGTGACAGAATATTTGAACATGAGGACTGTGGCCCTGTTGAGAGTTTAAAGATGTCAATTGATTTCTCTCAGACTGGGGTGGCAGAGATTGCACAAGCTATGCAAGATGGAGAATATGATATTAACACAAACTCCAGCACAGAATAAAAGGTGAGATGGAAAGATTCACACCAAATGCCACTGTATGGTACTTTTCAGACAGGATATTCGCTATCCTGACTAAGACTTTCATACTTATCCTCAGTCCCCTTGTGGCAAATGTGAGGATAGTACATTATCTTCATGTCAGTATGATGGATTAAGTTCTTATCCTGCTCTTGTTACAAGAATGATGAAACTGAAGCAAGTTCTTCTGTTAAACATACGTGAACAAATTATGGTACATGTCTATATGTAAGTGGTTTATTGTACGGAGAGAGTATTTCTGTTGAACAGAGGAAATTATAGTCTGTAAACTTCGCTGTATTTAATGTTTCCAGTCTGTGCCACCTATTGTTCTAAGAGCCCACGTGGTCAAGAAAGAGTTACAGGAAACTAAAAACCTGAAGCAGAAACTAGAAGCGAAGGAGGCGGATATAAAGGTATTTGGTGAATATTGATAGCTAATTTTTCCTTGAAAAAAATCACTGTCACATTTGATAACAAATTTTTCAGAAAACCCAAATGTGAGAAAGCAATCGGGAGACGTAGGCATAGATGGATGGAATGTATCTGAGAGAATTAGAGTGCGAGCATGTGGAATAGGCTCAGGGTAGGAACTAGTGGTGAACTCTTGTGAACACAGTGATGAATTTTTGAGTTCCCAATTTCTTGGTCAGCTGAGCAACATCTAGCTTCTGAAGAACGAGTCTGCTCTATAGATACTGAAATTCCTATTCACACTCGCATGTGTTATCATAAAAATTGGCGATAATGAAGTGAAATGTTCAATTGCAGGAGCTAATGATTTCCTTGAAGCTAAAGCAGGAGGAAGTGAGTGAGATCACTATTAGAAAAGAACTAGCAGAAGAGAAGCTTGGAAATGTGAACAAAGTCTATGAGCTGACTATTGAGAAGTTGCAGATAAGTTAGCTGAGCCACAGGCATGATATTACTTCACATTTGCAAGTCCTGGTTTTGTTGTGATCGCATTTGTAGGGCCTTATTCAAACTGTATGGAAACATTTTGTCCTAACTCATTTAGACTGAAGAAGTATCATTAATTATTTCTGTGGAAAGTGAAAACTGGTATCACATTTTTCCCAAAGTGTTTTATTTCTGTATATTATATGTTTAGAAAAGTGGTTCTCAAACAAAAGTTTTGTCTGGGCCATATTCACTTTTACATAACATTTACATGTAATTGTGCCAAAACCTAAGTAGACTGTGATAATTTTTTAAACATCTTGCTTCCTTTGTTTCTTCTGTGAACCATAAAACTAACATAATAAAAAGTAGAATAAGAATATACTACTGGTTTATCCCCTCAGAGTAATCTCCTATTAAATCCATACAGTTCTACCATTGGTGCTAACCAAACAGTAAACAGCAGGTCAGTTGACTCCCTACTTTATGATTGCATGTGTGTATATATATCCTCGCACCGAACGTCGTGATCGAGTGTTCAACACTCCTGCTTTGTATTCAGGAGGTTCTGGGTTCACATCTCTGCCCGAGAGACTTTCTATCATGACGGGTTTTTTCGTGATTTTCCTCAGTCCTTCCAGGCAAATGCCAGAAGGCTACAACTGCTTCCTTCCACATCCTTTCCAATTCACTATCTTCCTGTCATTTGGCACTATAGTCTCAGCTACTGGAAAAAGCATCCATACAAATAAATAAATATCCTGACTTCATTAGAATGTTATGATATGGTTGTTGGTTATTTTTTTCTTAATCCATTTTGGTGTTGATATTTATTTTAATGATTTGTCTCTATTTGTTTGTGAGTCTAAAGTGCAGGTGTCTGTAGATTGACAATAGCTGATGACATATCTAATACTAGTTATTGTGTATTTATATCTTCTGAATAATTCACTGCAGTAATGTTCCTATTTTATCAGTGAGTTCTCCTAGTCCAGTGCAGTACCCATCAACACGAAGCTTGCCTGCAGTGGTTCATGACACCACTTGTGATGCAGGAGATTAAATGCTTGAGAATTGCACTGAGAAATGTTCAGAATGAAAAACTTCAGCTCCAGACAAAACTTGCAAAGAATCAGCTGGACAGTTTACAGCCGCTGAAGGTGAGAAACTGTTATTTTTGAACTTGTGTTAACGACCATACACAAAAGAAGAAATACTATGCAATATGCATTAGTGGTACTGCAAAATGTAATGATTCTATAAAGATATGTGACAGTTACTGATTTATTGTACTAGTTATGTTGGTCATTGTCAATTGTCTGACGTAAGTAGGATGATTTTGCACTAACTCTATACACATGTGCAGTCATTTCTACATTTATGTGATAGATGCATGAAAAATTGTGTTAACAACATTAAACCAAAGTTAAGTTATGAGAGTCATTAATAAATTATTTGCACTTTCTAGCTGCAAATATGTGTGGTGGCAGTGATAGCGAATCTGTTGTTAGTAGCAACTTCAAAAATACTGAGAATGTTTTAATAGCTAAGGCACTGTTAAACACCTGCTTATTGGAACTGCTGCCAAAACATGATGATTTGTTTTAGTGGTACTGCTGATGGTGTGAATGTAAATGCTTCTAAATGTTGCTGTATATTCCTCTAAATTGTGGTCTTTAAATGTCAAGTGTGTGGATTAGATTAGGGATTATGATTTTTGTAAAGTGTCTTCTTTCTTAAGAAATGGCCAGGTACTACATGTGGGATGGACTTTCGGGTAGAGGCCCTTTGTGCATTATCTGAATTTCAGTCCCTGAGGTACATTTGCTAATGGTTTTATAGTCTTTCTGTGATTCTATTAGGTACTGTGCGTTACTGTAATCTTGAGACTTACAAGGAATGCAGGAAGTCCGAAGCGGTAAAGGCAGACGCTGTCTTTCCTCCTACACCCCACTTCCTCACCCCACAAATCTTAAGATTACAGTCACGAACAGTATATTTGTTTATATACTGCTTCAGATTCCGAAGAAGAAAATATTTTGCAGACAATTGGAAGTTCCGAAGGGCAAGATGACAAAGAAAACCAAGAGGAAAGTAACTTGGGCAATTTAAAAAAGAAAGCCTCAGCTTTATATAAAGTAAGTTAGTGATTATAATCAGCAGAGCCAGTACATTGGAATATTACCACTTTCTTTTGTTTTGGACTTCATCCATCATATGTTTTTAAAAAGTCAAAAAATCTCAAAACTTTATAAAATCACTAATCTGTCATTTGCATAAGGTCTCCCAAGTGGTCTCTTTCCTTAGGGTCTTCTAACATTTTGTTTGAATTTCTTATCTTCCCATGCTGCATGCCCTGCCTCTCTTATCCTATTTTATTTAATCACTCTAATAATATTTGACAAAGAGTGAGAAATATCAAATTTCTCATATTGTCATTTTTCCCTCTTTCTGTTACTTCATGTTTTCTTGGTCCAAATGTTCTCAAAACTCATTTGATCAAAAACTTTCTGTTTCTGGTCTTCTTTAGCATGATACACCAATAGTTCTGTAGTTAATATGAAGTGGTCTAGGGTGAGACATTGCTGGGGCATTGCCCTTGCATACTCTCGGAATGTCTCTTTTTAAACTTTGAAAAATTATATAAAATAAAAGTCACAATTTATAAGTCCTTTAATTTCTGATCTCTCTGTTGGAGGCAAAAGCATTATGTATGTGCATTTGGTGAGATGTTTCTATATTTAAATTCTGCATTTAAAAGTGTAAATATAACATTAAGTAATGACCAGAACAGCTTTATATCAGGATTTGTGTCAATTTCTGTCAACCTAGAACTGCATGCTAGACCACCTGAGACTTTAATTTGTAAGACTACTTTGCTGGAAACCAATTATCATGCCCATATAAAAAACTGGCAAAATTATAGTTTTTTATTATTATTAGATTTTTTATAGGAGACAGCAATGAATATGGGTAACCACTGACACTGTGCCTTTTATATTTCCAGGAAATATTTCCCGTGATGGTGAACCCTAAAGTTGTTGACATTAGCTCGCGAGTTCCAGGCTCTCCAGCATGGCTGGATAGATTGGCACCAGCAAATTATCTCATTCAGGAGGTGACTAAATTGCAGGATTTACAAAAGAGTTGAAGTAGTGCAGTATGACCTCTGAAACGTTGGTTAACATCGACTAGACTACACAGCGCAATAACCCAGAAGACAGAAATCTTCATACTCATCGCCCTGATGACGGAGGCAGTATGACCTCTGAAACGTTGGTTAACATCGACCAGACTACACGGCGCAACAACCCGGAAGACAGAAATCTTAATACTCACCGCTGTGAAAACCTCAAATCTCACAAGATTTGAGTGAATCACCTGGATTGAAAACAATTTAATATCACCAGAAATAAACTTTGTTACAATCCATTGTCATATTCACTAGATTGAATTTGTATTTGAAAATCTCTGCAGAGGGGGCTGGTAGATTAGACATCATTCTCATTTAAAAACTTCTTGGTTCAATCCCAGTCATATGTGAAGGTCCGGCAAGAGACCGTTCGGATCCTGAGAGTCTCCAAGAAGCCGAAAGACAATCTGTCCGGAGCTGAGAGGAAAGCTCTCCGAGCCCTGCGGAATAATGCAGACCTCACGCTCCTCCCGGCTGACAAGGGCAGCGCGACGGTTGTCCTTAGCACTGACGATTACAACGGGAAGATCCGAGCCCTTCTGGAAGCCCCGATGTACAGGTTACTGCCCAAGGACCCTACGGAAGCCGTTGAAAGGAAGACCACCCTCCTTCTCAAGAAGTCATCATTTCCAGAGGAGGTCATCCAAAAGCTACGGCCCCAGGGTTTGAGGCCCCCTAGACTGTATGGGCTACCTAAGATCCATAAGGAAGGAGCTCCCCTCAGGCCCATTGTAAGCACCATCGGCGCTCCAACCTACCGGCTTGCCCAATATCTCGCGGGACTATTCGGGGGATTGGTGGGGCACTCTCCACGTCACGTGAAGATCTCATCAACACCATCAAGTCGCTCCGCGTGGGCCCTGGGGACATCATGGTCAGTTTCGATGTCGTGTCTCTCTTCACCATGGTACCCGTTGGTGAAGCCCTACGTCTCCTGGAACGACACTTTGATGGTGACGTCTTGAGGCTGTTCCACCTTGTATTAACATCTTCATACTTCAAGTTCGGCGGCCGGTTCTACGAACAGACCGACGGGGTGGCTATGGGTTCCCCACTATCACCTGTCATCGCCAATTTCTACATGGAGCATTTTGAAGAAATGACGGTGGACGGGGCGACCTTCAAGCTCCTCTGCTGGTTCCGTTACGTGGACGACACGTTTGTTATCTGGCCCCACGGCCCTGGCAAGCTCGCTGAGTTCCTCAACCACCTCAACAGTATTCACGAGAGCATCCAGTTCAGCATGGAGACTGATAAGGACGGCCATCTCCCATTCCTCGACATTGATATCCACCGAAAACCTGGCTCATTAGGCCACAAGGTGTACCGAAAACCAACCCATACTGACCTTTACCTCAATTCCAATTCCCATCACCACCCATCCAACAAACAGGCCGTGCTTTCGACCCTGGTACACAGGGCTAAGGCCCTTTGCGACCACGAGAGCCTACAGAGTGAACTGGAGACACTCACCACCACCTTCAGGAAAAACGGATACAGCAACTGTCAGATCCAGAGAGCTCTCAATCCGCCTGCGAGGCTGTCACCGCCTACTGGAAAACCAGCCTCGGTTGCCTTCCTGCCCTACGTCGGGACGACCTTCAACTGTATAAGCAGGTTGCTGGCCAGGCATGACATCAAGTCTGTTGGTCTTCTGCCAAAGAAAATTCCCTGTTTTCTCCGGCTAGTAAAGGACGACCTAGGATTGAAGACGCCTGGCGTATACAGCGTTCCCTGTGAGTGTGGTAAAATCTACATCGGCCAGACAGGCCGTTCCGTTGAGGCCAGGATCAAGGAGCATGAACGCCACATCCGGCTCGGGCAGCCCGAGAAATCTGCGGTTGCTGAACACCGCTTCAACATGGAACACTGCATACAGCTCGAGGACACTTCTATCCTCTCCTCGAAAACCGGCTACATGGATCGGATTATCAGGGAAACCATCGAGATCGAACTACATCCCGATAACTTTAACAGGGAAGATGGACTTCACCTGAGCCGGTCCTGGAAGCCTCTTATTCACACACTTCGAGGACTCCGAGAGTGCGCCGCCAGAACCAACCAGACCACTGACATGGCCCTTTTCAGGGACCAGATCCAGCCAACCAAACTCAGCCTTTCTCTCTCTACTTTCTCTCCCACTCTCGCCCACCTGCTACCATTGGTCCACTCCCTCGTCTGCTCCCATTGGCTCGGGGCAGGCTACACCTTTCACTTTCCGGCCCTATAAACCTAGCACTTCACACCCTATTGGCATATTCATCGCCCTGATGACGGAGGCAGTGTGGCCTCTGGTTAATAACGACCAGACTACACAGCGCAACAACCCAGAAGACGGAAATCTTCATACTCACCGCTGTGAGAACCTCAAGTCTTACACAGTCATATGTGTCTATGAATTTTTCTGCTTACAGATTGAAGCTTTCACTTCTGCCAAAGATAAAAACTTAGGCTCCAATCATGATTTGGATCTCATGTCAGACTGCAGGTATTTGTGCTGACCATCATTCTCATGATCGCCCTATCAGTCGGAGTATTGGAATTTGCTGTATGGTGTTCTCACCTCAGAAATAGATTCTGCCCCCTTGCATAGGTCGGCACATGCCAGGATGGTCATCGTACCTGGAGGCATCACATACAGAGGAAGAAAGAAACAAATAATCTTCTCCACTTGCAGATGGAAGTTGCTAGATGGAAAGCAGGAGGCAGAGTGAAGGCTGATTTTGCATTGTTCCCATCTACAGAAATGACCAAGGTAAGATGCAGTATTAGGACCCTTCAGAAAGGTGAGATTGTAGGGGAGTAATATGTAATGTACTTCTCATTTTGTATGTAGTTTCATATGGGAAGTTCACTTACCAGTCTTCCATCTGCAGATGTTTCACTGAACTACTGAATGGTATTGTTTTAGTGGCAATTATCCCCCCCCCCCCCCCCCCCCCCACTGTGTTGATGTATCCCAATTTCCACATGTGTTTTGCATGTCGGATATTTACAGAACATGAAATTGATGCAGCGTCAGTATGTGTTTTTGTCTAAACCATTATAAATATGAATGAAAATTTTACTTGTAATTAACTACCTCTTCGGTTTTTGTTTCAGGCACTTCACGAAAGTAAACCTGAAGTGATTGGACATCTTACAATTCCTGTTACTGACAATCAATCGGCCAGCGCTTCTATTGTACCCCTTATCTTGAACCCTGAAGCATCGATGATGTTACAGAGGAAACTATTGCAGATGTTTTATAAATTAAGCATTTGCAAGACATCAGCAGAAAACTAGAATTGTCACACAAATTGGTTGTATTTATTCAGTTTATTTCATATGATGACAAATTTTAGTTTTTGGTTTACCTACACTTGTGTGAGCTACATATTGTTTATGTAGTTCGGCTTGTGAGTCATTATTAGGAGGTTATGTTGTTTACCAAACAGTAAAGTTGCAAATCTACAAAAAAATTTGTTTTAAAGGAGTGGCAGAAACTATTTACATTGTCAGAAAGAAAAATTGTAATTGTGTGGTCATTTTTGCTTATTCATCTTCAAGATTTCAAAATTGCATTTTTGTAGATCCACAATTTTCTCTTTGGATTGACTCATTATAATAAATTGTTAAATTGTCTTGTAATTTTTATGTTAAAAGCATTTTTACGTATTGTAGTAAGACTTGCCATCTTAAACTTTCTTTCTTTTGTACAAGTTTCATATTTGTGGACTGGGATCGCTCGACTTTTTCAGAATTTTTTTATTCTATATGTGCACATTGTGGTGTTCCACGCGACATCCGCTTATGATATTTAAAAGTAGGTGAACAATGTACAGGAAGATGGAGCAGATAACGGATAAGAACAACATTTCATTTGCAGCAAAATAATCCATTTTCTTTGGGATCATTTTTCGTACCTTTTGCGGTGAAGTTTCATAGATAATATTAAACATAATATTAGTCATATTACTACGGGTGTTTTGAAAGTTGTTTATACAGTTTGTAAGTTAGGACCTTAGCTCAATTTTACAGGCAATATAGGCTGATATTTTACAAAGGAAAGCTGGAAATGGGACACATTGAATTCATAACAAAGTACTGGTACTCTTCCTAACATATTTGTATTGGAAACATCAAACACAAACCTGCATTAGAAACAAAACTATTTTGATTTCCCTCGTGCTCAAGATTATAAAATTCTTGCCATATATTCATTTCTGTTTTACGTTCAAAGTATATAATTTTGGATGAGTTGTGTATCTGTAACTGGCACTCCGTTATGTTTTGATTGTAACTTCTTTCATACATTAGGTGGTCACTTTCTGTCGCGTATTTGGTTGCCTTTGCCTTGTTTCTTCACTCTCATGAACATGGCAGAATATTTGTTTACATTGGTAACACTGTATTTTTGCAGTACATCATTTTGTAAAGTTAGAAAATGGTTTGAAAAATAGTAAAAGATTCAGTTACTGAATTTCATATCGTTTTTCTAGTCCAGTACTCTATATTATTTCAACAGGAATGTAAGTGTGCATTTGTAATTGTTATAAAAATTGACCAAGGTCCTGTCTGCTTTATGATTCAAGGCCTTGCCAGGTGCAGCCTGTTGCTGTAATATGTAGAAACAGCACTGATAAAGTGATGAAAACAAACATTAACATGTTTTTATAAACCTCGCAAGTCTGACTGCTCTTGGGTATCGAAAAAATGTGCACAGAAGGTTGTGCCCAGAGAAGTACAAATCAAAAGAGATGTTCACACTCACATTTGTGTTGCCTGTAAGAACATCAGTGACATCTTAATTAAAAAGTATGTAGACGAATATATTTTATTTTTGTGGAACCCATACATTCCTTATTTGTTATCAAATTAGTACTGCTGAAGAAAGGCAAACTATAGCAACCATGAAATTGTATGTTCTTTGATACTGCAGAATAATATAATGTTGCAATACCAACAACGTGCTGTAACATTTTCATGTGTAATGTCATCAGGTGTTTCAACCTGTATTCTTCAGGGCTTTGTTATTATTGTAATACATTTGCTGTCTCATTTTATTGTTGCAATGAATAATCCGCGATCTTTCTCTGCATTTTATATTATTTACTGTGTGTAAGTACAAAACATATTCCGCTACAAATTTATGTTCTGTACACTTTACCACCTACATTGTAGCTATGAAATGTAGCTAAAGTTTCAGACTTCATTTTAAAAAACATACAAAGCTTCTAGTTTGTGAGAAAATACAGTGGTGTTGATGTAAACCACATGCTTCTACTGGATATTTATATTGTCAAAATGTTCAGGTTGCTCAGAAATATTTTTGAAAAACTTTTACATGCTGTTCTTATTCTGACTTTCATGTCACATTTTTCCAATCTGTGTCATCATACTGGTGCTGTAATGGTTGTAGATGTCCTTGAATGGTCTTCCACATAACACATCAAGTTTAAAAATTATGTCACTGCTTGCATATGAGTGTGTCAAGTTTCAGCTTCATGCACTTATATTGTAAGGATAAAACTGAAGAGCAGCGAGGGAGTTATTTTCAACCATTAGGCCCACAAAGTAGTTTTTAACATTATATTGAAAGAAGTGTTTAAATTGGTCTGTCACTATTGCTGATTGAAACTATTAAGTATGTGGTGGAGGACAAGGTCCAAGTGGACTAAGTAATTGGGAGTAAGCCAGGTGAGCAAAGCTTTCGGATTCACATCTGCAGTTAGCCAAATTTTTTGTAATGATCTCTCTAAATAGAAGTAAAATTCAGGACAGTGGTCTCCTGCACCAATTACTACATTGTAAAAAAAGCCTACTGCGTACAGGCAGACATTAGATATACTTCAATCAAGAAGGCAGTGATCAGGAGAGCCAATCTGACAGTTTGAAATTCCAACTAATATTTGCAATCTTCTGTAGGCTGTGAGTATATTTGGGATTTAGTTCTCTATTTTCGAGGACCACAATATTCCTCTGTTGGAAAATCGTGCTTATTTATACAATTTGAACAGTTTGCAGCTACTCAGAGGCTTGCTATATCAGACAACAAGCTAACGTTGGCAATCTGTGCCAGCTACCAACCTTATAACGTTATGGTCAAAGTGAACATCAAATATTTGAAAACGTGTTTTTGAAACACTTGGTGATTCGTGTCCAGAGCCGTTGTCACATTTAAATAATGTTCATTTTGAAGCCTTGGTGTTCGTGTTAGTTGTGAACATTATATCAGTCACGCAGTCATGTTGAATGTAGTGGATGGCGTTGGCAGTTTCATAAGTTCCTTGCTCCATTTTCTGATTTTGAATTGAAACAGCACATGGAGGATGAGATGAATAGGTAACATTTTCATTACGTTTCCACATGTAACTATAACCTGATTGCTTCGAATAAATTCTGAATTTAATTACCTAATTCCGCCCCGTTGTCGGCATCTCAGTATGCCAAATGACAAGATTTGGCACTTGTTTGCCATGTCATTAACAATTAACAAATGTAGAAAACGTTTCAACAGTTTAAATTAATTAATTTTTTGTGGTTTCTTTGAGATGCATTTATTGAATGGTTTTTGTAATTATGTACTGTATATTGAAATTTCCACATCACAAGGGTTGAAGGAATAACCAGAAATATCCACTTTTTGTAAAATGGCAGGCTCTTTGCACTGACTGTTTATGATGAATTATCCTTTTTGGGCAAACCAGTGTATGCCATTTTGAACACCTCGTGTAGTTCGTGTTATAAATTATGTTGCTTTGTTTTGTACTCATTGTATTTTATTTTTGCATAAATTGGTAATATGAACACAGCACACACTTTGCTGAAACATTTTTGCTTTATTTCAAACTATTTAACTGTTTTGTATGTTCAGTGGGTTCAGCTGTAGCTTTGTGGCTCTACATGGCCTATATTGTGGCATTTATATTGCAGTGAAGCATTTATAGGCTCATACAGCTACTGTTCAGCATTTGGAATGCAGGGAGCCTGATGATACACAGTTTTGCAGTGTAACAAAGTAGATTATAGTTAGACATCTGTGTAAATTGATGCAGTTATTTATTGTGTATTATAAGAGTATGCTTACTGAGTGAAGTACAAAACTTTGTAAATCACTGTTATTAGTATTTTCTGTTTTAGTTATTTTGCTACGTGTATCAGTCCAAGTCCAAGTGAAGAGTTTCGCCCAGAATTTCTTGCTCCTGAAGAAGAATCGTGTGACAGCCTACCATCATCTCCAGCAATGGTTGGGGTCAGTGGTACAACCATGGCAAAAAGCTGGCTCACCAGCATTTCCAACGCATTGGAGAAACTAGCACTTTAGTGTGCTGCGATGTGTGTGGTGAACAGACATCAAATTTGGACGAACATCGGGCAAGGTCTGGACATTATAAATGTGGACACCAGGAATATGGGAACCTGAGAGCTATGCTGGCGGTAGCCTAGCTGCCGATATGGCCTCCCAAGCCGGACAGGTCAATACGGGTAAGGGCCAGACAAAGAGATATACCCTGGTCCTCCAGGTTGGGCTTTGGGCGTAAGGTTGACAACCTCACCCTGTAAAACACAGACTGTTATGAAACAAAGACAAGAGCCTCGGATGGATGGTATGGAACTGGGTTCATAGTAACAAGGAGAACGCGGAAGAGCATACTGGAATTTGAGGCAGTCAACGAGAGGATCTGCAAGCTACGGATAAGAGGGAAGAGACTGCTTAGTGACTTAAATGTTATAAATACTTTCACATAATAAATAAAGCATGTAGGACAACTGAGAAGTCATACAGTATCATACAAATATTCATTCCTGAAATAAATACGCTTAACAACACTCCTTTTGCTAGTCCAATGCACCATACAAATTATATTTCTTGTCCACAGGTTTTTTGCAGCTGGAGTTCAACGTACAACTTTGGCTTCCGGGTGAGAGCCACGTCGAATGTCTGGTTTTAACTAACGTTTTGGCAAGAGGCGGGGTGAGTTCTGGAGGCCTTATGTAGGACAGACCTAAGAAGTTACATAATTCATATGGAGAATAACAAAGAGCTTTGAAATTTAATTATAACACTAATAGAAAAATGTGTATCTCACGTATTTGTAATTTCAAAACAAACTCTATTTTGGTAATTATTACTTAAGAGTTCAATTTAAAGAGATGTGATAAACTTGTTACATTTTACCTGGTATACTGTCACAGCAAAGAACTCTGTCTCAGGAAACACGACTGTAGCTTTAGGACTCCGCGAAAGGGCACCACAGTCCGATGTCTTCACCACTGCATTCGAAAAGTGCATGGTTCAAACATCGTCCGTTAAACCGATTATCCAAACTGAGATTTTTCCTGATTTCTCCTGGCTTTTCCTAGGAAAATTCCGGGAAATTTAATTAAATTAGGTCACGATCTCTTTCCACGCCATTTTCAGTTCGTTATTTATTGACCATCTTAGTAATTGGCAATATAAAACGAGCTATTAATGAGTCGTTAAATATGACAGGTAGAATAAGAAGGTAAAAATGTACAAAACATTCATGTCTGTTTTTCTGTACAGATTTTAAACTATAAGGAATGAACACAGATTTAGAGTATATGAGAACGAAGATCTGAAGATTTTGAACCCAAGAAAAGGCAAGCAAGGTTTCGAGAATACTGAACTTTATATAGTGTACCATCTATCTAAAACCATCAGAATAGTAGAATCAGAAAGAATTGGTTTGGATAATCATGTAGCGCGGGGGAGAAATGAAGTCAAGTCAGGAATGCTGAAGAGAAGGGACCATTGCGGAAAGAGAAACATAGAAGGAAGGACAACTTAAAAATGTGTCTTACAAAAACGTTGTCTGAATGTGTGGAATGGCCAGAACTGAAACTGAATATAATTTAATGAAGGACCATGGAATGTAGACATGTGAACTTTTAGGTGGAAGTCAACAGCCTACATCTTTGAGGCAAAAGTTACTACCTACAAGACCATACGGCGTCACAACCCAGAAGACCAACATCGACAAGAGGGTCGTGCGCCATGAAGTCACTTTACGAGATAAATAACTATTACGGGCTTTGGTTGTGACGTCAGCAGTGACATTCATAGCCAATATAATAACAAGTAAACATTACTCAGTAAGTTGCTGAAATGTCTAAGAGTATCTGAACACGAAATAAAATTCTTGGAAGTTTTGATGGAGAATAATACATTAACAATAGGCATGTTCCACGCTCTTCCACGGATATTCACTTGTCACGTTTTCTCCGCCGCCCGGGACCGTTAAAATCTATTCATGTTACAGAGTGACGTGAATTTCATGGAAGCAGAAATCGGTATTGACTACAAGAATCATTTTCTGGGAAAGCTTTAGCAAAAGGGCGAGTGCATCACGATAACTTTCAAACAAAACGATATTAGTGATGAAGAATTCTTTCTTCTGGGCTGTAACGTCGGTAAACTTCTACCACACCGCACGGCTCAACAATCTACAACTTGGTCATATTTATACCCGACGCCTTGAGAACCTGAAACCTCACTTGAATTATATCTGCATAAATTATTAGCCTATGTGACATCACGCTGTAAATCGTAATTGTAATAAAATCTGTTATAAAATAAACATAGCGAGGTCATGGCTCGAAAATGGGCCGAAGCACCATAGATGATGATAAAATACTCATGCAGGCAACAGGAATTAAATTTACTCTACGTATTCTCCAGAAATTATAAACGTACAGACGAACAGTGGATGAGAGTGTCGTCGTCATAGGGATACTTCATAAGTCTTTAAAATTTAGGAAATGAGATTGTCATTTTATCTCATCCTAATTGAAATTTTGAAAACCCTTTTAACCCCAATTAGTTTTCATGGAGATTGAAGTTGTTTGTGTGGCCTCGTTATAAATTATGAAACCATGCAGAAACCAAGCGCGACGTCGAAGGACGTCATGTGAATCGCCTTATCCTAAATCCTTCCCTGATCACAGGAATCCACAAAATATGTTTCAGTTCTTTCTGTCTTCAGGATCATGTTTAGTGCCTGAACGGTCCATACCAGTTAAGATAACTTTCAGAGCTCTTCAGAGTATGTTCTGAATGTTTATCGAACTGATGGAACCTTCTTTAGAAGCAAAGTTCCAACAATTTAGCATTTTTCGCAAAATACTGACTACAACGCACAACACGAAAGAAAGTAATTTGGTTTTAATTTAAATATCTTAAGGAGAGAGCAGAGACATTTAACCTTTTTTGAGCTGAATCTTTCCTTCAATTACTTATCTATGCAAAATAAAATGGGTTTCACGAAACCTCGTCAGAAGACAGAATAATCGTGATGTAATTAAAATATTTTGTAACTTTCCCTTTGATATTACACAAAAAATAAACCAGAGTCGCCAGAGAAAAGGTCGTCGAATTTTAAACACATCAATCTGAAACCTTTACGGCCAGAAGATTAAGAAGATCTATTTTTTCCCCTTTGGCATTTTGCTAACTAATTTTATGAAACTAGATTCCGACCAAGAAAATAAGCCTACGAGTAGGGTAATGGAGTTTCCTGGGTGGGGACTTAAAAGGAAGGGGAATGACTATTTTGTCACAACCAAGATCTAAGGAAAGAAAATCACAAAGATTTTTAAAAGCAAATTTTCTTTCTTCCCACAGGCGTGCAAAAACTTTGTTTTCCGGTAAATCAGGGAGAGAAAGTCGAAGACAGAACAAAACTCGGAAGGGGTAACCACGATGAGAATTTTCTGTGCAAATTATAGATTGAGAGGCTCGTCTACCTATTTTTTTATGACTGCAACTACGAAATGCAAGTAGCTGTAAATTATACTTAGACGTAATGCGAAATCTGCGTGTCCTTCCGGAGGATTAAAATACAATTTGTTAATTTTCAAGTAAACAAGTACTCTGACACATCATCAATGCATACAAAGAAATTTGAATGTCACGGATAAGGGAGCTGTTGGTTTTATGTTTCAGACTCTAACTTACAATGCAAGACTTTGCACCAGTCCTGCTCCATACTTATGAGAATTATGCTGAGTAGAAATCACCCTCTTGTATGTATATTTGGAGTTTGCTCCTAGCAGCCCTCGGGCTATGGAGAAACACACACGCACGTTATAAAATGTACGACTTTCAGTAACACGGTTATAATTGCAAATAAACGTAAACAGTTTCAACAGAACTAAGGCTGGTCGCTAAAGGGACTGATTATAGGCTGGAAGATTGGAATTCGACTCCCGGCACGGTGACACAATTTCCCCAGCAAGAGGTAAAGCGGCCAGAGCTTGACGCAGTGACTCACTTCGTAATCAACGGCGAGATTAAGAATTCGTGTATTTCTTTTCTCCAATGCGTTTTCACAGCTCGATGCTTAAGCACAGGGAAAATATTACGTTTTTAAATTTTACTTTTAATGTTTATATCTAAGCCCCAAGATCGACTATCCTTAATGAGGTTTCTCGTCCTTTAATTTTTTTTTTTTACGGAAAATGTTAAGAGTTCCAGCTTCGTGTTTCGTGTGCATGAAGCATACGTCAAAGTCCACAAACTGAGGACCTGACTTATCCGGCACACAATGCCCTCAGGTCCAGGGAAATTAGTTGTAGGCTCAATAACAAAGTTTATCGTGGTCTTAATATGTTTGCAAAAATGCCCACCTTCCCGATTCATTTACCCTGCATTGGCGTTCCTTTCCAGTTAAATAAGCGGCTTCAAATAATCCAAGGTTCATTTCCGCTTTGAGGGATTCAACGTCTGCAATAAGTAGACAAGTCATAATTTTTATTATCTATATATTCACTCAAGAACAATTCGTGTTGTAAACAGATGGGTGGAGAATATATTTTAATCTTCAAAATATATATTATTTTCAACTGAATGGTAACAAGCGTGCCCCGAATTTGCTGTCCCCTTAAACTCTTCCTGAATGTTAATCTAAATTTGTTACTCACGTTCCCAGATATTTTGACTTTGCCTCAATCTCGAAGGATTTGTTGTGCATAAGTTAGCCCTTATTTCCGTAGACGTTTGTGTCTACGGCGACGAAGAAAATGTTTTCTGTTGTGGCATCGTGTGAACTCGTCGGTAGATGGCAACGTTTTGGAGGAACATATTGCTTCCATCTTCAGGGCTGTCTTCGACCTGTTGATCTTTATTGTATCGGCTTGGGTAAATGGAGACAGGGAGTTATGTCCTACATCTGCACAGTACCAACACAAAGCAATTGGATTCACGGTTTTAAATCGTCAAGTCCTGGGATGTACGTAAAAGATATTTCTAACACTGAAATAGAATACAGTTTGATTTTTTGGAGTCAAATGAGTTTTATGAGCAGTGAATTACAGTTACAAAATCCTTTGCCCTTTAGCGTAGAAAGAACTTTTCCATGCTTCGAGTTACAAGGCTCCATCTACAGGTGACAATTTTTCTGCCACTGGTCTGATGATCACGAAAGACTTTCTTTCACACGTAAAGCTCCTAGACTTTAAAACCAACGCAGTTTGTCGGTGCATCTGTCGAGATTGTATCTTCTTAAATTTGTTTCTACTTACGTACTTAAGTTTGTCATGTTGCCATCACGTGTAAAATGGAAATAAGGCCGTGCCGTAGCTCAGGCGGTTAGTCGCTTGGTTCTCGACGTCAAGGCCCAGGTTCGTGTCCAGTTTATTCCATGCGAGATTTGTGGTCCACAAAGCGATTAGGGGAAAGATCATTCCACGAGTCCTTCGGCCTTCCCCTCTTAATATCAATCCGCCGCTGACAATCGTGGGAACAAAATAGTGCAATGTTAAAAAACAAATAATTATTTAATGCTCAAAAGCAATAATAAGCAATTTGTATTATTAATTGTTTATGCTCTAAATTTTGCAAAATGAACCGAAACTAATATTAGAGCAATTAATTTGCAATTTAAACTCGTAATAATAAGAACAGTGTTCAGTGTGAACACAGCTTGGCGTTTGTTTGGTTAGAGGCGTGTCCAGAGACGAGAAAGACCAAGATGGCGCGCTAAATAAAAGCGCGTAACCAAAAGCAGCAACGATGCCAGGCTGCTTAAAGACGAGACAGGGCAACTGTGATTAAAACACAAAGAAATATAACAATGCACGTCGTTGTAAAGGGACAGTTACATTTGGACATCCCTGTACAAAATCTGGCCTTTCGGATAAAATTATGGTTAGATTGTTAACCTAAACAAACAAACAAAACAAAGACCGAAACATATTCAATAATTTTTCCGGAATAAATTCTAACGACCGTTAACATTTCATATTTGGAAGGTATGAGTTTCCAAGACGGCACGGTGGTCTAGCGGTCAGAACACTTGCCTTGTAATCCTGGGGTCCCGGGTTCAATTCCCGGTGGTGCTCAGATTTATAACTTGTGTTTTCCTTTGTTTCTCCACAAAAATGCCGCGATAGTAACTTAAAGAAATCCACGGCCACTTCTTTGCAAACATTCTTTATTTAATATTCACTAATTATACTCCCAATCAACGAATCGGACCTATTGATGGTTTATTTTCATAAATCACAAATAATATAAGAATGTAACTGTGAATCTGAAGAGGTCATGGGAAATCCATTCTGTGGTGACTGAAAGCGAAATGACAATACACATAATGTCTAGTGATTACATTTGAGGTGGGAGTGGGGAAGTTTGGCGCAGGCGCATTCTGGCATGGACACGCAGTTCAAAGCTGACGTCGGGCGCGGAGTTTATTCATTTTGTCTGTACGACTAGAAACTGTTTGAGGAGACGCTCTGAGTTTTACGTTACCAGAGACAATCAGTGTCATTGTTCTCGCTGTTACATCTCTTCAGGACCGACTTAACAAAAATTTATCATATAAACATAGTGAGTGTAAAGGAGACTGTCAATTGTAATCCTAAACAACTTCTGCTGGTTGATAACTCTGTTGTGTGTTATCATAAAGGGCTCTTTTAATTCATTAAGAATAACGCATAGAAAAGTATAAAATGTGTTTCATAGACAACAGCCAAAGAAGAACTGAAGGTAAGATTTGTTTTTGCGTTGTTATATACTGCTTGGAACAAAAAGAACATTTTAAAATGTTTAAAGCTTGAAGAATGTATGACTTAATCGTGATAACGACTTTTTACATTACAAATTTGATGGTGTGCGTAGTTCTTCAGAAATTTATACTAGAATTTCATACATGTAAACAATAAATTGTGTATTTCGAATACGAGACGGACAATCAAAGAGTCATAAAGGTTGATACAACGTCGGAGAGAAATATAATTATAAAAGTGAAGTAAAAATATGTTGATAAATTTTATTGTGGTCCTGAATCTGATCGAATGTATTAAACTCGAATACCGACGGACGGATTTGGATGAGATTTTGTATGAGCTAAATGTCATTGGTGTTTACCCTAAAATAGGTAATACAAACATGGTGGACGAAAAGACTTGTGAGGTGGGCTCGATTCAAGCGTCACTTGAAATAACGCCATACAATGTTGTGTGGGAAATACAAAACTTTGGTACAGTAATTCTTTGTGTCATACGAATAAAATGGTGGGTGTAAGAAGGAAAACAAATATCCTTAATTGACTATAACGGAAGGGTGCACTGCCACGGTGGTCTAGCGGTTAGAACGCTGGCCTTGTAATCCCGGGGTCTCGGGTTCGATTCCCGGCGGCGCCCGAATTTATAACTTGTGTTGGACATGGCCGTGGCCTAGGCATCACGGAGTTTTTCTCCGTGGCATCCCAACAATTACTCCATTCACACACAGAAGAAGGCAATGGCAAACCACTTCTGGATCATCTGCCAAGAACGTATATGAACAGGTCCCAGTCCGAGAAAAGGATGGAAGGATCCTGTTCATATGGACCTGTCGTCACACAGAACACTAAATTATAATAAGATGAGGTGGTCTAGCGGTTAGAACGCTGGCCTTGTAATCCTGGGGTCTCGGGTTCGATTCCCGGCGCTGCCCGACAGAACACTAAATAATAATAACGGAAGGGTTTATCATAACAGATCTCCATATCGTATTTATTCAAGATTCGTTTAAATATTATCTTCCCTTTCATGTTTCCTCTCTTTTTGGGTTAAAAGTTGGTACTAATTTCTCATCTGCCCCACACGCGTTCACATCTGTTTATATTAGCCTACGTTTCTAAATTCCTTGCTGGCGTCTTAACTCCTCTGCAAAATTAGACTAAAACTTCTTTGGCACTGACAACTCCAGAAAAGGACATTCGTCGTCCTAGACGCATAAAGATTGCCTTGGCCTGATTTTTATTGTAAGTTATGCTAAGCGATTTCATTTATATATCCTTCTGGAGAGTATGATAAAATTTAACAAACTAAGCTTGAAATTTTCCTTATTTCAGATTGGCGCGTACTCCCACTCAAAATTTCCCATCAAATGGATCATTGGGAAGTAACTATAGTGATGATAGTAACTGACGACTTTTTACGATCAAATTCAAGAAGTGTGACAGACTTAGCTGAGTGATCATCACAAGCAGAATGTATCTGGACAGCCACAGCAGCACGAAGAGAAATATAGAGTTACCAGAGGAGAAGTCGGAGGACGCTTCTGAAAATCCGTCTGAAGTGCCGACAAGTCCCATTGATTTGCTGTTTTTTTCCTTCGGAATGATTTCGCTCATTGCGGTCTTTGGGTATATCCTGATCACGTGGGTGGTCGCCACAACTCGGTGCATGCAGACGGGAACAAATTATTTCGTCATTAATCTGGCGTTCGCTGACGTCATTGGCATGTTATCCTCACCCTTTCAGGTAAGTGCGTGTGCACCTTCATTTGAAATTTACATTTCTCAAACTCCTTCCGTTCTGTCTGGAGACCGAGTACGTCGTTACTCATAAAGACTTCCGTGTCCATGACAGCGACCACTAAGAATGACGCTCTGACGTGAGGAAAGATTACCTTAAGGGTCCGTCCATGTCTGTCGCCGCGTCTTAGGACGCATGCAACCCGTCTGACACTCCTACCCGACCGTTCATATCCCCACTATGAAAAATCGCGTATCCGCGAACCGAACGCTCAACATCTTCATACTTTTCCTCCAACTATCTTTTAAAATTTGGATTATACCATCCCTCGTGTAGATTACTAATCCTCCTGGATTCCTAACACATCCCGCGATAATTCTTCTTTCTTTACAGTAGCTTACAAACCCTTTAATTTCAAAAACCTCACCTCCCGCCCCACTATGTCATGACCACACACAAAATCTAAGAAATCTTCCCAGAACCGTACCTTCAACAAAAACCTGCCACAATAAACGTGGCCTTTGTCGAGCTAGTTCTCCCTTATGCCCGCTATCACTCTGCCAGCTCGCAGGTTGTATTACCGACTGATCCCTTCTCTCGGTGGCAAGTTAATGTCTGTCATTCGCGTGTGATCAGCTGTTCTCGCCCCTCTCGCGCCTGCGTAGACAGTAAATCTGACGTTGAGATACGTCACAACAAGAGGGGAAGTGACCGCTGAATTAATCGTACTTTGCTATTCTCCTACTAGCTTAAACTTAAGAACGCCGTTAAAAAATAGAGGTGATGAGTGCGAAATGGATGGATGTGTGAAGCTGTTCGTCAAAAGATGGCAGGATAGACTCCAAAAAGCGTGACCTTGCTTCACGACAGCGCGCGTCACCACAAGCAACAGCCCGGGTCCTTTCTGTCTGTCTATTAGTAGCTTAACCCAATAGCGGGTCATCGCAGCCTCCTTCCGGAGGTTTCTTAGTCTTGAAGCGTGCATTTATGAGTAGTGAGTGACTAGCCCACTGCCTATGCACAATTTCTACTCAATCCTGACTTGACTGCTAGAGCCATCTACCAGTTAACCAGGAGACTTTTTGGGCGAGAAATGGCCGCTAGAATTTTGCTTACGAAACATCTCGTAAGGTTCTTTTACACGCCGTAAATCTACGAAATGGGACCGGCCGCTTTACTTCCACCTCCGAAGGAAGTTGTGCTACGGATTTTTATCACCCTTAAAAATTAATCGACCTCTGAGCCATGCCTCGTGGCTCGGAGTGACATATCTCCCGCATCTCCGCGATCTTTGGAGCCGCTGGCTACGATGTCATTACGAGTCAGTGCGACGGGCAGTCTGTGTGTGTTCGCCGCGCTGGGTACGTCGCCGGAGAGAGAGGGCCTGAAGACAGCATTTTCCTGCCTGTTGTGAGCTACGTCTAGTCTTGCGTTCGGTTTTGGATATGTCGAAAGTTGCTGGTCGGTATCCCAGGCAGAGTGAGTTTTGTTTGGCTGTTGGTTTCGTTACTTGACTTCACTCGGTATGTACTTTTTAATATATTTTGATTATTTGGAACTGCTTTTATATTATTTTGGTTTTAACCTCTGTAATCCTACGGCCGTACCACCTCCCGGTCTCTGGGTGTTGCCACGATCGCCGGTAGGGCGCACCTTGGGTCCAGTGGCGAGCACGCAAACCACTAGTCCACCGAGGGCGACCAAGGGTTCCTCTAAACGGCGTTGTTGTTTTGTGTGAATGAGTGTTATAGGTGCAGTGACGACCTGGTTAAAGGTGTTCCGCCAGGATTTCTTTGTGAAGGGCCTCAGTGCGCTGGATCAAGTTGTTGGACGGGGTTGGTGAATACGTAAACCCCTGAGACCGTCTATCCAGACTCTGCTTTCCACGGTTTTTCTCAGTTACTCCTGACATGTCGGAATAGCACCTTAAATTAGGTAAAAACGAATTTCTCCAGAATCCCTTCTAGTATGTCGATGATTGTATTATTCGACGCGACTTAATATTACACTTGAATTTTTTTTAAAAAGTAAGAACTAAGCGTAATTGCAATTCATTAAGCATACAGGCAGTTTAATGTGATTTAAATTATATCTGTGGCATCGTTATGAAATAATTAATGGGGCTTTTTGTCGACATTCTCCACATTATCCTGACATGACACTGAGATATATTTCGATTTACAGGTCTGGCTGTTCCTTGTTAAATTGTAGGTGTCTTCGGTCAGATGTATTCCTCACATGCATGAAGTAAATGGATGTGTCTGTCCTTCTTTTTATCTTACTGTCTTTGAATTGTTAAGATTCGGATACGTTTTTGTGAGGTGTATTGAATTTTTCATGTTTTTTCGCCGCAGAGTAGTTGTGAGTGAATATTTTACATATTTGCCCTCAGGGGGCAATTCCGTATTCGTTTGTTTCCACAGATTCAGAATGCGCTGTTCCAACAATGGAACCTGCCCCACGTCACGTTGCTCATTCACTCCGTTCGTCCACGTGGCGGCCTTCACCGTCACAGCCATCGCTGTTGAGAGACAGCGGGAAATTGTCAATCCTCTGAGGTAGGAAACAGCCACATTCAATGTCTGAAAGTGCTTTAGGCCAGGGACCCACTGGCGCGACTAGTCGCGCGCGGTTTATTAACTCGCGACTTTCACAAGGCGACTACGCGCGGCAAACACAGTATAGCCGCGCCGCGTCAGTGGGTTTTGCACCTATAAAAAGCAATACAAATAACAGCCGCGCGCGACAACACGCGGCTAGTCGCTTATACATGACATGAAATGAAGGTTATGGTAGACGGAGGAGGTAGATTTCTTGCGGGAGACAGAAAAGTACCGCGAAATGTTGGTTTGGCGGGGAATCCACTTGGTAGGACCTAAATGTTACTTAAAGATAAATTGGTTCTGAAAACATTAAAGAAACCAAGCGGTTCACAGAACGGGTACAATGGCACTTACTGGTAGCAATGTTGAACCTTGAAGTTCGCATTAAGAATCTCCTTTGGTAACTTTGCAAAACTTTGTCTGTTGACAGTAACAGTAATTTTATTTTGGTGCAAATTTAACGCGGCCGTGAAGACGTTCATTGTGATCTTCTGGGTTGTGATACCGACGTTTCGGAGGAACGTTTGTAACCACGTTGAAGACTACATTAGTCTCAAACCAGGTTAACACAATCGACAGAAATTATTGCATATTGTTAATTGTACCGTAGTTTATCAGAAATTCTGTGCCTTCTTCATTTGCGTAAGTTACCACTATGAAATGTGTAGTTACACGGCGCGTTGAAAGAAGTTTAGAAGAACAACAATTTGTCAGCCAAATTCTTAAGCAATCGCGGATTTTGAGGCATTTTAAAAATTTGTTAAATTCGACGAGTTCTTTGAGCTGGTGTTTATTAAAGTGTATTTCTATTCTCTGTACACTTTTTCGAGCCTTCGTATTCTGTTACAGAGTTTTATTATGAGGGCGCACTTAGCAAGAAATCTTCATTGCACAAGGCGCGACAAATCATTCTTTTGTTTCAACAGTTTTAATAGATTTTACGACGTAGATAATTTGAAACCGAATTATAAAGTTTACAATGATTTAATTTAATTATAGCTACATAGCAAATTAAGTAATTTCATGGTACACAGCCATCTTTGAGTAGTTGATAGTAAATTAGTTCATCAAGGAAGATTTACCTTTTATAGACTTGAAGGTTAATTACTTTATTCTCAGACGCTTGGCTTTATGTCCTTTCCTGAGTCCGTTTTCTGCGGGACGGCACGCAAAAATTGAAGCCCGTTTTCCAAGGCGTAGAGGAATAAAGTCATTTTACATGTTCTTGCAAAGATTTTTAAATTATTTCTGAACGAAGAGAAAATAACTAGATTTCCGTGCACACAACAGTGAGGCGAGTTACTTGTTATGCATTGTCTAGGCAAAAATCTGTTTATTAAAAATGTAATTAACTGAGAAGATAATAGCTGCTCAGGTGGTTAAAAGTTTTCTGCCTTTGATGGAACCCAAAGTGAGTTTACCGTTTTTAAATGAACCACTATCTGCCCCAAACCCGAGCCTCCTGGATCCACACCTTATTAATTTAGGTCTATTTTAAGGTTAAGCTTGTCTTCCAAGTAGTTTCTTTGCTACAGGTTTCCGGATCAAAACAGTATATGCATTTCTCGTGTCTCTCATTGGTATCATGTTCTCTGCCAATCTGATCCTATAATTTGAACATCCTTAGGATATTTGTTGAGGAACGGAAGTTTGAAACTCTGCCTCACGCTGTTTGCTAAATTCACTTGGGCCCTGAAATTATTCTCGTCGTTGTGGCTGGGAAGATCCTCAGTCTGGGTTTACCCATTGATACGTGAGGCCACGTTTCCTGGTTAAAGGCTTACAAAACAACTTTCTTAAGATTGTGGAATACTTGACTATAACAAAAAGACACATTTGTGAACTCTACTGAGCTATTCTGTTAGCAGTGCCATTTTAATCGATGCCAAAACAAATTGTATTTGGTCTACGATTATATGCCTTATCAAATATACTACAACTTCGCCAATTATTAGCCTAATTTGCATTGATTTTGTCACTGGCCATAAAGTTTGAGCCCCTCTCTAGACACTTAGTAAATTGTACACAAAAGAAAATGCTCGTAACACAAAACTAAAAATAATATTTTTGCTAGAGTCTATATGCTGCCATTTCTTAAGAATGCTATGAAATTAAATGAGAAACATTGATTTGGAATTAAAGTACAAATGGCATTACGGTAAAAAATGATTTAAGCGGTTTAAAATATTTATTTTGCGACGCCTGGAAAGCATAAGGAAATTAAACATCCGCATTTGGAAAAGTCAAACTTCAAATTAAAAGAAATTGTTGGAGGCTTGTGGGAGAAATCTCGTAACTCCAACAATGACCACCAGGAAATCAACTGTTGACAGTAAAATGGAGACTCAACCCACATTGAGTATTCTTATGGATCTTCCTCCAGAAACCACGTTGAACATTGGTTACAGATTTTGTGGAATGGAACTCGAGTAGATAAAATGCTTTTTCTGTTTTTTTAACAGTTGCGCTCCTAGTGGCAATCTTTGAAGTTACTCCACTTCTCTTGCGTGGTAAAAAATATCTTAAGGCCTGTACGCACCAGGGCACAAAGTCGCTTGATGTGCCTCGACGAGTGGCAGTGTCTTCCGCAACAAATATCATGTGCCCGGTTATCGGATGAGAGGAAGGAACATCAAAGGACGTCTCGGGTGTTGCAACAGCTTGCGTGCAGTGTGGACGTGTCGTGGGACCAGCAACGAATGTACAGTGGTCGAACGATCGTGCTTTAAAATTGATTGAATTATACCACGGAAATCAATGTCTGTGGAACGGGCAACATGACGATTCTAAAAATTGGAATTATGGAACAGCATCGCGGAAGAAATGGGAACACCACGAAACATCATCGAAGCGAAAATGCACCAACATTCAGACATCGGCACAATTCTGGCATTACTTCACTCATGAGTTGCTTCGAGACTTTAAATGTGTACATCAGGGATGTATAGGGATCCCCAGAAGCCAAATATCTCAAGGTTATAGCTAATCTTGTCTCTGGTTTCACTGAATCTCGAAATTCGCAATTGAACTCCCAACCATTTTCAACAGTTCCTCGAAATCAGTTGTCGTCATTCTGGTGAAGTTGCAAAATGATCCGTCTGACATCTGTAGGTTTGAGAGTATACTAAAAACTTTCTTAACCACGCTCTCGTTTCGCGCTTCGATTTCTTTTCAGCTAAATGCATAGTAACAGCACCTCCTCTTCCGACATCTTAACATATAGAGTGATTCAAAAAGGACTTTACAACTTTGAAAGTGTATAGAAATTTATTCAGAAGGTTTACAGAATCGGTTTAGGTGTCATTTTGTAGCAAAACAATTCAAGTTTGACTCACGTTGTGCTGTAGTACCGAATTCCGTCACCGCGAGCGCAAGCGGCAGTGCATTTGAAAATGGCTCGAAAATTTTCTCATATAACAGTTAGACGAAGATGACCAAAAAGGACGCATTCACTTCCAGCAAGACGGCGCACCACCTCACTACCTCACAGAAGTCCGGGATTCCCTCAATAACCGTTTCCCAGTTCGGTGGATTGGTCGAACAGGGCCGATAGCATGGCCACCTCGTTCTCCAGATTTGACACCTCTCGATTTTTTCTTATGGGGTTTCATTAAAGACCGTGTGTATGTTCCACCCTTACCTGCCAATCTTACTGAGCTCAAATCTCGAATCACCGCCTCAGTTGCAGAAGTGACACCGGATATGCTGGATCGTGTTTGGCAAGAAATTGATTTCAGGTGGGACGTCTGCAGTATCACCAATGGCAATCACATCGAACCAAAATGACTGTTTGAGGTAAAACTTGATTTATTTCGCTACAAAATGACACCTCAATCGATTCTGTAAGCCTTCTGAATAAATTTCTATACACTTTCAAAGTTGTAAAGTCCTTTTTGAAGCACCCTGTACAATGTTGACGGATGTATCGGTGTCTCAAGTCCCCTGATACAAGTCGCTCAACTTGTATCGCAACACGTGCCCTAGTGCGTACAGTACATCTCCTTCCAGTGGCGAAAGTTGCATTTCTGCATGCTCTTTAGTTTTGGTTACATAAATATTTGAAATCACTAATATTATTTATGTAGTTGAGTGTAATGTTAGCTTCTCAAGAAGAGTGTGCTCCAATGAATTAGTCAGCTGACAGTAAGTTATTCTTTTATACGACCCGTTCTTCATGTGCCTGAGCACTGCGGGTCCCAAATTTTCGTTGGCTTGATCGGTAGGACTCCTTGGACGAGGGATCGTCCCATTGCAAGGCCTCTACCTGTACACAGGACAGCACAACACAGAAAACCATCCATGGCTTGAGTGGGATTCGAACCCACGGTCCCAGTGACCAAGCGGCCACTGTGACGGCGACAGTTAGTTATGTGAAATATATTTAAAAAAAATATATTGTAATGTTCTTGATCGGGAGGATATCAAGATGTTGATGATCATGTTTTCCCTGTTTCGTCTTTGCTGGGTTCCTCTGCAGACTTCCAGTGCTCTTCAGTACATTTTCCCTGAACTAAATACGTGAGCATCTTTATACAATTAATATAACTAAGTTTAAAAAAGAATAATATCTTTTAAACTAATCTGTCAGTCCTTTAAAAATGATCTTATCGTGGTTAGAATGATTTTTGGTGTATGTTAAAGAGCTTTCTAAATTTGTATTCGTATTAGACACCTAGTGTTTCAATAGGATGACAGCTGAGATCTTTAAAACGTTGACTTCATAGAATTGCTTTTCTTTTGTGCCTTTCTCCCAGTTGTCATGTGCTCAATCGCGTTGTGACTTCACTTTTACAACTTACATCGCCTTATATCCAGAACACCTAAGGAAAACACTTGTTTTTATAGAACCGACTGTACTTGTGTTACGAGAGGTTACTACTGTCCACAGATGACGAGAAAATCCCTGCAAGGGGAAGTCGTTTCTGGGGCGGTGCGGGGCGAATGTTTACTGCCTGGTGGACTAGAGGGCTGCTATTGGTGGGAAGTGTGATACGTCAGAGTTTTACGCTACTACCCAGACTGAAAACATCAAGCAGTTAAGAGTAGTGTGTAGTGAGTACACCTCTAATGTGTTGTGATAATATTCTAGATTAAATCGCTGTGCCGCTGTGAGGTAATCTTAAAGCTGCACCCATTAGAACACGTGAAAGCCTGTCGTCTGTTGTTCGTTCAGTGGTTGTGGAATGAATGTTTTTAGGATGGGTCGTCACTCACAGCGAAATCCTGCGCATGCGCGTGAATCGAATTCCTAGCAGGGATTTTCTCCTGGTCTGCGAACTGTACACCTCTAATGTGTTCTGCGGGTGTTGCGATAATATTCTAGATTAAATCGCTGTGCCACTGTGAGGTAATCTTAAAGCTGTACCCATCAGAACACACGAAAGCCTGTCGTCTGTTGTTCGTTCAGTGGTTGTGGAACGAATGTTTTTAGGATGGGTCGTCACTCACAGCGAAATCCTGCGCATGCGCGTATATCGAATTCCTAGCAGGGATTTTCTCCTGGTCTGCTATAGGAGCAGGTCCGACGTTTCTGGAGTAGATTCAAATCCCAAAAGCTTCACGTACATCAGACGATACATAATCTCCAATATGGGGGTTAAATCGATTGTCTTTTAAATGAATAGCAATCACCTGAAGACGGGAAAGAAACCAGCGCACAGAATACTGTGTGTTTGATATGTGTTGTACAGTTGTATAGGTCGCGCAAAGTGCTGGCGCATGCGCAAAGGACTGATTTTGGTCGTATGAGATGGACTCGTCCGAAGCACGCGCTAGAGGGGTGTCAGCTTCAGTTGGTTTGTAGCTCTAGCTGTGTTTAGTTCGGTGCGTCACCGCAGCTGAGGCTGTGCGACCCCCACTACTACTGAACTCCCCTCTCTCGGCTTACACATCGCGCATTTAGGGCACCACTACTTGAGCGAGCTATAACATCTGGTATAATAATCTAAAGTTACTCTTATTTGATTTATGCAATAATGACGTTTGAATTTTGATGTTCTACAGCGAACTTTTCAATTCATTTCAGCTACTGGTACATTAACATCATATGGTTTCGCTCCGATTGGTTTGCTGTGAGTAACTGCTGCTACAATCCTTTTGTCTATGCAATGTACAATGTAAGTAACAACATTAAATTTTGTGACGACATGAAGAGATTAGAAATATATGCAACATTTTAGTTTGTAAATATGAAAGCAAAAGACCACTCAGAACACCTAAAACGTAAATACAAAAATTGTCTTAAAATTAATCTTTCATAAAGTAGCACTAAAACTTGGGGTTACATAAAGACAAGTAATTCTTGATAAGCAAAGCTACTGATAGCTTCTCAGAAAGACTCTCTTTAACATGCCAATTATATAGTAGACTTTTTAAAGAATTTCCTGCACCGTAGAATGAGTGTGTGGTACGTTTAGCTTGCAAATATTTTGTGATTGTTTTGTCCACCTTGTGGTGAAGTTTCTTATTTCATAAAACTAAGTCATTTAATAATTTCTCTCCATGCACGTCCAGACCAATAAATACTGAACAATTTATTTGTAAGCTTCACACGAACAATTCTTAAGATTAATGAACAGATATAGGTTCTCACGGGTGTGGAGATGTCAGTGTTATTGTACACGTTCACACGGAAGACCAACAGTAGAATCGAAATATAAATTATGTAAGTTACGTGGAGCCTAAATATATCACGAACTATACGCGTATTAATTGGTTACTCACGAAACTTTCGAGAGGCATTGATGGAATGTTTCTGAAATTCACGGCGTCAGTTTAGAGACCTGTTTTGCGCACAGAAACAACTACAATGCTCATACGTAAATATTTGTCTCTAGAGAGACACTCGGTATTTGAGCTACGACCTGTGAGATCAACTGATTGAACCTCTGTTATTTCATTTATTAGGCCACCTTTTAAAGAATTGTGCGGGCTTTGGCAGTTATGTAGCTAACTGAAAAGGAGGGTAGCGGACATGCGAGCTAGTTGGCAACGCGCCTGGAATTTTCCAACACGCGAGATAATCCTGAGCGAGACTCACAGCGGTCTCTGTGGTAGGATAATGAAAGTAACGAGCATTCTCTAGTAATTGTTTATAAGAACCTTTAAAGTTGGAATCCGCGAAATGTAAATAAAACCTTAACTGTGAATGTTGGGTGGGTCCCTGACCCCAAGGCAAGGCGCGTCCTCCAGTTACGGAGGTTAGCTGCGAATGTATTGAATAAGCAGTCGCGGACAGCCGATAAGGGATGGTCTTCTAATTTGGGGGTTGTGCGTAGGGCTAACAACCCTTAGCAGTAAAAATGTTTTATGTTACGAAAACAACATCAAAGCCTTGGATTAGGATGGATTTTATGGAATTACGACATAGGCCGTGTTTTAAAGAGCCTGAGAATTGGAACGTGGAACGTGAGGAGCCTATATAGAACAGGGGCGTGGGTTATATTAGCTATGGATGTAGGGAAATATAGTTTGGATGTTGCAGGAATGCAGGAGTTGGGTGGCCTGATTACACCATGGAAAAGAGAATAAGAACCACGGCCTGGGAACGGTTTTTTTTGGTGAAAAAAGGTCTTCAGCCGGAAATTAAAAAATTTAAAATTAAAGAATTTATTAATGACTTAATCATTCGTAGTCGATGGTGTGACATTATTCTTTTAAATGTGCACGCACAAACTGAAGATCAGGATTAAAATGTAAAAGACATCTTTTTATGGAGAATTAGAGCGTTTATTTCATCAGTTTATTAGATACCGCATAAAAATTCAGCCAAAATTGATCGGGAGGATATTTCTAGACCAAATATAGAGAGTGAGAATTTACATGAATTTGGTAATGACAATGGGGTGAGGTGAGATTAGTGAACTTTGCCACATCCAAATATCTGATTGTCAAAATCACAAAATTTCCACAACATGATGTCCATAAACACATTTGGACTTCCACTGACGTGATGACCCATAATCAAATTGATCACGTTCTAATCCATCGGAGGAGACAATCAAACATCGTAGACGTGCTATCTTATTTTATTATTTTTTTTAGTGTTCTGTCTGACGACAGGTCCATATGAACAGGATCCTTCCATCCTTTTCTCGGACTGGGACCTGTTCATATACGTTCTTGGCAGATGATCCAGAAGTGGTTTGCCATTGCCTTCTTCTGTGTGTGAATGGAGTAATTGTTGGGATGCCACGGAGGAAAACTCCGTGTTGCCTAGACCACGGCCTTGCCCAGCACAAGTTATAAATTCGGGCACCGCCGGGAATCGAACGCGAGACCCCAGGATTACAAGGCCAGCGTTCTAACCGCTAGACCACCACATACGACGAAATAAGTTGGCACGTGTCTCTTCACATATTTGAAGTTCCTCATGCTTCCAGCGTTGGAAGAAGGAAACCTGTAGAATCTGCCTCAGAACGGACTCCATTGTACATTTTTCTTTTCATGGCGCTAAACCTTACAAATGTCTTATGTTAAACGAGTAGGACACAAATTATAAAGTTTCGCGTTGTGAAGTTTCTGCCAATAATCGTGTAGTCGTTACCGAAACTGTTATCGCATTGAATTATGCGAATGGAGACCCCTTCTTGGCTCGTGCTTTTATCGGAGTTTTACAGTTAGCATTTCATATTCTTCTCCGATTTGTGCACCAAATTTCTGAGAAATTTCATTTAAATTCAACCCCCCCCTTCCGCAGAGAAAAATCCGTTTCTGTGTCTCTCCGTGAACGAGTGTTTAATTCCTCCTACGTAATTCACTTACCTTATAATTACAAGGAACTGGAATATATCACAAAGCTGCTATTCATTTAATTGTATCTAATTTACATCGTGCTAATTCCTCTTACGATAAAATGGAATACCCCGACTAATTAATTTGTTTCAGCTAAAAAATACGAAGGTCCACAAAACAGGTAAATAATGTTTCATGCATTTAAATTATCAGTTCTTATAATATAGATAGAATAACATTAATAGTAATACGCATACAATGAATTATTACACAAACATTCTGCTATCAGAACTCAAATTTTTTCAGAGTATTATTTGACATTTGTTGTACTTAAAATAATATTGAATACATTATTTCATTTGAGGTGTAGTTTTTTACTCGTCAATTAAACATTTAAGTTTCAGCCACATGAATAATTCACTATATTCATTTTTAACATTAGGCCTCCGCGGGGCAGAATCCTTGAGAGACTGACAGTGAGCTCAGCTAGTCAAGATATTCTTGGCTTTCAATGGAACGCTCCCTGTTCCCATGCAAGGCCCACAATCGATTTTAGCGTTCTCACAAGTACACCAGAACCCTCCCAATGGTCTCTTGCTTTTAGATTGTAACCCAGAAATTTTATATACATTTTCACCTGACACATTCGCCCGCCTGTCTGGCCCTCATTAATTATATTACCAAATAAAATATGTTGAAGGATTCAGGATTTTGAAGTCTTCGCATATAAATGTCCCAATCGTTACGAAAGAATTTTATTTCAAGAACTGAAGTACCGGATGTATTCCCAGGGGTATTTTGAAGAAATTTAATTTAATTTGCAGATGTGGTTTTGGGGTTGGAAAGAAAACCGGTTAGTATTCCATGTTTTAACCACTTAACCTCCAAACTGCTAGATTCGCGTTTCTATGCGTAGGTTTACTTACAAGCAGGCCGCTTGGGAGCGTTGCTGTGGCAATGGGACACGTTCAAGGTCTTCGCCTGCTCTGTATTAAAACAATGGACAGCTTACCAAATATGACTGGCAAATGTAATCGATTGCTTGGTTATTAAACAACATTTTTTAAACAGCTAAAGTTATTTTCCGTTGAATGTAGGGACATTTGTAGCATATTTTAGGATACTATTTCAACATTTTCGAAATGAACTGAGTAAAACCTCGAACTAAATCAGGGCTACCAGAGTTCATAGAATACAAAAGAGTTGGCGATGAACATTGGTTTTATGACTTAGTTATGATACTTAAGTTGGTACAGTAATCATCCGCATTCACAATTACGTTATTAGATAGCATTTTATTCATTAAAAATGGAAGAAATTTTAAGGAATGACTCGCAGTGCACACATCGTATTTCTAATATTGAGCTGTAAACGCTGTCTCCGTATCACATTTTATATTATCATAAACAAAAATCTGTCACTAATCGTAATTTAACTACGAGGGTCGCTCATTAAGTAATGCCCCACATTTTTTTCCTCAGAACATATTTATTCAAGATGGCTCAAATTTAGTGACAATATAAATCAATGTTTCCTTTACACATACTATTTTTCCACATAGTCCCCATCAACTTGTACGGCTTTACGCCATCGTGGAACAAGTGCGTGCATGCCTTGCCGGTACCAGCTCTTGTCCTGTGCACGTAGCCATGTCCTCACTGCTTGAATCACGCTCTCGTCATCTTCAAATCTTGTTCCGCGGATAGCATCTTTGAGTGGCCCAAAGAGATGAAAGTCGGAGGGTGGATGGGGCAGCACCGTCCAACCCAATTTGGTGATTTCTTCCCGGGTTCTCAGACTTGTGTGAGGGCGTGCATTGTCGTGCAGGAGCAAAATTTCTGCTGGATGCTTGTGAGGCCGAACTCGTCGAAAACGCTTCTTGAGGGTTTTCAGGGTCCTGATGTACGCGTCTGAATTGATGGTCGCACCTCTTGGCATCACATCCACAAGAATGACCCCATCACTGTCCCAAAAGACAGTCATCATGACTTTTCCGGCGGAGGGAGTTGTCTTGAATTTCTTCTTTCTCGGTGATTGAGGATGATGCCACTCCATTGACTGCCTTTTTGTCTCTGGCTCAAAGTGGTGTATCCAGGTTTCGTCACCTGTAATGATCCGGGACAGAAAGACCTCTCCCTCAGCATCAAAACGCTCCAACAATTCAGAAGAAATCGTTTTCCTTTGAATCCTGTGGTCTGCTGTGAGACTTCGTGGAACCCATCTTGCGCACACCTTCGAATATGCGAGAGCCCGGATAATTGCAATCACACTTCCATTGCTGACTGAAAGCTGTTGGGCCAATTGTCGAGTTGTGATGCGCCGATCCTCACGAATAATGGCATCCGCGCGGTTCAACATGTCTGGAGTGGTGGCTGTGGCAGGACGCCCAGAGCGCGGCAGATCACGGAGCTCGGTTTCTTCACTTCCTGAAGCTTTAACTCTCTTAGCCCAGCGACCAACGGTGCTCCTATCGACTGCACAGCTTCCATACACAGCACACAAACGTTTATGAATGTTCACCACCGTTTCTTTTTCAGCAACAAGGAATTCAATTACAGCTCGTTGCTTGTAACGAGAGTCGTTCACAGACGCCATTTTAACAGTTCACTACAGCTCCGCTATCGGTTGGAATCATTTGAAACTCCGTACACGAACGCGGGAAACATCAAATCTCAAGCATGTAAAAGTACACTTTTCTATCTTCATTATTGGCTGAGAAAAAAAATGTGGGGCATTACTTAATGAGCGACCCTCGTAATTTTGCTTTGTTACAGAAGAGTTTCAAAGGCGATCTCCGTCTTCGACTTGGTGTCTCCCGGTCGCTGGAGGCGTCGTCGTAGAAATTCACAGACCCGTGAACTCAGAGGGGTGTAGAGTGTCCTCATAGCTGCGTCATCACGCACAATACCCACTATTTCCATTGAAATATTGTACATATCTCGAATTTGATGTTTAGTGAAATAGACTTTTGTATATATTTCTTTTTCCGTCAAAGATTTGTACACTCTGTCAAGTCGTCGTCGACTCTATTGATGTCACTTTGATCTGTTGGTAACTGACTTTCTTTTAGGCCCTTGCGCCGTGTGGTCCTTGCTCCCTCTATCATGAGAGCCCCATGATGAAGCAGGGTTTGCTCCTAAAACTTGGGTAAACTTGTATCGGACTACACGGCACATCCTAAATGTGCACACAGATTCAGACATGTTATTTATGTAAGTTGATGTATTTTATTTTTTAAATAAATGTGGTCATTCTTAGTGTCATTATGTCTAGCCTATTTGTGTTTTCCATTAATGATTTCTTTGTTTCGTATATTATTCCTTTTGCCTCGACCTTTCAATGGAATATAACCAAAATATACAAAACTGCAGCTGTTGGTCTCCTGAAATCCTTCTAAACAACGGACTCTTTACATGTTACGTAAATGCCTACGAAAGTCTTTGGGTGTGGCATTTCCAGGATGTGGGAATCCCCAACTAGCCGTGAAAGTATGTGGGGAATCCTCCACGATAAAGCCATCTCACAGACAGACACCACACCCACGCAAAGGTTATTGACCTCATAAATATGATGTCACTGATTCAGTTCTAAAGTTTAACGTTGTGTAATATTTTTACACGACGTTACACTGAATGCACGTCTTTGTCGAAAATTTAACGTTTCGAAATTCTTTTTATTGGTCGTGTATATTGTTCTAAAGGTGAATTAATGTGGAATTAGAACTCAGATCTGCATGTCGAGATATTTTACAACTGAACATGCGAACTAAACTTTGACACAACTCAATCAGCTCATAAAAAGGATAACTGTCTTCTGAGTTTAGTAGTCTGGTGGAGGTTTATCGACGTTTCAGAGGTACTTCATACCTTCGTTATAAGCGCGAAAATACACTTGAAGCTTAGAAAAGAATTACCATAATATTACAGTTTACTGTTTTCAGGCAATCCATTAAATAAAGTTTAATCCAGGTTGTTGCATATATTTTCATAGTCTGTTTCCGTCGAAAGATTTCGCAAAGGTTTAATTGGCATTTCTTTTTCATTATGAACAGACATAACTGTTAGGAGAACCCATAATAGTTTTTGAGTGAGGCTTACATCTTTCTCAGCGGCGGTGATTTGCAAATGTAATAATGTGTTCTGTTCGTGAAAACAGAATTGTCATTTCGATAAACTTCTAGTGGAAGGTAGTTCCGATGGAAACCACACAAGTCCACGACATTCACGTAAAGAAATAAAAAGAAGGCATGCTAGGAAGCTATTCCTCTTTCGCTTTGTTTACTTTTAACAGCGAATAAACGGAAATAACATAATTTTTAATGCAGTTAGTTCACCAACATCTTCTACATCTAGAGTTACAAACTAAATAAATTTTTGGACTAATGTTGTTTTTACTGGCCCTCTCGAAATGTTGAAGAAACACTACGTAACTTATGGGAAAGTGTTTTTCCACTGCTAAGGTGGCCAATTTAAATCGTAGTGGGCCTTAGCGGGTTATTTACGGGACAGAACCTAAATTGTCATCCAGAAGACAAATGACAAGAGTCCACGACTCATGTTGTTTCATTAGGAAACAGATGTCATAAAAGGCTGTTGAAGCGCAGTGAGGACATGGACTGATGTGGGAAAAGGTGTATTTATTTACATCTGGTGTTACCATGGTAACAGTATCTCAGTTCTCTCTATAAGTTATCTCGTGTGATTTTGCAAATGGCATATTCAGTTCTATTCTACCGTTGCAGCTCAAAATGTCTTAGTCTCCCGTAATCTGACACTAAAAACACGAACATTTGACGACAAAGAGCGAATGACTGCACTCTAACGTAATCTACACGGGAATTCTCTTTTAGCCTATTTCGTTATTCGGTTGCTGCTTAATCATGTCCTTGTGAGGGCGTATCTGTTCTCACTGTGGCAGTTATCCCCATTTTGCATGCTCAGGGTCTTTTAAGGACTTCAACCCCACCTCCCTCTTAGAGCGGATGTAAGTTACCATCAAAGCGTTGCTAGCTTCCCTGTACTGCACAGTCAGAGCTTCCTTGCGCATGCGCTTTACTGGCCAGCGCAGCGACCTGCGCGAAAATATCAAAATATTTGATCTCGGACTTTGGCCGCCGACCGCTTCGCTGTAACCTAGGACAGCGCCACACAAACAGCCAGTTTGATATTTCCGCGTCACCCACGCAACTCGCACCGCTCGCATTTATTCGCTCACGGAGGACACCGGGTCAGTGCGACCTATTAAACACTGCTGAAGAGCTAATAGCAGAGAGGATAGCTGATTTCTGATCTACGTTTCCACCGCAGGCTGGAGATTAAACGTGCATGTGTGGTCTGAACAGAAGTGCAAACTGATCGGGTAGGCACGGGGCTATGTCAATACGTCACGCTTTACAGCGTTAGTCAGTGCCAAACAAGTAGGTTCTCAAAACAATGTCTCGTTTCTAAAAAGAGGAACTTCAAACGAAGCTTCTCGCCTGCACATCATGACGGTAAGCTCCTTTTGAAAATACATACAGATACATCAACATTTATGCAAATTGAGGTCATCTATGTTATTAAGCAGGACGAGATGGGCCCATCCCCCGTCCAAGGAGTCCTACCGAAATGTCTATAGATCAAGCCAACGAAAAAGTTGGGACCCGCAGTGCTCAGGCACTTGAAGAACGGGTCGTTCCCAGTATCACATCATAACAGTAAATTTGCCCTATCCGAAACGTTGGATTTTAACTTTACAACTTGGACAAATCATCGGCGGAGAAGAACGTGTCGTTAACTTGAAATTGTTCTAGAAGAAGCACTTGAAATTACTGAGCCATGCGCGATTTGTTGTAACGCGGATCGCATCGTATATTCGGTAGCTCAGTTGCCAAATCTGTATTATTTCTGATTTTCGTTATCAAGCACTGCACACTCACGTAGTACGTCACGTGACGCCCAGTCCTACCCTCGCTTATTTCCGGTTTCTCTAGCCACAAGGTTAGATGCGGTTGGAGCAAGAGGAACGTACTGTGTCGTGCGTCTTCTGTTTTCAATAACGAGACTTCTGTTTACGACGTAAGCAGGGTTTTAGCCTGTCAGAAGCCGTCTTTTCAATCGATCAGGTATGATGATTTGTTTATTATTGTTGACAAGTTTTCCGGACTTGGTTACGAGTGTGTAATACCGACTGGCAATATTGCAAGTCCACTTTGTATTCTGTTAAATGCAGGGATGGGCTACTTCAAGCGGCAGCTTATTTGCTTTTGTCTTTTACTGATACACATAAGGTCGTTTTGTATAAGCACGAATGTAGAAACATCCTCTTTAATGCCCCCATTCAATATTCCGAGTTTCTACTCGTTTGGATGAATGCTGCCTTGTCAGATTTATTTCTTTCTGTTAAGTTGTTCCAAATAACCTTGGTTTGTTATGAGTCATGCCTAATGGCTCGAAGTGGCCTATCTCCCCCTCTCGACGTTCTTTGGAGCCGGGCAAAGAACGTCAGAAGGAGGGAGCTTGAAGACAGAAAGGTCTGATTTTTGCGTTTGTTTTACGTAACTAATCGTAAACCCGACTGGAGCACAAGCCTTGGGGGTGGGGTTCATTGATTGGTGTTTGTATGTTCTTTATTTAAATATGTTTTTCTTTACATACATTTTAGTATTTATTTTGTATTTTGGGGTCACCCCCAGCGATAATCCTGTGACCGTACGACATCCCGGCCTCTGGAATTATTTCAATCTTTTCCGATCTCATGTTGGTGCATGACGATTCAGATCATGTGTAAGTTAGTCTTTTGAAGTCCTGAATAATTGTTTACGTAAGCTGGCCTTGTAATCCTGGGGTCTCGGGTTCGATTCCCGGCGGTGCCCGAATTTATAACTTGTGTTGGGCAAGGCCGTGGTCTAGGCAACACGGAGTTTTCCTCCGTGGCATTCCAACAATTACTCCATTCACACACAGAAGAAGGCAATGGCAAACCACTTCTGGATCATCTGCCAAGAACGTATATGAACAGGTCCCAGTCCGAGAAAAGGATGGAAGGATCCTGTTCATATGGACCTGTCGTCACACAGAACACTAAATAATAAATAAATAGTAGCTTCTGAGCTTGTCCTGTGTTTGATATTTTTCAAAAATTAGGCCTGAGTTATCGTAAATGTGTCCTCACGTTGTCACTTAGTTTCTGTGGATTATTTGAAAAATTTTCAAACGCCACCTAAAAGTTCTGCCATTTGCATGTGTTTGCATTTTAAACATGAAAAGTTTTTTTTATATAAAATTTGAAGATATCTACACAATGTTTCATTATATCAAACAGAAAATAACTAAAATAATAAATCGTGCGTCTTAACTTAATGTAAATTACTCTCCAAAATGGACGGGAACTGAATTTTCCAGTCGCACAATGCACTATTAGAAGAAAATAGATTTGAAATGCTGTAATAAATATAGAAAATTCTAATTAAAATTGTTTGGTAAATTTTTGATAGAGTTGACAGAGTATTCATGATTGACTTTGCTGTAATATAAAGAATATAAAATTGATTATATCCATGGTTTAATTGAAATTGATGAAATAAATAATCTTATCTTGAAGAAATAAAAATTATGAAGATGGCTGATGTTTGTGTAGAAATTCTTGATGTACAGTGTTCGTATTAAGCACAACAAAGGAAAATAAAATTCCGAGTAATATCTTGCTTCTTAGAACAGTATTAAAGTTTGTTTTAGCTTCGGTAACATTTCTACTATTGTATCCGCACTGAAACCAGGATTCCAGATCCTCTTATTTTCAGCCTGTTTTCTCCTTTTGTATGAATAATTGCAAAAGGCATCCAAGCAACAAAGGAAATCAGAATTGTGATTTAAGAGTCCTTAACGATGTATGATTTGAGGTTTTCGCGGCGGTGAGTATGAAGATTTCTGTCTTCTGGGTTATTGAGAGTCCAGTTTGCAAAAGGAGGAACAGATGAGTTTATAATATTAAAATATGCTTAGGAGATAATGTCATTTAACTTTGATCTAACGCGCTAAATATACTGTGCAGACGTTGAGAAGTTATTAGTTTACTTTATATAATATTAAACTATCACTTTTGGATGTAATTATTTAAGTCTGTTTCCTTGTTCGGAGTACAAAATGCGTACAATGAGGAGTATTTATTGCCTTAAAGGTACATCAGGTGATAAATACAAAGAAAGTACTTGCATTCTTCAGTTAGAATTCAGTCTCCATGTTCTTCGTCCGACAGTCAAATTCTTTGAATCCCATTATAATTGTTACAACACTGGCATTCTCTCTTCCGACTGATCGCCGGTGCCAGTTGGCTCGCCTGTGCACTCGTACCAGTAGCAGAAATTCCTTACTCCAAGCACAAGGGAGCTCTGTCAGCTGCTATCAGACAGACGTCTCCACTTCACTGCACTGCGTTTATTATTAAACCCTCTCATCTCATTCGAATTCAAACATCGTGGACAGGCAACAGTATGCCACGTGGCTGCACCAGCGAGCACACTTCTTCCACCAAATTAGTTATCTAATCGTATGGCGGATCATATGAGTCGGAATAGCTAAGCCATTATTGTGACTAACTACAGGCTGGACGACTGGGGTTCGAACCCCGACGAGGGCAGAGGATTTTTCGTCTAGCCTCTGCGCCCGTACCTGCTCTGGGGCCCACCCAGCCTCCTATCCGGTGGTAAATCGCGGCCGGGGCGTGATGCTGACCACTCACCCCCATCTAATAGTTAAAGGTTAAGAATGAGTAGGAGCTATACCACTCTCCCGCCAAGCGCCAACTTGGCGTGTAGCGGGACTGCTTTACTTTGTTATATTCAACCTGGGGTACGCGTACCCCCGGGGTTACGCGAAGAGATCTTAGGGGGTACGTGAAATTTAAATATATATATTATTTTATGATAAACATTGAATAATCAGGGCCAGATTTAGGGTTAGCCACAGGAGAACCGGGCGTGAGGACATTCGATTTGGGAGATTATGTACTATGTATTACTTGAATTATACACCAACAACTTTGGGGGTACAAAGTTCAAGAGAAATTATATCTGGGGGTACGCGAAAAAAAGGTTGAATACCACTATTATAGACGATCCGACAAAGAAGTCATTAGCCACTCGAGTAGTCAAGAACTCACCCGCTTGTCTTGGAACACCAAGGTTCAATATTTATGAACCCGCCACTGGTACCTAATCCAAGAAAAGTAATTGTAGTCCACAGCTTAATAATATTATTTAATGATTCGTGTTAATATTATCACCCAATCTACATCTAGGTGTTACAAGTGGCCTTCTCTGTTTTGGGATTTTTGACGAAAATTTTCTAATGTTTCCAATGTGTGCTACATGTTTCACCAATCTTATCCTTCTTGCTTTGACCACCAGGACATGCGTGAACCTTCTGTTCACGCAAATTTTTCCAGCCCTCGTAACGCAAGATGTCTTCAGTCCGCTTGTAGCCTGTGGAACATTTGTACATATTACGAGCATTTTATAAATTGGAATATGATGGCAAGGTAAATTCTGTACCTGTTCGCTTGCCCGAAATTTCTAAACGCAGTCTGATAAAATTCCGTAACGCAGAATCTATATTAAACATTATCCGGGAGCACCTCTTAGTCCGCATTGTTCCACAATAAAATTAAACTCAAATATTACTTCGTCTTATGTTCGTAAAATGTATCGTCGTACAAGATATACATGGAATTAAAGTTTGTAAATATTGTTTGGTGTAGTTGAAGTTTCTACAACAGCGCTGTGCTTGAGGGGTGAAGGGAAGTCACATGATATTCGGTCTTGTGGTCGAAACCATGAATCTGGGTCCTCCGGGACACGAAGCAGGAGTACGTATTGCTAGGCCGCGACTCTCGGGCTTAAATTTAATGAAAATCTTTTCTAATTCGTGTTTAGGCTAAATAATTAAACGGAAAGAAGAAATTATTATTCTGTGCAGTGCAGTATTTTAATACCGAACAGCTAGTCCAATCAAAATAATCTCATTCTTGGTCAAAGGCCCACATCATCAGGGACTCACGTGTCTTGCCCTGTCAACGGTCACCAGAAGAATCACCTTCCGGCATTTTGCGATTTCATTTCACAATTATTATCTTAATAACGTTTTCTTGCCGACTGCTGTTGAATCCGCACGATAAAAAAAAATTCTTTCTTGTGAAGATTCGTTTACGAAATCCTCTAGACATTTTTTCGATTTGGATATTATAATCTTATTATATAAGCATTAGCACCATCACTATTGTCAATGTCGATATTATCTCACTGAATACGAAGGATATCAGATGTTAATTTTTGTTTACACTATTTTTAAAAATTTCCACATTGGATTTCCCCAGTTCTCAGCAGAAAGTCACGAGTGACCTATTCTTCAAAGCCGACCTCATATCGTGAACCAAAAACTCAAGCTAATAACAAGCAGAAATCATTATCGAAAGACAGCGTGCGTTCTCAAACGAACACTTGATTAATAGAGCATGAACTGAGGAGGATGTTATTATTATTTAGTGTTCTGTCTGCCGACAGGTCCATATGAACAGGATCCTTCCATCCTTTTCTCGGACTGGGACCTGTTCATATACGTTCTTGGCAGATGATCCAGAAGTGGTTTGCCATTGCCTTCTTCTGTGTGTGAATGGAGTAATTGTTGGGATGCCACGGAGAAACCGGGGAAGCCCCCGGAGGAAAACTCCGTGTTGCCTAGACCACGACCTTGCCCAGCACAAGTTATAAATTCGGGCACCGCCGGGAATCGAACCCGAGACCCCAGGATTACAAGGCCAGCGTTCTAACCGCTGGACCACCTCATCTTATTATTATTTAGTGTTCTGTCTGACGACAGGTCCATATGAACAGGATCCTTCCATCCTTTTCTCGGACTGGGACCTGTTCATATACGTTCTTGGCAGATGATCCAGAAGTGGTTTGCCATTGCCTTCTTCTGTGTGTGAATGGAGTAATTGTTGGGATGCCACGGAGAAACCGGGGAAGCCCCCGGAGGAAAACTCCGTGTTGCCTAGACCACGACCTTGCCCAGCACAAGTTATAAATTCGGGCACCGCCGGGAATCGAACCCGAGACCCCAGGATTACAAGGCCAGCGTTCTAACCGCTGGACCACCTCATCTTATTATTATTTAGTGTTCTGTCTGACGACAGGTCCATATGAACAGGATCCTTCCATCCTTTTCTCGGACTGGGACCTGTTCATATACGTTCTTGGCAGATGATCCAGAAGTGGTTTGCCATTGCCTTCTTCTGTGTGTGAATGGAGTAATTGTTGGGATGCCACGGAGAAACCGGGGAAGCCCCCGGAGGAAAACTCCGTGTTGCCTAGACCACGGCCTTGCCCAGCACAAGTTATAAATTCGGGCACCGCCGGGAATCGAACCCGAGACCCCAGGATTACAAGGCCAGCGTTCTAACCGCTGGACCACCTCATCTTATTATTATTTAGTGTTCTGTCTGACGACAGGTCCATATGAACAGGATCCTTCCATCCTTTTCTCGGACTGGGACCTGTTCATATACGTTCTTGGCAGATGATCCAGAAGTGGTTTGCCATTGCCTTCTTCTGTGTGTGAATGGAGTAATTGTTGGGATGCCACGGAGAAACCGGGGAAGCCCCCGGAGGAAAACTCCGTGTTGCCTAGACCACGGCCTTGCCCAGCACAAGTTATAAATTCGGGCACCGCCGGGAATCGAACCCGGGACCCCAGGATTACAAGGCCAGCGTTCTAACCGCTAGACCACCTCATCTTATTATTATTTTGTGTTCTGTGTGACGACAGGTCCATATGAACAGGATCCTTCCATCCTTTTCTCTTCTCGGACTGGGACCTGTTCATATACGTTCTTGGCAGATGATCCAGAAGTGGTTTGCCATTGCCTTTTTCTGTGTGTGAATGGAGTAATTGTTGGGATGCCACGGAGGAAAACTCCGTGTTGCCTAGACCACGGCCTTGCCCAGCACAAGTTATAAATTCGGGCACCGCCGGGAATCGAACCCGGGACCCCAGGATTACAAGGCCAGCGTTCTAACCGCTATCTGTAGGTGTCTTAAATTTGTCGTAAGCTGAAAATTCAGGGACACGTAATATGTAGACACTTTTATAGGAGAGACTAATGTTCACATGACCAATATTTTTTGCAAGACGAATTCCAGGTAAATATTATACATCATTCATGTGACATATGTGTTCAAATTAGAACTGCCCTGAACATGGCAACAAATTCCACAACGAAGTACCACAACTCATAAATAAAACTCGGAGGAAATGTACCGTTGTAGAATTTTAACTCCTAACGGACTGTTTACTTGATGAAGTTCCTGTCTCTTACTGTAGAAATAAATGAACAAAGAACTTTGAATATTGTAAATATGAATTGACAAGATAAAGTATGGTAGTTGACACAATATAACGATTTTGAACATAAATTTCAATAACGCAGAACGAAAATTTTGGCGGTACTTGTAGATGAGGTGAACAATATTAAAATGGGGCATAAAGAAGTTCGTGAGGGTGTGAACTACGCTCAGAGTGGAGTCTACTGGCAAAGTTACGCGAACATAGTAATGAACATTTGGGAACCCTGAAGGCGGTAAATATCTTGAGCAGTCATGCGGCTATTAACTTCTAAATACGACGTGGGTGTAGAAGTCAGAATAATTTAATTAACGTAACCTAACATAATTTTTATATACAGTAATTGATGTTCAGTGTAATAACACTATTGTTAATGAATTTATGTCGGGAAAATATAAACGCTGTCCTAATTAGTGACAGTCAATTAACTGTAAGGTCTTTAGACCCTCAGTAGAAATGAAGAGTTCTGTTCCGAACAGATACTTTTGCCTTTCTTGAAATTGTCATCATGTAAATCAGATCATTTTTCACGTTTATTTATATCAGTTAAATTAATTAAATGCGCGTGCCAAAGGTAGGTTCTGGTGTCACTTGAATTTTAGCGTAAAAAGGAGGGTAATTAATTACTAAATCTGCTTAATCGAAGTGTTACAACGTACGAGTAGCAGTACGGTCTCTATAAACCCTGAAGCACAGACTTTGTCTCCGTTCAAATGCTAGCGTGAAAATTTTGAACGCGTTTAATTTCACACTTATTTCCGAACTAGGTTTATTAGCGGAAGTTGCAGAACACGAGATTTAATTAAATTTTCCCAGGTCAAAAAGTGAAATATAATTTCAGGTCTACTTGAGATGCCCAGATGTTTTCTCGGCCTGATTTACTACACTATGTTGTAATGCCCCTGAAGGAAAGAGCGATTCGAATATTGCAAACCGAACAGTCAGTAGCTTAAAGGGTCTAGGCTACGGTCTGGACGAACGGAGTTCGATATCCGGCAGAGATACTTTTTCTTCGCCGCAAATTCCAGACCGTTCAACCTCCTATCCCGTGGGTACCGATGTCTAGTGCTTGGGAGCAAATCAGCTGGGACTATGAGTCAATCACTCACCTCCATTTAAGGTCAATTTTAAAACGCTTACAGCAGACCTACGCCCCCTTGCTTAGTTAACATCCGGGGATAAATTTCCCTCACGATTGCACAGATGCTCACTGAAGCACAAAGCGTACTTGTCTGCTTAGCATCTGTCATCTGTGGTACTACACACAGTGAAACAAAGCAGAACCGGTTAGATGAAATGCATCATTAGCCAGCTTCATCCAGCCAAGCGTTATGTCGGCTACCATCTGGCTGGAGTTGGTTAACGACGCATTTTGACTCGTCATGTCGTGACATTTTCGGTGTATGGAGTATCGATACCTCGAGCCGGATTCGAGTCCAAGCTCCTTTTAACGTAGCGGTTAAGACCGGAACGTTAGACAGTGTGATGGGCGCTGAAAATGGTGCTTTGTGACAAGTTTCTTAAAATAAATTGCAAAATAACAAATATTTTCCCCTCATTGTCAAACGGCACGACACTGAATAAATGTTGTTATAAAGTTCAGTTGTGCTTTCGAAGACTTGAAAGCAAATAATGAATAGGAGAAACAAGGAAGCCGTGAGTATAAAGTAGCCTGGCATTCTGAGGAAGGGACTCAGGTGGAAAGGAGAATATTTATTATTTATTTATTTTCTTCTACAAATTATTGAAGCAGGTTTGTTAACTATTTCGGTACTTAGCCTCAAAATTGATCGTCGGTAATCAACTGAATGACCCACACTGACGTATTTGTCAAATATAACGTTTCAGAGGTGTTTATATCACACAAGGAGAACACGGGCGTTTCGAAAGTGCGTTATTTACCGATGCAAGTTGTAAATATTTAACTTGCACACACACACACGAAACGTCAGCATCTACCTACAAGTACTCATGGTTTTACTGTCCAGAACAGCATCATCGTCACATGACACATATGTCAATATTGCAGACAATTAATTGAAAGGAAGCCATCTTTTTCATAATTTTACAGAATCAAATCGCCCATTCTTGTCAACGAGGATTGCAGTGTTGACACACTGAAACAGCTTTTCTTAATTTTGTGATCTCCGTAACCGAAAATATATGGCAGTAGTTGAACTTAATATTTCTATTATACCTGCATTTTCTTTGTGAAACATACATAATGAGTTAATCGTAAGTCGAATGTTAACTAAGTACTGTGGTATCGAACTTTATCAAATACTCGTAAGCATTTCTTGTTTCATACCTTTGAATGTTACTCAATTCTAAAATGCAGTTTCGTTGCAAAGGAGTTCATTGCAGTGTAAAATATCCTGCAAAATATAAATAACATAGATAACATAACAAATATATTAAAATAAAAATAACTGCAGATTTAAACCAATAAAAAGAAATTGTTACGAATTAATAGAAACACGTGCTAATTTTCGGGAGATTCGTTTGAATATCTTCTCTCGCTCTCCTTTATATGTTATGGGCCTTACGTAACAAAATACTTTCATTTTGTGGTGGGTCGGTCACTGAAACGGATTAGTCAGTCATTACAAAGTAAAGTGCCTTTATAAAACAGCTACTAACTTGAATAGAATAGTAAATCATTTATTTGTTTTGATGGGTTGTTAAAATAATCAGAGAAACGCAGTTTACTTCAACACCTCTGTCATGATCAGTTAAACAAGAAGGAACTTACCTTCTTCATCAAAACCTTTTTACATTTACCAACGCGTTTATTTAAATGACATTAATTGAAAGAAACTTATGTACAAAATAAATGTCATATTCGAATTCAATGAGGAACTTAGTACCGCGCGACGGACGTTTGTCGATTTGATACGAACTGACGTTGAACTGCTTTAATTTGTTGGTGGACAGAAAGGAGAAAACGCAGAATAACTGGGGTATAAACGAAAATGAAGGACGAACACAGGCAAAGAAGTCCACCATCAGTCGAGAAATAAGTTTCAACAAATTGTGTCGTTGAGACTAAGCGATTCGAGCCAAAAAATGTTTTCTTCTGTGCTTAACCACCTCTGTGTAAGGTTCTCGCACACAAAAATCAGTCACCGTGGGCAAAATTACACCTGCATTTTAAATTAATTCAGGCGGCATATATGGCAGGATAATATTAAAATAGTTCTTATAAAGCGAGGTGTTATGATATGGGTAGTATTCATATGTCTTTGGTTACAGTCAATCGTTGGGCTGTTGTGAGCATGCTAATGAACTTTTGGAAATTTTCTTATTAACTGAGCGACCATTAGCTTTTTAATGATTACTGAATATTTTGCATTAAAGCGAGAAATTTAATGCATAAGTGTAATTGCCTTTATGGCGTGTGTGGCCTCGTAATTACTTGCAGAAGCCTTGTAAGTTCAGTTCGTCGTCAGTTTGCTCGTGGATCAGGTAACCTATTGAAACAGAATGAAGCTCTGAATATATTGATTAAGAGGTCACACGTGCTGGTAATTTGTCCTCCAGCCTGGGATTTTGCGGGAGCTTTACAATAACTCACAACAAAACAAAAGTCAGTAGCAAAGCCTGAACAGAAGACGTAATTCGGCAGAACTAGTCGTAGATGGAAGGATGGATGGTGACAAACAGGATGTGGGCTGATGCGACTCAGGATGGGGTCCAGCGCTGTACAGTTTTAAGCATTGCACAAAACTCCTGATTTTCTTAATGGGATGAGAATTTTTTGAGTCACTCAGCGGATGTTTGTTTCGTCTGCAGTTGTTCTCGGAAACTCTTAAAGTATTAGCGTAGGAACAAAAGGCAGGGAGATTGGAAGCTTTTCAAAAATCGATGCATGCTTTAATGAAAATGCAAGTCGGAGAGACAAAGGGGGGTCATACAATGAAGACGTTGAAGCTTTGGAACTCTATGTCCTGTTTGTAACTTGTAATTTGAAGAATTCTGTCTTCTGGGTTGTTGCGTTGTGTAGTCTGGTCGATGTTAACCAACGTTTCGGAGGTCATACTGCCTCCGTCATCAGGGCGATGAGTATGAAGATTACTGTCTTCTGGGTTGTTGCGCTGTGTAGTCTGGTCGATGTTAACAGACGTTTCAGAGGTCATACTGCCTCCGTCATCAGGGCGATGAGTATGAAGATTTCTGTCTTCTGGGTTGTTGCGCTGTGTAGTCCGGTCGATGTTAACCAAAGTTTCAGAGGTCATACTGCCTCCATCATCAGGGTGATTAGTATGAAGATTTCTGTCTTCTGGCTTATTGCGCTGTGTAGCCTAGTCGATGTTTACCTACGTTTCGGAGGTCATACTGCCTCCGTCATCAGGGCGATGAGTATGAAGAATTCTGTCTTCTGGGTTGTTGCGCTGTATAGTCTGGTCGATGTTTACCAACGTTTCAGAAGCCATACTGCCTCCGTCATCAGGGCGATTCTTAGTATGAAGATTTCTGTCTTCTGGGTTGTTGCGCTGTGTAGTCCGGTCGATGTTAACCGACGTTTCGGAGGTTATACTGCCTCCGTCATCAGGGCGATGAGTATGAAGATTTCTGTCTTCTGGGTTGTTGCGCTGTGTAGTCTGGTCGATGTTTACCTACGTTTCAGAGGTCATACTGCCTCCTTCATCAGGGCGATGAGTATGAAGATTTCTGTCTTCTGGGTTGTTGCGCTGTGTAGTCTAGTCGATGTTTACCAACGTTTCAGAGGTCATACTGCCTCCGTCATCAGGGCGATCGCCATGATGACTGAGGCACAACAACCCAGAAGACAGAAATTTTCATACTCACCGCTGTGAAAACCTCAAATCTTACAACTTGTAATGTAGTTCAATATTTTCTTGTTCCCCATGAACTGGAAATTTTATATCCACTAACAAATACATTTAGACTGTTCACACACTGTTTTCGTTAGACTCGGTTGAAGCTACAGATGATAATTAATAAGAAAACAGCCAAGTCTGCAGAGCGAAGAAATCTGTAATTGTCCGCACAATCACGTGCCTTGACCCCTTTAAGAATATTATTCTAACCCAGACATTTTCAACGCAGAGAAACACGTGCACGAATATTTTAAATTAATCACATTAAAGAAGACGTACTTTTTAACTGGATTTTGTTCAGCTTGAAAATTTTCGTTTTGAAGGTAGTTTACAGAATAAAAGTAGTAAAAATCGAATATTAATTGACTAGTGAAATAGATTATTGTGTGACACTTAGTCAACTGATATGAAGTGACTGAATGGTTATTAGACTATTTAATGATTAGTTATCAACTGTTGAGTGTGTGTATGCTTCGTCAATGATTAAATGCGTATTACATTATTTTACGATGCTGTATCACCTGCATCAATTGAATATATTTTCTAGCTGATCATTCATCGACCATCTTGTAATTCGACGCTAGTCTGAAACACTGAGAAGACGTTGTATAAAAATAAAATTGTTTTGGTGTAGGTAAGTGGTAGAATTAACGACCACTCTCTGTTGATTGTGTTCGTGAATTTAAGTTCAGTAACACCACGAGATTAAGAAGGAAGAAAGCAGTACAGGTTGTTTAGAAATGAAATCAACAGGAAGTGCAAAGCACCAAAAGAGAAATGACTGAGAAAGGAGTGTGTAGAAGTTGAAAAAGAAATGCTTTTAAGTAAGATTGATGTAGTATACAGGGAGATCAAACAGAATTTCGGAAAAATGAAAAGTAAGTGTGTTAACGTCAGAAGTGGGGATGGAAAACCACTGTTAAGCACAGAAGAAAGAGCAGATGGATGGAAAGAATACATTGAAGGCCTGTATCAGGGGGAAACATTGTCCAAGTGTGATTGAGGAAGTGATGGAGGTTGATATGGAGGAAATAGGGGATCCAGCACACGATATGAATTTGACAGAGCTCTGAAAGACTTAGGCTCAAACGAGGCAGTGGGAGTAGATGAGATACCTTCAGAATTATTGCAATCTATGGGGGATGAAAGAACTAGAAGGTTATTCAATCTGGTGCCCAAAATCTATGAGTCCGGAGAAATACCATCAGACTTCCAAAAGAGCATTAACTTCGCACTACTCAAGAAAGCGAGAGCAGACAAATGTGAGAACTACCACACAATTAGCTTCATATCTCACGCATCAAAATTATTAACTAGAATAATATACAGAAGAATAGAAAGGAAAGTTGAAGAGGCAATAGATGAGGATCAGTTTGGTTTTAGAAAAAGTATGGGTACTCGAGAGGCAATTCTGACCTTACGTTTAATAACAGAAGGGCGGATTAAGAAAAAATAAAGATACAATTATGGTATTTGTAGACTTGGTGAAGGCTTTAGACAACGTAAAGTGGAATAAGATGTTTGAAATCTTGAGTAAGATAGGGCTGAAGTATAAAGATAGACGAGTTATTTACAATATACAGTGTGTCCGTAAAATAATGGTGGGGTAACAAACAGTCACAGTTTTGGAACAGAGTACGATAGAGACATGAAATAAACGTCAAAATAAAGATAAGATCTCCACGTTTTCGATATGTAAACAGGTTCTAGTGCAAGTGCATTCGTGCTGTGTTATAAGGTCAATAGATCATGATGGGGAATTTTTAGACAAGTTTATGTTCAGTGATGAGGCCACGTTTCATGTTTCGGGACGAGTCCATCTGCATAATGTTAAAATATGGGATAATGAACCTCCATGTGGCATTATGGAACATGAACGTGATAGCCCAAAAGTTAATGTGAGGTGCACAATTGGGCGAGACAGAGTAATTGGCCCCTTCTTTTTTCTGAACAAACTGTGACGGGAAAGAAGTTCCTGGATACGTTAGAAGGGTATGCAGTGCCCCAAATACCGGAGAAGTTCATTCTCCAGTTAGATGGAGCACCTCCACATTCGTGCGGGATTACCTAAACCAAACATTTCCTCAGCGATGGGTCGGACGAGGAGGGTGGATAGCCTGGTTTCCACGCTCTCCAGATCTTACCCTTATGGATTTTTATTTGTGGGGTTATGTGAAGCAACAAGTGTTCTCTGTCCAAATAACAAATTTGGACCATTTCAAAGAACGGATCACTGAAACTGTTTCATCTATTACACCGGATGTGCTCGGTTGTGTATGGCAAGAGCTCGGATATTGTCTTGATGTATGCAGGGCAACTAAAGGAGCGCATATCGAAATCTACTGAACAGGTAAGATTCGTGGAGAGTTTCTCTTTATTTTGACGTTTATTTCATGTTTCTATCTTGCTCTGTTCCAAAACTATGACTGTTTGTTACCCCACCATTATTTTACGGACACACTGTATATAAGCATCAGGTGGCCAAAATAAAGCGGAGAATAGGAATAAAAGAGAAGTCTACTGATGTCAAACATTGACCTGAAATTAAGAAAGATTTTTCTGAAGTTATATGTTTGGAGCACAGCGCTATACGGAAGCGAAACATGGTCAGTAGGAAAGGCAGAAAGAAGGAGGGTAGAAGCATTTGAAATGTTGAAAATTAAGTGGACTGATAAAGTACGAAATGAGCTGATCTTTGACAGGATAGGCGAAGGAAGAAATCTATGGGAAAATCTTACGAGAAGAAGAGATGGGATGGCTGGACACATTCCGAGGCACCCAGGATTGGTTAATTTGGTAATGGAAGGGGAAAATTATAAGGGGAGACAATGATTGGAATATGTGACGCAGATTTTTTAGGATGTGGGTTGCAAAAAATGTGGAAATGAAGAGATTGGCGCAAGAGAGGCGAAAATGGAGGACCGCATCAAACCAGTCAAAAGACTGATGACAAACAAACAATAAAAACTGAGAAAAAGAACTAAAAGATGAAAGCAGGAGGTCCAAGGCCGGTTCGCTGCCATTCATGATTCAGACGCCTTTTGTCTGTCGCGGTTTGTCAGTAGACCGGCAATTACGTCTTTACGTTTGTGACAACTTAATGACAGTGGTTACGCGGTCTTATACTGAGATTAAGAATGCGTGGTGAGTTAACTCCCTTATATATATAATATTTATAATAATCGGCATTAATTTGTGAGTACGTCGACTAATACACATTTTCCTTGGACAAGTTGGCATGCGTAATATATATTTCTATAACTTTCAAACGTTTAACGCTCATAAAAGCAAAGTTTACATTGCTAACAACATGGACGATCAGAGTGAAGAACAGAATACATCCTTTTGTTGTTAAAACGTGGGCTACCGCGTCTACTGATCTTTGTTGGAATAAATGTATGATAAAATAGTCCCATTAAGAGTAATAAAAAGGCAGACACAATTACTTCTAATGCTGGGACTTGATTTTGTGAGAATAATCTTCCTAGCCATCTGTTATTTGTAATAATATAATAAAGTCGAGCGCTAGGAAGCTACAACCAAAGTCCTTTGCTGGTTATTGTTCTGTAAGTTCCAATTTCCCAGACATTTTACAAAGACCGTTCACGTGGAATTATTAAATTTTAGATATTATTATTTTCCAAGGCGAATGTCGTGCTCCAACATTTTAATGCTTACACAATAAGCTGTTCCGAATTGTATTCCAACCAATTGTATTACAAAGGTTCCAAAGCGGAGAGGCCGCAGGATTTATTTATTTTGTGCAGATTTCGAATGGCCCAGTTGTATTTTCATTACTAAAGTTCTCTTTCAGTAACCATTGCTTTTGAATTCAGATGTTATAAAGAAACCTTGCAGAAATGGTAAGTCAGTGTAATGATGCTACAGATTTCACATGGTTTTATTTTGTCCATATACGAGGTGCGATCGGAAAGTTTCAAGACTGCGCCTATAAAAACCCGTACACTTATCTCAGGTATTAAATTCATCCATCACCCTCGACGTAGTTCCCCTGGGAGTGAACACAACGATCCCAGCGCCGCTGCCAAGCCTGGAAGCATCCCTGGAAATCTTTCTTTGTCAGCCTGTCAAGCACCATCTGCGATTATGCCTAAATCTCTTCTATCGTCTCAAATCTCCTTCCCTTCAGCTGAATTTTCATATTTGGCAAGAGGAAGAAGTCACACGGAGCTAAGGATGGTGCGGGATGACGGCCATGGTGTTTGAGGCCAAAAACTGCCGAACTTTGAGGGCGGTGTGCACTGGCGCGTTGTCATGATGCGTCGCATGTGGAGTTCTTCCTTTAGAATCAGCTGACAGGTCCCATAGCCTATCCCAACAATGTCGCACAAGTCGTTGATGGTACTACGTCGATCTTCGTGAATGGCCTGCCGAATCTTCGTAACATTTTCGGGCGTTGTGCTCGAAGATGGTCGTCCAGAACGCTCGTCATCATCGACAGAGGTTCGGCCATTTTTAAAACGTGAATGCCACACAAAAGTTTGTGCACGACCCATTGCGGACTCCCCAAATGCTTGCTTTAGCATTTCATAGGTTTCCGTAGCCGTTTTGGCGAGTCTTTGGCAAAATTTGATGCACACGCCATTCCGAAATCGCAGGAGGGTCGGTGTAATGCACTACCAAAACGCCCGTAACTAAGCAACAAATGCTAATTCGATGATGCCGGCTGGCACACTGATTCACTATGAATGTAGGCCGCACCTCCTAGCGGCAGAAGCTCGTACTACATCCGGTTCGCCCTCTATTGACACAGTCTTGAAACTTTCCGATCGCACCTCGTATTTTGATTAAATTCTAAATTTATGTGTTTTCTTGCTATAGTGTTACCATATATTGTCTGACATTTCATGATCTCAAGGCGGCGACTATGAAGATGCCTGTCTT